>NC_089505.1:166162409-166762409 GCF_036850995.1 Saccopteryx leptura
TGTTGTCTGGGCTCAGTGGTCACTGTTTCAACAGAGATGAGCTGTCCCACCAACTTCCCAATTCTCATGGGGTACCTTTCAGTTTGAAAATCCCCTCATTCCAGGCCTTATTTTACCAGTTTCATTAGAGGCGTTGGACATGGGACCCAGGCTGAGGTTGGCAGGCGTGGGGCTTCTCTCGAGGCTGTTTTCGGACTTCCACTCCTGTCTACATCCATTTCATCTTTCTCCTGATTGCCTGTTGCCTGGGTTCCCGCCGCTTGGCTTGCTTCCTGTCCAGGGCTGACCCGTGGGTCTTCCTGCTTGAGTCTAGGGAGCAGTTTTCTTCATTACAATATGTTTAAATAAAGGTCACGTATAATGTTCCTGAAAGGCCAATGAAATCATCATCTTGTGTTTCAGAATCAAATACAGAATCACCCTTTATTTTTTAATTTACCACCTCACCCATTGCAGGCCGACTGAATCTATCCGTTAGTGCCTCCTGCTGCTGACCACTGAGCTTCTGTAACAGACGTGCCAGGCTGCCTGGTCTTTCCGTCGTGGTGCAAGCAGGAGGTTTTAGGCAAATGCTGGTTGAATGCATGGATAGAGTTACCCAGTTAACCACTGGTATAATGCCAGGTCTTAAAGAAGTAGAAAACATGTCTTTTATTAAGGGCTATTAAACATGGGTTAATAGCCATGTTAGCACCGAATAAAAAGTAGATGGAATGCAACATGGAAAGTTAGTTTTTTATTAGTTGAAAGAGACATCTAAACTGTTTGGCTCAATTCAAACACTTTGCAAGTGGATAACAAAACTCTTTCTTCAATAAACAGCAGATGATAAAAATGACTTTTAAGTCTGTGTTGGGATCCATTCATCATGAAAGACAAGATATCAGGAAGGAGATAAAGGAAAAGAGACAAATGGGTGAAGTGGACTATGATACAGAGGGAACGATGTACCCACAGACATAATTGTAGTAACAAGTACTATTTGCTAGGGCCAGGCACTTGAATTATTTTTATACCCACATACAGTATTTCTCTCAACTACCCTTATTCTCATTTTACAGATGTAGAAATTGAGGCATGGATCAGTCAGGTAACAGCCTAAGGTCACACTGCGAGTAAGCAGCCTGCGTGCATATGCATATGTACAAACACACTCAGAGACAGCAGAGCTCTTTACTTATTTAACAATAGCCTGACCAGGGGGTGGTGCAGTGGATAGAGTGTTGGACTGGGATGCGGAGGACCCAAGTTCGAGACCCCGAGGTTGCCAGCTTGAGCATGGGCTCATCTGGTTTGAGCAAAGCTCACCAGCTTGGACACAAGGTCGCTGGCTCCAAGCAAGGGGTCACTTGGTCTGCTGAAGGCCCACGGTCAAGGCACTTATGAGAAAGCAATCAATGAACAACTAAGGTCTCGCAATGAAAAACTGATGATTGATGCTTCTCATCTCTCTCCGTTCCTGTCTGTCTGTCCCTGTCTATCCCTCTCTCTGACTCTTTCTCTGTCTCTGTAAAAAACAAACAAAAACAAACAAAAAACAATAGAGTGTGGATGAAAAATAGGCTACATACTGAACCTGACAAGCTCAGGGGAGGCCTGCACAGTGGGCCTTACAAACGCAGAGGGCAAAAGTAACCACACAAGGTGCTCTGACTATAAAAATTCTTAATTAAAAGCAGGTCCTAGTGTGCAGTCCCATTCTAGTCCTGTAGGTTCCTTGACAAAGGTCAGTCTTTCCCTTTGAAATTGTCTATTGTCTTTGTGCAACTCAGATGACATACCTTTGAAATGTCAGGGTAATTTTCTTTTCTAGACCCCTCAAAGGCACAACTGCCAGCACCAGAGCACGAGACGAGACCATGTTGCTATCTTGGTGCCTACATACCGTGTCTCTGGGCTGTGAATGTTAACTGTCCAGGACCCACCAATGTAAAAGAACTAAGAGTCTGTTTTGCATTTTATGTAATTGTGGAGATTGCCCCACTCTGTTTACTCCTGCCCCCCTGCTCTGTCACCAGTGGGTTTCATGTCACCCCCTTCCATCTCTTCCTTTGATTGTAATGTATAGAATAAGTTGCAAAGCTGCCATTCTCTGGAGCATTTTCTCAAACCATTGAGATTTTGCTTTCTGGAAATTGCCATCAGTTTGGCTCAAATAAACTCTTCTAGGAATTTTTTTTAGGCTGGACTTTCATTGACAAGAAAAACTAGTTGCCTAGCTTGAGGTGATGCAGTGGATAGAGCAGCAACCTTGAATACTGAGGTCGCTGGTTCAAAACCCTGGCTTGCCCAGTCAGGGCACATACCTCAAGCAAGCAATGAACAACTAAAGTGAAGCAACTATGAGTTGGTACTTCTCACTACTCACCCCTCTTCTCTCTGTAAAATCAATACATTTAAAAAAAATCTTTAAAGAAAAAAAGAAACTAGTAACCCTAGGCACTAGATGAATCATGCCACCTGGTGCTCCAGGAGGACGAGAGAGACCGGTGCACACACGGGCACAGAGAGAATCATGGCCATGGAGTAGCGTTGTTAGCTGTGAGCTTGCAGGGCAAGGTGACCCCAGAGTTTCAAACGTATTTAGTGACCATTCTGTGAATTGGGGCTTCAATGCCAGCATGTGTGTCTCAGGCTGGAGGAAATGTAACGGAGGCTGTTTGAACCCAATGCAGTCAACTCCGCGGTCCTGATTTCCAGACAGATGGAAAGGGATTCCAGTCTGTGCTGGCTGCCACCAGTGATGGCGACTGCTCTATGGCCCCATTCGTATTAGTCCCGTCGTCTGTGAGGTTGGCCCTTATAGCTCAGGATGAGAAAAGGGAGGATTATTGGCAGATACAAACAAGACACTATTTTATTAGAGTCTGAGCTTACAGGGACATCCTGCTAGTCCACTGCTCAGTCTTTGTCTGCATCCCCATTCACTCTCAGGCCTCTTGACCAGAGCCACAGACACTCCATTCTCAGGTCCTCCTTCCTTTCTTTGTTCTGACACCCCTGTTGTCTTCCTAGATCCAGCATACATCTCATGTTTCTATCCCTCCCACTCCCCAGTACGGGGCCCCAGTGGAAGTGGCCCAGGGCTTCCTTGAGGAAGGGACCCCCCAGTGTGTTGGGGGTACCTGGGGCCTCCTTGGACCTCTCATGGCGGAAGGTAGGAGGAGACACATGTACTTGGCCTCAGGCAGGCCCCTTCATGCCTCCAGGTCTAGACGTGAACAATGGCCTGTCCTGGGGCATTTGTCATTTTGACCCTCTCTGAGGCCCTGCCTGGGTCCTGCTGTAGTCAGCCTGGTGGGGGTGGTCCCTGCTGAAATTGGCAAGCAAACTGTCTGAGCTGTCCGCATGTCTCAGGGCAAGAACAGCAAACGGTGCAAAACCAGTTCTTTTCCAAACTGGTTTGGTTTAATTTCCCCCTAGTCCTGTTGCCCCTGGGCCTGACCACTGATCTCCTCCCTCTCAGACACAGCACGATGGCCATTGGCATTGCAGTGGACCTCCTGGGCTGCACTGGCACTTTGGAGGACCGAGCAGCCACCCTCAATAGGATCATCCAGGTGGCGGTGGAACTGAAAGACTCCATGGGTGACCTCTATTCTTTCTCAGCCATCATGAAAGCCCTGGAAATGCCGCAGGTAAATTTCCGCATGCTTTGTGCAACCCTGCAGGCCTGGGTGTACTTCACCATTCTGCAAAGTGGTCTGCAAGCCTATGCTTAACAATCCAGATGATTTTAGTCAATGTCAAAAGGTAAATTAAATCTTAGCTTTAATTGGGGGCAACCAAGAGTAGTGTCCTAAGTATTTTGGCTGTTTTCTAAAACCATGGGTAATTGCTGACTGCCCACACTTCCTTTGATGTACAATCAGAATAGTCCTCCTGAAGAACAGTGTTGGTGTTCCTGAGGAAGCTATTACGATGACATGTCTGACGCAAGTGGGTTGTATAAGAAACACACTGCTTCCGTCTGAGTCACCAGGTGTGCAGGCAGTTTAGGGTGATGACTGGGAAACTGAGCCCTTTGGGGAACTTATATCTGAAAATCCCTAATGTGGTCTATCTCAAAGAATGTTCCTCAGATTACCTAAAACACCCTTTCTTATTCATAAACGCAAATTTCTGGACCCCCTGCCATATAACCCCTTAATTAAATTTCTGAAATTGGACACTTTGAATTTATCTGCTTTGATAGGCTTTGTGCAGGATGAGTGTCAAAACTGAAAATCTGTATTTGAAATCAAATGGACCTCATAGAGGAAAATGGTCTGGCGGTTTTGATTGCTCAGATCCGGCTTTCCCATTTCCATGGGCTTTCATCACAGTCCTACAAGCCCAATCTGCAAATAGTAACAGAAAACCACCCGCCATCTAGCCTGGCTCTTTCATAGCCACAGACTGTCTTGGAAATCGTATGAGGTACTCACTGAAAATCCAGCGTGGCCACTGGGGAAGACAGCTACAGTCTCATGTCCTGTAGGGCATGTTGGGAACAGTTTCCTTGTATATATTAAAGCAAGCTCACCTTAAAAACAAGATGCTGGCCTGACCAGGCTGTGGCACAGTGGATAGAGCGTTGGACTGGGACATAGAGGACCCAGGTTTGAGACCTTGAGGTCGCAGGCTTGAGCATGGGCTCGCCTGTTTGAGCGGGGGGTTGCTGGCTTGAGTGTGGGATCATAGACATGACCATATGGTTGCTAGCTTGAGACCAAAGGTTGCTGGCTTGAAGCCCAACGTCACTGGCTTGAGCCCCAGGTTGCTGGCTTGAGCAAGGGGTCACTCACTCTGCTGTAGCCCCCCTCCCGTGAAGGCACATATGAGAACACAATCAATGAACTAAGGAGCTGCAATGAAGAATTGATGCTTCTCATCTCTCTCCCTTCCTGTCTGTCTGTCCCTATCTGTCCCCCTCTCTCTCTGTCTCTTGTCAAAAAAACAAATACAAAGAAACCCAAGATGGTGAACAATTTTTAGTTCATTCACCAGAAAAATTGGGGGGGGGGTGTCAATTCCAATTATAATATAATATTCCAAGAGTTGACATCTTTAGATGCACTGGAATTTGGTACAGTTGGTATTGGAAATAAGCAATTCAGCCATATTTCATGATATACTGACTTCTGTAATATCAGGAGTGCTCAGTTTTCACTCAGATGTTTTTAATTTGCACCAGATTTATTTCCTCTTAGGCAAACCTACATATGATTTGGAGGGCTGAGCTGTGTGTGTAGCCCCCTGGCCCAGTGCTCCCTCAGAGGATGGCAAAGGGAATGTTTTGTGTGTTTTGTGGCATTACGTGGCATTTGTGGCTGTTCATGACATCAAACTCAGCGGTGAGGGACTTGCCCCAGAGCACACTAGCATGTTTGTAAGCAGCTCCCTCCCCTCCGGTGGCCTCTTAGGCTTCCTCTGGAGCACCTCTGCAAGGACACATGCAGCCCTCTGGCTAGTCAGGCCCAGCAGGGAGTCAGGGCACTGCGCAGGGAGGGGAGTGGGAGGCCAGGGAGAACCCGAGGAGGAGTCGTGTTGTTTCTGTGTGTCACCATCCAAACCTGCCCTATACTACAGCCACATGCGCCACTTTCTCTTCTCAGCTTCAGTGTCAAGAGCATCTGGGATATGGGCTTCGCTGAGAGACAAGGGCGTCTTTGAGGGCCAAGGAAGAGAAGGGGAATGTGAGGAGAGAGGGCGCCATGGTGGGTGGCCAGGGGAAGACCAGCCCACATCCTCTCCTTCCCAGCAAGTCCGCTGGTGCCAAGCCCTTCTCCCCTTGCACTTGGAACACACAGGAGCTCTAGAGGCCAATGAGTTGGGTCGCAGCCCTGCCATTGCCCCGCTCTGAAACCTTGAGCAAGTTACCTAATCTCTTCTGTTTTCTGATCTGTAAAATGAGGCGAACTACCTGCTTTGTAGGGTATACTGAGGATTAAATGAAATTCCTCAAATACCCGAGTTGGCTCTCATTCCCTAAATATCAGTTCCCTTCCTCGTTTCATGTAGAAAACTCCAAACACTTAGGCTTGCTGGTGGGGGACCATTTACTGTAGGGCAGTCAGTGGCCTGTGTTGGTGTTGACCACATTATGCCAAAAGAAATGTAAAGGAATGAGGAGTGGCATCATATGGCCAGGGCAATCTTCCATGTGTCCCAGATTTACTTCTTATGAGTACCATCAAAATGCTGTACCTCACATTCCTTCCTCTGCTCATCTGTATAACCTCTATGGAAGACAGCTGGCAACTCCTTTCCAAACTTAAAATACACGTACTCTTTGACCCAGTAGTTTCACTTCTGCAAATTTATCCTCCAAATATTTTTACACATTAAATCTTCATAAGGTAATTTTGTAATAGAAAAACATGTTGAAAACCCTTATCTATAAGACACTGATTAAACTGTGGTTTATCCACCAAATGGGACATTATGCAGAAGTTTAACAGAATAAGGCTATTCTATATGTACTTATATGAAATGATTTCCAAGCAAGGAAAAAACAAAACATGTAGCATGACATACATTTATTTTTCAAGTGGGGTGAATACACACACACACACACACACCCCATTTGAGAGGTGTTATTTCTGGGTGGACCATTAAATTAGCAATGCAGACTAAGGGGGGTAAACTTTTCCCTATATATTCCTTTCAACCGCTTTGACTTTTTTTACCATGTGCATCTATCATCTATTCCAAAACTTAAGCAAAAAGGTTATTTTTAAAAAGGTCCTTTTCCCAAATGATGATCCCTTTCTTTCTTCCAGATTACAAGGTTAGAAAAAACGTGGACCGCCCTGCGGCACCAGTATACCCAAACTGCCATCCTCTATGAGAAACAGCTGAAGCCATTCAGCAAAACCCTGCACGAGGGCAAAGGTGAGCGCAGGGTTGGCGAGGCAGGCCTGGTGGCCAGCCCATTACTGTCTCTAAGGCCAGTAGGTTGTCTCTGTTCTGGTCTGATTGAAGCCCTTGGTAGCGCACAGTGGGAGACTTGAACTTACCTGTAGGACGGTTGCTGCATCAGTCAGGGTTTTTATCAGATGCAGCATGGCATGTAGGTCTGCAATTGCTATAAAAGACACAGGCTGGCCCTGGCTGGTTGGCTCAGTGGTACAGTGTCAGCCTGGCGTGCAGGAGTCCCGGGTTCAATTCCCGGCCAGGGTGCACAGGAGAAGTGCTCATCTGCTTCTCCACCCTTCCCCCTCTCCTTCCTCTCTGTCTCTTCCCTTCCCACAGCCGAGGCTCCATTGGAGAAAAGTTGGCCTGGGCACTGAGGATGGCTCCATGGCCTCTGCCTTGGGTGCTAGAATGGCTCTGGTCGCAATGGAGCAACACCCCAGATGGGCAGAGCATCGCCCCCTGGTGGGCATGCTGGGTGGATCCCGGTCAGGCGCATGAGGGAGTCTGTCTGACTGACTCCCTGTTTCCAGCTTCGTAAAAATGCAAAAAAAAAAAAAAAAAAAAAAAGACACAGGCTACCAGTCATGTTATTCTGTCTTTAATTTTTTTTTATAAATAAGGTATAATCGATATATTATTTCAGGTGTAATGATCTGATATTTGTATAATGCAAAATGATCACCATGGCAAGTAGTTAGCATCCATCACCATACAGTTACCAAAAAGAATTTTTTGTGATGAGAACTTTCAAGATCTACCCTCCTAGCTTTTAAATATGCCATCCCGTAATACTTATAGTCACCTTGCTGTATATTGCATTCCATGACTTACTCATTTTATAACTGGAAATGTGTGCCTTTGACCCCCTTCACCCACTGCATCCACCCTCCACCTCAGGCAACTACCAAACTGTTCTCTGTATCCATGAGCTCAGGGCTTTGAGAGTTTGTTTTTCTGGATTCCAAATATAAGTGAGAGCATATGTGACTGTCTGACCTACTTCACTTAGTATAATGCCCTCAAAGTCCATACATGTCACAAGCAGCCAGATATCATTCTTTCTTATGGTTAATAATATTCCCTTGTGTGTGTATACCTCACATTCTTCACCCGTTCATCTAGTGATAGACACTTAGGTTGTTTCCATGTTGGCTATTGCAAACAGTGCTGCAGCAAACTGTGCATACAGATTTTTGGAGCTAATATTTTTGTTTCTTTGGATAAATACCCAGAAGTAGAATTTCTGGATAATATGGCTGTTCTATCTTTGATTTTTTGAGGAAACTCTCACATACTATTTTTCCACGGTGGCTGCACCAATTTGCATTCCTACCAACAGTACAAAAGGTTCCCTTTTCTCCACTTCCTTACCAACACATTTCTTTTTTTTACAATAGCCATTCCAACAAGTATGAAGTGGTATCTCTTGTGGTTTTAACTGGACTTTCCCTGATGATTAATGATTTTGAGCATCTATTCATGTATGATTTGATCAGTCTTTTTCTTGGAAAAATGTCTGTTCGGGTCCTCTGCTCACATTTTAATCAGATTGGTTTATTTCCCCCTATTGAGTTCTGTGTATTCTTTATACACAGGGGTGGGTGGGTAAAAGTAGGCTTACAGTTGTGAATATGTGAAACACAGAGTTTATTCTTGTATTTGTTATTGTATTATTTTTCATATGAACAACAGTAAACCTACTTTGTCTACGCCTGTATTTTGGATATTAATCCTTTATCAGATATGATTTGCAAATATTTCCTCATTCTGTAGATTTTTTTCATTTTGTCGATGGTCTCCTTTGCTGTGCAGACATTTTTAATCTGATGTAGTCCCACTTGTTAATTTTTGATTTTGTTGCCTTTGCTTTTGGTATCAGGTCCAAAAAAATCATCACCAAGACCAATGTCAAGGATTTTTTGTGTGTGTGTGGTGACAAGAGATAGAGTCAGAGAGTGGGACAGATAGGGCCAGACAGACAGGAAGGGAGAGAGATGAGAAGCATCAATTCTTCATTGCAGCACCTTAGTTGTTCATTGATTGCTTTCTCATATGTGCCTTGACCAGGGGACTACAGCAGACCCAGTGACCCCTTGCTGGAGCCAGCAAACTTGGGCTCAAGCTGGCAAGCCTTGCTCAAGCCAGATGAGCCCGCGCTCAAACTGGTGACCTCGGGGTCTTGAACCTGGGTCCTCCTCGTCCCAGTCCGACCCTCTATCCACTGTGCCACCTCCTGGTCAGATTAGATCAGCGGTCCTCAACCTGTGGGTCGCAACCCCAGCGGGGTCGCCTAAAGCCATCAGAAAATACATAATGCATATCAGGTATTTACATTCCGAATCATAACTGTAGCAAAATTACAGTTATGAAGTAGCCACCAAAATTATTTTTTGGTTTGGGGTCAGTGCAACATGAGGAACTGTATTGTCGGGTAACGGGTCACGGCATTATGAGAACCACTGGGCTAGACCAATGTCAAGGAACTTTTACTGCCTGTGTTTCCTTCTAGATTTAGGTCTTACATTTAAGTCTTTAATCCATTTTTAAAGACTTGTGTATGGTATAATACAGTGGTCAAGTTTTCCCAACACCACTTATTGAAGACTTATCCTTTCCCTATTGTATGAATATTGGCTCTTTTGCTGTAAATTAATTGGCTATCTCTGAGTGGATAGCCATTCTCTATATCAGTGGTTCTCAAAGTGTGCACCAGGGTGCACTGGTGTGCCCTAGAAGATTTCCAGGTGCGCCCTATGGTATTCCAGAGAAATATGTGCCTGTTGGGGACTAAAAAACCAACAGAGTTTTTGGAGTTTAGATTTTTGAAGGATAGGTGTGGGGAATTGGCTGTAAGCTGACAGTCTGCCCAACCACCCACCTCACTTGCCTGATTAGGTTGCAAAAGACTGTTAAGCTGTGGTGCTGGATTGTTTACACTACACCCCATGTTCCCTGGAAAGACTGGAGGCAAGTTTCTTCTATCCTTTGTTTGGTGTAAAGTTAAGATGATATGTATGGTTGGGGTTTTCTGCACTCAACACAATTAAGAGTAAAAAGAGGAATTCTTCAATGTATTGATGAGGAAATGAGAGTTTGCCTTTCAGATACATGCCCAAACATTGAAGAAATCTCTAGGACACACCAGGCTCATGTTTCTCATAAAAACAAGAATGAAAAAACTTAACACATTTGTGCTGGGACCTGCCAAATTTACTAAATCTTACTAAGAATGTATCTCTCTCTATAAAAAGATAACCTTTTTGTTGTTTATTTTTTAACCCCTATTTTTTACAAATTCTAAAAAGCATAACTCAAAAATGTAACATAAAAATGTTTTTTAATGTCAGAATAAATTTAATTTTGTTGTATTTATTTCATTTAATTACCATAAAAGCACACTTGGACTTTTTTTTTTTTAGTTTTTTTTTGTTTTTTTTTTTGTATTTTTCTGAAGTTGGAAATGGGGAGGCAGACAGATGATCCACCTGGCACACCCACCAGGGGGTGATGCTCTGTTGCAACCAGAGCCATCCTAGCACCTGAGGCAGAGGCCATGGAGCCATCCTCAGTGCCTGGGCCAACTTTGCTCCAACGGAGCCTTGGTTGCAGGAGGGGAAGAGAGAGACAGAGGAAGGAGAGGGGGAGGGGTGGAGAAGCAGATGGGCGCTTCTCCTGTGTGCCCTGGCCGGAAATCGAACTCGGGACTCCTGAACGCCAGGCCGACGCTCTACCACTGAGCCAACCGGCCAGGGCTTTTTTTCTTTAATATTTGACTTAATTATTATAACATATTTTTCAGAAATGTGTATATAATGTGCCTACAATTATTTGTAGGATTTTAAATGCGTCCCGACTTCAAAAAGTTTGAGAACCACTGCTCTATATGTTTGTTTTTATGCCACTACCATATTGTTTTCCTTACTAGAGCTTTGGAATGCAGTTTGAAATCAGGTAGCATGATCCTTCCACCTTTCTTCTTCTTTCTTGATTGCTCTGGGCAGCTCCATGGAGAATGCCTGCACTTTTCCGCTCCCCCATCTCTCCCCTGGGGCATTCACCTTCGCTCCTCCACCTCCTCCATGCTCCAAGGTCCCTTCTTTTGCTGTAATTTGTTTCCTGAGCCCATTTCTTCTACAGCTCGCTTCTTCTACCTCTGTGACTTTCTAAACAAACTTTCTAATTTAAAAAAAGAAAAATCGCTTCTGCTATTTGGTGTATTCTGTGGTTCCATACACATTTTAGAATTGTTTGTTCTACTGCTGTGAAAAGAGGCATTTTGTAAGGATTGTATTGAATCTGTACTTTGCTTTGGGTAATAGACATTTTAGCAATATTATGTCTATGAGCACATGATCCCTGTAAGAGCCCTTTCTCAGATCATGATAGCCTTGTCAGTCTCAAGGACTTGAGCCCATTGTTTTGTGTTTGTTTGTTTTTTGTTGTTGTTGTTGTTTTAGAGGGAGAGAGCAGAGAGAGAGGGATAGATAGGGAGGCATAGATAGGGGCGGACAGACAGACAGGAATGGAAAGAGATGAGAAGCATCAATCATCAGTTTTTCGTTGTGGCACCTTAGTTGTTCATTGATTGCTTTCTCATATGTGCCTTGACCGCGGGCCTTCAGCAGACCGAGTAACCTGTTGCTCAAGCCAGCAACCTTGGGTCCAAGCTGGTGAGCTTTGCTCAAACCAGATGAGCCCGTGCTCAAGCTGGCAACCTCGGGGTCTTGAACCTGGGTCCTCCGCATCCCAGTCTGACGCTCTATCCACTGCACCACTGCCTGGTCAGGCAAGCCCATTGGTTTTTAATGCTAGATGTTTGGGGGCTTCCATTTGGGGGGTCTTAGAAGTTGAGGTACCCAATGTGGGATACAAACCCATTGCACCTCAGGTAGAAGCTCCAGGTTTTGAGCTCCCTGCAGACAGTAGGTCACTGCATGAGGCTTAGGGTTTATGGAAGATTGTGTCCCAGTCTTCTATGTGGACCTCTCATTGGCCTGATTTGTAAGAGTTGCGCAAACAGCTTTTAGGTTTTTTCAGAGAAAGCTGCTCTATATTTAGCTGCAGATCTGATGCGTCCATGGGAGGAGGTGGGCCTAGGAGTCTCCTACATCATCATATTAAACCAGAATTCTCTGTGCTTAACTTTGAAAAAAAAATTATAGGAAACACTTTACCCCTTGCTTTTCAGAGTCCACATGTGTTCTCCCAAACAATATTTCAGTCCCACTGCTGATGCCTTTTGTGACGTTAATGGAACGACAGGCTGTCACTTTTGAAGGAACTGACATGTGGGAAAAATACGATGAAAGCTGTGAGATTACAATGAACCATTTGTCAACAGCCCGACTCATGGCAGAGGCTGCAGACAGTTACCGGGTAAATGCCGAGAAGATCCTGGAAGGTGAGAGCTGTTCTTTGTGACTGCTATCTACATGTATGGTCATTAGAAGCAATAAAAGAGCCTCGACACTGTCAATTAGAAAAAGACCAAGTAGGAAAGAATGAGCCATGGGAATTCTGTTTCCTATATGGTTGATCATTACTTCCTCTTAATTCCTAAATGACTTTAAGGATCCTGTTTCTCTCTCCTCCTTGTATTCTGTTGGGTCATTGGTATAGCGTAAACAGAGAGAAAAGGTCAAGACAGAATTGGTCAGCTTGCCTGCTAACAGTGCCTCTAATAATTCTATTAGAAAACATGATGGGCCAACATGAAGACCTTGAGTTTTGACCTCATTTATCAGCACGCCTGTTTCTTCTCAGTCACACTGAGAAGTGAGCTCCCCTGATGTTAGCATCAAAGGGTCCAACACAAGCAAAGGCACCTAAAGAGCTTAGGGAAAAGTATAAAACACAAGTACTGGGTTTGGCTTGGAGTTCATCATGTCTTAAGGAATGGCCACCCAGGCTGGAGAAGGAAGTGGATATAGGCGGGAAGGCCTTTCATGTAGGACTATGGCTGAGGAAGAGTCAGTGAAAGGTTTTAAACACGGAGGATGTCATTACCTGGTCAGATTTATGTTTTAAATCTGGCATCTATGTGGAGGAAGGCTGGAGGGTTGAGGGCTTATAAGCAAAAAGACCATTTAGGAAGCAAATGCAAGAACAAGGGCTTTACTAAGGGCTTATCAGGGATGACTATTTTCTCTTCCTCACTATAATTTTTTAAATTCTTCAAGGGCCTGGTGTTTGATACACAAGAACTATATGGGGTGGGACAGGCCTATTATTTCACCCTAAAACAAAGCTGTTTAGAACCAGAATTTAAGACGAAACAATTTGCACTGTGTCTGCTGTAAAGTGTAAGCATATTTATGTTTCATTTTTACTCCTCAGATGGTTCCCCAAGGGTAGAGTGTAGAACTCAAAACAATAAAAATACACAATTCACCAGCTATTAGAGTACCTGCTTATTCAAAGTCAGCAAATAAATGTATTACATTGGATGTTGCCTAAGCCAAAAGTGTGCTTTAAGCCAGTGCACTGGTGCTGGTCCATGAAAGAATTAACCACCCTAATGTTATATAAACCACCCTAATTATATAAATCTTCATACAACATCAGGGTGGTTAACTCTTGAGACTGGGATGAAATTTCTGGCAGGACTGGCCCCAGTCTGTGGACTGGTGGTTGAAAACCACTGCTTTAAGCTGTTCTACAGCCAATTACTTTTATAGAGCTAGTTCCCATTGCTAGAAGTGACTGTGAACCCAGTAAAGGTAGAGATTTGTTCACCATCATATCCCTGCACCCAGCCCAGGGTGGGGGCTCAAAGAATATTAACTGAATTAATGGATGTTGCCATTGGCCTCTGGTTGGTTATACAGTGGTCCCTCATCTGTCGCGGGGGTTAGGTTCCAGAGCCCCCCCCCCCCCGTGACAGGCAAAAATCCGCGAAGTAGCGACTTTATATTTATTTTATTATTTATATATATATTTGAAGGCTTTATAAACTCTCCCCACACTCTTATAAACCTTCCCCACACTGTTACTAACATTTTCCACACTTATTTTGCTTATTTTACTGCAAAAACAATTAAAATAATATATAAAATACCTATACACTGCAAAATCTCGCGATATAGTGAAAAATCCACAGTACAAAATTAGATATATACAATTTAAAAATCCATGATACAGTGAGACCGCAAAAAGTGAACCACACTATGGCGAGGGACAACTGTATGTCAAAGATAATCTGGCATCACAGGGAAGGATGGACCGAAAGCCTATTATCTTCTCAGCTACCAAGGTCCTGTGATCTAGATGGTGGGAGCATATTTAATGACAACTCAGACAACAATCAAGGATGAGAACTATATGCTTGTATGAATTTGGCGAGATGTTCCCCCCTCACTGACAAAATGGACTGAGCATCCTTGGCCTTAAGAAGACCAGATCATGCTCTTTTGTAGAAGACAAGAGAGAATTGAGAAACAGACCCACACATATGGTTGTCAATTGATCTTTTTAAATCGTTTTTTTTTTTCCTTTTGTCAATTGATTTTTGAGAAAAGTATCAGGGCACTTCATTACATAAAATATAGTCTTTCAGCAAATGGTGCTTAACTGTTGAGTATTATAAGCAAAAAAATCTTAATCTTGACCTCATACCATACACAGTAATTAATCTAAAATGGATCATAGAACCAAATTATGAGTATAGTGAAAGTAAGTCAAAAGCTCCTATAAAAAAATGTAAGAGAAGCCTGACCAGGTGGTGGCGCAGTGGATAGAGCGTCAGACTGGGATGCGGAGGACCCAGGTTCGAGACCCTGAGGTCACCAGCTTGGACCCAAGGTCGCTGGCTTGAGCAAGGGGTCACTCGGTCTGCTGAAGGCCCGCAGTCAAGGCACATATGAGAAAGCAATCAATGAACAACTAAGGTGTCCAACAAGAAACTGATAATTGATGCTTCTCATCTCTCTCTGTTCCTGTCTGTCTGTCCCTATCTATCCCCCCCCTCTCTGTCCCTGTAAAAAAAAAAGAAAAAAAATGTAAGAGAAATTTGCTGTGCCCTTGTGTTAGGCAAAGATTTTTTAGGACACAAGCATGAACCATAACAGAGAACATTGATAAATCAAGTTAAAATTTTGCTCTTCAAATACATTGTTATAAAAGTGAAAATGCAACCCACAGATTAGAAGAAAATATTTATCAAACTTACAAGGTAGATCAAAAGTAGGTTTATAGTTGTTTGTATAAAAAATAATAAATAGCAGTATAAGTATAAACTCTGTTCCATGTACTCACAACTGTAAACCTACTTCTGCCCCTCTCTGTATATCGATAAAGGACTTAGATCTAGAATATATAAAGAAATCCTAGAACTCAATAAAGGGACAAACAAGAGCTGAATAGACACTACACCGGAGAAGATATAGGAATGACAACTACATGGAGAGATGCTCAAAGCATTAGTCATCAGGGAAATGTAAATTTAAGCCACAGTGAGATACCACCACACACTATCTAGAATGACAATACTAAAAGTTAGCAGCATGTGGAGAAAATGGTATCTTTATATGTTACTGATGAGAATATAAATTGGCAGAGCCATTTTGGAAAAGAGTTTGACAGTTTTCTTTTTTTCAAGATAATTCAATTTGATTTTTACTTATCATTATCATTAGATTTTGCCTGTGAATACTAATGTTCTTAGCCATTAATTTTCTATCAAGATTTTTTCATATACTAAGTATTGACCCTTTGAGGGACAGCAGAATGTCCCTCCCCCAGTAACCACTTGACTTTTATCCATGTCCATGAGTCTCAGTGTCTTAAGAATAAACATGTATTTATCATATGACCTAGTAATTTCACTCCTAGAGAAATGAAAACATTATATCCACACAAAGACTTAGGCATAAATGTTTGTAACATTATTAATACTCAGAAATTGGAAACAATCCATGTGTCCAGTTGTTGGTGGATGAATGTACAAAATGTCATGTCCATATAACCAAATACTACTCAGCAATAAAAAGGAATCAGTAATAACAACAATGTGGAATTATCTCAGAAACACCATACTAAGTGAAAGAGGCCAGACACAAAAAAGTACATATTATGTAAGTCCACCTATATCAAATTCCTAGAAAAGGCAGAACTACAGCAATAAAAAGCAGAGTAGTGGTTGTGGGGTAGAAACAGGATTGACTGCAAAGGGATGCTAGTGAACTTTCTAGGATGATGAAAGTGTTCTAAAACTGGTGGTGAGGGTTGTGCAACTCTAAATTTACTATTATAAATCAAACTGTGCAGCTAAACTGGAGGACTCTTGGCATGCAAATGATACCATCAATAAAGCTGTAAAAAACCCTGCAAGGTACTTTGAACACTCCTTCTCCCAGCACTACAACCCAGTGACTTGTGCACCCAGATTTGCTGCTGTCGTGTCTCAGTGTGCTTGTTATTCTTCCTCTGAGGGCGCAGGTCCTGCAGGGGGGGACTCCCCCTCCCATGCACACAGCAGACCCTGTATTTTTCCTTGGGGGATTTTTTTCAAGTTCTAGGAGATAAAGTTCATTTTGATCCTACTTGGCACATGTTTAGTCTACTGCCAACACTGTTTTAGGGAAAACTGAAAAAACTTTGTTTTCTTTTGTCTTCTTTATATTAGGTTTTCAACCAGATGAAGAAATGAGTGAAATCTTCAGGACTGAATTCCAAATGCGATTGCTATGGGGCAGCAAAGGTGCACAAGTTAATCAGACAGAGAGATACGAGAAGTTCAGCCAGATTTTAACTGCTCTCTCCCGTAAACTGGAGCCTCCCCCTGCGAAGCAAGCAGAGCTTTGACAGCTTGAAGCTTGGTAGTGCTTCAAGCTTCTCCAGTTTATTCTTTGGAAAAGCTTATCATTTGAAAAAGTAATAATGTGCAAATCTGACAATATACAAGCTTTTAGTATCCACAGGATATTAAACATGTGAATTGCACAGAGCACACTTATTTATGAATTGTTTAAAATTACTACTGATTTTTAAGTGAATAATTTATTATTAAGGTAACTATTGTCAATGTTGACCAGCAAATTTAAGAGAAGCCCTAGCTATGTTGACTGGTTGCTTTCTATTACCGAGGTATTTAACCATATTAGTTTTAATTCCATGTCAGAAAAGTGTAAATAGGAAAGAATTTAAAAGCATGAAACATTTCAGAAGGTATCAGTTGTATGATATTCTTTAAATATGAAAAATTGTAGTTATACAAAAATATATCTTTTTGTGACACAATTGTATCCAGACTTTTCAATGTTAAACAACTATCATGGTATAATTCTACCTCCTACCTTTCTGGGTCACCCTCTCCTAGCCACTATAGTAAACAAAATTTAATGATACTAGAGTGGAAAACTTACTGTTTCTGGCTTAGGAGGCAGAGTGCATGAATAGTGACACAAAGTAGAGCTGGCTCCACAAGACCTAGGTGTAAATTCAAGCAGTGGTGCTCGCAAGCAGTGGTGCTCGCAAGCAGTGGGTCTGCAGATAAGGAACCTCGTCAAGTCCCACAAGTAACACAGCACCTGGTTCGAAGCGAGCACCCAGATGCTAGTATATTTCATGCCATCACTTCACCTACTTCAAAATAATCGACCGTTATTTTTTCCTCTAGCCCATTAGTATGTTTTCTCAGTTTTTGACTTCCCCAAAGGGATACTTTCTAGTTTATCAGTATCCCTCTTAATTTATTTTCTATTGTAGAAAATTTAGAATATAAGATTTTAAAATAAACTTACATCACTCTGCTACCAGCTGTCAAACACCAATTTGCTTTTTCTTCCTATCTTCTAAATAATTTTGGGACTACACTCAATAGTTTTATATCCAACTTTGCTCACACAAGTTAGTCTATTTTAAAACTCTGCTCAAGCTCAGGGGCTAGGAGGTGGGGGTGTGGCAAACACACAGAGAGAAAGAGTTGTGGTTCCGGGGTGAGAGGGCTGGAGGGACAACCACCATTGTCTCGGTGTCAAGCCGTCCACGCAGCTGAACCTGATTCTGCATTAGCCCGGGGGCTCCATTAACTCCACTCTGATACTCTGAGACCCTGCCTCACCCAACTCACGTCCTGCCCAAGGACCTTTCAGCAGCTGAGACTTCCAGGCAGCCAGCAGGCAGGGGCAGGTCTCTGGGTGCCTTAGGCTGTTTTGCTGACCTGCCCCAGGTCCAGTACTGATGGCACTCACCTCATTTTGCCATGTGGCTCCTCCCACACACATTCAGGCCAAAAACAGACAGCTATCAACTGCAGATCACCTTCTAGCTCCTAACAGGTATCCTTGAGCTGGTCATAGGCAGCATCTGACATTGATTTGCACCAGTCCCTCCCAAGAGGCCCCAGAACCAACACACCTAGTGGCCAGTTTCAGACCACAACAGAACACCACCCAGTTAGCTCCATAAACAGCACCCCCAAAAGGAGGTCTTGCTAGGCAGCAGGCCCCACGGGGATGAATCCCCTCACTGGGTTCAGCTCCTATACAGCATCTCATATTCTGTGGTTGTGGCCAATACAACCAGCCAGCCCGAGTCCTCTCACTGATGCGCCAGCAGCAATCAAGGCTCAACTACAACAGAACACACAAGCCACAGAAGGGACACCCCTTGAGTACCCAGATCAGGTGATCAATGAGACTAAGGCTATGGTCCCCACAGGACACTTAACTACATAAGGCCACCCTGCCAACACTGGGAAACAGCAGATCTAACTATTACATAAAAATAAACATAGAAACGCAACCAAAATGGGGAGACAAAGAAATAAGCCCCAAATAAAGTAACAGAACAAATTTCTAGAAAAATGTTAAATGGAATGGAAGCAAGAAATCTGCCAGATACAGAGTTCAAAACACTGGTTATAAGGAACTTAATGAAAACCTCAATAATAAGATAGCATAAAAATGACACAGAAATCATAAAAAAGAATCAGTCCAAAATTAATGCAATAATAAATGAATTCACTAGCCTGACCCTGTGGTGGCGCAGTGGATAAAGCGTCGACCTGGAAATGCTGAGGTCACCAGTTCAAAACCCTGGGCTTGTCTGGTCAAGGCACATATGGGAGTTGATGCTTCCTGCTCCTCCCTCCCTTCTCTCTCTCTCCTCTCTAAAATGAATTTTTAAAAAAGTTAATTGAAATGAATACACCAGAAGGAAATCAGTATCAGATTAGATGAAGCAGAGGATCAAATCAGCTAGTTAGAAGACAAGGCAGAGAAAATACCCATTCAGAGCAGCAAAAAGAATTTCTAAAATGAGGCTAGTTTAAGGGACCTCTGGGACAACCTCCAGCGTTTGCATCATGGGGGTGCCAGGAGAAGAGATAGAGCAAGGGATTGAGAACCTATTTGAAGAAATAATGACTGAAAACTTCCTTAACTTGGCAAAGGAAGCAGACATACAAGTCCTGGAAGTGCAGAAAGTCCCAAACAAGATGACCCAAAAAGGCCCACACCAAGACACATCATAATTAAAATGCCAATGTATAATGACAAAGAGAATCTTAAAGGCAGCAAGGGAAAGATAGTTGCCTACAACAACTGTCAGCTGATTTTTCAACTTTAACTTTGCAGGCCAGAAGGCATTGACACGAAATATTCCAAGTGATAAAAAGAAACTACAACCAAGATTACTCTATCCAGTAAGACTATCATTTAAAATTGATATCTAACGAGCTTCCCAGACAAGAAAAAGCTAAAGGAGTTCATCACCACCATACCAGTGTAACAAGAAATGTTAAAGGGACTTCTTTAAGAAAAAGAGGAATATAAATATGAATAATAAAATGGCAATAACTTATGTACCTATTAATAATCACTTTAAATGTAAATAGATTAAATGCTCTAATGGAAAAACATAGAGTATATGCCTGACCAGGCGGTGGTGCAGTGGGTAGAGTGTCAGACTGGGATGCTGAGGACCCAGGTTCGAAACCCTGAGGTTACTGGCTTGAGCGTAGGCTCATCTGGCTTGAGCACAGGCTCGTCGGCTTGAGCACAAGGTCACTGGCTTGAGCGAGGGATCATAGACATGACCCCATGGTCACTAGCTTGAGCCCAAAAATCACCGGCTTAAAGCCCAAGGAAGCTGGTTTGAGCCCAACGGTCACTGGCTTGAGCAAGGGGTCACTTGCTCTGCTGCAGCCTCCCAGTCAAGGCACACCTGAGAAAGCAATCAATGAACAACTAAGGTGCTGCAACAAAGAACTGATGCTTCTCATTTCTTTCCCTTCCTGTCTGTCCCTATCTGTCCCTCTCTCTGTCTCTGTCCCTGTCACACACACACAAAAAAGACAAGAGTATTATTTACTGGATAAGAAATCAAGTACATATGCTGTCTACAAGAGACCCACTTCAGATAGAAAGACACATAGACTGAAAGTAAATGAGTAGAAAAAGGTATTTCATGCAAACTGAAACAACAAAAAGCTAAGATAACTATACTTACATCAGACAAAATAGTCTACAATAAGAGACAAAGAAGGACATTATATAATGATAGAAGGATCAATTCAACCAGAGGACATGACCCTTGTAAACATTTACACACCCAACATAGGAGAACCTAAATATATAAAGAAAATATTGATGGACATAAAGGCAGAGATCGACAATAACGTAGTCATAGTAGGGGACTTCAATACCCCACTGACATCAATGGATAGATCTTTCAGACAGAAAATCAACAAGGAAACAGTAGCCTTAAATGACACATTAGACCAGATGGATTTAACTGATATTTTTAGAGCATTTCACCCTAAATAGAATATACATTCTTCTCAGTGCACAGGGAAGATTTTCCAAGGCAGGCCACATGTTAGGCCACAGAACACAAGTCTCAATACATTTTGGAGGACTGAAATCAAGTATCTTCTCCAACTACAATGGTATGAAATAGAAATCAATTAAGAAAACTGAAAAACACAAACACGAGACTAAATATCAAGCTACTAAACAATGAATGTGCTGCCTGCCCTGAACGGACAGCTTGGTTGGTTAGAGCAGTGGTCCCCAACCCCCGGGCCGTGGACCTGTACCGGTTTGTGGGCCATTTGGTACCGGTCCGCAGAGAAAGAATAAATAACTTACATTTCTGTTTTATTTATATTTAAGTCGAAACGATGTTTTATTTTTAAAAAATGACCAGATTCCCTCTGTTACATCTGTCTAAGACTCACTCCTGACGCTTGTCTCGGTCACGTGATACGTTGACGCTAAAATTAAACCCATAAACTAGCAAAATGAGTGAAAAACAAAATTCCATCGAAAGTTTTTTTGCTAAGTGGAAAAGGGCCAGTGAGAAGACAGAAGAAGAACCTACGACCTTGAAGAAAAAGAAGGCTTCATTTAACAGACAATACCAGGAGTCCTACTTGAAGTATGGATTTATCGCAACTGGTAATTCTCGTGCACCAAGGCTGCTCTGCATAATATGTGGTGACCGGCCAAATAATGAGGCAATGAAGCCTTCAAAACTGCTTCGTCACTTGGAGACCAAGCACCCTACTTTAAAAGACAAGCCTTCTGAGTATTTCGAAAGAAAAAAGCATGAACAAGGACAGAAACAATTACTGGTGGCCACTACATCAATAAATGCGAGTGCACTGAGAGCATCTTACTTGGTGCCTAATCGTATTGCTAAGGCTAAGAAGCCGTTCACCATTGGTGAAGAATTGATCCTTCCAGCCACTAAAGACATTTGTCATGAACTTCTAGGAGAAGCTGTGGTTAAAAAGATAGCACAGATGCCTCTTTCGGCTACCACCGTCACACGGCACATTGAGGAAATAGAATCACAATTGTTGGAAAGGATTAATAAATCACCATGGTATGCTCTCCAGATTGACGAATCTACAGATATTGACAAGGCAATGCTACTTGTTTACGTGTGTTATCTTTATCAAGAGGATGTGCATGAGGATATGTTATGTGCACTATCATTGCCAACCAAAACCACAGCCACAGAACTATTTAAATCGCTGGATGACTATATAGCAGGAAAACTGAAATGGTCTTTATGTGTCGGCATAGGCACAGATAGAGCTGCTGCCATGACTGGAAGGATGTCTAGTTTAACTACTTGGATTAAGGAGGTTGCACCTGAATGCGAGTCTACGCATTGTGTCATTCACAGGGAAATGCTGGCTAGCCCAAATATACCACCGGAACTTAACAGCATATTGAATGATGTTAAAGTTATTAACCACATCAAATCACACGCCCTTCACTCGCGCCTGTTCGAGAAGCTTTGTGAGGAAATGAGGAGCACAGACACCTTCTCTTATATGCAGAAATAAGATGGTTATCCCGAGGGAGGTCCCTGGACAGAGTGTTTGAATTACAAGAGCCGCTGCAGAGATTTCTCTCAGAAGAAAAGTCACCGCTAGCAGCACATTTCAGTGACAAGGAATGGGTTGCAAAACTCGCTTACTTGTGCGACATATTTAATCTCCTCAATGAACTCAATTGGTCACTTCAGGGGAAAATGACAACTGTCTTCAAGTTGGCAGATAAAGTAGCTGCACTTAAAGCCAAACTGGATTTGTGGGGATGACACGTGAACAGGGGTATATTTGACATGTTTCAAACATTCGCGGGAATTTTGGAAGAGACTGAGCCCAAGCCTTCATTGTCCCAGCTGGTGCATGATCACCTGTATTTGTTTTTAAGAGTTTGAACACTACTTCCCAACCACAAAAGACCCACGAATTGCCAAGGAATGGATCCGCGATCCATTTGTCAACAAACCAAGTGAATCCAGTGTGTTTATGCAAGAAGAGGAGAAACTACTGGAGATCACAAATGATGGCAGCCTTAAAAATATGTTTGAGACTACAGCTCTGCCGGTGTTCTGGATTAAAGTCATGGCAGAACACCCCGAGATCGCCACAAAAGCACTAAAAACCCTGTTGCCATTTCCGACATCCTATTTGTGTGAAGCGGGATTTTCTGCAGTTATAGCAACCAAAACAAAATTACGGAACAGACTGGACATAAGCAACACACTTCAGGTGTCATTGTCTCCCATTCCCCATAGATGGGACCGTCTCGTTGCAGAGAAACAAGCTCAAGGCTCCCACTAATTAGTGTTCTTTCTCATTCTATATAAACATTATAATAGGCTACTATCTCTCATTCTATGAGATGGTGTCTGTGCTCCGTGTTCATTTCCTCACAAAGCTGCTCGAACAGGCGCGAGTGAAGGGCGTGTGCTTTGATGTGGTTAATAACTTTAACGACATCATTCAATATGCTGTTAAGTTCCGGTGGTATATTTGGGCTAGCCAGCATTTTCCTGTGAATGACACAATGTGTAGACTCGCATTCAGGTGCAACCTCCTTAATCCAAGTAGTTAAACTAGACATCCTTCCGGTCATGGCAGCAGCTCCATCTATGCATATGCTGACACAAAAAGACCATTTCAGTTTTCCTGATAGATAGGCTACTATCTCTCATTCTATATAAACATTATAATAAAAAACCCTTAACTTACAATATTCATAACAATGGTGAGTTGTACTTTTCATGCACTTTATATTTGTTTTTGTGTTGTATCTTATTTTTAAGGCATGTTTAAATGTTACCATAGCGACTGGAAAGTGGAGGCAGAGAGGATGTTACTCATGTTATGTTGTTGGTGCGATGTTAAGAGGATGCTTCTAATAAAGTTGCATACGAGTACACAGTGGATTCATGTTTATTTTTATTGTCGTAGGTTCATGATTGGTAGCAAGCCTCAACCTACCATATTACATATTGATTTCAGACATGAAACGTTGTCAGAATAACAAATTTAAATACAGCCTGAATAATGAGGACATGCTCGTTCCTCCTTATACTTACCAATAAATATCGTAAGTTCAACAATTATATTTAAAAATACCACAGTTTTTACGCCAGTCGCATAATTTTATTTTGTGCATTTATCCATCCCATCCTAAAGGCCGGTCCGTGAAAATATTTTCTGACATTAAACTGGTCCGTGGCCCAAAAAAGGTTGGGGACCACTGGGTTAGAGCATCACCTGAAAGTGCAGAGGTTGCCGGTTCAATCCCCAGTCAGGGCACAAACAGAACAGATTGTATTCTTGTCTGTCTGTCTCTCCCCTCCTCCTGTTAAAATCAATAGATAAAATTTTTTTAAATCATTTGTATAAAAAAATGAATGTGTTAACAATGAAATCAAGGAAGAAAGCAAAAGATACCTTGAGATAAATGAAAATGAAAACACAATTACCCCAAATCTATAGAACACAGCAAAACTAGTCCTAAGACAGAAATTCATAGCAATACAGCCTACCTCAAAAAAGAAAAAAAAAAATCCCAAACAAGCTAATATTATACCTAAAGGAAGTAGAAAAAAAAAGCCCAAAGTGAGTAGACGGAAGGAAATAATAAAGATAAAATGAAAATAAACAAAATAGAGTCTAAAAAAATACAAAAGATTAATGAAACCAAGAGCTGGTTCTTTGAAACAAAAAGATTGATAAACTTTTAACTAGACTCATCAAGAAAATAGAGAGCCTTCCCAGCTGTTGCTAAGGCGCTCAGTCCTGAGGAAGCTAAGGCCACAGTGGAGTGAGACTCTCACCTGCACCTGGCGGCACTGACCCACACCATGGCCTCCACCTCGGAGCTTGCTTGCCCAAGCTCACAACTACTTGGCCTTCATCCTGCATGATAACCGAGACAACATTCACAGAAGATCAATGCCTTTTAATAAGATTAAAAGCAGCTGGTGTAAGTGTTGAACCTTTCTGATCAGGCTTGCTTAGAAAGGCTCTGGCAATGTCAACACCGCCAGCCTCATCTGCAATGTAGGGGCTGGTGGACCTGCCCCAGCAGCTAGTGCTGCACCAGCAGGAGTCCCGCCCCCTCCACCACTGCTGCCCCAGCTGAGAAGAAAGTAGAAGCAAAGAAAGAATCTGAGGAGTCATGATGACACGGACCTTTTTGAGTAAAGCTCTTTTGTAATATGTTCAATCAAAAGCTGAACTCTGCTAGAGAGAAAGAGAGAAAGAAAGAACCCAAATAAATAAAATCAGAAATGAGAGAAGTGAAAACTGACAACATAGAAATACAAAGGCTTGTAAGAAAATACTATGAATGACTATATGCCAACAAACTGGACAATCTGGATGAAACGGAAAATTCCTAGAAACATACAACCTTCCAAGAGTGAATCAAGAAGAAACATAGCCTGACCAAGCAGTGGTGCAGTGGATAGAGTGTTGGACTAGGACGCGAAGGACCCAGGTTCGAAACCCTGAGGTCGCCAGCTTGAGTACGTCTCACCAGCTTAAGCCCAAGGTCACTGGCTTGAGCAAGGGGTCACTCAATCTGTGGTAGTCCCCTGGTCAAGCAAGGCATATCTGAGAAAGCAATCAATGAACAACTAAGACGCCGCAATGAAAAATTGATGCTTATCCCTTTCCCTTCCTGTCTGTCCCTATCTGTCCCTCTCTCTGTCTCTCTCTGTTACACACACACACACACACACAAAAAGAAGAAACACAAAGTCTGTACAGACCAATTACTACCAACAAAGTCAAATCAGCAATCAAAAAACTCCCAACAAACAAAAGTCCTGAACTGGATGGCTTCACAGGTGCATTTTACTAAACATCTGAAGAAGAATTAACATCTGTCCTCAAATTATTCCAAAAACTTCAAGAGGAGGATATGGTTTCAAAGCTCACTTTATGAGGCCAGCATTACTCTGATTTGCAAACCAGACAACCACATTAGGAAGAAAGAACTGTAGGCCAATAACCCTAATGAATATAGATGCAAAATTCTTCAATAAAATAGCAAATCAAATTCAGCAATGTATTAAAAAGGTCATACATCATGATCAAGTGCGATTTATTCTTGGGATGCAAGTTTAGTACAATATCATCAAGTCAATTAATGAGATACAAAACCTAAACCAAATGAAGGATAAAAATTATGTTGTATCAATAGGGGGAAGGAATGCATTTGACAAAATCCAGCACCCATTTATGATAAAAACTCTCAGCAAAGTAAGAACAGAGGGAACAGCCTGACCAGGCAGTGGCGCAGTGGGTAGAGCGTCGGACTGGGATGCGGAGGACCCAGGTTCGAGACCCAAGGTCGGCAGCTTGAGCGCGGGCTCATCTGGTTTGAGCAAAGCTCACCAGCTTGGACCCAAGGTTGCTGGCTCGAGCAAGGGGTCACTCGGTCTGCTGTAGCACTCACCCCCCCCACCCCCCGCTCCATCAAGGCACATATGAGAAAGCAATCATTGAACAACTAAGGTGCCGCAACGAAGAATTGATGCTTATCTCTCTCCCTTCCTGTCTGTCTGTCCCTGTGTCTCTCTTACTCTCTCTGTCTCTGTCACAAAAATAAAAAATAAAAAAAAAGAATAGAGGGAACATACAGGAACATATACTTCAGCATAATAAAGGCCATATATGACAAACCCACAGCCAACATCACACTCAACTCACTAAAAGTGTTTCCCTTAACATCAGGGACAAGACAGGGATGTCCCCTTTTACCACTCTTATTCAATGTAGTACTTGAAGTCCTAGTACCAGCAAACAGAAAAAAAGAAGAAATAAAAGGCATCGGAATTGGAATGGAAAAAGTAAAACTGTCATTATCTGCAGATGACATAATATTACAATATATAGAAAGAACATTAAAGATTCCACACAAAAACTACTAGAATTGATAAATGAATCCAGTAAAGTAGCAGAATACAAAATTAATATTCCAACTTAGTCACTTTTTTTTTTTTAACAGAGGCAGAGATAGGGACAGACAGGCAGGAACAGGGAGAGATGAGAAGCATCAATTATTAGTTTTTCATTGCGCGTTGCGACTTCTTAGTTGTTCATTGATTGCTTTCTCATATGTGCCTTGACCGCAGGCCTTCAGCAAACCGAGTAACCCCTTGCTGGAGCCAGCGACCTTGGGTCCAAGCTGGTGAGCTTTTCGCTCAAGCCAGATGAGCCCGCGCTCAAGCTGGCGACCTCGGGGTCTCGAACCTGGGTCCTTCCACATCCCAGTCCGACGCTCTATCCACTGCACCACCACCTGGTCAGGCTTGGTCACATTTTTATATACCAATAATGAATAATCAGAAAGAGTAATTAAGAAAATAATCCCACTTAGCACTGCATAAAAAAAAAATCTAAAAATAAATTTAACCAAGTAAGTAAAAGACCTTTACTTAGAAAATTACAAGACATTAAAGAAATTACAGATAAACAGAAGCAATTACCATGCTCATGGATAGAAAAAAATTAACATTTTAAAATGTCTGTACTACCCAAAGCATCTATAGATTCACTGCAATCACTATCAAAATACCAATGACATTCTTTTTTTTTTTTTTTTTTTTTACAGAGACAGAGAGAATCAGAAAGAGGGATAGATAGGCACAGACAGACAGGAACAGAGAGAGATGAGAAGCATCAATCATCAGTTTTTCCTTGCGATACCTTAGTTGTTCATTGATTGCTTTCTCCTATGTGCCTTGACCGTGGGCCTTCAGCTCGAGCCAGCGACCTTGGGTCCAAGCTGGTGAGCTTTGTTCAAATCAGATGAGCCCATGCTCAAGCTGGCAACCTTGGGGTCTCGAACCTGGGTCCTCTGCATCCCAGTCCGACACTATCCACTGTGCCACCGCCTGGTCAGG
This sequence comes from Saccopteryx leptura, assembly GCF_036850995.1. NCBI lineage: Eukaryota > Metazoa > Chordata > Mammalia > Chiroptera > Emballonuridae > Saccopteryx > Saccopteryx leptura. Next base: position 166,189,980 of record NC_089505.1, read on the forward strand.
CACCAATGACATTCTTCACAGAACTACAAATAGTTTTAAAATTTATATGGAACCACAAAAGAACCCAAATAGACATAGCAATCTTGAGAAAGAACAACTAAGTTAAAGGAATTTCTCAAATCATGTCTCTTATTTGTTAACTGATGTTCTATAAGAGTTCCATTTTCAAACAAGTTTGAGAACTGTTTGTGTTTGGTCTTGTTGTTCGTTTGTTTATGTGATTTGCTGCAGAATTTATCAGTTTTAATTATTTATGTATACCACAACTCTGCAAAAGGGGAATAAGATCTTGAATGTAAGGTTTCCCAAATTCATTTAATACAGAATCTTTCCAGTGAGGAGCAATTTGGAACCCTTTCTTTGAGCAACACTTAATGACATACTTAGGGATGCCTGTGTTCCACAGAGCACACTTGTGTGTGTGTGTGTGTGTGTGTGTGTGTGTGTGTGTGTGTGTGTGTGTGTGTATTTTTCTGAAGTTGGAAACGGGGAGGCAGTCAGACAGATTCCCGCATGCGCCCTACCGGGATTCCCCAGGCATGCCCACCAGGGGGCGATGCTCTGCCCATCTGGGGCGTTGCTCTGTTGTATCCAGAGCCATTCTAGTGCCTGAGGCCACAGAGCCATCCTCAGCACCCGGGCCAACTTTGCTCCAATGGAGCCCTGGCTGCGGGAGAGGAAGAAAGAGACAGAGAGGAAGGAGAGGGGGAGGGGTGGAGAAGCAGATGGGCTCTTCTCCTGTGTGCCCTGGCCAGGAATCAAACCCAGGACTCCTGCACGCCAGGCCGACGCTCTACCACTGAGCCAACCAGCCAGGGCCCACAGAGCACACTTTGGGAAACAAAGTCTATGTCTTCATATACCCTGGTTGTCTTCCAGTATGCTCTATACTCTACAACGAATGATCAACACATTAAAAATATATATGTAGAGAGATTATATATATTTATTATATATATCATATATATATATTTTATTTTGAATCAAGGAAGAATTTCTTAAACTAGACTAAAAAAAGCATCAAATATGAAAGAGTGGGCCTGGCCAGTTGGCTCAGTGGTAGAGCGTTGGCCGGGCATATGGACATCCTGGGTTTGATTCCTGGTCAGGGCACACAGAAGAAGCGACCCACTGCTTCCCCACCCCTCCCTTTCTCCCTTCTCTCTCTTTCTTCCCTTCCCACAGCCATGGTCCGATGGAGCAAGTTGGCACCATGGCCTCACCTCAGGCACTGGAATAGTTCGTTTGCGAGCAAAGGAGTAACAGCCCCAGATGGGCAGAGCATCCCCCAGTAGGGGGCTTGCTGGGTGGATCCTGGTCGGAGCGTATGTGGAAGTCTGTCTCTCTGTCTCCCTGCTTCTCACGTAAAGAAATAGAAAAACAATGAAAGATTGATCAATTTACATTAAAATGAACTATTCATTAAATGATTATCATAGATAAATGAAAAGAATTGAGAAATGATATTAGCAACACAGAAAAGAAACAAAAGATTAGTATGGTAGGCAACCTCCAAGACAGACCCTGCCACCTGTATTCACAGCCTGTGTTGTCCCACAGTGTATGGGGTTGGTCTGCATCACCAATTGCATAGAACAGAAGTGATGATATGTCATATCTTAGAGTAGGTTATTAAAAGATTGTAGCTTCTGTCTTGAGTTCTTTCCCTCTTGGATCACTCACTGGGGGAAGCAAGATGCCATGTTGTGAGCATCCCTCTGAAGAGGTACACATAGCAAGAAACTGAGGCCTGCCTACAACCACGTAAGTGACCTTAGAAGGGATTTTAGTGTCCCCGTCAAAGCCTTGAGATGACTGCAACCTTGCCAACATCTTGACTACACCTGAGAAACTCTTAGGCAGAGATACAAGCTGTGTTACACAGCAAGAGATAATACCATTAGCATCCTTCATACATAAAAGAACTCCCCATGAATGAATATGGACAGATAACAAACTGAAGAAAAATATGGGCAAAAGTTATAAACCCTTTTCACAGAAGAGGAAATACAAATGATATACATGAATAGATGTTCAACCACATCAATATTCAGGGAAAAGCAAATAAGACCACAATGAAATGCTATTTTACATACAAAGAACTGACAGAAATTGAAAAGTCTCACTCCTAAGTGTTGGCCAGGATATAGAGCATGTAAGTAACCCTTATGCACAACCTGTAGGTGTGTAAAAATGTTACAACCACTGAGTGGAAAATGTGGCATTATTTTTCTTAATTGAATATAATTATAACCCACAACCTAGTAATTCCACTCCTAGGTAGATCATAGAGAAACTGTTGTATCCATAAACATACACATGAATGTACAGAGCAGCACTGTTTATATCGCTGACCTTTGACTACGTGAGGGTTGGGGGGCATCTACCCCCCACTGTCACACACTTAACTATAACTTTATACTCCTCATAAACTTAATTACTAGTAACCTGCTGTTGACCAGAGCCTTACTAATAACATAAACAGTTGACTAACATATATTTTGTATATGTATCATATACTAGGTATCAAAAAACAAAAGACAATGTAAAAAAGAAATTCATATTTACTTATAGGTATAACGATTCATGCATTGATAATGAAGAAACAACAATATAATTGCTTTATGGTAGTCTAGTGTAATCAATAGGACTGCTTCATGGTAGCCTAGTCTATACACTAATGAATGAATAATTATAAAATTTTTATATTAGAGTCATATTCATAATACAGTACTGGAAACACTGTCACTTTTTTTAAAACCACCTACCTGTGATGGTAGGCTGATATGCACCATTTTCAATCAGAAGAGAGGCATAGTAATGTAATTCTGTGAAAGCAAACTTATAAAACAGTAAGAAAACCAATACATTATTAATCCTGTATTATGTATCACTCACTATATGCTTATGTAAGGATGGGCTATCCACTTCCATAAATGTCTTGCACATAATGTTTAATACAGTGATGACACAAAAATGTCTGATACAGTTCTTGCCCTATAGCTATTAGATTATCGCACAAAGAAACTCACAAAATAGATGAGTTAATTTTTTAAAAGACTTTATTTCTTGATTTTAGAGAGAGAGAGAGAGAAAGAGAGAGAGAAGTGGGGAGTAGGAAGCATCAATTCACAGTTGTATGTGCCTTGACAGGCAAGCCTGGGGATTTGAACCCGTGACCTCGCATTCCAGGATGTTTTAGCCACTGCATCACCACAGGTCAAGTACAGGTAAGTTTATTAACTGCACAGCATAATGATTAAAAAGTATTCATTCAGTGGAAGTGCATTATCACAAAGGTCTTCACACTGAATAGGCTGAGGAGGAAGCAAAGGGTGGTCTTGCTGTCTCAGGGGTGCCGAGGAGAAAGAGGTGGAGGTTGGACGAGGAGGCAGGAGAGGCATGCACATGCGGTGTAACTTTACAGAAATATATCATAATTTGTCTGACATTTTTGCTTTTGCATTTTTCTAAAAATGTTTCTATATAATACTAATCCTTTTTCTCTTTGCTTTCAGTGTCTGTACCATAAAAGGGTCTATGTCATAAGAAGTCCAAAGTAGTCTTGAATAATCAGAACCCTTCTGCCAGATGGTCTAATGTCCTGTTTTCTCACTCTGCTTCTTGTCTTCTTCCTCGTCATCTGGCATCGGACTGGGGTATTCATATCCATCAACTCGTCTTCGGTTCATTCCCCTGGTGGGGTGTCTATTAGCTCTTGAATTGCTCCAAGGTCCTCATCTTAGAACCCTTCACATACCCTTTTTTTATTATTTTGCCACATCCACAGTCTCTTTCATGATTTCCCTAATTGGCTGTCATAAGTCCTGGGAAGTCAATGCACAGCACCCGGGCAGTTTTCTCCATCAGGGATTTGTTTCAGGCTTGATGGCTTTCACAGCTTTTTCTGTAACTATGATGACATCTTCAATGGCGTAATCCTTCCAGACTTCCACAATGTTCTACCGGGGTTCTCTTCCACGGCGTTGACAATCCTTTCCACAGTACCATGTGCAATGAACCTTACAGGTCCTTGTAACTCCCTAATCTAGATAGAGGCTGAACAGAGATGCCATTTGGGGACAGATAGACCACTTTGATACCTTTGGTGAATTCATGGAATTCTGGGTGGCCAAGAGCACCATCCAATATTAAAAGAATTTCAAAAGGCAGTCACTTACTGGGAAGGTACTTCCTGACTTCAGAGACAAAGCATGGATGGAACTGATCTGGAAAAGGGGTTTTCATTGTCCAAGCCTCCTTGTTGTTCAACCAAAACACTGGCAGCTGTTGTTTATCTTTTCCCTTCAAGGCTCAGAGTTTACCAGCGTTATAGATAAGGGCCAGTCCTGATCATAAACCAGACCCCATTTGCACAAAACAGTAGCTAGCCCATCCCTTCTTGCCTTAACCCCTTGTGCTTACTTCTCTTACTAATAAACTTCCATGGTGGTACTTTTCTTCCAGAATAGAACACTTTCGCCTGCATTAAAAACCTGCTCAGGCCTGACACAGTGGATAGTGTCAAATTAGGATGTGGAGGATCCAGGTTTGAGACCCTGAGGTCGCCAGCTTGAGCGTGAGCTCATCTGGTTTGAGCAAGGTTCACCAGCTTGAGCTCAAGGTCGCTGGCTCGAGCAAGGGGTCACTCGGTATGCTGTAGCCCCCCTCCACCCCCGGTCAAGGCACATATGAGAAAGCAATCAATGAACAACTAAGGAACCACAACGAAGAATTGATGCTTCTCTCTCCCTTCCTGTCTGTATCTGTCCCTCTCTCTGACTCTCCCACAAAAAAACAAAAACAAAAAACACCTGCTCTGGCAGATAGTCATTCTCTTTAATTACTTTCTCAATGGCATCTGGGAACTTCTCTGTCTATTCATAAGCAGAAGCTGCTACTTCTGTTATCTTGACATTTTAAAACCCAAACCTCTTTTTACAACGGTCAAGCCATAGTTTGCTGGTATTAAATTTTGCAGCCTTAGACCCATCAACTTCCTTTTGCATCAGGTGGTCATACAATCACTTCAGTTTTTCTCAGATCATGCAGGAGCTCGAGCAGCATGGTGTGCCCAGGCAAGTGAGGGCAAAGGTAGACTTGCGGAGGTGGAGAGACCAGCCAGGGAAGAGGGAGACAAGCAGGAGCTGTGCTGTCACTTGCTGGACAGCACACGCAACTGGGTATGAAACAGTCCTGGTTTATAGCCCTCTCCTCACACCCCTTCAATGCACAGGACAGGCCACCCTACCACAGCATCAGTTGCCTAATAAAACTTAAAAAATAAAAACCAGCATTAGGGCCATTACTACACAAGGGACTGTGTCCCCAAACACCTGTATCTGTCCACTCTTCCAGCATCCCCTCGAGCAGGACAAGGCATGTCTGGAAAATGAACAGAAGTCTCCCTCAGCTTGGTGGCCCAGGTCCCTCTCCCACTCAAGGGCTTATGAAACCAAAGAAGATTCTCCAAACCTGAAATAACAGTAAATCTATAGTTAAGCTCTTCACAGCTTTTGTCCTCAGGGCTCCAAGAAAAAATGCATTGCAGGGTGTCATGAGTGGTTTCTGAGATAAATCGCATGTACCAGAACTTATGTAATTAACCACTTTTACTCCTTTTTGAAATTAGTTTACTAACCAGTATGAAAACATTTCAATATTTAACATTAACTATGGCTTTATCAGTGTGGACTGGCTGAATATTATTCCTGCTCAGGCAGAGTACAACACAACCTTTACAGAGCTCAAAAACATGGAAAGTTAATCAGGTTTAGGAAAAAATACCCATGTGGAAAAATAAAGAAAAACAAACCAATACAGATAAAATTCAGGATAATGGTTATCCTTGAAGGAGGGGGAGTTGGTAATTTTCTACTTCTTAAGTTCGGTAGATAGATTTGTGTTTATTATTGTTCATAACATTTAAGTTTTTTTCCACACTAAGCTCTCAGGGTTAACTTTCTGGATTTACCAAATCAGCTTGCTGCAAGCTCCCATTCCTTACAACACTATCACCATCTTACACACACGAGTAAGAAGTCTTGTCAAATACTAAAACTGTGCTGAAATCAAGATAATCATGTAATCATGCCTGTAGAGTTCCCCACTTGCAGCCAAAGAAAGGAATGAGGCTAATGTCATGTTACTTACACTTAGGACTTACGTCAGTTGGTCATTTATCTAAAGTATCTAGTACTTTTTTTTTTTCTTCTATGTGGGATGGTTGATCTTGGGCCTGCGGGGAGCAAGCTGGCCCCAGACTTTTCCAAGTCCACATTTCTTTGCCTCCAATTCTTACATGTCCAAAGACAGGGAACTGTAGACATGCCTTTGTAGGAGGATACAATAGTACCTAGTACTTTTAAGAGCTGTTGAACTTCCCAGGATTTACTCTTCAACCCCTAATCTTCTGACACCCTTTATACTTTCTGTAGTGTCTTAGATTACTTACAAGGACTATACTCAGGAATATATATATACTATATTTGATCTCAGGTTATATGAGCTCAATGAAATAAGTTTGGTGTTGGTAATTTTTCACCTAAACTTGTAATACCTTCCTCACAAAGAAAATCTTTTTAATAAGTTTAAAGATAGTTTTGCTTTTAATGTTGTTATTAGGATGTTATCTTTCCCTGCCAAGTAGGAACTGACTTCCCTGACTATAGTTCCGATAGCACAGGCCCTTTCCATTTGGAGCTTTTTGTTGACACTGTGTCCCTGCGGTGTGGTTAGTACGTGTCCCTACTTCCAGCTTGGCACAGATCTCTACATTTTCATCCCAGCAATTATAATCCCTCATTGTTCAGGATGAAGTAACTACTCATAGTTTCATATCCGCCCTTTTAAAAAACTAAATCTTCTGAAATTAAGACGTCCTAAAATGACAGATACGATACTATTTGTGGAACAGAAGACAAGGTGCTCTAAGAGACCAGAGATTCAAGCAGAAGCCAAGAATGCTGATGAGCGTGGCTGGGACCCTGTGTGGCACGGGGGCAGCTCTGATGGATGCAGAGGAGGAGGTGCTGCATGAGGAAAGTCGGTGCAGCTCGGCGATGTGGAACAAGGACTCAAAAATCCAAAGCATTACACTCAAATTCACTGTAAAGAAATATTAACTTTTTTCCTTCAGGAATGCTTGTGTGTGTGCAACTAAAAACTAGAATAAAATTTCCAAAACTTTGCGAAAAAGGTTGCTTAACACAGATGCTCCTTTTTATATAGCTTATCAGCTACTTTGTATTACCTGGAATTCACAATTCAAGAATAAAATCTTTAGTTCACTTAGCAACACGAGAGAACACACTATACACCTTAACTGACCATGAAAAGATTGTTTTATTCCATGAAAATATTCTCAACAGAGAACACTATCTTAAACAAAGCATTTACCATTAAGAAGTCAACATATGCACAAAAAGAGTAAAAATTATTAAAAAATTAAAGGTTTTTTGGGGACAATTCACATGTTCAAAATTTAAGAACGATTTAAGAATGATTTAAACTGTGCAAGTACAAATGTCTTTCCTATTGTAATAACGCATATACAGGTCGCACTATTCCACATGAAGAAACTTGCCTCCTGCGGAAGCAAATCCTGCTTTTAGAAAAACAAACAATTGCTTGAAAAGAACAGTTAGTCCTTACAAGAAAACCTTAAACTCTGCCCTCTGTGGCTGCTAGCCAAAAAAAACACAAGTACTTGGGGCTTTATATAGAAGACAAACACGGGCTGATCACATTTCCTCCTCACTGCTAACCTTTAAAATGCAAATAGCACTAGGATTTAAAACTACTTTATGTAGTCTGTCAGTACTAAATAATGTCACATTATATAAATAACCCTGTAACGAGATTCAAAATCTAAACATTATAGTTTACTAGCCTCAAAAGTAACACACTATATGTCAGCTGTGTAACAGGGGCACACTTGATCTTATGAAGGCATTAACTTTCACACAATTGTCATTCAGCTTTAGTATAACTGGTAGTACGAGTCAAACAACACTGGGAAAAAATTATTAAAGCAGTTGCACAGCTTCTAAAATATTGCTTAAAATCCAACAATACACAGACCATTTCACGTTCTCTTTCTTCTCTCAAAACAGTAAAGAACCAAATTAATGAAGCTTCCACTGGTAGAAATATCCCCTCCCCCCCCCCCCCCCACCATTTCCCTATTAAACACCACTAAGAAATTAGTTAAGATACAAGTCATTAACAGAATCACAAATGTGAGGCAGGACAACAGGAGTAATAGGGCACTAATGACAATTCTATTTACAAGTATAAACATACAAATGTCCATTTTACAGGTAAAAGTGCACATAGATCATTACAAAGTTTCACTGTCATCTGGTTCAAACTAAAGCATCACTTGAAAGCAGACTACCACTGTAATAATCAAATGAGAACATGGTAACCCCAAATTAAAAGACAATGGGGGGAGAGATCCATAAAACTTCTCATAAAAACACTGAGTAAAGTCAAATGGACTCAAACATGTCTTTAGTTTGATGCAAAAATTTGAAGATGCACCATCAAACGTGGTAGAGCTCTAAAAGCCACCTACCGAGGCTACAAGGGCAGCTGCAGCAGCCCTGCAGAGTTAAAGGAGGTCACACTGCGCTGACACACAAAGCCCTTTGTGGGATACTGTAGTGGCAGTGTTGGCAATCAACAGATTTAGGCACTCTAGTTTAAGGCAGCATTTGAATGGAAGCAGCTGACTTCTGACAACAGTCCTTTGTCTTGAGGTGGTAAGTATCTTCTGTGTTTATTATGCCAGGATTTCAGTGCTGACTATAGATTCTTCCCAGACTGAGGTGCTGAAGATGTATCACGGTTCAAAGAGTTCTTTCAACTGGGCTGTAGGCTAGAGCAGAGATGTTTTCTTTTTCTTATCATAAACACTTCAGGTTCAGAAATTACATCTTCGTAATGCGAAAACTGGGATGTTTTGCAGTGGGGAAGTTATAGCAGCAACACAAACACTAGGATGGAAACATTAGTGCTGGCGATGTTTGACAAAGTGATCTGCACTACAAATGTAAAACAAAACTGAGGCTTGACAAGAACGAGGGATTATAGAGACATGCCTGAAAAATCTAGCCCGATCACTCTAGACATGCAACAGGGTGTTAAGCAAACACAGAAGTGGCGCAGGCAGACACTGACAGATGGCCAGGCTCCTAACAGACGTAGGATCTAAAAAGCCAACTACAACAGAGCTGGGGGACAGAGATGGTCCTGGCTAGACAGCCAATTGTCAGACAAATTTAATGACCGCTCTGCATTCTTTCTTAGATGTCAGTAAAATAAATGGAAAAAAGGCTAGCCATTGCTGGCTTTTTTTCCCCTTCATGTGAATAATTGTGAACAAGGAATCTAAGGGCTTACAATGATTTTTTTTAAATGATGTATGGAAATGCTAATGAAGTTAGTAAAAAATAATGATGTCTGCATGCACTCATGCAACTTGCTTCTCTCACTCTTTGAGCCTGACAACTCTAAGACCCTCCCCCCAAAGCAGCTGCATGTAACCTCCTTCAACATCTTGCCCATTTCCTCAGAAACCCTCTTCAGGAACCTGCAGTCCAGGAGGAAAAAGAAAAGAACAATTACTGAAGACCTTTGGTAATAAGACCAAAAGGGCTGTTCAGTTTAAAGTGTCCGTCCCAAATGTCCCTAAAATCATTTCATAGTCAGCTACTGAAAACATCAAAAAAATCTGGAACATGAGCAAAATTAAAGACCAGTCTTGTAGCTGCTGCCTCACTTCATTTCCCGTACAACTAGCACCGCACTAGCCTTGACTGTACAGTGTTACCAACAAATGTGTGTTAAAATTAATTGGAAAAAACCAATCTACCCTAATAATTGATGGTTTAGCTAAAATGAGGAAATGCTCTAAATGGCAGTACAGGTATGTTCCTCCAGCCCAGTTAGTCAAAAAAAAAAGTTGCTTTACTTTTTTATGTTCCAGTACGTCTCCTCTATTCAAGATTTCCTCTCTATCTTAGCTTATTTAAAATCCTTTTTCCTATTATAACCACTAAATGTTAAATAATCACTAAAGTGATTTATTTCCCAAAAGGCATTTTCAAGATAAAAAATACAAAGATTAGACTAATATGGAAGGGAGTTTGTACATTACTGAAAATTACTAGTAAGCCTGAAAATATTTTCAGGTCTCAAATGAAAGCTTTTTTATTTACCTAAGAGCTGGCAGGTTGATTTGGTAGGTCTCTTGATTCACCTACTGCTGTAACAAATTTTATACTAGGTACTTATAGTCTTCCATTAGGAAGCCAAAGTTAAGAATAGAGGAAAATGAATATGGTTACATTCTTATTTTATCCAATGAGCCACCTATCATGGCTGTCTTTTTGGAGACTCTAGCTAAGTTCAAGCTCCCACTCCAAACCGCTCTTTCGGGAGTCAGCTTTCCAGAGCATTTCAGAGCAGGTTTACTTATCTGAAGTCACTATAATCACTGTTTTCTGAAGCCAAGTGTGTGTGTATATGTATGAATGTGTGTGTGTCAGGCGGGGGCAGGGGGGCTTTCTATCTATGAATTCCTGCCCCAATAGGTCAAACTCTATGATCGATAAGGCAGAAAAACACAAATCCTTCACACAGACTTAAGCAGGACATAAAGCAAAAGGCATCAATTAAGCTTCACACTAACATCACTCAAATGGTAAAGCATCAATGAGAACAGTTTCTTGTGGTAATCTTCACATCTTTAAGATCAAGCCTACATTCAGCTCACATAGTGAACAACAAATCTTGGATGCCCTTTAAGTTTTCTTACGTTTTCCCACCCGTTGAATGTGTTTTCATTTTGAGTTATCATGCCTATGTCATACATATCACAAAGCTGCCTGGTTAGTTTAGATGTAAGTTACTGCACCTTTACTGTTTTTCTCTAGAGTTACATCTATGTATGATGTGGGAACGTAGCCTTCTTCACCGTTCTGTCTCCGAGCTCTTGTCCATCCATCACCTTTGTCCTCCTCGATGATGTATAGAACTTCACCTTCTTTCATTGCCAGAGTACCTTCATTATGTCCTAGATGAGAGTTTTCATAGTACAAGCATAATTTAAGCACAGCAAAAATAAGTTACAAATAAAACACAAAACAACATGAAACCCTACTTGACTTCAATGTACAGAGGCCAACTGACTCTCATTAGCAACACCTCTATGCTACTTTGTAGTTTACCCAACACTTTCTTATACATTCTCATTTGAACTGCACAATAATCTGTGAGGCAGGCATTAGTATCACCCCCATGTAACAGATGAAGTATACATCACAATGAGTTATATGATATGTAAGGGTTCCTACTCTCCCAGTTTGCTATTTCAACTTCTTTCCCAAACTTGAGTGGTGTTGCTACCTAGACAATTCATGAGATGTGGATCAGGAAAATAGCAAAAAGACAATGAGGGGCTGTAAAGAATGTAGTTTTAAGAGAGAGCAAAGAGAAAACACAGGCTCAACTCTTGTGATGGTAGAAGGAGAATTGTTATAGTCACAAAGCACAAACTTCCTTCAAAACCTCATCAGTCTCAGGGCTCTCTTTACCCCCAACCCCCACCCCTCCTAACCTGCTTAGCAGTAATTATTTTCACAAATGAATCTTCATTTAACATATGCTATATTCTTCCCTATTCTCTAGATTACATTATAGCAAGATCTTATTTACTATGAATAGTCACTAAAGACCTTAATTTTAAAACCAATACAATGGATGAGTGGGGAAGGACCTCAGTCACAGACCATTTTACAACTTCTCTGTAAAGGTGTTACTGTGCTCCTCTGTGATCTGAGCAACAGGGTTTTTCACAGTCCTTTTCCCACAGGGGAGGGAAGAGGGACTAAAACTGCAGGAGAGGACCACAATGACTCCCTCCCCTCAGACAGTTTGTCATCACAGAGGAAAAGATGGCAACCAGAAGTAATCATATTCTCTCTCTCTCTTTTTTATTTTTGTGACAGAGAGAGAGAGAGGGACAGATAAGGACAGACAGACAGGAAGGGAGAGAGATGAGAAGCATCAATTCTTCACTGCGGCACCTTAGTTGTTCATCGATTACTTTCTCATATGTGCCTTGACCAGGGGGCTACAGCAGACCAAGTGACCCCTTGCTCAAACCAGATGAGCCCGCGCTCAAGCTGGTGACCTCGGGTCTCGAACCTGGGTCCTCTGCATCCCAGTCCACTGCTCTATCCACTGTGCCACCACCTGATCAGGCTCTCATATTCTCTTCTTCCTTCAACTGGATATGTGGACTATAGTCAGGATATGGTGGTGGCATTCAGATATGCCATTTGCCTTGTATCTGTCTCCCAATGTTAGCAAGTTGCAAGAAAAAGCTTGAACTGACATCTACCAGTTTCCACTTCCTGGGTTGGGCTACATGCACAAGCTGCTACAACTTTAATGAGTACATGTAGCATTAGTAAGATCTCCAGGGGAAATTCTGTATTGACCACATTTGATAATTATATGATAATCTATATTAGGATGCTGATGACATAGGTCACTTTCTTTCACCTTCATGTATGAAAGGAAAATCTGTTTGGAATATAAACAAAAATATTCATTCTAATGAACTAGGATTGTAATTATCTAACAATGTATTATTTAGCTGAGAACACTAAAGTGCATGACTCTTGTATGTAGACTTTAAGAAACCAGTATTACCATATATATAATATATTAAAAAAAAAAAAAAAAGAAAAACCATACCATCGAAAGGGTAAATAGCTTTGCAGTGTCCAATAGCAGGCAAGGGATCGTCATCTTCAAATTCATCATCAAACTCATTGTGGTGACCATGTTGTTGGGGTGGCCCACGGACTTCTTGGTTTGCATCATCAGTGTAACTTCCCTCAGGACTATAAAATATAAAATTATCTCTGATCAAATAACATAAACATGGGAACGTTTTATATTATTTACAAGTTGGTCTCGGGATCAATTCAGAAAATTATGTAGCAATTATACAGTTCCAAATTAAACCTTTATTTTCTTAAACATTGACCATATACAGAAATTGCTTCTAATACAAAATGCTTCTTTGTTGAATTTCCTGAAATTAAAAAATTAAAAGACTACAATGTTCTAGACACATAGTAAATATCTCACTATCACCAGCTCCAGAGAAAATGTAAACATGTATTAGATATTTGTCTTTCATCATCCTGGATTCATCACCCCTATTTTGGCAAGATGACCCAAAAATTCCTTAGGGGACCCACTCATATTCAGTTAACATGTTTCAGGTGGAATTGTTCTGTTCTGGCTCAAGAGAGCCAGTTTAGCACAGCACTTTTAATGGTCAGAGTGAAGAGTTCACAAGTAGGACTGTAACCCAATCAGATGTAAGAGATGCACACAGACTATTGCTTGGGACTGCTGAAAGAGAAGCTCCCTTCCTTTTCCACAGGACTTCAACCTAGAGAAACATTAGCCCAGAGCTTTGAAAAATTATCATATGAAGCCTTACAAGGAAGCCAATATAGTGGAAGGCAGAACTTTCAGGTGGAAAAGAAACTGAGTGCTGAGGTTATATCATCTGAGCTTCTAGATGAAACTCTCCCTGAAGTCAGCCAATAAAATCTTTTTCACTTTAAGCCAGTATGGGTAGAGTAGTATTTCATTCTGTCACTAAAAACCCAGACTCCTAATCAAGTTAATTTTCAATGAATCATGGTATCAGGAAAGTTAGTAATTTAGAAAATCCAAAAAGATTAGGTAATCTAAAGACATTTTTTTCTTAGGAACATTCTAAGTCAAAGATAGAAAAATGTTAATAATTTTGCTAAAGAATCAAATTACTAAGATGTTACTAATGGGGAAATCTAAATAATTAGGTTTAACATGCCTGAAAAACATGTTCTTAAATAACACAAGCCAAATAGATTATTAAAATCTAGGTTTTATCTAAAAACAAAACTATATATTTTGGGGTTTCTCTTGATATACTAGAAGTTATGTACTCTTTCAAAAAATGATAATGGAGAAAAGAACTCATGTTTGTCAGGAACATACTGTTAACCAGGTATCTTAGTACTGGGTGCTTTACGTACATGACTGTGTTTATTACTAATAGCCCTGTATAAGGGGCATCTTCACCTCTATTTTATATTTGAGAAAACTGAGACTCAGAGAGCATTAAAAATGAATTTACTCAAATTAAACTATAATTAAGTAGCAAACCAAGATCTCTCAAATTCTTCTCTAAGGTGAATTTTAATTTGTTGGACTTTATCATAAACAAGATAAAGACCTATTACAAGGGAGAAATGCTACAAAGGCTATAAAAACATGGAAACTTAGCAAAATGCATTCTGGAAGCTCTGGTCCAAACAAACAATATACATTTTTTTCTTCTTCACAAAACTTTGAGGCAATTGACAGTTAAATTTTTCGTGGCATTAGCTACCAAACTCCATCTACTTTAAGGGGCTCTTCTCAGGCCTGAGGAGCCTGTGCTTCCAGGCTGTGGCTCCAAGAGTTCTCTCTGTCCCACCTCTGGTGTGGACACGACCAACTAGAACTGAGCAGCAACAGGCAACCCGCTTCCCTTACAGCTATTGTAAAGAAACAGAAAATTATTCCGGTTCAAAAGACTGACGTTATTAAAAGCCAAACTTGTTAAGTGAGGGAAAAAATTATATGAAGTTTAGGAAAAAAAGTGAGAAAAGGTTGGGGGAAAAGAAGAAATACAAATAAAATACAAAAAAAAATGACCTTTCTCGTCCCTGTGTTACAAGATGATTTATGTCACTGCTATGTCTTCTGTCTCCTCTCCCACCTGTTTTGCCTTCAACTTCAGAGAGCCATGCCTTAGGAAAAAAATAAGTAAAACTGAGCTTAATAAATATTTTTAAAAGCTCATAAGATATTCTACATTTAAAATGTGCTTTGAGTTTTTATTATTATGTAATTCTTAGAGAAGGGAAATCTTTATAATTTGGTCAATGATCAACGCTATGGCTAATAAAAATAATTTAAATGTTTAATTTTAAATAATGTTTTAAATTTTAAAACTTCAACAAGGGACTAAACATTATATATCATGTGATACCTTACTTTTTAGGTCATGAAACCTATAGTTAAATATCTGAAGATAATCTTACCAAAACCAAGCTATCATAATATAGTTTATACAAATGAATTATCTCAGACAACTACTAAATAAAAAATCTACCTCATTCTTGTGAATTTCCATTCGCAGGCGGTCGATATTATTCATGGTCTCTGCTAATTTAGGCTGCAAACTCCCTGGATCCCCCATTTGTGGATTTTTCTCATAAACATCTTTCATTTTGTTGAGTGCTTCTCTGAAAATATAAAGGAAGCCATAAAATTAAATATTCATTCTATATGTTCCCAGATAAAAGTTTCATTTCTGAAAGATTCATATCACTTTAAATTTAGTCAAATATTACCTGATTAAAGATAATCTGATAAAGTATATAGAATCTGTAATTTAAGGAGACAGTCCTTTAAATCAGTGGTTTTCAACCTTTTTATACTTGGGGATCAGTAAAATTAGAAGAAGTACTTTAGGGACTGCTAAGGTAGAAATCACCCTCAGCATAGGTGAATTCAACTAAGATCACTGGGTCTATGATCTTCATACCACATCAGGGTGCTTAGCTCTTTTGCAGAGCAGCACAAAATTTCTTTCAGACTACTGGTTGAAAAACACTGCTTTAAATCATTTAAAATATCAAAAACAAAACAGATTTAATTTCTCATTTTTTGCTTCTAAATGAGATTATATATATCTAGGTATATATGAGTTTGATTTGAGGTATGAGTTTAACAATTTTAAGGAAACATTTTCCAGCCTTTTATTAAATATATATGTATTAATTATATATACATATATACATAATATATTATACATATATTTATAATATTAAATATATAAACATATTTATAGTATATTGAATATATACTTATATGTAAGTAATATATATATTTACAAAGGCTGGAAAATATTCCTCAATATTCTTAAACTCATCACAAACCCATTATATTCCTATCCAGACACATTTCTTTGTTCACAGCATCATCGTCCTCCCACCCATCTATGCTAGAAATAGAAATGTATCTTTAACTTGCCCTTCTACCTCTAAAATCAGTTTTTCTTCACTTATCACATAACAATAAGATTATAACTCAGTTCTCCTTGACTCTAACATCTGACATTACTGACTTAAACTCCTTAATAACTCTTTTTCTTCTTGATCTCCTGGAGCAGGGGTCAGGAACCTTTCTGGCTGAGAGCCATGAATGCCACATATTTTAAAATGTAATTCCGTGAGAGCCATACAACAACCCGTGTACATTACGCATTATTCAATAAAAATTTGTTGTTGTCCCGGAGGGCAGCTGTGATTGGCTCCAGCCACCCGCAACCATGAACATGAGCGGTAGGAAATGATTGGATTGTAATACATGAGAATGTTTTATATTTTTAACATTTTTTTTAATTTTTTATTTATTCATTTTAGAGAAGAGAGGGAGAGACAGAGAGAGCGAGAGAGAGAGGAGAGACAGAGAGAGAGAAGGGGGGAGGAGCTGGAAGCATCAGCTCCCATATGTGCCTTAACCAGGCAAGCTCAGGGTTTCGAACCGGCGACCTCAGCATTTCCAGGTCGACGCTTTATCCACTGTGCCACCACAGGTCAGGCTACGTTATTTTTTTTTTATTAAAGATTTTTTCTGCGAGCCAGATGCAAGCATCAAAAGAGCCACATCTGGCTCGCGAGCCATGGGTTCCTGACCCCTGTCCTGGAGGATACATTTTCTTTTTCCTCGTCCACATCTCTACTGTCACATAATCTCCCTCCCTGGCTTCTTCTCTTCCTCTGTGCATCCTTTAATTGTGTGTTACATAAAATGACATAGGTTCCTTCTCATCTCATCTTACACTTCTCTTATTGTTTTGTTTTTTTCCAGTTTTATTGAGCTATAATTGACTCATTGCTTTAATATCACCTATCTTCAAATGATACTCAAATAGATGTCTCTGATTCTCTTTGTCTCCTAAGTTCTACATTTCCAAATTCAAATAGATACTTCCATATACATTTTTTACATAGCTCAAAAATCAACAAACAAAATCATTATCTTTGCCCAAAATTTATTTTTCTTACTGTTTTAATTAAGTCTTTATCTATACTTTGGAGGTACAAAGCCTCCACTTTTCTCTTTTTAAACATCCAATCAGGTGGCAAGTCTAACTTACTCTGCCTCTGACACAACTCATATCTACTCCTCCTTTCCATTCCCAAGAAACATCTTAATTTAGGCCCTCACCATCTCTCATTAGGATTATTATAAAGTCATCTAACTGGTTTCCTGCTGCTGGTGTCCTTCTTATACAATCTACTCTTCATATAGTTTTCAATTCTTTTTCTTTAGAATATAGAGGTGATAGTATCATCACCTGCTCTCTCAACAACTTTTGGTGACTCTTCAATACCTATAGAATTCTACAAAAAAGCATTCAAAACTTTACATAATTCATCCTACACCTTTTCATCCTCATCTTCTGCTGTTATACACCATACAATTTCTAATCAAGTCTCCCTGGCCTACAGCCAATTCTAGGCCATGCAAGAACATTCAAATTTTGTGGGGTTTTCTTGTCTTCCTCTCTTCCTTAAATGCTGTTACTCTACCCTTACAGTATAATTTGTTTAACTGACAAAAAAGCCCATTCTCCCGTCAAGGTCTAATTCCAATGTTCTAGAAACAAACCACTAGCTCTGACATTTATCAGCTACCTAATTTAGACACATTATGGATTTATATGATACTCAATTTTTCCATCTATATAACAGGAACAACAACTTCAGAGGGCTATTTTGATGTACTCAATGATATACTCCATGTGAAATGCAGGGCTCACTTTCTAAGACATACTAATCCCTCAATAAACATTAGTTTCCTATACTACCACCCTTCCTTTTCCCCTAACAACTCCCCAGTGACATCTGTCTTATTTATCCCTGTGGGAATTCATTATTTTTCCCCTCTAGGTTTGCCCAGAATTGTGTATCTCTATTAGCAGCTATCATAATTCAGCTTGTATAGAAATTGAATTGCTTGAGTTTTATCTTTCCCAACTAAAATGTAAGCCTGTTAGGGTCAGAAATTATGTTTTATTCATTTTTATATCTTCGATAGTATTGGTAGTCTTACATATAGTAAGCCCTGAATATTATATGTTATAATTTTCCAGTGACCATTTATATGTTGCTCCAGTAAGAAATATATTTTTTTAATTTTTTTTATTTATTCATTTTTAGAGAGGAGAGAGAGGGGGGGAGAGAGAGAAACAGAGAGAGAGAAGGGGGGAGGAGCAGGGAGCATCAACTCCCATATGTGCCTTGACCAGGCAAGCCCAGGGTTTCGAACCGGCGACCTCAGCATTTCCAGGTCAATGCTTTATCCACTGCGCTACCACAAGTCAGGCCGAAATATTTTAACATTTAAAAATTATTTCATGCAATATATAGCCTGGTGACTACAGTTAATAATATTGTATATTTGAAAGTTGCTAAGAGAGTCATGCTTACAAATGAAACTAAAATGATGTTATATGTCAACTATACCTCATTATTTACTAAGTCCATATCTATGAACTGCCCATCTGCTACATTTTATTTGTAAAATCAAAAGGAACATTCATGGCACTTTCACAGTCATTAGCCATGTACACAGTGGAAAAATATTTCAGTCAGCTGATGCATGTACACATTCTCAACTGAGGTCAAATAAGGAGATGCTCTAATTCCTTGTTTCTGCTGAACAAGTGTCCTTTTCCTGCTCATTGTTGGTGATTTTTCTGTTTAAAGCAGACCATAAACAAAGTACTGAAGTGCTATCCATTGTTCCTGAGAGCAAGAAGGCTGTGAGATACCTTATAGAGAAAATACATGGTTTATAAACTCTGTTCAAGCATGAGCTACTATGCTGTTGGCCCTGAGTTCAGAGTTAATGAATCAACAATATATATAAAGTAATGTTTTTAAAAAGAAACACACATAAAACAAGGTTTTGTATAGTTGATAAAAATGCTGAGACTAGAGGTTAATAAATGGAGTCCTATGTTTTCTGTGATGGTATTCACTAATTCAGTGTTCACAGTGACTTTATAGAGCCTAATTGCCACAAAAATGAGAACTGATTGTAATGCCATATTTCATTTATGATTAAGCACCAATTATACCTGATGTACAATTCTTAACAATCTCTTTAATCACGCAGTCCAGAACTTGAACTCTAATTTAAAAAGTAGACAGTAAGTCACCAATTCATTGTAATAACGCTTTCTCATCTTAACTCTCTATGGCAGGGGTAGTCAAACTTTTTATAAAAACTGCCCAGTTTTGCAGTGCTGGTCAACCTAGTCCCTACCGCCCACTAGTGGGCAGTCCAGCTTTCATGGTGGGCCTATCACAGCGCCATTTGGTTGCTCTACTACCGCCCACCATGAAAGATAAAATGCCCATTAGTGGGCGGTAGGGACTAGGTTGACCAGCACTGCAAAAGCGGGTGGTTTTTATAAAAAGTTTGACTACCCCTGCCTATATTCATTAAAATAATACCAAAATACAGGAATCTTTTTATAAAACTGAAAAAAATTAAAGCTTTGAGTGAGTGAATCTGGAGCCATAAGTAATCAAGCACTGTGTGTCAACATATTTTGCTACAAATGAAATAATTATAGCTTCAAGTTTCCATTGAACTCAATTTATATACCAAAGCAAGATGAAATTTATTCAAGTATAAAAGGTAGCCAGCATTGGTTAAACTACTATTGATGAGTCATCAAATGATTTCATAAATTTCTGGAAGGCATAAATATATACCGTTAGCTCTGCAACCTAAGAAACTCCTTAACATTTCATTTCACTTGACACATGGTAATGATAAAATTTTCCAAAGTGTAGGAGTGAATTTTTCTCTCAAAATATATTTCAATTAGGACACATGATTCTTAAACTTTTTATATATGACATTTAAACACATCATTCAAAGTAAACCTGAAAGAAATAATATAATGGTAGAAAGAACTAAATGGTAAAATACTTTTGGTCTGATTCTTTTTGTAGTTCTCTGTTAAGTTCATCGATGCGCTGCTGTAATCTTTTACGTCTCTGTTCTGGTGGCAGATGACTGAAATCTTCTAGTGCTGGGCCCTGAAAAAAGAATCTAAATCAGTATAAAAGGCATTTTCAGGAAATTTTATTTTTTATATATACCTACTATGAAATAAGAATGTCAATTTTAAGTTTAATTTCAAATCACCCCCAAAATACTCCTTTTAAGAAAAAGAAATCTACACAGATATGTGTGTTAATTAAAACAACTGTATTAACAAAAGGGCTCAAATCCCAGTCAGTTTATAAAATCATACAATGGTAAAAATAACACCAGATACAGATTAAGTGGTAATGACCAGTATCACATTATTTCCAGGTCTTGGCAGAGTTAAAATAAATACATACGGATCTTCTTACAGCAACAACAAAATGGAAACACATAACATTTCTCATCTATACAAATTGTTTTATATATAACATATTATCACATTCCCAGTCAAAATACTGCAAATGTTCAGACTGAAAATATGAAGTTTATATCACTGCATTAAGTAAGCAACTTACCTCATAAAGACAATCTAATTAATGAAATGCTAATATTGCATATAGTCCTTGAATGACTGCAATTATTTAACCATTCTATTCTTTAGAACTAAAACATACTTAATTATTAAAAAACAAAAGATCCACTAAATGAAATATGAGTAATAATTATATTCCAATAAACACTCTATTTTCATTTATTCTTTTGTACAACCAAATTAATATGCCACACTTATTCCTGAAAGAATTATATGATAGAAAGAGGTCTAATCCTTTTGGAAGTATGCTTGATGTTTGAAAAGTTTTTAATGTGTTGATATTCAAGACACAATATCATTTAAGAAAAAGTGCTAGTATTGAAATGTGAATTACTGATCCAAATGATGTCTTTATTTAAATGTTAATCATGTCATTGTTACTTTATCTTATTAGAGATTATACAACAGAACCAATATTTAACAACTACTGATTACATTCCACATAAAACCCATATTTACATAGTTTCTATATATTCCAAAAACTGATGATACCTATCTCCTTCATCATTTTTCTTTTTAAAATAGTGGTTTTAAGAATATACAAGTTCAGTTTTTAAAGTGTTACTGAAGTGAGCTCCCAAAACAAATGTATCCTTGCTCTTTGGACCACTTAGGCCTGTAACACAGCTAACTAGCTTTATTTCACCATATATAAGAATGCTTCCCTTACTTTTAAAAATGAGAAAACTCACTTTTCAGATAAACCATGATCAAATGTAATAATAACTGAATCTCTAGAATTTTCCTAGTGGCCCGCACATTATGGACATTCAACAACCTTCCCTAAAAAGAAGTAGGACATCTTGTCTAAATGGCCTTTGATTTTTAATATACCAGTAACCACACAAAAAAATCTGTCAATCTACCAAATTTGACCTCCATGGATGAACCGCAAAATTTCCTACCCTTGATTTAGTGATTATCAATATAAGTTATCAGTTTTAATCTAATTTATGGTATAGGTTTTAAAAACTATTATATATGTGTCAAAGATAAAACTTTCTAATTTATATATTTTAAAATGTTTCCTAACATTTTGAAAAATTAATTAAGTCAGGATATATATTCCAATGTGGTTTATTTGGCAGTATTATAATAAACTCAAAACTATGTATAAGCAAATCACCAAATTTTCACTGATCATAATCAAACCTTGTTCTCAAATTTATTAACAGTAGCTACCTAGGCACATGCATGTCTAATATCCTATTTTGACATTATAATCTATTCTATTATACAATGTGAGAAGTTACTCTACTCTGTTTCCTATGGAGGTAAAGAAGACGTCTGATGCACTTAACAACCTGTCCCACTATAAGGAAATTCATAAAAGGCCAAATTGTAAAAGCCTGAAAAACTGGTTTATTTTCTAAAAATGAGAAGCTATTTAAGAACACAAAATTTGGGGATTAGGGCTTCAAAATGTACTTCCATTAATTTGTCTGAAATAAATGTGTAAAGGAACATCCTCCCCCCAACTCTGTCTCTGTTTCTCTCTCTCTCTCTCACACACACACACACACACACAAGCGCGCACGATATTTAGATTACTTGTGCTTTCATTCTATGCAGAAGAAGAAAGCACTGGCTCTATAACAAAATTATTAGGAAAACTTTTGTTCTTACTTTTGGAATGTCCAACAATTCTTATGGTAAACTACAAATCAATTTTATAATCTTTCAAAAGAGTGTTAATAAAAATAATTTCTGTTCAAATTTTTCTTCTATAAAAACAAACATTGGCCCGGGTTGGATAGCTCGGTTGGTTAAAGCCTCATCCTGAAACACAAAGCTTGATCCCGGTCAGAGCACACAGAGCAACAGATAGATGTTTCTGACTCTCTCTCCCTTCCTCTCTCTAAAATCAATAAATAAATTAAAAAAAAAAAACTTTTGTTCTACCATGTAACTTTCAATATAATGTTTAACTATAATTTTATTCTCTGTAACATGACAAGGACCACACCCAGTAACAGTCACAAACTTAATGAGTTGATTATAGGTTAACAACATTATTTTTGAATTTTTATGACATCAAGAGGTATTGGTATTTGTTGGACTATGGATTAAATACAAAAAAAATAAAACACACACATACAAGATGAAAATGTGGAGATGTACCTTACCACCTGTTTTGACTTAAAACAAAATAATGTTTTGAGATTTCTTAATGTTGGAACAGTATATAGATCAGCACATAAGGCTTACCATCTTCACCGACCACTGAATAGTTCAATGGAAAACAGAAAGAAATGATAAATTATTCACATGAAACCATAATACAGAAGATGCAATAACCCATATATATTTTTTATAATATTAAAATAAATCATGTGCATTTCACAATCCAAACAATTATGCCAGAAAAACAATTTTAAGCATATTTTTGGAAAGTAAATTATTTGCAAATAAAAACATACACTAATGATAATGGGCAGATATTTTGTATATGCAACTAAAACTCCAAAGTAATTGCAATCATTCTATCAGTAATCATGTATTTTCTTCTTTAAAAGAGAAGTTTTACAAAAGTGGATTTTGCTTATATAGCTCCTGATTCTCAAAACACTAATATTTAAAAAGTTGACTATAAAAGATCTAACACTGGCCATTTTAAAAGTACCAGTAATCTTACATAAAGTATTAAAAATGGAGTGCTCTTCCCAATGCATTAAACAAAATACCGTGATCTAAACTAAATTGTTATAGTTCAAAGTACTGTGTTGAATTTAAATATAGGTTTTAGGTGAGGGTAATATTTCTACTTTAGTTTTAAGGTGCTTTTTAAAAATACAGACACATTAATAAACACATTATCATCAAATTTATAAATGAGTCGCCCAGATTCAAGTTTCTCATATGCATTTCCTAATAAGTATATGGGTTGAATTTTGCTTTGATATTATAGCTTCTATTTTTCAGTTTTATTCTGAAATCCATGTGCTTGAAAAGCAACACTAAACATGTAACTGCAATCTTTAGAAAATTTGTTAAAATTTATTCTTTCTGAAAATATGAAATGACATAGCCAGAGTACTCTCATAATTATATATACTGTATATGTACATATAACAAATATAACACACATTCTGTGGGTTAGCAGGGTTCTGCAACTAGCATTACATCTACCTAAGATCCCAACTAAACATAAAATATGCACATGTGCATGTATGTACACACACACACACACACACACACACACACACACACACACACTCCGTGACCCATACACACAGGAGAGCTTTACAAAGTTAAACTTCATGTTCACTGCATTTGTTTAGCAGTCTCTAAAATTTTTCTTTCCTTGTTTTCTTTTCTTTTTGTGTGTGTGTGTGACAGACACACACAGAGAGAGAGACAGACAGACAAACAGGAAAGGAGAGAGATGAGAAGCATTAATTCTTCATTGCAGCACCTTAGTTGTTCATTGATTGCTTTCTCATATGTGCCTTGATGGGGGGTTGATACTAGCAGAGCAACTGACCCCTTGCTCAAATCAGCAACCTTGGGCTAAAGCTGGTGACCTCGGGGTCTCGAACCTGAGTCCTCTGCATCCCAGTCCGACACTCTATCCACTGCACCACCACCTGGGTCAGGCTATCTTTCCTTGTTTTCTAAATCATAGTGCTTTATAGAAGTTTGGGGAATGTCACATAAAATTTCACATAGACTTACACATAAAAATATGAATTTTAATAAATAGCTGACAAAAAATATCTACCCCTTATCTGATGAACTGGACATATATAGTAATGGTTATAATGATAAGAAAAGATGACATATGCTATCCATCATTTTTCCAAATTAAGCTTAACATTCTTTAGACTGTCAGTAGTTTCAGGGAATAAAACCACAACTTTTTGTGACAAAATTCCTGATGAAATTTAATGATTTAAATTTTAAAAAGATATTCATGCTCTTCTTTACATGTTATTAAAACAAAATTATGTATAGGACAAGAGGAAAAATACCTAAGGTGAGAAAAAAGGGATCTTTTATAATTTTCAACCAGCTAAATTTCTAAGTGATACAAATTTTCTTTCTAGTTTCTATACTAATGTTTTAGAAAAAACATTAAGATAATTATAACTGAAATATCAGATGTTTCAGTGTTTAGCTAATCAAATTTTGGTGATACAAAAAACTCAAGTTCTTTGTAAAAATATTAGAAATATATAAAGTAATTCATGTTCAATACAGAAACATCTTACTCTCATATGCAATTATCTTATACTTAAATAACTAGAAATTTTCACATACCCACTAGACATTAAAAAAAAACACAAGATAGTTAAAAAGAAAACCAGCCAATTAATATTATTAGATGTATTTCATTTAAAGATAGAAAACTTCTAAGAATTGAACTCTGCATAGAGAATAGCTTACAAAAATGACTCTAGAAGTCTGTAAGATCCTGAATAACTTAGAAAACATGGACTTAAAGAGAGAGAAAGAGAGAGTACTCAGTAAGCTCATGAAATAGTTATAGAGTAAAAATTATTCATTTCTATATTACATAATTAAGTTTAGGTGTGTACCCAATATCCACTACTTGGTGTAACAAAAGGAAACTAGACTCCCATCACTCAGAAAAGGTCTACTGGTATAATAGTCAAATTAAAAAACCACTGGTCCAATATACCATTTCTCATATATTTAAAGGTAATGAGAATTTTGTATACTGTACTATGTTTTCATTAAGAAATAAAAAAAATTATAAATTTTTAGAAAAGCCAAAAAACAGGTATTTAGGAAAAATAATGTAACAAGCATAGCTCAAAACAAAGAGGTTTTATTTCAATATTACAACTCATCAGCTTTAAGTTAAGATTAATCATTTCACAATATATGTAGATCAAACCATCATGATGTACACCTTAAACTTCAGTGATATATGTTAACTACTTCTCAATAAAACTGGAAAAAAATAATGGTTATAAAAATATTGTTTTTACATAAACACCTGGGGACTGAAATTATTTTAACAAATTTACTTGGCTGGCTATTTTAATGGAAATATAAAAAGGGCCTAGAAGTGATTTATAAAGATTAGTGAGTTTTCTTTTCTGTAAAACATACAGGAAAGTTGTTGAGAGTAGATCCAAAGAGTTGCCATCACAAAGAGAAATTATTTTTTTCTTTTTATTGTAGCTATATGAGGTGATAAATGTTAATTAAACCTACTGTGGTTCTCATATCACAATATATGGAAGTTAAACCATCATGCTGCTCACCTTAAATTTGTACAGTCATGTATATAAATTGTTTCTCAATAAAACTGGGGGGAAAAATCTTTAACATTTACTTTATAAGCTTAATGTATTCAAATTAAGATAATGTAAAAACACATAGTGTAGCTTCTTAAAGCTTATCTTCTTTTTGGATTTTTCTATTTTGAGAAAATTCTTAGGTAGAAGAAAAACTTCTCTTTGGGTTACTTTTTAAATATATCTAACCTATCAAATATCAAAAAGAAGCAAATTTCTCAACACCAAAACTGAAATGAACTTTCCTTCCTGCTCTTTCCTCCGAACCTCTAATTGGTTTGTCTGTCATATTTTCTATTTTGCGTAGCATTTCTTTCTTTGCCATGATAAATAGTTTCTTTTAAGATTTTATTTATTCATTTTAGAGAGGAGAGGGGGGGAGGGAGAGATGGAGGGGAGAGGGAGGGAGGGAGGGAGAAGGAAGCATCAACTCCCATATGTGCCCTGACCAGGCAAGCCCGGGGTTTCAAACTGGCAACCGGCAACCGCAGCATTCCAGGTCGACACTTTAGCCACCGCGCCACCACAGGTCAGGCCAAATAACTTAAAAAGTGGGAGGATTTTGGCTTTCTGGAACTAGGTCCTCCAAAAAGAAAACAAAAACAAAAAAACCCAATATACTAACATTTAAAATTAAAGCAATAGCCTGACCAGGTGGTGGTACAGTGAATAGAATGTCGCACTGGGATGCGGAAGGACTCGGGTTCGAGTCCCCGAGGTTGCCAGCTTGAGCACAGGCTTATCTGGCTTGAGCAAAGCTCACCAGCTTGAGCCCACAGTCACTGGCTGGAGCAAGGGGTCACTCGGTCTGCTGTAGCCCCATGGTCAAGGCACATATGAGAAAGCAATCAATGAACAACTAAGGTGTCACAACAAAAAACTGATGATTGATGCTTCTCATCTCTCTCCATTCCTGTCTGTCTGTCCCTATCTATCCCTCTCTCTGACTCTCTCTCTGTCCCTGTAAAAAAAAATAAAAAATATAAGTATAAATAAAATTAAAGCAATATGTGGAAGTAAGATAAATAATGCCCAAAAGATGCTTTTAAGTTGTATAATAATAAAAGCCTATAAATTTTCCCAGTAAGCTTTCCTCTCCAGGGCTCACAGTTCTAATTGCCTAAACTGTTTTTTGTTTTGTTTTGTTTTTCATTTTTCTGAAGCTGGAAACAGGGAGAGACAGTCAGACAGACTCCCGCATGCGCCCAACCGGGATCCACCCGGCACGCCCACCATGGGGCGATGCTCTGCCCACCAGGGGGCGATAATCTGCCCATCCTGGGCATCGCCATGTTGCAACCAGAGCCACTCTAACGCCTGAGGCAGAGGCCACAGAGCCATCCCCAGCGCCCGGGCCATTTTTGCTCCAATGGAGCCTTGGCTGCGGGAGGGGAAGAGAGAGACAGAGAGGAAAGTGCGGCGGAGGGGTGGAGAAGCAAATGGGCGCTTCTCCAGCACGCTAGGCCGACGCTCTACCGCTGAGCCAACCGGCCAGGGCTGCCTAAACTGTTTTTCACAGAATTACACTCACTTCATATCCCATCACTATACTGTGTAGAGTACGGTAACTGGGCCCCACAGACAATGTGTAGAACACAGTTATACAAAAATATGGCTACTAAACAGTAATTTCTCATGATTTATGTAACAATATTTAATGTAGTCTCAATTACCATAGAGAAGAAAGGTAAAAAAGATAGAAATTACTTCTACCCTCAAAATCAGGCAACAGAAATTCCAAATATGATTTCTATTGCCTATTACCTATAAGCATAATGTATACTCATTCACAGGGACTTTTTAAAATGTCACTAATTACCTATAATATCACCCACATACAGAATTATGTACAGCAGATGCAAAAAAGTTCATTTCCTTATTGGAAAAAAGGAAGTCCAAAAAGGGACATGATACACTAAGACATTTCTGCTGCATTACTGACATCAGTTAAGTGTGTCATACCGTTTTAATGAGGATTTAGATAATAATGTAGTCTTGCCCTAAATTAATATATCTTGTTCTATATGTGGCAAAAGAGAAACTGAACTAAAGCAACTTGAAGATGGAAAAGGCTACAAAAAAAAAAAAAAGAAATGAGAGAAAAGGAAGAAAGAGAGGAAGGACAAATAGGAAGGGGAGAAAGAGCAAGAAGGAACCCAAGCACAGTATATTACTGTTAATGAGTGATTAAACTTCATCTGACACAGAATCTGAGTTCTCATCTGTGCGTTGTCACACCTTTGGTTTTCATAGATGCAGAAAAATATCATAAATGTATCTAAATTATGAGCTATGACTATTACAGACATGCCCTTAATATCAAACATAAACAAGAAAAATTAGCCTAACATTGTAGTATGACAGTTGTTGTTAAGAAACAGTTTAATATTTGCTTTTTACTATTCTAAATTTTTTCATTTCCAGAGTATTTTTAGTTATAAGTAAATGTCAAATTAGTTATAAGGCTGGCCAATTTTAAAAAAGAAAAAAAAATTCCGGTAAACAAAAAATACCTTTTTTTTTAATTCAAGAAAAATTCTATGGAAACATTACTCCATAATATCTACTATTTTTATAGGCTTTATAATTTACAAACTATCTTCTAATATATTATCTTAATTTGATCTACATACTTGATATTTAACATGCCTATCTTTAATTTTTTACTTAACTATTGGAAATTGTGTTTTATGCTTCTAAAAGTAGGGCAATTAAAATTGAACTTGATTTCATCAATAAAGTAATGCTTTATAAATTGGCAGTCATCATTAGTGACAAATTACTACATGAGTAACTCCAGTGAAAAATTACTGAAAGTCTTAAAAATGTAAATACATTACAAGACAATGGTGGACATATGATTTCACATAAACAAAAAATAGCTAATATGATTGTACCCAGCACCCTCTTTATAATACCATTTTTTTATGGTTGAATATTTCAAATGTTTATAAAGAGGAGTTATTTTTAACTTGAGGGCAGCTATACTTAATTCTGTGGTGTTTTTAAACTATACATTTATAGGAGAGAGAGCCTTATAATGAGGGTGGAGAGTATTAAAAGCCACACTACACACACAATAGGCCATCATGCATTTTAACCCGTTATTAAACTTACCCCTCTTTTGAGGCTTCTGAAAGAAGGAATTCTGGGCTTCCCTGTTTTTATTTCATTCATACAATAATGCACGGGCTCAATGGAGAATGTGAGAAACTGGGACCCATTAGGAGTACTGGATGTGAATAAACTAGTAGGGGTTAAGGGTGGGGACTGTGGCTAATATGGAAATAAAGAAAGGAGTCAATAAGCCAAATGTGCATAGTCTTTTTCTAAATGAAAATTCTATTTTTGGCAACATACTTTTCACAAAATATATCTCAAAGTTTTCTATAAAATTATTGTAGAAAGTTAACATAGTTTTGCTAAAACTATCATTTTAAAAAGTCAAATATACTTTTAAAAATGTACCATTACATTTTATCAGTTTTTATAAACTGACAGATTAGAAATAGAGTATACAAATTATGTTAGTGAGAGCAATATGACCTAGATTTAAAACAGTCTTCTGATTTTCAGAATATTAGCACTACCTGTACTTAAGCTGTATCCATCAGAGATAAAGGCAGCAGCTACAGTTAAAGTTATCAGTAATAGGCAATGTCTACTAAAATGTTAAAACTGTAACTGATTATCACAAATAGGCAAAAAATATTTCATTACATTTGTGGCTTTCCTCTCAAACTGTTTCTATTTCATCCTTATTGCACTTCGTTTTTTAAAATTTGATATTCCTTGTTTATATCAGCTCTCTTAGCTACTCTGATCTGACCTAGTCTTACCTCTCAATTTCTCAATTGGATATTACTAAATATTAAATATTATTAAAATTTTCTCAACTGGATGTTATTAAAAGCATGAATAAAGCTTGAGTTAACTATAATTGTGCTTTTAAAAATATAAGTATATTATAATTTGATTTAAATTTTATCTACATTCCTGTCAAGATCTGAAAAATGTATTAAAATAATCATGTATGCTTTACTAAATACAGACATCAAATTAGAAAGTATATATCAATTCTCCTACCAATAGGATACTATTATAATCGCTAAATTGTTAAGATAGATTAAGTACTCCTCTATTCCACCTGTTTATCTGCTGAGCTAGATCTATCGAAAATAAACAGCACCTCAAAAGACAGGTTCCAACAAGAAGAGTGAGAGATTTTCTTAGTAAACTAGAGATTTTTTAAACTTCAAATAACCACAAAAGTTAAACCCTTCCCATTAAATATTCACATGGATGATAAAAATAACTTTATTAGTTTGATCTAAAAGAGCTAATTTGCCAGTTATTACTGCTGTGGTCAATCATTTTTTCCAACTGAGAACTGCAATTTTAGTGTTCATATAGTTAGATCATAATGCTTCCTTAAAAATTCAGATTAAAACTATATACAAATAAAATTTCAAAAGCATATAATTTAAGAGATATTTAACAACTTATTATTTTGCTCATTATTAAGTGGTGGTAAAATGTTAAATCCAGAAATGTTTTTACTATAAAGGTATAAAACTCTGTTTCTAATAAATGAAAATTAATTGAATGATTCAAAATACTTATTTTTCTATTGATAGTAAACGATTACCCATTCGATATCTAACATTGATTTAAATGGCACACTAAAACAAAATTATTAGCAGAGAAGAACTTCATGACTTTTACCTTTGGCTTCTTTCCAAAGAGCCACAACTTGCCCTTGGCCTTTCCAACTGTGGTTTTGGCATCCACCTTCCCACCTTCCTGTCTGGATGCACTGATAGTCCCATCAGAAATGGTTCTATAAATATGCTGACTGTAATCTTCAAATGGAAAGTCTCCTGGAGGTTCAAATCCAGATTTGAAGGAATCTACTACCATTTGAGAGTCCTATACATAAGAAACACGTTTCAAAAACCATTCCATTTGTTCATAACCATATTAGCTTTCAAAACTAATCCCTTAAGGAAAACGAAAAATAAAAATTTAAAGAAATGATTCTACAGTAATCATTTAAGGGTTAAAGTAAATAATTTTGTCCTGTAAATATGTAATAAATCCTATTTTAATCCCAATAGAAAAACATTAATTTACAAACAAATTACCACTTTATTAATTTATATATATATATTTTTAATAAATTTTTATTAATGGTAATGGGATGACATTAATAAATCAGGGTACATATATTCAAAGAAAACATGTCTAGGTTATTTTGTCATTCAATTATGTTGCATACCCCTCGCCCAAAGTCAGATTGTCCTCCGCCACCCTCTATCTAGTTCTCTGTGCCCCTCCCCCTCCCCCTAAATATTAATTTATATTATTCATGAATGTTTTCACTCCATAGCTTTACCCCACTGAAATTCATCTGAGGATTAGTTAGCTGATAAGAAAGGTCTAAAAAAAAAAAAAAAAAAAAAAAAGGAAAGGTCTAACTAACAAAAGGTATATAGGAAAAGGTTATTCCCAAGTAGAAAATACAAAAAAATATTAAATTCATACTCAGGAATGTAATAGAGTAATGAAGAAAGATCTCACAAATAGTACTGAATACAGAAAGCACCTCTGAAAATATAAGGTTCAGTACAATTTACCTAAAAATTTTAAACTCACCTAAGTATGATATAGTGTTTTTGGACATACATACTCTATCTGAATATTCTAATGGTACCTTAAAGTCATTTTTTCCCAACAGAATACTTTATTCCTATAAACGTCTCCCAAATCCTAACCCCTCTCTCTCCTCTTTTATTCTCTATTTCTGGTAATAGTACATTTTGCCTGTCAGGTAGTTGAAAGTCATCCTTAAGTAATACCTTACTTTTGTCACTAATGCCACTCCCATCAATCATATGCTAAAGGGTAAGAAAAGTGAGAGAGGAGGAGGCACCTGGCTCTATTTGTAACTTGGATCCAGACATACCAAAATACAAATGTACCTTTGAATTCCCAATTAAAGAACCCCAAAATTCTACTTGATTTAAAAAATTTAAGTCAGAATTCTAACTTTTACAGGAAGGATTCTCACTAATACAACCAACTTGCTGCGAAGACTAATATATGTGGTATATATATTTATATTCAGTCATTTAATCAACACTCACTGAGTAATGACCAGATACAAGACTGCTAGACCTTAATCAGATAGGATGTGATTAGATAGATATATTTCCTCAAAGGAAGCAGGACTATGCGGTTCCTTCTCCTCATAATGCCCTGCTTCCTTTCTCATGAGTCATCAATGAGACCCTACCCATGCTTCAAAATCTCGGTGAAGTGCCAACTCTTACAACTGTAAATCTGTCTGAGCATCTTCTATTCTACACTTTAATTAGGCTAATGGTTTCATAAAATTTGCAACATGGTCACAGCTTTGTTACACTCTTGGAGTATAATTAAAAATTAGTGGGGGCAGGAGAGGAAAGGGTAAGAATTTTTCTTTGAAACAATTAGAATTTTAGTATTTATAATGGTCCTTATAGCCCAAAGGAGTCCAATCTATTGCCAGACATTTTTCTACAGAATATAATTTAGAATCAAGTACCTAATCAATTTCTTCATCCCTTTTCCAATTCATTTCTCTAACTTAAACTGCAGACCTAAACCAAATCTATTTATTCAAATATAATTATATA
This sequence comes from Saccopteryx leptura, assembly GCF_036850995.1. Lineage (NCBI taxonomy): Eukaryota > Metazoa > Chordata > Mammalia > Chiroptera > Emballonuridae > Saccopteryx > Saccopteryx leptura. Next base: position 166,222,658 of record NC_089505.1, read on the forward strand.
GCACTTACTCTTCTTTCATCAACTGATTTTGCTGCAAGAATCATTCCTTCCAAACATTTTGAAATGATAGGAATAACTTTGCGTTCTGAGTCTGCAAATCCTCTGTAACACTCGCTGAGTTTAATAGTCCTTCGTTCATCCATTTCTTGTAGTTGCTAATAATCGAGAATTAAAAACACACAAAAAATAGATCTTACTTTTCATTCTGAAGCAACCCCCTCAAATAATACTGAAGTTCTACCCTAATAGTTACATTGTTATTAATGCTTTTTAACAAGTGCTCTAGACTCACAATACATAAAACTTGAGGTCTATTAAGCAGCAAAAGAAAAACTAAAAACAGGTAACACTGGTGTTCAAACCTTCTAAAGCAGTGGTTCTCAACCTTTCTAATGCCGTGACCCGCAATACAGTTCCTCATGTTGCGGTGACCCCAAACCAAAAAATAATTTTGGTGGCTACTTCAAAACTGTAATTTTGCTACAGTTATGATTCGGAATGTAAATACCTGATATGCATTATGTATTTTCCGATGGCTTTAGAGCCACTGGGGTCGCGACCCACAGGTTGAGAACCGCTGTTCTAAAGGGACTCCCAACAGGCCACCTACTCCTTGACTCATACAGCCCTCACCTTCCTTTCATTCTGTAGCCAGAGCAGTTGTTGCTATTAATATTCCCATGAGAGGTTTCATCTGAAGACAGAATTTTGATGCTTCTTTTTTCCTTTTTAAGCAATTAGCCTATAACATACACAAGTCTGAGACATGTAAGCCCTTAAAAGTTACTGCAGAATACTTTGGTAAGAAATGGCTGGACAAAGGATCCACAGTTGACTGCATAAAACAAGTACCCAGACCCATCATAATCTATAGTTCAGATTATTCTCACTCTAGAGGGTTGGGGGCACAAAAAGTAAAACAGTAAGCCACAGGCAGGTCAAAGTAGTACACATATGTAGTGCTCACAATTCAAAAATTCATTGGTGCACGCCACTAAGAATTACACTGGTACTCAAGAAGCCAAATAACTTACAAACATTTTTTGACAACTCCTATTTGCCAACACTGATCTTTCTTTCTCCTGGGAAATAGCCACACTGATCAAACCCCCAAACTCTAATAGCCTTCATACAACTTTTCCTCTTTAATTACTTCCCAAAGCCTGGGAATTAATTTTGAGACCTGAAATTTCACAAAAGAACTATTCCCATCACCAAAAATGGCAAGACTGCTCCAGAGCAAGGTCTAAATAAAAGGATTAAGTCCAAAACACAAAATAGTTGATTTCACAGTTAAAATCTCCCAAGAATATGAAGACTTGGTTAGTAAGCCTAGAAAAGTGCAACAGAGTGAGGAGGGGCAGGACAGACATCCTGGATTAAATAACTGAAATCTGATACCCAATCTAGTCCTCCACCTAGCTTCCTTTATACATCTAATTTGCCTTACAAAAAAAAAAAAAAGTATATTTGAGCTGACACTCTTGCCACATAAACACTGCTCTCCTAGATACTACCTCTTTCAACACCACTTTACCAAATCCCTTTTTTCTAATTTCTCTTTTTTCTAGAATAGGAAGTAACATGATTTAACCCTCATGGAATTTCTGTGGTCTTTACCTGAGGGCGTTTGGCAACTGCCATCATCAGTGAGGATGGATGGGATTTATAAGCAAGCTCATGGCCTGTTACATTTATGATCTGGCAGCTAGAAATGACAAGCAGGCAAAAACTAGACTAGCAAACACATTTTATAAGATTTACTTCTGCACCTAGACTAGGGACAGTGATTCTAGAATAGCGTCAGAAAGCTACATTTCCATTCTAGGTGAGCAGATTACAATATACAATTCCAATGAACTAAGAGATAACACATTTTTCTAAAAGGATAAAACAATATACAATTCCAATGAATTCCTCCTTTGTCATGTAATACTTAATGATACAGCATTAAAATTTACCTAGAAAATGTCACTGTTTTAGTGAACTGTTTATTATACTAATAACTATATAGGAAAATTATTTATTTCAAAGTTAGAAAAAATTTAGTTTTCAAAACTATAAAGAAATATCACCAATCTTAATGATTAGTGAATCTAGAAACACTCTTATTAATGCTTGAAATTTAAGTTTTACATTTATTTTATTTATTTATTTATTTATTTGTATTTTTCTGAAGCTGGAAACAGGGAGAGACAGTCAGACAGACTCCCGCATGCGCCCGACCAGGATCCACCCAGCACGCCCACCAGGGGGCGTCGCTCTGTCACGACCAGAGCCACTCTAGCGCCTGGGGCAGAGGCCAAGGAGCCATCCCCAGCGCCCGGGCCATCTTTGCTCCATTGGAGCCTTGGCTGCGGGAGGGGAAGAGAGAGACAGAGAGGAAGGGGGGCGGGTGGAGAAGCAAATGGGCGCTTCTCCTGTGTGCCCTGGCCGGGAATCGAACCCGGGTCTCCCGCACGCCAGGCTGATGCTCTACCACTGAGCCAACCGGCCAGGGCCAAGTTTTACATTTAAAGAGTAACACACTTCAAACTCTAAAACTAGATTAATTTCATATATGTAAATTTTACCTTGTAAATCTGAGGAATCACTACGTAGAAATGTTTGTGTTGTTCCCCATTAAAGTTCTGTAATTGTGCAGCATACTCATTTTTATTTTCATCAGCCATGTGTGTACGCAGATTCAACTGCTGTTTAGCCTAGAGGCAAATTGGTCCAAATCATTATTAACAAAAACAACTGCCAACTGGACAAATGCCAATGATTCTGGTATACTGTCTAAAAGCTACATCCCAATACTAGGTGAACAGATTATAATATACAATTCCAATGAACTAAGAGCTAACACATTTTTATAAAAGTTATACTAAACCTAGATTTTCTCTAACTACTTATATCATTTAAAATTTAAGGAGATGTTTGCAGATCTTATAGCCAGAGCAGTCTCCCTATCGCAATATTCCCTTTCTCTTATTGCAACAGTACCCCCCTTGCAATAATCCATTCAAATAAAGGTTCTCCTTACCAAATTGAGATTGTTAAAAAATAATTTTAATAAATAAAAACATTATGGCTTGAAAGAATAAGCTTTTAATCAGAAGAGAAAAACAGCATATTTTAAAACAGAACATAAATATTAAAACATTTCATTAAACGTAACACACTTAAAACCAACTCAGAACCACAGTAAAACCAAAATGATAAAAAAGCGATTCTGGATAAGGTAATTGTCAACAATGATTTTCAACTTTATATGAAACCACAGGTACTTTAAGAAATGCTTATTAGAATATATTTCTGTTCATTTCCAGCTCTTATAGAAGTGCTTTTCATATGGGTCATATTAGTATTATTTACAGTCATGAGAATGTTAGAGTAAAAACAACACAAATCATTATATGGGAAGATTATTAGAGAGGTATCTAAACAAAATTCTCAATTGTTTTAAGTAGAAAAACAAACAAAACCAAGAACTGAAAAAAGTTTTTCACAGTGTTCCCAAGAATAAATCATGTTACATGATGGTGCTTTGAAAATTATAAAGCACACTGCAAATACTTCATTATTCTAATTCTAGTCTCTAGAAATGTAGTCCCTGACCTCTAACAGTAGGTCTACAAGTCAGATCTTCTGAATTCAGAAAAAATACTGACCTATGCAAATAAATACATGGCAAAAAAGATCTCAGATAAGCCATTTAATCACATGAAAAATACATTTTCTACAGAAAAATACATTTGAGGTTCCAACCTGGGACCCTATGTATACAACACATTCATTTACTCCTTCCCATTTTGCCCCTCCTCTCATAAACTATGACAGAATAGAAGATTCCAAATGATTTCCTATCCATAATGGTTCTATCAGGGGAACTCCTTTTGTTCCAAGTCACTGGCTGTGATTCCCAAGACCTAGAAAAAAGATTCCAGTAGGGTATTCAGGAATACTGTATAAGACTCTAGAAGCTAAAATCATTGAAGCCTCTGCTAGCATATCCTGGGTTTCACATTTATTGCCTCAGTAGTTGCTAGAAACTAAAATCACTAAAGCCTCCCCTAGAATTGACTTTAGCTTCAGTTACTGACTTTAGTTCTGGTTACTTCGGCAGAATTCCTCTACTCTCTAGTTCCTAAGGCAAATCCTCAAAGTTTTCCTAATTCTCTAGTAATTAAAGGGGTTGCAAATAAATCAACATTAAAAAGAAAGCGGGTTTGATCCCCAGTTAGGGTTCCGGAAGAGAGGCAATCAATGAGTACACAGCTGGATGGAACATCTGAGTGCAGCAATGAGTTGACTGATGTTTCTCTAGCTTTGTCTTCACCTCCCCCCTTCAAATCAATGTAAAAATTTTAAAAAATAAAATAAAAAGAGTACCCAAAGGAAAGCAGTCTGCAAGATATCTTATAATGCAAGATAATCTGAAACTATTTCACATGTGGAACAGTTGAAGAAACACACCAGTTCATATAGGGGTAGAGAATCTACTATAAATATCTAAAACACTACCATAAGAAAAAATTAATTTGATTATTTTTTGGTACCTCAAAGAACTAAAACTGAACAGGGAGACAAGTGGGGTCAATATAACGAAAAGTTAGAAGTTGAAAACAATTGAACTATATGGAGACTATTATTTCCAATGACTGGAAATATCATTAGAAAAAGAAGTTATTAAAAATAGGGTAGACAATATAAACATCACAATTTACATTAGAAGACCTTTAAGATAATTGTAACCTGGAATGTATATGAGTTTAGGCTTTTTTTTAATGTAAAGAAAATGGAAGGCAGAAAACAAATTATACTTGACCTTTGCACAACATAGGTTTGAACTACAAAAGTCCACTTATCCGTGAATTTTAAATAAATACTGCAAATGTATTTTCTCTTCCTAATGATTTTCTTACTAACATTTTCTTTTCCTCTAACTTACTTTATTATAAGAGTACTGTATTTAATACATATACATACAGAATATGTGTTAACTGAATATAGTTAAATTCTGGGGGAGCTGAAAGTTGTATGTGGGTTTTTGGCATTGTGTGGGTTGGCACCCCTAACTCTGGGTTGTTCAAGGGTCAACTATAGTCTTTTCTTCCTTCTACTTTTTATTGTTCTGCTCCTGTAGAGAATAATAAAATCCTAAGGAGGAAATACACTAATAGTGGGCCTGTGTTTGTACAAAAATGCAGAAGAGTAGCGTTCATCTATATTTGAAAATTCCAGTATTTCAGCAGTATCACTTTATCAAATATTCTAAAAGAAAGAGCATATAGCAGGGGACAAGAAAAAGCAGCAGCAGTTACAGGACTGCTCCCACCAGTTACAGGACTGCTCCCACATCTGGCCCAAAATCGGTAAGTGATGAGAGGTTTCCATTTTCCAAAATTAATGAATGAGTGAATAAACGAACAGCTAATACCCCATCTGACAGTTTTGTCATGTTTTCCTTCTGTGGAGCTGGGGAAGAACTAAAGCACACACATCCCCCCCAGCATACCCATCAACACAACTTAGACTTTTTTTTCTAGCCTATTTTGGAATAGAATAAAAGCTCATTTTTAATAGCAGCCACGATATCCATATGCATTCTGAATGCCGTTAAGACAGTACAATAAAATAAATTAACACATTAATTGCTTTTCCTAACCAATATGTATAATTTAAAGTATGCAAATATTTGTATATTTTAGATTTAGATAGAGTGCATCTTTTGGGGAAACTCTAATACCAACATCGATACTGCAATGACTTTCCACATGCAAGCAGAAATATTTTGGTATCAAAGGCAATTTGGATTATTTCTTACCTTTTCAACATCTGCCTTGGTTGCATTAGTATCATTGTCCAGTCTTTCGTAACTCTGCTGTGCCTTTTCTGCCTCTCTACATTCTCTTTCAAATTTTCTTTTACTCTGTTAAAATAATCAAAATATCACACTGAGAAATGAAATTATAATTATCTAATTAAAATACTTTAAACATTGCCTGACCAGGCGGTGGCGCAGTGGGTAGAGCGTCAGACTGGGATGTGGAGGACCCAGGTTTGAAACCCCGAGGTCGCCAGCTTGACTGTGGGCTCATCTGCTTTGAGCAAAAGCTCACCAGCTTGGACCCAAGGTCGCTGGCTCTAGCAAGGGGTTATTCAATCTGCTGAAGGCCCGCGGTCAAGGCACATATGAGAAAGCAATCTATGAACTAAGGTGTTACAACACGCAAGGAAAAACTAATGATTGATGCTTCTCATCTGTCCGTTCCTGTCTGTCTGTCCCTGTCTATCCATCTCTCTGACTCTCTCTCTCTGTCTCTGGGAAAAAAAAAAAATCCTGTAGTTAATGGTCTTCTTTTTTAAATTTCCTCAGTTTCGATGCACTCTTCTTTTATTCAACCCTACTTTCCCCAGTTCTTTAAATCTCTTCTTAGTTCATTCAAACTCAATCAGAAGAACTGTATCAATTTTATGTTCCTGATAAAATCTTTCCCAAAGGCTTCTGCCTGCTGAAATTTGAACTGGTTACCAGACTCGGCCTGATGCATAGCTGTACCTTGAGATTTCCCTTCATTATTATCCTGGCACTCCTTTCTCCTCTCCCTTGATTGGAACCTCCCATTTCCAAGTTCCAGGCCTTCTTCCCCATTCTTGGTTCATTTCCTTATTTTGCTGAAACACAATCAGCTGTAGCTTTGTAAAAGGTCTGTGGGAGATAACTTTTTAAGTCTCCACGGCTGAAAATGCCTTTAATATCACTTTTAATTAATAAAAGCTTGGTTGGAGATTAAACTCTTTGAGTAGGAAAACTGTCTTCCTCTAGAAAAGTAAATAGTATCATAACTCCACTTTTTTCTAGCCTCCTGATCCTTTGCATAAAATGTTTTATTTTTTCTCTCTGGACACTGGTAGGATATTCTCTTTCTCATAGCTGTTCTGAAATTTCATGAAGGTATTATTGTCTTGTGAATCCACTGTGCTGGGCACCTGGAAAATTCTTTTCATCTACAAACTCATCTTTCTGTTCTGGGGAAATTTTTTTGAATTATTTTTGTCTTTCCATTTCCTACACTTTCTTTTCTTTTTAGGATGCTTATCATTTTGAAAATGAACCTATGGATGAGTCCTATTTTCCTATAGTTTCTTTCATATTTTCAATCTGTCATTTAGCACTCTGAGATTTCTTCAATTTCACTGTTTCGTATGAGTTTTTCATTTCTGCTCTCACAAAGCTCTTTTATGTTCTTTGTACGTTCCTTTTTAAATAGTATCTTCTTTTTATTTCATGGATATCATATCTTCTCTATTTCCTTTGAGAATATTAATAACAGTTTTGGGTATTTTGCTTAGTATTTTTGCTTTTTAATTCCTATTCCTTGCATAGTCACTGTTTGAAAGTTGCTTTTTTATTAGTATTAGTTTTGGTCCTGGTGTTTACATTAGATGTTTTCTTTCAATGTGTGGGGATCCTTGCCTATCTGCTCTTATAAACTCGGCCAATTAAAGGGTGGGACTTGTGGATTACAGTCTTTTCCTCTAGGGCAGGGGTCGGCAAACTCACTAATTAACAGAGCCAAATATCAACAGTACGACTGAAATTTCTTTTGAGAGCCAAATTTTTTAAACTTAAAACTATACAGGTAGGTACATCCTTATCGAGGTAGCGTTCACACGTGGTATTTTGTGGAAGAGCCACAATCAAGGGGCCAAAGAGCCGCATGTGGCTCACGAGCCGCAGTTTGCCAACCAGGGCTCTAAGGGTGATATGGCCAAGCAGTTTTCTTGGAGGAATCCTGGTATCCACATCTATAATGCTTTCCTCTCAGGCTAGTTAGATTCCCCAGATGAGACTCTTCCAATTTCTTGCCTGGAAAATACATCCTTACTAGTTACATTCTGAAAATTGCTCAGAAAAAAAAGCAGAGGAAGTCACTATTTTCTATTTACCAAATTCCCAAATTAGAACCAGTTTTGATATCAATTTCTTGTTTTGGAGACTATGAAACTATACAGATAGAGCAAATTATAATTCTAAACCTCCTAACTACAAGGTCAAAAGGTTTAAATTATAAGCCCTGTCCAGATAGCTTGGTTGTTCTGGAGTGCAGAGGTTGCCAGTTTGACTCCCCCATCAGGGCACATATAGGAGCAGCTCAATGTTCCTGTCTCTCTCTCCCTGCCTAGAAATAATAAAAGAAATAAAGAGAAAATAAAAATTTAAATTTCTCACAGGATACCTGCCTGCCCTCCTTTGACCTCCAGACAGACACAAGTTTCTCTGGTTTCCCTTGGCTAGTGGGCAGAGATCCGCCTTTCACTAAAGGTTTATTCCTTCTAAGTTTCAAATGCTATACAGGAGTTTTAGTTCCAACCCTCTACAACACACAGAGATAAAAACTAATCTATTTCTGTTTGAGAATTAAAACCCAAGTCCTCAGCAAGGTCCTATAGCCCACCATACCCTATACCCTCTGGCCCCATTTTTCCAATGCCGCCATATCACTTACTATCCCTACTGCTCTGGCTGTTAGTTATCCTTAGTTTCACACACTAAGAGGTTTAAAATAAGTTCTACTATGAGCTTAAAAAACAATAAAAACATTTTTGTTATTATATCTAGGTATTTATAGCCAAAGGCTTCTAAGTTAGCTCAGTTTACTATATACCTAAAATCAGACATAGCTATAATTTTTATTTTATTTTTTGTATTTTTCTGAAGCTGGAAACGGGGAGAGACAGTCAGACAGACTCCCGCATGCGCCCAACCGGGATCCACTCGGCACGCCCACCAGGGGCGATGCTCTGCCCACCAGGGGGCGATGCTCTGCCCCTCCGGGGCATCACTCTGCCACGACCAGAGCTCCTCTAGCGCCTGGGGCAGAGGCCAAGGAGCCATCCCCAGTGCCCGGGCCATCTTTGCTCCAATGGAGCCTCGGCTGCGGGAGGGGAAGAGAGAGACAGAGAGGAAGGAGAGGGGGAGGGGTGGAGAAGCAGATGGGCGCTTCTCCTGTGTGCCCTGACCGGGAATCGAACCGGGGACTTCTGCACGCCAGGCCGACGCTCTACCACTGAGCCAACCGGCCAGGGCCTATCTAGCTATAATTTACATCAAATAAATATGCTCAAAAATGTTTTGTAAAATTCTTTAAATGCACTGTTTTGATTAGTATGAGCACCAAATGAGACACACTTTATTCAAAGAAGTCAAAAATATCTGAATACATATACCTGAATATGAATAATATACAGAATGTCACTTTCCTATGAAGATTAAGATTAAATTTCCACAGTTAATTCTCTGAAACTTAGTTCAGAGCTATCTTTTCAAATTGAGTAGATACAGGTTACTAATCTTGGTGTAATTTGAAGCTACTCATATATGAAAGTATTTTTAAATCAGGTGTCATTATTTGTGAAAAAACTTACCTAATAATTTTCTTGCAACAGCAAAGAATCATTAATAAAACATTTACATACTCCTTCCCTGAAAGATATTTATCTTTACACTATGTGGAAATATACTCCAGGAAGGATTCTCCCTTCTTCATCCCTGGTGTGGAAAACCAACCATTGCTACGCCCACATCCTTTCTTAGAAGAGCCCATTTTCTAATATAGAGACTAAAAACAGATGATACTTGCTTTCCCCACCTGGGATGGGGTCAAGTACTCTAATCCTGTCAAAAGCGCCATTAAGGAAGTCTGCTGGGAGTTTTCTGGAAAAGTTTTCCTTCCCTGATAAAAAGAGACAGTTGGAAAAGAAATGCTCTTTTTCATGCTTCTGCATGCAGCTGAATGAGGATGTGGTACTTGGCTGTTTAGGTCGACTGTTGATTGTAGGGGGCAAGCCTCAGGAAAAAGCCAACATGGTCAGGATGGCAAAGTGAACAGACAGGAGAGGAAGCCTTTGTGACATCACTGTTATTGATCACCTCTGAAACTGCTCCACTTTTGAGCCTTCTGTTACTTGGAGCTCCCTAAGCTGATAGACCGGGCAACTCTGATGCTTCTATTTTCTTACTCTGATCTTTCCTTCAAGGTCCTCACACACTTGTCTCTTACATTCTCTTCTTAAAATGCCACTGCTGTCTATTTTGTTTATCTGATGGTTCATAACTGTGTTTTAAATTTTTTTTTTCAATTTTCAATACTCTATCACTAATTCAACCAGTCTCCCCTAGTTTTTTAAATCTCTTCCATTATTTCAAACATGTTAGAGGAGTTTTACAATTTCATTTTCTTGATCAAGCAGGAAGACATGAAACTAGGAAATGGAATCCTTTACATACTTCTATGTAATGCACAGAAATTACACTTGTCTGCCTCCCTCACTAGACTGCAGGCTCCACAAAAACAAGAACCACGTCATATATACTTTTGTACCTCCAGGACCTGGTACACATCAAGAATGCCCTTAATAAACATGAACTGAGCTGAACTCACCTTTATTTCATGGTATTGTTAATGCCTTAAAGCAGTGGTCCCCAACCCTTTTTGTGCCACGGACCGGTTTAATGTCAGAAAATATTTTCACGGACTGGCCTTTAGGGTGGGACAGATAAATGCACAAAATAAAATTATGCAACCGGCGTAAAAACTGTGGTATTTTTAAATATAATTGTCGAACTTACGAGACAAGCATCAAGAATGAGTCACAGACGGATGTAACAGAGGGAATCTGGTCATTTTTTAAAAATAGAACATCATTCAGACTTAAATATAAATAAAATGGAAATAATGTAAGTTATTTATTCTTTCTCTGCGGACCGGTACCAAATGGCCCGGGGCTTGGGGACCACTGCTTTAAAGAAATCTCTCCTACATTTTTTGATGCTTCTTTTTAATGACCCCTATAATTTTGCTTAATAACTGCCAACTGTTCTAAAGGCAAGTCAGCACATATTAACAGGAATGATTTGAGCCAACACCAGTTTTTTTTTTTTGTTTGTTTTTTCTGAAGCTGGAGACAGACAGACTCCCGCATGTGCCCAACCGGGATCCACTCGGCCCGCCCACCAGGGGGCGATGCTCTGCCCCTCCGGGGTGTCGCTCTGTTGCGAGCAGAGCCACTCTAGCGCCTGGGGCAGAGGCCAAGGAGCCATCCCCAGTGCCCGGGCCATCTTTGCTCCAATGGAGCCTCGGCTGCGGGAGGGGAAGAGAGAGACAGAGAGGAAGGAGAGGGGGAGGGGTGGAGAAACAGATGGGTGCTTCTCCTGTGTGCCCTGGCCAGGAATAGAACCTAGGACTTCTGCACGCCAGGCCGACGCTCTACCACTGAGCCAACCGGCCAGGGCAACACCAGTTTTTAAAGGAAGCAATGACTCAGAAGTGTAGGAGTCTATTTCTTTGTGCAGACGAAAACACAAACAATATCAGGTGGCAGATACTAAGGATGCTAGTTAAGGCAATTTAAAATTTAATAAACATAAATACTCCCTAAAGTCTTACTGAAACCAATTAAAAATAAGATCAAAACAAAAATAAAGACAGACTATTAATATACCTAAGAATTCTCAATCAGCACTGATGATTAGAATCTGACATCAGTGACGGTCATATAGCAGAAATTTTTAAAAAGGAAAGAAAAAAGCTCAAAACAATGCATATACATAAATATTGCCAAACATTTGCTGTATGAATTTTCTTGGGCATCGTCACTGCATGAGAGTTTCGGTTGCTCTGTACACTAACAAACATCATTGTCAGTTGTCTTGATTGTAGACATTTAGGATATGTATACTGATATACTATTATGGTTTAACTTGCCTAAAAAGGATCATTTTATAATTTTTCAACAGGCTCTTTGGCCAGAATAGCCACATTTGGAATGTGTCTGCTTAGGTTCCTAGTGATAATTTTTAGTGTTTTATGTTGTTTTTAATATCAATTTGTAGAATATCAATTTTATATTATCAATATGATTTCTTGGAAATATAAATCATTTTATATCTTATGTTTCTTTAATATTCTCCCAATGAATAGCTCATTTTTTACATTCTTGCATCTTTTTTTTTTTTTACAGAGACAGAGAATCAGAGAAAGGGATAGATAGGGACAGACAGACAGGAACGAAGAGAGATGAGAAGCATCAATCATAAGTTTTTCATTGATTGCTTTCTCATATGTGCCATGACCGTGGGCCCTCAGCAGACTGAGTAACCCCTTGCTCAAGCCAGCGACCTTGGGCCCAAGCTAGTGAGCTTTGCTCAAAGCAGATGAGCCCGCACTTAAACTAGTGACCTCGGGGTCTCGAACCTGGGTCCTCCGCATCCTAGTCCGATGCTCTATCCACTGCGCAGCCTGGTCAGGCCATTCTTGCATCTTTTGATAAGCAAATTCTTTTTTTAAAGAGGAAGAGAGAGAAACTGGGGTGGGGGAAGCAGGAAGCACCAACTCATAGTAGTTGTTTCTGGTATGTGCCTTGACCCAGGCAAGCCTAGGATTTCAAACCGACGACCTCAGCATTCCAGGTTGACACTTTATCCACTGTGCTACCACAGGTCAGGCATCAAAATTTCTTAAAAGACATCTACTTCATTAATGTCTTGACAGTGCTTTATGTATTTAGAGAAATCTTTGTCACCTGACCAGGTGATGGCGCAGTGGATAGAGCATCGGACTGGGATGCGGAGGACCGAGGTTCAAAGCCCCAAGGTTGCTAGCTTGAGTGTGGGCTCATTTGGTTTGAGCACAGCTCACCAGCTTGAACCCAAGGTCACTGGCTTGAGCAAGGGGTCACGCGCTCTGCTGGAGCCCCCTGGTCAAGGCACATATGAGAAAGCAATCAATGAACAACTAAGGAGCCACAACAAAGAATTGATGCTTCTCATCTCTCTCCCTTCCTGTCTGTCCCTCTCTCTGTCTCTGTCACAAAAAAAAGAAATTTTTGTCTACTAAAAAAATTATGAAGGTATACTATGGTTTCATATAAAGCTTCACATTTGAGTTTATCACTTATTACAGCTACTGAAATATACAACATAAATTTGACATGATGATCTTCCTCAATGAATGTCTCTCAATTTGGATTTAACATGAATCAGAGATAGACCACCAAGTTGAATCCTTGAAGAATTCATGATATATACAATTATGAGCAAAATAAAATTTCACTTTAAGTTGCTTAAAAAAATACAGTGCACATATGCATGAGTTTTTTACCTCAAACTTGAAAGTCCTTTTTCAACAACCACCAACTAAATTGATTAACATGAAAAAACTCCCTCCAGCATAATTTTCAAGGAATACAGTGTCCATCATAAAAATATGCAGGTAAAGAGTATACTGCATGCTAATCTGAGGGCTCAAAAAGAATATTAGTCTTATACTACAAAACAACATTTGGTAGAGCATTTAAGGAAACAACAATGTTCCATGTAGACATCTTGTTTTTCAAATAACTGTATGCCAGAACACTTTCTAAAAACCACATTAGCAAGTATCCTTGGAAAGTTTTTTAAGATTATTATGCTATTATAATTTTACCCTACCTACAGAGTATTTTATTTCCTACAACAGGACCTATAACCAGCAGCTTACTACTAAGAACATTTACATTACTACAGAATCACTGAACTAGAAGAAATATTTCATATAATCTAGTACACTCATTTTTCATATGCTAAAATGAAGTAAATAAAAATCAGATGTTAAGTATAAAAGACAAACTAGAATTTAGGTTCTTTCAGTCTCAGTAAAATGGTCTTCTAAAATATATCGCTATTTCCCTATTATTTCTATCCTGTATCAATATTTTATAGTAACTACTGCAATGTCAAAAAGAATCTTCCTAAAGTTTACAATTATTTGAATATTATAGAACTGATACAAGTATAGAATCATACAGAAAAAATGACTAAAAGATCTCATTTTCTATTTATACCAATGTCAAACTGTGAATGAAACACTGAGAAATAATAAACTCAAATAGATGTGAAGTATAAGAAAATTTAGAGCTAAACAAGTCTATGAAATTTTATGTTAACTATGAAACACTGTAACTCACATTATCCATCTGTTTCCAGCACATGTCAAGATACTGTTGAGCTTTTCGTCCCTCTTGAAGATGCTAAAGATCATAAACCAAAAACACATATAAAACAAAAATTACATTTAAGTAAAGTTTAAAGTATCAAAAGACTTTTCACTTTTTTATCAAGATATTATATAACTTTATTAAAATTTAATGCAATTTTAGTAAAGCAGAACTCTAATATTTTACAAGACATTATTTGAATACTTTAAATATAACCATTAAGACACATACAATCTCTAAGAAAATACATGACTGTCTTGAACAGAGGCTAACAAACATTTTCTATAAAGTATCACATAAATGTTGTATCTTAGGCTTTGCAAGTCACAGGGTCTGTTACAAATATTAAACTATTCAACTCTGTGACCTAACAGAATGCAAAAGCAGCCAAAGGCAAAAAATAAGTGAACTGAGTATAGGTCTGCTCCAAAAAAAACTTTATCTGCAGTCACTGAAATTTGAATTTCATATAATCTTCACACCATAAAATACTTTTCAATTATCTAAAAATGTAAAAGCCAGTTTTAGCACATGAAAACTAGGAAACCAAAACAGGCAGTAGACTAAATTTATTCTATATAGTTTACCAAACCTTCATCTTAAATCTAAAAGGACCACTAATTTGCAAGAGTATCTTGAGATAGTTTTAGCTAGAATGTGAAATAGAAAACCAGTCCACACTGAATATACATTATTGTAAAGAACAAAGTAATTACTTTATTTATGTGAAAACATTTCATATAGTATTATAACTGGACAGAAACAGTAATTACCATTTTCCTTTCAGTTTTCAGATCATGGGCATATCTCATTAATTCACCATAAACTCTGTGCATCATTTCTTCTGCTACTACTTCCCGCTGTCCTGCATAGTCGTTTAACTCGTTAAGGATGTTAAAAAAGGCTACACACGAGGTAAACCTGATGAAAACATATTTTAAAATGATGAAAATTATTTTTATTTTAATTATAAATATTTTTTTTTTGAGGAATGGATTGAGCCTGACACTTAAAATTTTAACATACTGAACCTAAATCTTAGTAACTAGCTCTAAATTAACTGTATGAAAACAATCCTGCATTAACTTCAAGTTGTACATGCTTGTATATCTTCATTTGGTCTTAATTTACAACTAAAGGGATATTTGGGGTCAAAAAATAATAATACTACTACCTGCAGGCTCTTTTGGCATACTGGAATCTCTTAAGTTGCCAAGTGACTGGCCTGAGCTTGGGAATGAACTTGGTTGGATTCCTAGGCTTGGCAGCTGAACCTGTTGCAGAGATGATGTGCTTGCTCTCGAGGACAGAACCTGCCAATCATATCCCTCAAATGCATCTCGATGTCTGATCTACAGAACAACTTTGCTATCAGCTGTGGACACAGCTGCCTTTATGCCTGCCCACATCCTGAATGGAAGTGAAGTGCCATTATGGTTGGCACCAATGAGGGGTAAGAAGGGGCAAAAATAAGGGTAAAAAAATATGTGTGGAGGGAAGGAGAGAAACAAAGACAATCACTGTATTAAAATGTCTAAGATCTACTTTGAATATACTGCCTGAACACACAATTGAAGGCAAACAGCTCGGGCCCAGAACTGCATTAACATTAAACTGGAGAAACTTAACTGAAATTATACACAAAGTTGTTTGTTTTAAGTCTAGTCTCTTTTTGTTTCTGCATTTTACAGCCATCCACATATACCTACCTGTTTAATACCACCAAAAGCTCATCGGCAACTCCTAACCTTTTACATACTCAAGCTTCCAAAATTACCCTCCTTTTCATTATACCTTTAAACCAGTCAGCTAAATTATTTTACTACCTGTAAAAGAAAAAGCAAGAAGCTAACAAACTGACTACTACAAAATAAAGTATGGATGAAATAATCTTTTCTGCTAGAGACTAAATTACTAAAGTGGGGTCCTAGTCCACATCTCACTTGGAAATCCACACATCAGCTATTCTAGAAAACAATAATCAAATTTCAATATTAAAGTATTCATGCTTATAAGAATAATAATAGTACTTTCCGCTTTCACAAACACTGGTTTTTTAATTAAGACAAACTTTTAAAAAAATCTTTATGACTAGCTAACAGCATAATATTTACTAAATAAAAATGTTTTTTTAAATTTTAATATGCAATAGTAAATGGGTATATAATTTACCTTGGCTCTTCATCTTTGGAGGAACGTTTGGGACAGTACTTCTTAACCAAATTTCTATAGAGAAAAGATTTTTTTAAATGTAAGAAATACTGTTGTTGAAATGGAAATATTCTACAAGTCTCCAATTTCATTAAATCAAGAATTTAATGATCAAAACAATAACATTATCATCTACTATCATTAATGTCAATAATATATGATCATTACTTACATTTTTAAAAATACTGACACCTGTACAAAGAAATGTTATTATTTCTTTAAGTATAATCATAACAATTTGGTTGATTATGCTATAAAAAAAAAGTAATTTTTTTTTTCTGTTTAAGAGAAGAACACACGTTGTAGGCAGAGGACGGGAAAAAAAAATATTACCTCTGCCTTTCTAACAAAGTTTTCTAGAATTGTACATAGACAGCATATTCAAGTGAACAAAACCCTTACATTCATAAAAATTTGGCAATTATCCTATACTTTATCAAATTTCTCCCCCCTACATTATTCAAGTCCTATAGATTCCATTTTCTAATTAAGTCTTTTAACTTTTTTGAATAACTTTTATAATAAAAAGGGGGGAAATTACACAAAAAGAAGCTTTCTTGTTGCTTTGAAGACAAAGGTGTTGAGGACAGGGATAGGTGAATGAAGGTAATGCAGCATCTTCCAATCATGAGTGGGAAGAGTCCTAGAATTTCAACCAATATGACTGAGACTTTCCCATCCAATTGGAGCTGTATACATCTTCACCAACCAATCAGTGCAGTTCTATTCCAACCAATCAGAACAGTGCTTTCTAGACCAAACTGTGAGGATTTGAGGTCCTTATTTGCATGAGAAGGAATCAAGGACCATGGACCAGGGCCAACAAAAGTCAATCACAAAATTTGTGTTGTAATTCTTCGGAAGACATGTTCTCTTTGTGCTGAAGTTAAATTGATAGGCATAATCCTACAGCCCCCATGTGGGAAGAGCCTACCTGGAAATTTAATCAACAGAGAGAAAAGCAAAATCAAGAGAAGAAAAATTCTTAACACTTTCTGAATACCTGATCCCTGAACTTTTTTGTCCCACAAGCCAATAAACTTCTTTCTCTACTTAAACCAATCTGAGTTGAGATTCTGACACTTCAAAAAATGATTACCATAGAGGTTAACCACAAGTCATAACATAGCACAAACTACATTAAATTGAACAATAGCTTCTGCGAGGAAGAGTACATATATAACAAGAGGAAAGGAAAGGAAAAGAAAAGAAAGTCATTCTACTTTTACCTTTTGAGTATACAGTTAGTCATCAAAAAGTTTTTAAATCACTCTTGCCTCTCTTTATGTAAGAGCCACCCATCTATCAGCAACTCTTCCCAAACCCCAAGTCTCCAGAGCCCTCAGAAACCATACACAACCCACTAAAGACTCCATCTCAGCCAAAATATTTCAAAGAATTTCTTAAAACTTTACTCTTCTTCTTCTTCTTTTTTTTTTTAATGAGAGGAGGGGCAGCAGAGACAAACTCCCGTATGCTTCCCGAGTGGGATCCACCTGGCAAGCCCCCTAGGGAGGGATGCTCTGCCCATCTGGGGCCCTTGCTCCACTGCAACCGGAGCCATTTTTTAACACCTGAGGTGGAGGCCATGGAGTCATCCTCAGCACCCAGGGCCAACTCGCTCCAATTAAGCCATGGCTGCAAGAAGAGAGGAGGAGAGAGAGAGACAGAGAGGAAGGAGAGAGGGAAGGGTGGAGAAGCAGATGGGCACTTCTCCTGTGTGCCCTGGCCAGGAATCGAGCCAGGGCATCAATACGCCTGGCTGATGCTCTACTACTGAGCCAACTGGCCAGGGCCAATTTACTCTTATTAAACTACATTTTTATAGTTAAGTAACAGAATATAAGATATCTTTAAAAAATTAAAGGCTGAAAATCACTTCTAAACATTTTCAACCTGTTAACATTTGAGGGGCTCTGAGTTCTAATTACTGTTCTAATTAACAGATGATCAATACCATATTTATTGGGATACAAATCATACTATTTCTTCTGGCAAAGGGTAATATGAGATACCTGAGACTGGATACTATCCCTTTTCTGAACTGCCCTCCCTCTATCTAATAGTTAACAGGCTTAGAAATTTCCAGACTAATACAAGTGGCCCTATTTGAGGGCCTCAGTTAAGTGATCCAGAGATAGAAAACTGAATCTAAGCCAAAGCGTTCTCTTCCTGGAATTTTTAAGTCTTTGGACCTAATACAGCTTTGAGGTCAGTATGAGAGCTGAATCTGAGACATAAACTTGGCACTGTTGGTGACTGTTTTCTGCTATATGGAGAAAGCCAGCCTGTACTGAAAGAATAAAGCCAACCCACCAAAGAAGCCAAAATAAAAAAGAAAAGGACAATAGCAAAGGGCTCTGGCTGTGTTTCAGACATTTACTTTTTTTCCTTGTGACCTAGCTACATCAGGCCTTCCAGCAGCTTGGCTATTCAACTTCTTAAGCTCAATTAAAAAATAAAATTCATTAAAAAATAAATTTCTTTTGTTAATAAATTTCTCATTACATTTAAATTAGCTTAAGTTGGATTGTCCATCACTTAGAGCCATAAAATCTTTTCTTGCATAGTGGAAAGTCAAATGTAAAAGATATTCACATACAGGTGCCATTCCCTGCTCACAGCCTCCATGCTTTGCTCCACAATCAACAGAGTGACATAGGGAAAATGTCCAGCCAGACAAAGACCAAGCGGTGCAGTAAGTCTATGATTGGTGTTTTCCAGAACTATGCTGAAAAGGATAGTAACAGCCATAAACTCTCCAAGACTGAGTTCCTAATATTCATGAATACAGACCTGGCTGCCTTCACAAAGAACCAGAAAGACCTGTATCCTTGACCACATGATGAAGAAACTGGACCTCAATTGTGACGTGCAGCTAAATTTCCAAGAATTTCTTAATCTTATTAGTGGCAGGGTGAAACCTGCCAAGACTCCTTTACCTGTTCCCAGAAGTATATCTGAAGAGTCCTTGGAGCTGGTCTCCAGACCCACCCTCCTTTCTTTCCAGCCTCCCAACTATCATCTTCTTCCCCTTAGCCCACACATACCGAGCCCAGCACACCCACCACTCCATGCAGCCCCCCTCTGAAAGATTAAATTACATAGAAGAAAATATAGATACTAATTACATAGAAGAAAAGATAGAGAAACCTTGGTTGCAGAGAACATTTTATAAATTTGATCCTAAGGCAAGGGAAGTAAAGGCAAAAATAAACAAATGGGACTGTATCAAACTAAAAAGCTTTTGCAGAGCAAAAGACAACAAAACAAAAAGGCAGTCAACCAAATGGGAGATGATATTTGCCAAAAACAGCTCTGATAAGGGGTTATTTTCCAAAATGTATAAAGAACTCACAAAACTCAACAACAAACAAGCAAACAATCCAATTAAAAAATGGGAAAAGGACTTGAACAGACAGACACTTCTCCCAAGAGGACATACAAATAGCAAGCAGATACATAAAAAGATGCTCATCTTCACTAGCTATAAGAGAAATGCAAATCAAAACTACAATGAGATACCACCTCACACCTGTTAGACTAGCTATTATCCAACAAGTGTTGGAGAGGCTGTGGGGAAAAAGGAACCCTCATTCACTGTTGGTGGGAAAGTAAACTGGTACAGCCATTCTGGAAGACATTGTGGTGGTATGTCAAAAAATTAAGAATAGAATTACCTTTGACCTAGCAATCCCTCTACTGGATATCTACCCAAAAAAACTCAACATCATTGGTATGCAAAGACACATGCACCCCCATGTTCATTACAGCATTATTCAGTGTCAAAGACATGGAAACAACCAGTGTCCCTCAAAAAGAGGATTGGATAAAGAAGATGTGGTACATACATGCAATGGAAAACTACTCAGCCACAGAAATGATGACTATTGCTATTTACAACATTATGAATGGACCTTGAGAACATTATACTGAGTAAAATAAGTAAATCAGAAAAAGCTAAGAACTGTATGATTTCACAGATAGGTGGGATATAAAACTGAAACTCACGGACATAGATAAAAGTGAAGTGATTAACAGGTAGAGGGAAAATTAAAGGGAGGGGAGAAAAGAAAGACAAATATACAGTGGCAGAAAATGATTTGACTTTGAGTGATAGGCACACAACACAATCAACAGTTCATATGCTATAGAAATGTTTACCTAAAACTTAGGTACTCTTATTAATCAATGTCACTCCATTAAATTTAATTTCTGAATTAAAAATATAGTTTTCTAAAACACACACACAAGCTCTAAACATTCAAAAAAAATGAAGTTGTACCCTTCCTTACTTACCTTACACCACATACACAGATTAATTCAAAATGTTAAAAGTTAATACTATAAAACCCTTAAAAGAAAACATAGGAGAAAAGCTTCATGACATAGGATTTGTCGATGACCTTCTGACTATGACATCAAGAGGACAGGCAACAACAACAAAAATTGAATATCAAAATTTAAAACTTTTGTGCATCAAAATCCACAATCAAAAGAGGGACAAGGCAACCTAACAAATGGGACAAAGAATTTGCAAATTACATATCTGATAGGAGGTTGAAATCTGAAATAAATATAGAACACCTAAAACTTAGTAACAAGAAAATAAATAATCTGATTTTAAAAACAGGCAATAAGCCTGACCAGGCGGTGACATAGTGGATAGAGCATCAGCCTGGAATGCTGAGGACCCAAAGTCGAAACTCTGAGGTTGCTGGCTTGAGCACAACGAGCTCACCAGCCTGAGTACGGAGTTGCCGGCTTGAACTTGGGATCATAGACATGAGCCCATGGTTGCCTGCTTGAGCAAAAGGTCGCTCGCTGGCTCAGTTGTAGCCCCTGCCGCCACCCCCCCCCCCACCCTGTCAAGGCATATATGAGAAAACAATCAATGAACAATTAAGGTGCCGTAACAAAGAATTGATGCATTGCTACTTCTCATCTTTCTCCCTTCTTGCTTTTCTCTCTCTCTCTCTCTCTCTCTCTCGCTCTCGCTCTTTCTCAGTAAAGGGGGGAAAAAAAGGCAATGAGCGTGAATAACATTTCTTCAAAGATGGCCAACAATCATATGAAAAAAATACTCAATATCACTAATAATTAGAGCACTGCAAATCAGAACTACAATGAGATCTCTTATACCCATTATGATGGCTATTATTAAAAAAAAAACACAGAATAAAAAAAAGTAAGTGTTGGCAAGGATGTGGAAAACCGAAACTACTGTACATTACTGGTAGGAATATAAAATATTTCAGACACTGAAGAAAGTAATATATAGTTTTTTAAAAAATTAAACATAGAAATTACCATATGATCCAGCAATTCCTCTTTTAAGTATATACCCTAAAAAGTTGAAAGCAAACTCAAGATATTTGTACACCCATGTTCACAGCATCATTATTCACAATAGCCAAGAGGTAGAAACAACCCAAATGTCCATCAACAGATGAATAAACAAAAAGTAGTATATAGATACAATACAATAAAAAGGAAGAAAATTCTGACACATGCCCCACCATGGATAAACTTTTAAAATTATAATCAGTCACAAAAACAAAAACTGTCTGATTGTATTTATGAGGTGCCTCTGGTAGACAAATTCATAGAAACAAAGAATTGCTGGGGGCTGGAGGAAGGAGGAAATGGGAAGTTATTTAATGGATACAGAGTTTCAGTTTTTCAAGATGATTAAATTTTGCAGATTGGTCCTGGTCAGTTGGCTCAGTGGTAGATTATCACCAGGCATGTGGATGTCCTGGGTTCGATTCCCAGTCAGGGCACACAGGAGAAGCACCCATCTGCTTCTCACCCTCCCCCTCCTCTGGCAGCCATGGCTCCATTACTTCGAGCAAAGTGGCCTCCCGCATTAAGGATGCATTAAGGATGGCTCCCATGGCCTCAGCCTCAGATACTTAAAAAAAACAAATAAATAAAAGGCTCAGTTACTGAGCAACAGCCCCAAATGGGCAGAGCACTGCCCCCTAGTGAGCTTTGCCCTATGGATCCCAGTCAGGCAGCAGCGGGAGTCTGTCTCTCTGCCTCCCCTTCTCTCACTAATAAATTTAAAAAATTAAATAAAAAGTTTTGCAGATTGTTGCATAACAGTATAAATATACTTAACATGGCTGAAATGTACACTTAAAGATAATCTTAGGCCCTGGACGGTTGGCTCAGCAGTAGGAGCGCTGGCCCAGCATGTGGAAGTCCCAGGTTCAATTCTGGGTCAAGGCACAAAGGAGAAACAATCATCTGCTTCTTCCATCTTTCTCTCTCTCTCTTTCTCTTGCTCTCCCTCCCTCTCTCCCACAGCCATGGCTCAAATGGTTCGAGCCAAGTTGTCCAGGGTGCTTAGAATGGCTCCATGGCCTTGCCTCGGGCACTAAAATAGCTTGGTTTCCAAGCAGTGGAGCAGCAGCTCAGACCCGCAGAGCATCACTGGTAAGGGGCTTCCCGGGTGGATCTGGTCAGGGGCATTTGTGGGAGTCTGTCTCTGCTCCCCCACCTCTCACTTAATAAAATAAAAAAGATAAATAATAATAAAAGAGATCTTAGGTAAATTTAATGTTAGGTACATTTTACCACAAATTTTAAAAATTAAATGTTAAAAATAGGGATTACTACAAGTGATATTAGAACAAATTGTGAATATTATTTTTTTAAACAGACATGCTTCACCCCTAATTATTATACTTCTACTAGTGGCAGATGCTGAAATAGAAGACAAGAAGAAATAAGAGGGTTAAAAGTAATTACACCTGAAAGACCTAGGAGATAAAAACCAAACAAGCTTCAATGAACAGAAAGATAAAAGTTAATATCGATTTTCATTTCTTAAATGCCAGTTCCTAGTTTTGCCTTATCTTTAGCATGTCAAAAGGTATACTGTACCTAATATGTAAATGAAACAATGCATAAACAATATCAGTTTTCAAGTCTACTACCAAAAGAATATATGGAACAATTCATTGCTATTTATGATGTGACAGGGATAACAAACAATGTGGTTTCTAGGCAACTGATCTTTCAGAAGAATATTTTCAGGTATGTTCAAGATAAGAATTAGAGAAAATTTGTTTTGTAAGTTGATAACTTCTGTTTTACATCTAATTAGATTCTTAAAAGAGAACTATATAACACCATCGTAATCCTAGATTCAAATAAGTAGCTAAATTTGTCTGATTTGCCTATATTTTATACATTTAAGGTGATGAAATAAACATTTTACCTCATTTTACTGACTTACACAATTCAAATGGCTACAAAAAATAAAACCCTTCAAAGCATTACAAAAGAGCTAAAAAATTTATACAGCCAACACCACTTAACCACAATATGATCTTTAAGTATTTTTTATTAGAAAGCTCACTAAATAAAATATTCAACACATGTGTTAGAAATTATTTTTTCTTAAGAGCTTTGTGTTTTGTTAGGTTCTGCTTCATCATTTAACCTAAGAAAATATTTTAATACAAAAATCAGGAACAGGTTTTGCAATTCTTATAAAGGCGATAAGTTTGTGTCTTCACTAGCCAAGTGGTAGAGGAGTTCACCAATTGAATCATTCCACAAAAGTATACTGTGGGATACTTACTACAAGGCAAGTACAATACTCTGTAGGTCTTAGAAATACAACAGCAACAAAGATAAAACTCTTGTGAAGATTAAGAGAGACAACAGCATATATAAACAGAAAATGACACTCAAATCCCAGTTGCTGCAAATTTAAATCAGTATGTGGTGCACAATTAACTTGGGAGAGGCACTCTTTTTAGGTATAACAATAAAATGAGATTAAAAATAGTGCTCTATAGCACACAAAACGTACAAGGATAGGAGTAAAAGAATGCCAATGGGGGGGAAACAAACGGCTAATAGAATTCTAATATGAAGTCCAATCCAAACATATCTTAAATATATAAGACATTAAAGACAGGTTCTCTAATTGCCATGCTGTTTCTTTTCCTCCAATACATCCGAAGAAAATACTTAATTGAGTTAAGGATATTAAAAGCAAGAATCAGAAAGAACTAAATAAACATTATACTATCCCTAACTCCAATTTATGAATAATAAAAGAAGTGTTTATCTTAAATTCTCATAATTAAAAAATAACCACTTTCCAAATGAGGCTTTAAAAACACCCAGAAGTATTTTTAATGTTTTTTAAGAAGGAAATTAAAATAAATATGGCTCCTCGAAAGGTTCTTTTCACATTCTTTCATGAGAAAAACATTTTCTTAAAAGAAGGACCTTTAAAGTATTAACCTCTTTTAAACCTGTTATCTCTTGAAAACCATGTAACTACACCTATATTTATAAAGAACATAATCTAATTTATATTTTAATCAAACTTCTAAAATTGTTATATTATAAACAAATGTTTTAGTTACAAAGAGTATGTTTTGAAGGTTTTAGAGACTGTAAAATGTCTCTGAAATACTAGGCAGTACTAATAGGGAAAAAATCCCCTTTAGTAGAGAATTATTCACTGTCCCTATGCTGAAGGCAGCATAAGTGTTGAAAGCAAGTACCATAAAAAAAGTACTTGCTCTGTCAAGCATTGTTCTAGAAGCTAGGAATAAGCAGTTCACAGAACAAACAAAAAGCTTTTTCCTCTGTAGAGTTTACATTTTGGTAGAGGGGTTATAAGCCATAATTAAGAGGCAAAAATTATTTCCCCAAAAATCTGATTTGGACACCCAGGTATACCCAGGCAACTCAGTAACAATATAATAGGGATTGATGGAAAGAAAAGAGTTTCCACAGAATCCAATTCTAGGAAGAAATTTAATCTAAATCCCAAAATATGGGGAATAGTTCTTCCTTCCTGTATCCAACTGCACGTCAGCAGTTGATAAAATAAAATTAAAAAAAAAAAAAACAACCCTCAGGGGAGGCCGTAGCAGTCAAGAATTAAATAAAAGCCTACCAAAGAATAAAAGTAATCTCCATTTTCAGAAAGTCAGTACAAAGATGGGTTCTTGGAGATTAAACAGTGACACAGAAGCAGAAAATGCGAATAAAGAGGCATGAGAAAGTAAAGGCTAAATAGGAAATACAGACTGGTATCATTTGGATTATTCTATATCTAAGCCTAGCCTAAATATTTGGGACAGTTTTTAACAAAGCAAGAATTTCATCACAGTGATGTACCACTGACCCTTGAACAGAGGAGGTTTGAACTGCAGGGGTCAACTGAAAAAATTCTTCATATGTAAACTGGTGCAATAAAAGGTTCACTGTGTTCGACACAGATGCTTGTACAGATAGAAAGAAGTACTTGGTCAAAGGTACAACATATAGGGAGAGGTACTAATTTCTAAACTAAACCAAAACACAGATCATTCAATTATTCATTCCTTTTATATTCACTCAGCTCTAGAGGTAACAGCTATGTTGCTAGGCTTGTCAAGGGTACTGAATTGAACATAAGATCGAAAGGTATTTGGAGAGATTTCTGCTCTAAGATAAGAGTAGCTTTTAGGCTTCATATTGTCCGATCTATTTCTCTTCTAGTATTATCACACTGCCACATTTGAACCAAAAAGAAATGGTCTAGAGCAGTGGTCCCCAACCTTTATTGGGCCACGGACCTGTTTAATTTCAGAAAATATTTTCACAGACTGGCCTTTAGGGTGGGATGGATAAATGCACAAAATAAAATTATGCGACCGGTGTAAAAACTGTGGTATTTAAAAATATAATTGTTGAACTTACAAGACAAGTGTCAATAGTGAGTCTTAGACGGATGTAACAGAGGGAATCTGGTCTTTTTTTTTTAAATAAAACATCCTTCAGACTTAAAATATAAATAAAACAGAAATAATGTAAGTTATTTATTCTTTCTCTGCGGACCGGTACCACAGGGGACCACTGGTCTAGAGTAGAAGCAGGATAACAGAATTTCACATAAAAATCTCCATGATAGAGCTTAATACTATAATTATTTCACCAGAAAAAACTAAATAACATTCACCTATTACATATATATTGTTTTAGCTTAGGAATTTTTAATCTCAGCCATAAGAAGTTTATTAAAAGAATGATTGAATTCAGTTTTTTATGTCCACAAACATAACACACTCTACCAAAATTTCTGAAATCACCGTTTTATCATCAATCAAAATGGACATGATTCAACTGTCTATAGCTATGTCTCCAAACATGATTAGATGCTTTATTTTGTATTTATTCCCATTATCAAACCACTACCAAAAATCAAGGTAAAATGAAACCAAAGTCATCAAAACAGACAAAGAGAAGAAAATAAACTAAACTGGCAGTACCAAAGACTGAAGAACTTTAATCTTGCAATACCAGATGGGACAAAAGCAGGTTTACAGTTGTTAGTATGGAAAATAATATAATAATACAAGAATAAACTGTGTTTCAGGTACTCACAACTGTAAACTCACCTTTGCACTTCCCTGTGTGTTTAAAATGTAAATATTTAACATTCTGAATATAGTTGTTATTTAGGAGGAAAAAGAGCTGCCTAGTTTGAAAGAAACTGTCCTCTCCAATAGCATAAACAAGAGGGAGTAAACCAAAAGAATTTTCCCATTAAGGAAGAGGAAATAAACAAGGCAAACCTCTTCCTTTCAGATAACAAATAAAATAAAGAGTAGCTGATAATGGTGTAAAATTTGTATATATTCTGAAGAGGGCCAGAAATATACACCCAAACTGTTTTACAGCAGTTACCCTCTGAAGAAGCAAATGTCAATATAGAGGGAAGGGAGGAAGTTGGTGATTTGAAGTTATATGTGCCTCTTCCCAACTAGTCCTTATTGGAATTCCTCAACATCTTCCAATAACCCTGCCCTTGTTAAGAATCACTGCAAGTGAAAACCATTGTTAGGATGTTAGGAGAGAAAAAAGATGCAAATCACTGATCTAGAGCATCTGTACATAATAAACTCTACCTTCTCACTGCAAAATTATATTTTTCATATATAATTGTGGGTTCTAGACAGCTTTGCTTCAATGAAGTGGTATTCAAATCTCTTTTCGCAATGTGAAAATTATAATGATTATTATCAGTCACAAAACAGAGAGAAAAACAAGCCTGTTGTTTGATTAGAGTCCTGTTACTTTGGTAAAACCTTGGCCATCCTGAAACCCTTGAGGTCTAAATTATTCTGGACAGTTAAATAAACTGTAATAATACACAACTGTTGAAAAGACTTCAATAATTCAAAAGTGTAAGCAAAAATTTCCTTCCCATACCATCCTCACTCCCTTTCCCCTGAGGGTAACTGCTGTAAAACAGTTTGGGTGTCTATTTCTGGCCCTCTTCAGAATATATACAAATTTTACACAAAAGTGTATATACAACTAGATTAAGCAAGGAGATTTGCTATCCATTCAGTTCTGCAATTTGATTTTTACACTAATGGAGTAAATAGCCTTTTAAGTTTATATATGTTGGTACACTTGATTTAGTTAAACTGCGTATTCCATAGTATTTTTCATCACTCTCTTACTGATAGGTACTTTTAGGCTGAATACTTTAAAATATCTTTTAATCTTTTCTTTTACTTTTTGTCATTTTCCATTATTGCCATCTCCTTACTTCATTGGAAAACTTGGAATCCAACTAACTTAATGTGCTAGAATTGAGATCAAATGGAAAAATTTTTGTTGTTCACACGTGAATACAATTTTGATTGCTATTTTAACTTCTCAGAGGTCCTTTAATCATCTAAATTATTGAAGGGTAAAGTTCCCAGATTGTCATTTGACAGGTGAAATATCTGCAATCCACTACAGGTAATTTCATTTCTAAGAATTGAAAAAAATTTAACTTACCTTAATTGTTTCGCATAGTTCTGTTCAATTTCTATTCTTTCTTTAACAAATTTGGCATATCTTTCCAAGAAGTCAATTCCCCATTGTGTATGCTTGTCTAAGCTGTCGAACTGATCCTAGAAAAGAAAAGTTAAAGCACATTGAAAAATCTAATTTTATCTACAAACGCTTTAACTAACTTCTGATATTTGTCCAGAGAGGCAATGAGGCAAAAAAGAGAAAACCTATGTTTCTTCTGCTGGTCCCCATCCATCGCATCCTTTAAGAACCAGACAGAAACAGGTTCCTCAGCATAAATCATGCTACTTTATGCCTAAATGCCTTTATATATATAAATACATGTGGTTCTCCCTGGCTACAACACCTTTCCTTACTCACCTTTTTTGCAATTAACTCGTTCCTCCTTTGAGATTCAATTCAAATACTCCTTCCTCCAGAAAACAGCCCTAGACTTGCAGACTGGGAGAAGTGGCCTTTGTCTGGTTCCCGAGGCTCCTCCAAAATTAGTGTTATCTACCTGCTATACTATATTGAGGGCAGGAACCAGGTATCATTCAACTCTGAGTTGCCAAGACATAAACATCATGTATGCCCGACACCATAGCACGCACTGGAATATTTGTTTAGCAGAATCAAATATAACTGGGTTCATATTTTGGGCTCTGCATTTACCAGATCTTGGGCAAGTTACCAAGGCAGTTTGAACTTTTTCCATCTTAAAGTGGGAGTCCCATCACCCACCTCATTAGGATTATGATGATGTCATTAAGTGTCCTGAAATGCAGTACACACAATACTAAAACATTGTCCTGTAAGGCTGTTTTAGTTCTCAAAAAATATTCCCTTCTGTTGCTTGAAAAAACATCGTTTCCTATCCCTTAAAAATAATCTACAAATTGACTAATAACTTCGTGCTCTCTCCTTCCCTCATTTTGAAGTCTATAATGCTAACAAAATATTCAAATATCATCTCTTTCCATACTCGTTTTTTCTTTCCGAAATCACTCATAGTTTAATTTAATCACACTTATTATTTACAAATGAATTTCCAAGTCTTTGCTTTATCTCTTTCCCTATCCTTATTTCCTTAAATCATTTTAAAATTCTACTTGTAAAAGTAAAGTCTCTCTAAACAGCAGAGATACAAATCATCTCCCTACCATACTTTAGTATTATCACTCTAATTCTATTATTTCATGCAACTTTTCATTATCATTTGCCTTCCTAGGTAGACTTGAAAACAGCAAGAGAACACACTGCTCAGTAAACTTATTGGTGTATTAATAATATTTCCCATTATAAATTGGAATTCTTTCAAATTTAAAAACTCTCAACAAAAAACACTGCAAAATAATAGCCTGAATTAAAATAATCATTCTTCATTTTTCCAAAACGCTTCCAGTTTACTGTCATCATCTTAATCAATTTTTATATATACCTCTTTATCTTCTAGATGAACTCTCCAAATATTTTTTAAAATTTTTTTCAATGATTTGAGGTGGGGGAAGGAGAGAAAAAGAGGGAGAAAGAAAAGCACCAACTCGTTGTTCACTTAGTTGTTCCATTTACTTGTGTGCTCATTCACTGCTTATCATCTGTGCCCTGGAGGAAGGGAGGGTATCCACTCTGGTGCACTGGTGATGCTTATCCACTGATCCACGCGGCTAGGGCCTCCAATTTTTTTCTTAATTATTTTTTTAACTTATTCATTTTAGAGAAGAGAGACAGAGAGAGAAGGGGGGAGGAGCAGGAAGCATCAACTCCCATATGTGCCTTGACCAGGCAAGCCCAGGGTTTCGAACCGGCGACCTCAGCATTTCCAGGTCCACTCTTGATCCATTGCGCCACCACAGGTCAGGCTCCAATTTTTTTTATTATAAACCTCTCCCCTATCTGTAAGAAATCTGAACAAATACTTCTATTATATGTATATTCTAAATTATATAAGCTATACTATTAGATAATTATAAAATCCAAAAATTACAAATTTTAAAAAAATGAAAATAAACATTATTTTTAAATAGTAATTTTTCTTATTAAACAAAGAAACAAAAGCCTATGGGCCATGACTTTTTAAAATATTAACAATTTTGGTGAGAGCAATGACTTGGATATAACTCTTTTTAAGATCCTGGTTTAATACTTAAGGACAAAGCAATGTAAAGGTCTTGGTTCTAGGGAAACAAATGACACCTCACAAAAATATAAATATCTAAATGGAAAAGTTTACTGTTGACTGCATTTTCCAATTCCTTTGTCAATCTCATCCACCAACATGCAAAGTTTTATGGTAAAACTGCCTGACCAGGCAGTGGCACAGTGGATAGAGAGTCGGATTGGGATGCAGAGGACCCAGGTTCTAGACCCCCAGGTTGCCAGCTTGAGCGCAGGCTCATCTGGTTTGAGCAAAGCTCACAAGCTTGGACCCAAGGTCTCTGGCTCGAGCAAGGGGTTAATCGGTCTGCTGCAGCCCTGCAGTCAAGGCACATATGAGAAAACAATCAATGAACAACTAAGGTGTTGCAATGAAAAATTGATAATTGATGCTTCTCATCTCTCTCCAGTTCCTGTCTGTCTGTCCCTATCTATCCCTCTCTCTGACTCTCTCTGTCTCTATAAAAATAAAAATTAAAAAAAAAAAAAAAAAAAGAATCGCAACTCTTCCCTGGACCTACCATGCAGAGTTTGGGTTTGCCAAATTTGCAAAATTACGTGCCCCCCACACACATACACACACCCTCTTGGTTCTGTTTCTCTGGAGAACCCTAAAACATTAAAATAAGTAAGAAATATGTTTCCAAGTTTTAAGTGTGCAGATACAGTATTTGTAGGTGACACACATCATTTTCAGCAACAAAATTATGTAATAATAGATGAATTTTCAAATATTCATCATCAAAATGCTTGCTCCATAGCTGAAGTTTCTTTGGAAAAGCAGCTATTCACTCACTATTAAAATTTCCCTTTTATCATGAAGGGACAAATTAAATTTTATCAAAAATACCTGCCAGGAAAGCATATTACTAATAATCACTTATTAAAGAAAAGGTCAACAAATTTGAAACAACCAGGAGATAAATAGCAAACCTATGTGAAACAAAGATTTTCAGTGGTCTCTCCCATTTCATTGGGAAATACTGTAAGTCTATCTACTATATTTTAAAGATTATTTTTCTAAAACTAGCCATAATAAAAATATGCAATAATATTCTGTGGACTGATTCTGGCTTTAATTTTCTTTGTTTACCTCTAAATGATGAAGTAAATAAATTGCAACATATCCCAATTTCTTTTTTAAAACTGCAGTCAATATACTGCTTTATTCATGATTACATGATTTTTTTTCATAAAATGCTATTCAAGTCATTTACTGTTGAGAATAATTCTTCTTCCACTCAACTTTCCTTTAGTGGTTCACAAAAAGTTCCAAATATACTTCATTATTGAAACAGAATCTAGCAAATATTATACGATGAGATGCTAGAAATATCTGAACTTTAATCACTGTATAGCAAATTTTCAACATATTATTTTCCCTAAAAGATATTTCTTTAGGGGTGTTTAATGAGACTTCTAACAGTATTTGTTGAGACAATTAGTTTGTCACCATGTTGTTTTACATATATCACTATTTTTATAACAAAAAAGCAAGTATAGTTCTAGTAACATCCTGTCTTTCATCAAGTTTGAAATTTCAAGAGGATTCCAAAACACTCATGTTCACAGCAGCATTGTGTACTATAACCTAAAGATGGAATCAAACCATGTGTCCATCAACTGATGCATGAATAAACAAAATATGGTGTATAGATACAACAACCTATTATTCAACTTTAAAAAGAGTATTCTGACACATGCTACATACAACATTGATGAACCTTGAACACAGCATGCTAACTGAAAATAATCCAATCAAAAAGGACAAATACTGTGCGGTTCCACTCACATGAAGTACCTAGAGTAGTCAAATACATAAAGACACAAAAGTAAAAAGGTGGTTCCCAAAGGCTGACTGGAGGAATTCATGGGAAGTGACCATTTAATGGGAAGAATTTCCATTTGAGAAGAAGAAAAATTCTTAAGATGAATGGTGGTGATGACTGCCCAACACAATGAATATACGATACTTAAAGCCACTAAACTACACACTTAAAATGGTAAGTTTCTTGTTTTATTTTTGTAGAGAGACAGACAGGAACAAAGAGAGAGAGATGAGAAGCATCAACTCAAGAGTTGCTTCACTTTGGTTGTTCATTGATTGCTTCTCATACGTGCCTTGATCAAAGGGCTCCAACCAAGCCCATAACCCCTTGCTTAAGCCAGGGACCTTGGGCTCAAACCAACAACCTTGGGCTTTACGCCAGCAACCTTTGGGCTTAAGCCAGTGACCATGGGATCATGTTGATGATCCCATGCTCAAGCCAGTGACCTTGAGGTTTCAAACCTGAGACCTCAGTGTCCCAGGGTCATGTTCTATCTGCTGTGCCACCATCAGTCAGGCTTAAAATGGTTAAGTTTTATGTCATTTATATTTACCATAAAAAAAGGGAGGGGGAGCCTGACCAAGCGGTGGCACAGTGGATAGAGCATCAGACTGGGATGTGGAGGACCTGGGTTCGAGACCCCGAGGTCTCCAGCTTGAGTGCAGGCTCATCTGGTTTGAGCAAAAGCTCACCAGCTTGGACCCAAGGTCGCTGGCATGAGCAAGAGGTTACTCGGTCTGCTGTAGCCCCACAGTCAAAGCACATATGAGAACGCAATCAATGAACAACTAAGGTGTCGCAACAAAAAAACTAATGTTTGATGCTTCTTATCTCTCTCCATTCCTGTTTGTCCCTATCTATCCATCTCTCAGACTCTGTCTCTGTAAAAAAAAAAAAGGGGGGGGGGCTCCCAAACATCAATAAGTTGTGAAACAATATATTCTTGACTGAGCCTAACCAGTGGTGGTGCAGCAAATAGAGCACTGGCCGGGTATGCTAAGGTCCCCAATTCGAAACCCAAGGTCACTGGCTTGAGCATGGGATCATCAACAAGATCCCGTGGTTGTTGGCTTGAGCCCAAAGGTCACACTGGCTTGAGCAAGAGATCAGTAGTGACTTGGCTTGGGCTCGCCCCCACTGCCATCAAGGCATGTATGAGAAGCAATCACTGAACAACTGAAGTGAAGCAACTATGAGCTGATGTTTCTCATTGCTCTCCTCCTCTCATTCCCAAAACTCTCTAAAACCAAAATTATATATATATATATATTCTTGACTGGTTATCACATGATTTTAAACATCACTAAAAAACTGCAGATGTATGATCTAGTCTTATTTTTCAAACTCTTGTTAACTACAGTATGATGGCATAGCATTATTTGATATCACAGGACACAAAATACATTCAGGGCAAGCTTCATTACTAACAGTAACAGATCAGTGGTCATGTTCTAAATTACATTCTCAATAATTTCTTGGGGGAAGCCCACCTCTAATCCAAATGATTATATAGCCATTATATTTCTTTTCTTTGTTGATAAACATCGTTGATATTTTCTCAAACATATTAAGAGAAGCATCAGTCTTGCTATTGCCTATTGTTTGTTTATGCTCACATTAGTATTATATTTAATTAATGGTGTATTTACAGGAAAGTTTAAGTCAAAGACAAAACTCCAGTGTCGACTGACATTTAAAATACTAGTAAAGTGTCACATTTCTTATTTTTAGATAATATATATGAATCAAAGTTCTAAGCTCTTTTCTCCTGTTAGCGTATCATCTTGTGTGCTCCCCTTTGAACAATCCCTGCTTTAAATTATGCATTGTCCTTTATGTGATCTACATCTGATCTGTATCAAGTCCTCTCTATCCTACTAATATAGTCTCACTGGCCTTTTATCTTTACCTTCTTTTGTATACACATAGAATAACAATTCTCTAATTTAGTTAATCACTTTACAAATTAAATTAAAAATATACTGCTCCAAATTCACATAATCCCCTAGATCTACTTCAAGCTCTTTCAGGATTCCCAAAGAAAAAAATAAATCATCTCAAGATTTGATATGCAAGACCTGTGTCTATTTAAAAAATTAACTGTCATTCCTATTTTCCCAATACTCAAAATCATTCATGGTATAATTCCACTGGACAGAACCTTGGATTATAGTCAATGGTTGGGTTCAGCCGGTTCAAACCAGTTCAGCAGAACCGATACCTAATTTTTTGTGAGTTCAGCAAATCAGTGGTTAAAATAGCACTTGTAATCAAATTCTCTCTAAGATGGGCGCCTGGGCAGCTGCCCAATGTGGAAATCACAAATTTACATTCCTTACTCTTTTTTAACATTCATCTGCGCAACAGCATATTCTAAGTACCTGTAGTAATGTTCATTCCGTCCACAGGTGAAAAGAATTGCAAGTGAGGGCGCCAATCAAGAAACAATATGAAAATACTTAAATAACAGTTTTATTGTTTTTTTGTCAGGTACTATTTAATATTTTTCATTAATATTTTAAAACTCTTATAACAATCTAGTTTTGTGTACTTCTTTTATTGTTCTTATTTAAGTATTAAATGCATGAAACAATAAACTACCTTTTGGCATATTGGGGTTTTTTTTTTTTTTACTTAAAAAGGTCATCAGGGCAGAGAACCCGTTGTTAAATTATTTGAATCCCACTGCTGATTATATCTATATATTAACTCTTAAGAAGTATTTTTAGAGTTGGTCACCATAATAAATCATAGAAGCTCAACTAATGAGAATATTGAGAAAGTAAGGTCAAATTTTATTTTTTAGTTACTGAAGATTAAGTCACCAGCTATAAAGTCTCTTTGGATACAATTCTTAATTTTTAATGTTGAGGGAGTTTTTTTGTTTTTTTATTTATTATCTTTTTTTTTTTTTTTTTTTTTTTTTTGCATTTTTCCAAAGCTGGAAACAGGGAGGCAGTCAGACTCCCGCATGCACCCAACCGGGATCCACCCGGCATGCCCACCAGGGGGGCATGCCCACCAGGGGGCGATGCTCTGCCCCTCTGGGGCATCGCTCTGTTGCATCCAGAGCCATCCTAGCGCCTGAGGCAGAGGCCACAGAGCCATCCCCAGCGCCCGGGCCATCTTTGCTCCAATGGAGCCTCAGCTGCGGGAGGGGAAGAGAGAGACAGAGAGGAAGGGGGGGGTGGAGAAGCAGATGGGCGCTTCTCCTGTGTGCCCTGGCCGGGAATCGAACCCAGGACTCCTGCACGCCAGGCCGATGCTCTACCACTGAGCCAACCAGCCAGGGCCTTAATGTTGAGTTTTAAAATATTCAAAAATATCACTGAACAACTATACAAGTAGAAAACATTAGAGAAGTCCAATACTGATTTAATTATACTTGACCAAGGTTGTAACATACTTTTCAAGTAAAAAGATCCCAAATAAAAGCCAACTAAATACAGCAATGAGTATTAAAAGGCAGTATAAAGGCAAGATATACACATTTGACAAGTGAAGCAAAGTTCTCTGCTTTGTAACCACTTTGGAAAAACAAAATCTAACTTCAAAATAAAGCACCTCTAAAAAAGCACTTGTCTAAAAGACAAGTCTTAAAACAGAAATTTTAAATACTATCATATTACATAGCCATATTGTATATATTTTTTGCCTTAAACAGTAAATCTACAAATAAGACTGCAAATAAGAATATATGTAAATATAAACTTAATGTAACATTTAAAATAGAGAAGAAACATTTTTAAGATAAATTTTATTTAATCCATTAGATTACATTATCTGGGTTTTCAACTAGACATATTATATTATGAAACATTCTAAATATTACAAATTCTACCAGGCATCCCCAAACTACGGCCCCAGGCCGCATGCGGCCCCATGAGGCCATTTATCCGGCCCCTCTTTCATTGGTGGTCAGTGAGAGGAGCACTGTATGTGGCAGCCCTCCAACAGTCTGAGGGACAGTGAACTGGCCCCCTGTGTAAAAAGTTTGGGGACCCCTAAACATTCAAAGTGAGTAATTTAAATTTTGAAAGAAAATGAGCAGAGAAACTAATTTGGCAATATTCCTATAAGAAAAAAAATGCAAAGTAAATAGTAAAAGACCCATCAAGAATCATACTTGAAATGTTAAAATATTCAGGAAACAAATATTCATTTTAAATTCTGTAATTGTACTGTTTTACTTTTTCTCTAAGCAGAGCTCAATAGAAGCAGGTCAATTTTGAAACTGCAATATAACTTTACCAAAAATTGGTTTCATTACTCTTAACCAAGAAACATTAGATAAATACAAGTTTATTTTTCACTTTATATACTGGTTTCCAAACAATCATTCACATAATTTGTTCACAGTGATTTTAGTACTTTCATGGGATTCAATAACTTAATAAATGTCTAAACCAGACAAACTTCATCATACTGCCTAGCACATATAAGGCTGATGAATAACCATTCTATCTGTATAGCATTTTTGAATTTACAAAGTGTTTTTATATATATTAACAGATGTCACCTACAAAACTCTATTGATAAGGCATTTTACAAATGAGCAAACCAAGTTACTGAAATTAAGAAATTCAAACAAAGTTTTAACTCTGGCTCTAATCTTTCTACGACCATACACCATCACGTATTAGTAAATAGTGGTTCCAGACCTTTCATGTTATAAATATGCAAACTGGTGTCCAGAATGATTAAATAATGTGCCCAGAGCAGGCTAGCAACCAAAATGGGGTAGGGACTAAATAGATTACCTCTTAAAATTATAATCAGTTTTATATTTTTAGTATCCAAATGAATAACTGTTATGAATACCATTATCAAAAATGATGCATATCTTTCACCAGCGGAGAAATATAGGCTGAAAAAAATTGTTACTAGGGAACTTTGATAAAAGGAACAAATTAAAAATCTCAAAGCTAGAATTTGCCTAATACAAACACACACAGAATGCTTAAACTCTCTTTACAATACTTCTGATAAGACGTCAGTCAGCATCTTAGTGGTCATACTATTAGTGATTTAAAAAACAACAACAACAACAAAACTCCAGAAACCTGAGAGAAAATGACTGGAGACTGAAGAATGATTTTTATGATCACAAAATAAAGCACAAAGCTCTTAAATAAAAAGATAATAATCAAAATCATAAAATCTTAGGATTTCAAAGGTAATATCCTCCAATTCCTTTGGTTTTAAGCCTCAAATCACACTTTTTCCTACACTCCATGCCAGCAAATACCTTATACTATGGAAAATGTCAGTCATGGAAAGGCTCTAGACAAACAAGTGAAACTAAGCAGTATTGTGAAATCATCTATAGATTAAAAATAAGAGCATTAAGTCATCAAAATAGGCAACTTATCCTCCCTTCCCTATTCTTTTTTTTTTAATTTTTTTTTAATTTATTTATTCATTTTAGAGAGAGAGAGAGAGAGAAAGGGAGGAGGAGCAGGAAGTATCAACTCCCATATGTGCCTTGACCAGACAAGTGCAGGCCTCGAACCGGCGACCTCAGCATTCCAGGTTGATGCTCTATCCACTGCGCCACCACAGGTCAGCCTCCCTTCCCTATTCTGTCTTTCACGCTGCTCGTATTTCTGTGGATTTAATTAGGTTACTATCTGAGTCCAAGCTCTTCTATTTCCTTGCTGTAATTGTCCCCTCACTTCCTTTTCCAGCACATTCATTCTTACCACAGCTTTTATAAATATATCTCCCATTTTATGATCTCATATTTAAATTTAAGAAATCTTTATTGTCTGTTTTCTTTCTTTTTTTTTAACTTGCAAAGTGTTTAGTTATTTTTACCTTAGTCACTTCGGAAGACAAGAGAAACATTTTAAATTAAAGCTGCCATAAAAATATGTATTTTATATATCACAAAATGTTATTTTTTAGAAGTCACTATATAACATTCAATCCACGTCTTTCTAATTATTTTGACAGAGCCTTGCATCCAAATAAAGTCCTATTAAAGTATTTTTGGAAAAGCACCAAAAGTCACAACTGTTTCAGAAGAGATTTTCTTCACTAAAAAGCAGAATAATGACTTTGCTGCCCTAGTTTGGTCTTACTCTGTGGCTCTGCTTTTCTGCCAGTTTCTCTAGCACTTCTAAATACCAAAGTACTGCCCAAAACATTTTTAAGATCTAATCGAACACAAATGACTTTTCTCATTTTATGATTCACATGGGACTAAAGAAACTTTCTTTGTGTTTAAATCTCATGGAGTTAAGAAATCAATTTACAATTCAGGGTCAACAACATCTATCCCCAAAGTAAATTAAGGAATATTTTAAGTTTTAAAAAATCAACTATTTGCATTGTTTTTGTTTTTAAGACAGATGCAAACTTGTATATTGAATTTACTGGGGTGACACTGGTTAATAAAATTATATAGGTTTCAGGTGTACAATTTATTATACATAATCTGTATATTATATGTTCACCACCCTAAATCAAATCTCTTTCTACCATCTTTATACTCCTTTACCCTCTCCTACCTCCCCCCAGCCCCCTTTCCCTCCTAGAATCTCCATTGTTCTTTTTCTTTGCTTAATCCTATCACTATTTTTACCCAGGACCTCAACCCCCATCATATCTGACAGCTGTCAGTTTGTTCTTCATATCTGTGAGTCTGTTTCTATTTGGTTAGTTTATTTCATTTATTAGATTCCAAATATGACTGAAATCACACGGTACTTGTGTTTCTCTGCCTGGCTTATTTCACTTAGCATAATAATCTCTAGGTCCACCCATGCTATCATAAAAGGTAGAGTACCTTCTTTTCTACAGCTGAGAAGTATTCCATTGTATAAATGTACCACAGATTTTAAAATTAATTTTGTACATTTTGTGTGTGTGACAGAGACAGAGACAGAGAGAGAGAGAGAGAGAGGGACAGATAGACAGGAAGAGAGAGAGATGAGAAGCATCAATGCTTTGTTGTGGCTCCTTAGTTATTCACTGTTTGCTTTCTCATATGTGCCTTGATCGGTGGGGCTGGGGGACTATAGTAGAGCGAGTGACCCCTTGCTCAAGCCAGCAACCTTGAGCCAAGCCAGCAACTTTGGGCTCAAGCGAGCAACTATGGAGTCATGTCCATAATCCCAAAGCTCAAGCCGGAGAGCTCACGCTCAAGCCAGCGACCTCCAGGTTTCAAACCCGGGTCTTTGCATCCCAGTCTGACACTCCATCTGAGCCACCAACTGGTCAAGCTGTAATTTAATTTTAAATTAAATTCTAAATTAAACTCTTAAGACTTCAAAATCTATTCAGATGATTTTTCCAATACCTTAATGTATATTTTTATACTTCTCTTCCCACAACTTTCTCCTCTTCTCTACTTCAGCTTCTCACTCTAATGGTTATCTCCATTGTCATTAGCAATAATAACTGCAAGACCCCCTTCTCTCAATAACTTCAAGAATACCATAGATGGTTAGCCATCAACTCATTCATTTCAACATTGCAATAATTAAATTTTTTTCACCCCCCCAGAGACTTCAATCCATTGATCTTGACACATTATTCCTGTCTCTCATTCCTATCCTATCTTCCTTTCCATCTTTACATAGCTTAGATTCCATGAGGCATCATTATAATCACTTTCTGCAAGTAGTCTCACTGTCTTTGACCTCTCTTGCTTTGCCAAATTTAACCCTAGTTTTAAATTCAAATATTCACTGATCATTTCCCATGCTGCTGAAGGTGAAAAAGAAAAAAGGAGGGAGAAATGAAGGAAGGAAAGATGAAAGGAAACATGGAAAGAGAGACAAACCATGCTGACTATAGTCATACTCTGAAATTTGTGCCTATTAACCTAACAGGTTTTAATGCTTCTTAGCCTGACCCATTCATGATCTCATTATCCTAACCAACTATATCTCATACCTTCTTTTATTTTAAACTTACACTGCCTTCTATTTACCTATCTCACTCTCAACTAATAATACTGCTTTCCTACTTCACTAGAGAAGCACTCAGAAGATAATTTGGATAAACTGTCAACACCTCTAGTACTTCCACTTACCTGAAGTAGTGTAGTTTCAGGTTTAGCTGTTAAAAATGTTAAGACCGCCTGACCTGTGGTGGTGCAGTGGATAAAGCGTCGACCTGGAAATGCTGAGGTCGCCGGTTCGAAACCCTGGGCTTGCCTGGTCAAGGCACATATGGGAGTTGATGCTTCCAGCTCCTCCCCCCTTCTCTCTCTCTCTCTCCTCTTTCTCTCTCTCTCTCTCTCTCTCTCTCTCTCTCCTCTTTCTCTCTCTCTCTCTGACTCTCTCTCTCCTCTCTAAAATGAATAAATAAAAAGTAAAAAATTAAAAATTAAAAAAAAAAAGTTAAGACCCTAGGCATACATATGCTTGATGTATTCCAGGAAGAGCAAGAAGCTCACCTGCGGCCTTGGACAGTTGGCTCAGTGGAGGAGCGTCGGCCCGGCATATAGCTGTCTCCCAGTCAGGGCACAAGAAAGAGATGACGACCATCTGCTTCTTCTCCACCCCTCCCCCTGTCTCATCTTGTCTCTTCTCTCTGTCTCTCTCCCTCTTGCAGTGGTGGCTCGACTGGTTCGAGCGCACTGGCCCAGGCACTGAGAATGGATCTGAGGAGCCTCTGCCTTGGGTGC
Organism: Saccopteryx leptura; assembly: GCF_036850995.1. Taxonomy (NCBI): domain Eukaryota; kingdom Metazoa; phylum Chordata; class Mammalia; order Chiroptera; family Emballonuridae; genus Saccopteryx; species Saccopteryx leptura. The sequence goes on from NC_089505.1 coordinate 166,263,329, forward strand.
TGAAAATAGCTCAGTTGCAAGCATGGCACCGGATGGGCAGAGCATCAGCCCTAGATATGGCTACTCAGGTGAATCCTGGTCTGAGCGCCTGCAGGAGTCTGTCTCTCTATCTACCCTCCTCTAACATGGAAAACAGGAGAAAAGGGGGGGGGGCTCACTAGTAAGACTGTTACTGCTGAATGAGCTGAGGGAAGAGCAGGAGGAGTTAAAGAGGAGGTGTGTGGGGTCAGGAAAAGAAATCACACATGCCTCATCTCCCACCATAAGGACCTTGGCTTTAAACCTGAATGAGATGAAAACACACTGGAGAATCCTGAGCCTGACATGATCTGACTGAGGTTTTTCAACAGATTTTTCTGGTGTCTATTTGATTAAAGGAGGGTATGGGGGGATACAACTTAAAGCAAAGGAGACTTAAGAAGGCTACTGCACTTACTCCAACCAGAGATAAGATTGGCTTGTGCCAGGGTAGAGGAAGCAGAGTGGTGAAAAGCAGTAAGGTTTTGAATATATTCTGAAGGGAGTGTCAACAAAATGTCCTGATGTTTTGAGTGTGGATTGTGAAAGAGTGACATAGATTTTGTGCACCATTAACTAGAATAAAGCTGCTCTGAACTAAAGGGAGGCAATTAAGTGAACAAGTTTGGTTGAGGGGAAGACAAAAGATTTTATTTTAGACATCCTTATACATCCAGGTAGATATGTTGAGTTGGCAGTTAAATACATTACGTCTGGAGATCAATGGAAGTGGTTCCCTTGAAGATACATGGTAAGACATGATCCTGGGTGCAGTCAGTGTCAGTTACACTCTGTTGCACACCAGTATTTAGAGGCCAAGGAAATGAGAGGAACCAGCAAAGGACTTTGATAAGAAAGAATATGATTATATGCTAATGAAAATGATACAAAAGCAAGGAAAACATTGATAATGTAGAAGAAAGCGGAGAAGTGGAGCAGTGAGCACTGAGGAGGTGAGAGGACATGCATGCGTAAGTGAAGGCGCTAACCTTTGCTAAAGCACAGGCAGTTAGTCACAGTAACAGGAGAGGTGGCAGAGTAGATGTGTACAGGTCTAGAGAGCTTGGTAGATGTGGTGGTGGTAACTTGTAGAAATTCTCTTGTGATCACTTTTATTCTATTTAGTAAAACGGGGCAAGGCCATTAGTTGAGAAGAACGATATATGCAGGTTTAGAGGTTTAAGGAGGAAAAAAAAGTCCCCGTTCTTTTGTATCATAATTTAAATCAATAAGCACCAAACATATGACAACATAAAAATAATACAATTCTTCAACTTTTTCAAGTATGGTTTATAAATGAATATACAGAAAGTGTTAATAGAGCTATGTCCTTTTTATTTTTTAGAGCTATGTCCTTTAAAGGCAGTGATTTAGCAAGTCTTAATAGATTCCACATAAAGAAGAATAAAATATAACTTACAAGAAAATGGTGAGGTTATAAGACTGCCTCTCAAATCTCTAACCACAGAGCATAGCTGATAAAGGCTGTGGCTGCTCCCACACAAGACTGAGAAAGGCAGGGATACAAAGACTGATCTGGTTCAGGAAGTCCAAGAACTCTTCTGACAAGTGAATTTGGCTCAAGGACACCCCACAAGTCCTGCCAAACTCTCCTTAAAATTTTGTCGCATCCTAAGCAGCCTCTACTCAATCTTCCTTCCTTCCTTCCTTCCTTCCTTTCCATCAAGGTCTGACTTGGCTTCTGGTCTTACAGCTTTTTCTGTCTCTGGATCCCTCTCTCTCTAATGTATTTCTTGCATGTTTATTCCCATTTGGGTGTCTACTTCTCAGAGAACCCAAATTAACACATCTGAAATTCTTTAAATGCAACAATTTAACTTAAATGTTTGGGAACAAAACCCAATCTCTGAAAATCAAAAGGGTATTTTCATATGTTTCTACTGAGGCTAACAGACAAAGTCGCTGAATAAAAGCAAAGTGCCAAGAGAGAGGTTATATAAATTTGACTATAATGTAATTGTTTCCTGTCCTCTGCCTTGTTCTTATTCGCAAAAAGCAACAAGCTAAACTCCTTCAGAGAGTAAGATAGGAAATAAATGAACACAAGATCATTTGGAACTATTTCTGTTCAGTAAAGTATCAGTTAAGTACAATTCTTCACTTTTGGGCTTTTTCTGACAGCACAACAAACTTACATTGCATTTTATGCAATTAAAATTTTTGGATCTCACTTGTCACATCATGGCAGGGTTTTATTGAATATGCTAAAAAAAAGAATTTGAATTCAAGGTTAGAGTTCTACCACAGGTGTGTAAAGTTATCTTTTAATTCATTGAAAATAGGCTAAAACTGTGAAATAAAAAAAAACTAAACTTGCTATTCAAAGTTATGTGCTCTTTTATAAAGTAGAAATTAAACAGACAATCCTAAATATGAAGCTACAATAAAACAGGGCATTACATAGTTAGTGAGGTTGACTAGTTAGGGCAACATATGCCCAAGATTTCCTCCATGCATTTTACAAATTTTTAAACTGTAGAGGTTTTGCTGACCTGTGGGGACAAGTGAAGAAAGCATGGACCTGGAATGCTGAGGTCGACGGTTCAAAGCCCCAGGCTTGCCTGGTCAAGGCACACACAAGAAGCAACTACCATAAGCTGATGCTTCTAGCTCCTTTCCTGCCTTCTCTCTCTCTGTCTCTCCTCTCTCTACAATCAATAAATAAAATCTTTAAAAAAAACACTGTAGAGGTTTTACTAATCCCTTGTCATTTTTAAATTGTAATGAACTATCCATAACATAAAATTAAACTATCTTAATTTTCAAGAGTACAGTTAAGTGACATTACTACATATATTCACAATGTAGTGCAACCACAATAACTATCCATCACCATAATTCTTTTCATCTTGTAAGACTGAAATTCTGTACCTATTAAAAAATGAGTCCCTATGCTCTCCTCCCTTCATCTCCTGGCAAACACTATTCTACTTTCTGTCTATAATTTTTACTACAGTCATGCGTTTCTTAACAATAGGGTTATGTTCTGAGAAATGTGTCATTAGGTGACTTCATCATTGTGCAAACATCCTACAGTGTACTTACACAAGCCTGGATGATACAGCTTACTACACACCTACACTATATGGTACAGCAGCCTATCTCTCCCAGGCTACAAACCTGAACAGCAATTACTGTACTCTAATTATAACATAATGGTAAGAATTTATACATCTAAACATATCTTAATATAGAAAAGGCAATGTAAAAATATAATATAAAAGGTAAAAAATGGTTCACCTGTATAAAGCATTTACCACGAATGGAGCTTGCAGGACTGGAGCTGCTCTGGGTAAGTCAGTAAGTGGTGAGTGAATGCAAAGGCCTAGGACATTACTTTATAAACACTGTCCCCACAAGCCCTGTCCCTGCTTCCTTCCAACAGGGTCAGAAATAGAACACTGAAGCAGTCAACTTCATGAACAGGAATGTGGACTGGATTGACTGGAAATATCGAGGAGAAACTGGCTGGGTAAGGTGTAGATTACCATAATAGTGACTGTCAAAGGAGGGAAGGAAAGTTGGCCTGAGTATTAGTAGGAATAAGAAATCAAGATGGATAAAGGATCACAGGAGATTATCAAGGCAATGTGGTTTTGGTGACTGCATGTTGGAGCAGTAGTCAGATTAAGGAATTTATATGGTATTCATTTTTTAAAAAAAGGTCCTGGACAGGACCTATGTTGTGAATGTTATGGACACAGCAGATAGAGCGTTGTCCCAGAGTGCCAGGGTCACCGATCTCAAGCCCCAGCCAGAGCACATATGAGAGGCAATAAATGGCACAACTAAGTGGAACGAGTTGATGCATCTCTCTCTCTCTCAAAAAAAAGGGGGGGGGGTGTTTAACATGGAGAGGGCATAGAACTGAGGACTCAATTATTCTGACTTTGGAAATTTGTTTTTGGTTCCACTGATCCTATCTAGCAGAAAGGGCTCTCTGGCACTGAATTGATGGAAAAATAAAATTTATCTAAAATAAAACTTACCTATGCTTTACATCATTACAACCTGAAAATTCTTCCAAAGTACAAGGATAGACAGGCTCCACACTACCAGAGAAAGTACAGTGACAGTGGCACTTAATACTTGTTAGAGTAGCTCCTGTGGACCTGTGTGCCCTTGTACAGGATCTTAGGTCCCCAACAGAATTTATGGCCGTGTACTATCTGAATATGTAGTGCTGGAGGGACAGGTTATGATTAAACAGGTCAGTGAATGATCAGAATGTAATCTCTCCACTCAAAATTGAGGTGCTGTGTGAGAATCTATTCCCAATCCCCACAAATACTGCTACGATCAGAGAAAAAAAGAAATTCCTACTAAACCATATGCCCTCCTATTTCTTATAGAAAATTCAGCTCCATTATAATCTCATGGGAAAATAGTTTAAAATGTGGTCCCTTGTCGACAAAACATCATTATGTGGCACATGACTACTCTGGGTGTCTCATACATAAATGGAATCACACAGTATTTTATTTCTTTTTGTGACTAGGTTATTTCACTAGACATAATGTCCTCATGGATCTTCCAGTTTGTAGCACGAGTCAGAATTTCCTTCCTTTTTAAGGCTCAATAATATTCTGTTGTATGTGCATACCATTTTGCTTATCCATCCATCTCTCAATGGATCCTTGGGTTGCTTTTACCTCCTGGCTGTTGTGAATGCTATGGACATATATGTACAAATACCTCCTTCAAAACCCTGCTTTAAATTCTTTTGGAGAAGTGGAATTGCTGAATCATATGGTAATTCTATGGTTAATTTTTGAGGAACCACCCTACTGTTTTTTATAATAGTGGCTATATCATTTTATATTCCCACCTACTGTGCACAAAGGTTCCAATTTCTCCACATCTTTGCAAATCCTTGTTACTTTTTCTTAGAGCCCCCCTAATGGGAGTAAACTGATCTCATAGTAGTCTTGATTTGCATTTCTGTAATGATTAGTGATCTTGACCATCTTTTAATGTACTTGACCATCTGTATATCTTCTTTGAAGAAATGTCTATGCAAGTCCCTTGCCCACTTTTTAATAGGTTAGTTTTCTGTTGTTGAGTTGTAGGAATTAATTATATATTCTGGATGCAGATATTTCCCCCCATTCTGTGGGCTACCTTTTCACTATATTATAGTGTCCTTTAATGCATAAATTTTACATTTTTATAACGTCCTATTTATTTTCCTTTGTGGGCTGTACTTTTTATGTCAAATACAAGGAATCACTGCCAAATCTAATGTTATGAAACTTTTCCTTGTGTTTTCTTCTAAGAGTTTTATAATTTTAACTATTACATTTTGATCTGATTCACTGACCATTTTGAGTTAATTTTTGTACATGTTGAAGGTAAAGATTTATTTTTTCATTCTTTTTACATGTGAATATCCAGTTTTTCCAGCACCATTACTTCAGAAGATTCCATTAAATGGTCTTAGTAACTTTGTTCAGAATCATTTGATCACACAAATGAGGGTTTATTCTGGGATTTCTGATGTGTACCAAAATATAGCTTTGTAATAAGTTTGATGTCAGACAGAATAAACTCTCCAACTATATTCTTCTTTCTTCAAGATTATTTTGGCTATTCAGTGTCCCTTGAAGATCCATACAAATTTGAGAACTGATTTTTTTCTATTCTGCAAAAAATTTCATTGAGATTTTAAATTACATTGATTCTGTAGATCACTTTGGGTGGTGTTAATATCTTAACAATATCAAATCTTTCAATCCATGAACATGATGTCTTCCATTTATTTGTGTCTTCTTTCTTTCAGCAGCATTTTGTAGGTTTAGATGGTAAGTCTTTCACCTCCTTGGTCATTTATTCCCAAATATTTTATTCTTTTTGATGCTGCTATAAACAGGATTGTTTTTTTAATTCTCTTTCAGAGTGTTTGTTGTTATAGTATATAAAAACCCAACTGGTTTTTTATTTTTTGCAAGAGACACAGAGAGAGGAACAGACACGGACAGACAGACAGGAAGGAGAGAGATGAGAAGCATCAACGGGTATTTGCGGCACTTCAGTTGTTCATTGATCGCTTTCTCATATGTGCCTTGATTAGGGGGTTCCAGCTGAGCTAGTGACCCCTTACTCAAGCCAGTGACCATGGAGTCATGTCCATTATCCCACGTTCAAGCCAGCAACCCCACACTCAAGCTGGTGAGCCCACACTCAAGCCAGCAACCTTGTGGTTTCGAACCAGGGTCCTCAGCATCCCAGGTTGACATTCAATCCACCATGCCACCACTTGGTCAGACAAAACCTAACTGATTTCTGCATGTTGATTTTGTACCCTACAGTTTTAGTAAATGAGTTTATTAGTTCTAAAAGCTTTTTTGTGACATCTTTAGTGTTTCTTACCTATAAAACTGCATCATCTGCAGAGATAATTTTAGTTCTTCCATTTAAGGAAAGACTGAAGACATCAGTCAAACTGCCAAATTATTAAAATTAAGTAGGATGAGCCATGAGAAAACAATTCCATTCTTGCTTTACCTAGCCTAAGAACTTAAACTTTTTAATGTTTCAGTTGTGCCTGGAGATATATAGATGTACAAATCCTACAGATATCCTCTGATAACCCTCTAAAGAACATAGAAAAAAACCTTCACATAGCCAGATCACCTGGCATCCATTATCCAGACCACCAACATCTAGCTGATTACCATTCTGAACTAATTCAAAGGCTAAGACTACAGGGCTGATTTCTTCTCAAGAATGTGACTTTTAATATAAAAAAAAAAAAACCTCTCAGCTTTTCTTTATTCTTCAGAACACTCTGGGTATTGTCTAGTTGCCTTCCTAATTTGCAAATCGGAAGACCTTTAAATAAATCCTTATCATTTACCGGTATTTCTAGCCAAAGCCTCCTATGACTCTGACTCTTGTGCTGACGCTTCCAGATTTGGATATCTTTTATTTCTTTTCTTCATAACTGCTCTAGCTAGAAACCCCAACATTATGCTGAATATAGTGGTAAAAGCAGCCTGACCAGGTGGTGACGCAGTGGATAGAGTCGGACTGGGATGCAGAGGACCCAGGTTCGAGACCTAGAGGTTGCCAGCTTGAGCACGGGCTCATCTGACTTGAGCAAAAAAAAACAAAAAAAAAACTCACCAGCTTGGACCCAAGATCGCTGGCTCGAGCAAGGGGTTACTTGGTCGGCTGAAGGCCGGTGATCGAGGCACATATGAGAAAGCAATCAATGAACAACTAAGGTCTCGCAACAAAAAACTGATGATTAATGCTTCTCATCTTTCTCTGTTCCTGTCTGTCCCTGTGTATCCCTCTCTCTCTGTCCCTAAAAAAAAAATTATTTTTTTAAAAAGTGGTGAAAGCAGGCATCCTTGTGTTGCTTTTTGAGGAAAAGCTTTCAATATTTCACCACTGAGTAGGTGAGCTATGTATAAGCAGTTGAACTTTAAACTGGATCCTGAAAGACAGGCAGAATATGGACACCTACGTGCACGAGAGAAAGGCATTACAGGAAGAAGGAAATACATAACAAAAATCAGGAAAAGAGATAAGAAAATAATTTTCCAACATTTCTCTTAAAATCAGCCAAGATCAAAAAGAACAATATCACTTAAGTCCATACTGTTCATTAAAATATAATAGAGGTGGCTGCCTAATATACGCATGTTACTATCCAAATTCTCTCTAACTTTATCAAGCAAATTATGATACATAAGATACAGAAATCCTGTATATTGCCAATCCACAAATTCTACTGAACAAGATGTATGTTACTAACTAATGATAAAATCCTGTGGAATGCAAAAGCACGAACTCTTTTGCTGTTAGCAAATGCCCTCTAAGTTCAATAAAGAGGCTATTTTTTTTTTTTAAAGGCCATCTTCTGGCCCTGGCCGGTTGGCTCAGTGGTAGAGCGTCGGCCTGGCGTGCAGAAGTCCCGGGTTCGATTCCCAGCCAGGGCACACAGGAGAGGCGCCCATCTGTTTCTCCACCCCTCCCCTTCTCCTTCCTCTCTGTCTCTCTCTTCCCCTCCTGCAGCCGAGGCTCCATTGGAGCAAAGATGGCCCAGGCGCTGGGGATGGCTCCTTGGCCTCTGCCCCAGGCGCTAGAGTGGCTCTGGTTGTGACAGAGTGACCTCCGGGAGGGGCAGAGCATCGCCCCCTGGTGGGCGTGCCGGGTGGATCCCGGTCAGGCGCATGCGGGAGTCTTTCTGACTGTCTCTCCCCGTTTCCAGCTTCAGAGAAATACAAAAAAAAAGAAAAAAAAAAGGCCATCTTCTTAGAAAGAAAAACATCTGGTTAATTTCTGAAATAATTTCACTATGCAGTTCTTTGGTAAGTCACATATTTGAACAGTTGTTTTTAAGCTACAGATTTCTAAAGAATAGATCATGATCAAGTTTGATATAAAATATTTTCAGAAAGGTGAAAAAAATTTTAAGCTCATTCCATATGCTTCTAAAATTACTAAATTCACTGAAGTTCTCTTTTCTCTGAATACTCAAATCTAGTTTATTTTATGCAGAACATTTTTAGTTATTTTCTTTTTTATTGCAAAATATAGAAACCCTACTAGAGTATATGCAATGAATATGTACAGTTTCTATTACAAAACTATTTTCTGTATTTACTTCATTTAATAATAAAATACTAATTTTAATACCAGTATAGTATTATTTATTTTGGCATTTACTTCATTTAATATTGAAACATTAAGTCTCAATAACAGTATCTTAAAGTGTTCAGAATTCAGTAATTACTTTTTTTTTTTTTTTTTTTAAATTTTTTATTTATTCATTTTAGAGAGGACAGAGAGAGATAGAGAGAGGAGAGACAGAGAGAGAGAAGGAGGGGAGGAGCTGGAAGCATCAACTCCCATATGTGCCTTGACCAGGCAAGCCCAGGGTTTCGAACCGGTGACCTCAGCATTTCCAGGTCGACGCTTTATCCACTGCACCACCACAGGTCAGGCCAGTAATTACTTTTTAAAAACTCAGTAACACGAAAGCATTTAAAATAGACTATATTATAAATATAATATTAAGTATATTAAAAATGGAATATACAAATATAAGTTTATAAAACATGAATTGAAACATATGGTTATTTTAACAATCTAGCATATGCAATAAAATAACTCTAAAATGAACTAGATTGATGGCTATTTAATCACAAAACATGAAAATAAAATTTCATTCAACCTTTTTTTTTTTCTTTTTTTTTTTTTTTTTTTTGTATTTTCTGAAGATGGAAACGGGGAGAGACAGTCAGACAGACTCCCGCATGCGCCCCACCGGGATCCACCCGGCACGACCAGGGGGCGATGCTCTGCCCCTCCGGGGCGTCGCTCTGCCGCAACCAGAGCCACTCTAGCGCCTGGGGCAGAGGCCAAGGAGCCATCCCCAGCACCCGGGCCATCTTTGCTCCAATGGAGCCTTGGCTGAGGGAGGGGAAGACAGAGACAGAGAGGAAGGAAGGGGGGGGGGGGTGGAGAAGCAAATGGGCGCTTCTCCTATGTGCCCTGGCCGGGAATCGAACCCGGGTACCCCGCACGCCAGGCCAACGCTCCTCCGCTGAGCCAATCGGCCAGGGCCTCATTCAACCTTTTTTTTAAAGAATTCTTCCACTCAAAGACCCAATAGCATCGTTTTTATTATGCATAGTCTTGTACAAAGTTTCCAGTATATGCTGAGACGTCTGTCTGAAGAAAGCAATTGGAAAACAACTACAAGCTACACCAGGTGTTTTCCTCTAATGCTTTATCCTTCAAGTAATCTCATCTCTTGCAAACTTCTGAGAAAATCCTTTGAACAGTCTTTTATTTTCTCAACATGGGCTAGATCTTTACTGATAGAAATCTATAGCTTTTAGTTAAAAACAGCATTTTTGGTTTGGTCTTTACCTTAATTTCAGCATGAAGAGATAGGGTTCCAACACAGTGATCTATAACATTTTCAATACTCCCATGCTCTTATTTTACTTATTCAGAAAGTCTGTGAATTAAATTACAATTATTCTTGCCACAGAGCAATGCTTTATCAATTATTTTCTTCTTCTTCCTCTTGAAAACAATGGAGTGATAAAAGAGTGATCTTGCCCTGGCCGGTTGGCTCAGCGGTAGAGCGTCGGCCTGGCGTGCAGGAGTCCTGGGTTCGATTCCCGGCCAGGGCACACAGGAGAAGCACCCAGCTGCTTCTCCACTTCGCCCCCCCCCCCCCCCCCCCCCCGCTTTCTCTCTGTCTCTCTCTTCCCCTCCCGCAGCCAAGGCTCCATTGGAGCAAAGATGGCCCGGGCGCTGGGGATGGCTCTGTGGCCTCTGCCTCAGGCAGTAGAATGGCTCTGTATGCAACAGAGCGACGCTCCAGATGGGCAGAGCATCGGCCCCTGGTGGGCATGCCGGGTGGATCCCAGTCGGGCGCATGAGGGAGTCTGTCTGACTGCCTCCTCGTTTCCAGCTTCGGAAAAATGGGAAAAAAAAAAAAAGAGTGATCTTTGTTTAATTTGAAATTCTAATGTCGAGTATATAACTAGCTGGGCACCTCAAGATGCAAATTATTCAAATTTTTAAATTCCAAAAAAATGGCATTATACCAACAAAAATAGTAGTATATCAGTACATTAAAATAGCACATGGTGTATCAGATCAAACATCAATACTACAATATCTATGCACGAAGAGCATGTTATTGTTTTCTATGTTCACTTAAGCATTTATTCAGCTTTTAGTAGACAATAAGCTCTAAGTATAAGATCAATTTATTATTACTGCTCACAAAAATTAAGAGGATATTTTATTGCTTCATATTCATTTTGAAATATCCCCTAATTTTTGTGAGCAGTACAATTTTATCTCACACCTACCTCGGTATCATTTACTAGCTCTTGATCTCTACCTCAGGTTCCATAGATGTAAAACTAGATTTTAAAGTGAGAATGTGAAATGAATTTTTTTTTTAATTTTTATTTTATTTATTCATTTTAGAGAGGAGAGAGAGGGAGAGAGAGGGGAGAGAGAGACAGGGGGGAGGACCTGGAAGCATCAACTCCCATATGTGCCTTGACCAGGCAAGCCCAGGGTTTCGAACCGGCGACCTCAGCATTTCCAGGTCAACGCTTTATCCACTGCGCCACCACAGGTCAGGCTGAAATGAAATTTAAATAAAGCATTCATCGCAGTGCTTGACACTGCTGGCTATTTTTAATTTAATTAAACAAGTGAATGCATGTTGAACTTGGCGCTTGGGATACAATGTGAGTAAAAATATACTTAGTGGGAAGGAGAATTAGTAATCAAATAATCACATTTCATTGGTTAGTACTCCCAAAATAATATTAAATACAATAATGATAGTTAAGTTTTTAGTGGTCAGATTCATATATCTAAACCTGGATCAACATACAGGTTTTATGTCTTCAATCAGAGTCAATATATAAATACTGTATTTCTAAAATAATTAAAGGATAATTGTTCTTTGTAGGAGTCCTTTAAAATAGTATGTATAATAGTATACAGTTAATTTTATTAATCCGAAATAAATTTACATACTATCAGAACATGTTTGTCATGTGAAGCAAGGTCTATACCTCTATGTTATCTAACATATTCCATGTTTAATTCTAAAGTTTCTGATAACATGACAGCATTCATATTGATGTTCCATCTTCCCACCTGTCCCTCTCATTTCACAGTTTTTTGTAATTTGGGGATCCTAATGATTTTGAGTTGTCTCACATCAGCTTCAATTGTTCAGCTTCCCAATTGTTCTCCTTCCCAAATCTCAAACTTGAGCCCAGGGTCATTCACTGATTACTTAAGGATAAAAAAGCCAGGACTACAGTTTAGGAATAACAACCTTAAATGCTTTCTTTATGTTCTATTATTCTTTTACCCTAGCTCAGACTACCTGGTCATCTACTTTCACCCTAGTCCTTGCTACTCTGGACCACTTCCTGCCACTGTACCTCTGCCCTCACACCAATAACAGTAACACTCCTAGAGCTGATATTTTATCCTTTGTCCTGAGACCAGAGAACATGATTAGCAAAAAAGAGAGTCAAGAACAGAGCCAACCTTTATGTATGTATATGTATTCATATTTTAACTTGAAAATTACCTGTAACAGAGCTAAGCATTGCTTTAAATAGTCTCTTTAAAAAAAAAATTTTTTTTTAATTTATTCATTTTAGAGAGGCAGGGAGAGAGAGAGAAGAGCAGGAGTAGGAGCAGGAAGCATCAATTCCCATATGAGTCCTGACCAGGGAAGCCTAGGGTTTGAACCGGTGACCTCAGCATTCCAATTCAATGTCCCATCCAGTGCGCCACCACAGGTCAGGCATAAATAGTCTCTCTTTGATTTCTTAACTTTCAAACTTCCCTGGGCTCATTTTCCTTTTTTATTCTAGTCTATTTCCCTTTCCCCTTTCTTAGTCTATCTACTCCATGGTTACAATTTTAAGTATGAAATCTAATCATAGTCCCCCCCTATGGCTAGAAAAGGCTTCAAAGATCAGCCTCCTTATTTCCAGACGAGAAAACTGAAGCCTAGAGATTAAATTATTTGCCCACAGTAACAGAGCTGAATCAAGTATCCAGATGTCTTCATTAGTTTTTCCTGTTTTGCTCCTTCAAAACAGTACACTTAGTTAAGTAAATATTCTCAGACTAGATCTATTATTTAAGAGAGCAAATGGGCTTCCTGGCTCTAATCTAATCTGAAAAAACTTAGTTGTTGGTATATTCTTGGCAATAACTCCAAAGAATGACTTCATACTACTCTTAGCATATAATTATGGTTTAAATACTGAGATAATTTAGCTATATCTGTATATGCTCTATTATATTTTGGAAGAAGCAGAACTGGCACAGACAGAACTTTTGTGGTGCATTTTCAGAAGTACTATTGGAAAATTTTAATATTTAGAATTAAAAATTATAAGTAAAGTTGGTATCAAAGTAAATTTTTATATGAGATACAGAAGTATTGTACGTTAATCTAATAATAAGAGTCTCTAAGATTCAAAGCAGGAATATTAGAAAATATGTACATGACTTAGCTGTTCTTTATTCTTTTTTATATATAATATAATTATAATATTGGGGGAGGCACTGAGTAAAAGGGAAATGGTCAAGTAAGTGAATTCTCTTGCACAGTAACAAAAACTATGCACTATGAATAATACACTTTAAATTTATATGACCACTTTGTCCTTTTCATATTGGGTCTATGAGGTTCTTATTTTAACTTCAAAAACTAGCTTATGAGCAGGCAGGACAGCTACTACTAGCTTTCATTTCCATATTCTATTATTGTGCATAGGATTCTGAATACACAATTTTAGACTTTTTAAAAGAACTTCACATTAAGACTGATTATTTTTTACTACTAAAACAACATGTAGTAAATCTTATACTGTAAATGAAGATGTACTTACAAGTATTATATATATGAAATAAGTTTAAAGCAAGACTATTAAAATTCTTACCTACACCTTTAATGTCAATAGCAAAATGATTGTCAAAAGAAAAGGACCCCGTTAAGATTGTCTAAATAAAACTATTAAAAAAAAAGGAATGCCTTCTGCTTGCTAATGTGAAATACATCATACATTTGGAATAACAATTAAAAAAACGCCTTCAATTTGCTAATGTGAAATACATAAAAAATTTGGAATAACAATGAAAAGATATGCTAGGAGAAAAGTACACACATGGAGGAAGTTTAACAGCTAAGAATAGATGGAAATAAGACAAGTAAAAAAATGTGTTTTTCTGGTAGGTTTATATTCAAATAAAACACTGAAATTTTACATAGAGACCAAAACTTTCCCTTTTGTTTCTTTTTCAATGTATTTCCATGTCTATTTCCAAAAAGAATTGAGGGGAATTGCCAACAGTTATACCAAATTAGACTGGTTATTCATAGCTGGTAAGAAAATACAGTAAGGTGCTCTAAAAAGTATTATAATTGGACATCAATCTGTTACTTTTTGCTGTATTCCCAGCTCAAAAGCAAAATGGTCTGAACCTCAATTTCTCTTGATTTTACTATGCCTTCATTTTAGCACAGGAATAAAATTAACTTACAGGCTTATAATGTGATTTAATAAACTGTGATTTTAATAAATTTTTTGACTACTGTTCTTTCATCTCACAATTAATGGGTCATTACTGTCCTTAATTTTTCCTCGTAAACATTCTTAAATATTTCAAGTATCTATATTGTTTTCCTTTCTGATGATGTTAATCCCAAATGTCTATTAATAGGCTGGTATTAGTAATAAATATTAGGTTTGGGGTGTATTTTCACAAAAATATTCATGAAATAGTATTCCAAGAAAAAAACTTAAAAAAAAAAAAAAAAAAGAAAACAAAATTAACAGACATGGACCTCTGAGGCTTATCTAATTGCTTATATAGAAATTAAGTGGTGGCCTGACCAGTGCTGGCGCAGTGGATAAAGCATAAACCTGGAACGCTGAGGTCACTGATTCAAAATCCTGCACTTGTCTGGTCAAGGCACATATGAGAGTTGATGCTTCCTGTTCCCTCCCCCCCCATTCTCCTCTCTAAAATGAATAAATTTTTTTAAAGTTTTCAAAAAAAGGTAATTGCAAAGAAAAAGAAATTAAGAAGTACGTTCCACAATCCAGAGGGACACTCACAATAATGGGGGAAGTTTCAGCAGCTTATTGATTATGCACTCTCACTATAGCAGTTATCTGGAGGGTTTCTATAGTAATAAAAGATTAAAGAATATCATACTAGAGAAAGTGATCAAGATTATGATTTTTTTTCACAATTCCACTTTATTATTTCTATTTGTTCTAACTGGAAATACAGTCTGTAAACTTTATTATGTGAAAACTTGTTGAAGAGATTTAATAAGCTGCTTTCTTAAATTAGGAGGTTTCAAAATTAAAAGACCCCTAGAGAAGAAAATATAAAATGTGGAGGAACTTTACATGCATTGCCATATTTAATCTTCACCCACAATCCTATCAAGTCGGTGATATTGTCCTTATTTTATAGAGAGAGAAATGGGTTCTCAGAAGTTAAGTGATTTGAAGGGTACAGAATTAGGAGTCTTTCCATTTGACACTGCAGGAGAAAGACAAAGGCACTGCTGATTTGTCCAAGATATTCAGACTTATACTGGTAAATGCATGAAGCAAGTGGCTACTAGATGTTTATTTATTTCTCCTTGTGAACTGTCCTGAGTTCAGTAAAATCATAAACTGTGAAAACTGTAGTGCTTTGGAGGAAAAAATAAAGAGATTTCAAAGAGTTACAAATTCTGATAAATGATTCAATGGCTGCCTTTGGAAAGCAAACCTCAGGATGTAGCTGAATCATCAAGTATCTTTCCTGTCAGTGTGACTGTATATGAATCAAAGAAAACATTAGTCAAAATTAAACTTCTTAAAAGAAATGGGATTTCTGGGATTTTTGGAAATAGCTATATAAATCTCAGAACTCCCCAGGAATTTCTGAATAGCTAAATTCTGTGTAATTTTTGTGTCCACCTGGTTTGGAAGGTACAATCTCTTTCATAAAATTGCTGAAATAAAAGCTGAGAGTTGCACTATCTCACTCTCAGCGCTAGGCTGGCCCTCACATCATGCTGCAGTTCTTGATGAGAGCCAAGCCTATTAAGTCTCTCACTTTTCTATGCCTATAGTTGATTGCATTTTACTGCTTTTTAAAATTACTAAAAAAATTCTTTGACTTAGTCAAATGTCATCACTACTACTGAACATCATTAACCTATACACATTAATTATATTTAACATGAGGTTCTTTCTACAGGTGGGAAAGCTTGAATGCCTGTGCAACAGTCACTTACCAAATGTCCAAGTTATAAAGTACAGTGCACAGTATGAGTATCTGCGGTGGAAAGAAAGAAGAGTGACCAGCCAAGTAAAACTGGCCTTGGGAAAACTGCCCGGGTTTGTTACTTGACCTGGCAATAAAGCAGTCCAAGGCAAGGAGCTCCAGAACTTTTGAATTTCATGGATTCAATTTTAAATTAAATCCAGGGGACTGACAAAAGATTGTCAACCTGTGTTTGTTTTAACCTCTTTACTTTGAAAAATGAAATACATAAATTACTGCCTCCACTTATCATCATTTTATAAAACAAGCAATTTAATACAACCCTCCCAAGAGAAGATAAAATCTCGGATTATAAGACAGTCCTTCCAACAAGTATGATTAGTAGTTTACAAAAAAAAAAAAAAAATCACCATGTAGTATTTATTTATATACATATATATTTTTAGGTGAGAGGAGAGGGAGATAGTGAGACTGACTCCTGCATGCGCCCCCACTGGGATCCACCCAACAACCCCTTCTTGGGCCCATGCTTCACATCAAATGAGCTATCTTCAGTGCCTGAGGCCAACGCTTGAACCAGTCAAGCCACTGGCTGCAAGTGGAGCAGAGAGAGTGAAGGGAAAAAGGGAGGGAAAAAGAAGCAGGTGGTTGCTTCTTTTGTGTGCCCTGACATTTATACACTGGGCCAATGCTCTATTCACTGAGCTACTGACCTTATTTTTCTTATTTTATGCAATATTAGTGGAACATCTATCTGTTGTGGGACCTGCATTTGAGAATCAACAGTCCAAAGCAAAGATTCCCTAACACTGATCCTTAGACAAGAAACACCTAAGGAGCTTTAAAAACAATGAATCCGGGCTTCATTCCAGACCTACAGAATCAATCTCTGGGGTTAGATGCCCAGGAATTTTGATGTGCGGCTGAGTTGGGGGACAATGATCAATAGTATATAAACTTAAGTAAGATTTAGCCTGTTTTGGTAACAGTAATGTTAAATCTGGTCCATGTAGGCAAAATAAATTCCAGGTAGAAGTCCTTTTGTGAAATCAAGTAGAATGGTGCTTGAGATTCAGACATCTATTTATTTGGCAGATATACTAAGAACAGTACGTCTCACCTCAATGGATAAAGTATACTAAGAACAGTAGTATGACACAGTTCTCCAGGGGTTTAAAATACTAAACACAGGCAAAAACCTAGGTTTTTACCTGGTACTAACATGGCATATAGTGCTTAGAGTTACCAATTATCATAGCACAGATTTAGAGAATGTGATTTATTTTAAGCCCTGTGATTTTAAATCTCTGTAAGAATAAGCTAAGAAAGTGTCTGGCACAGTATGCTTTGTAAATGATCAATAAATGTGTTGAAGAAAGTCAATTTTTACTTTAAAATATCTTTTTAACTGTATTTTTCTTCTGTTCTTGGAAGAAGTTTTAAAATTCTGGAAAATGTACATTGCTAAACATAAGTTAGGGTAGTAGGTTTAATACGTCACTCATGATTTCACACAAGAACCTTTCCCTCATTAAAAAACACATTCAGCCTGACCTGTGATGG
Source organism: Saccopteryx leptura (assembly GCF_036850995.1). Taxonomy (NCBI): domain Eukaryota; kingdom Metazoa; phylum Chordata; class Mammalia; order Chiroptera; family Emballonuridae; genus Saccopteryx; species Saccopteryx leptura. The sequence continues at coordinate 166,280,747 of NC_089505.1, forward strand.
CTCAGTGGATAAAGCGTCGGCCTAGAATACTGAGATTGCCAGTTTGAAACCCTAGGCTCACTTGGTCAAGGCACATACAGGAAGCAACTACTATGAGTTGATGCTTTCTGCTACTCCCCTTCCCCCCCCTCTACCCTCTGTCTAAAAATCAATAAATAACATTTAAAAAAAATTTTAAAGAAAAAATATTCAAAACAAAAGTAATACACATCTTTTTCAGTCATCAAGATCTGTAGAACAGTATTGTATATGACTTTTTCAAGTCCCTAACATTTGACTCTAGAATACAGCTGACATTTAGTTTTCAATAACAGATTTACTTTCCAAATGTTTTTCTTCAGCTGATTTATATATTAATGTGCATTTTTTTTCAGTTTACATCTGTTTATTCCGAAAACCTCGCTGGTAGATGAAGGTTAATCAAAGACTAAACATTTGCCACCAGTCAAGTCAACAAGAGATAGAAACCAGAGTACTGTAGAATTCAGATCCTGTAGCCAGACTACCTAGGTTTAAATCCCAGTCCCACCTCTTACAGGCTCTTAGACCTTGCCCAAACTACTTACTGTCTGTGTCTCACCTTCCTTGTCTGTAAAGTAGGGGACAGTAATATCTATATAGTAGAGTTTTTATTAAAAGTACATGAATATGTATAAAGAATATATGGTAAATGTTCAATATGTTAGTTACTTTTACTAATTTGTAACAATCAAGTACTGACTGTAGTCTTACAGAACCCTTTGGCTTTTTTTAACACATACAATGATATAACAAGCAAGTTGTATCAAAACATTCAATACATCAAAAATCTTGATCTTACTTTAAATAAACTTTGAAAGATTTTTTTAAAGGCATGTGCCCCAACTCTTATGTCAATTTAAAAATGCTACCAAATGAGCTTAATAGTGGGAAAACAAGCTGTGATGACCCTGACATCTGTACATGTTCTTAGTGGATATGCCAAAAATGCAAGGCCTCAACTGCTCTTTACCTAAGAACCTTTTGACTTTTCACTTTTCAAAGGAGTTTTGCATTGTCCTCCATGATATAAATTTTTGAAAAGGTATGATTGTTCTTCCTTAAGATTACAGATATAGATTATAGATTAGATGCTGCTAACCCTCTCATAGGTCAGTTCCCCCTCTGCCTCAACAAAGAATTTTCCAGTCCAAATGTCAAAACAGACAAGGTTAAGAAACCCTGATCTATGCTTCTTCTGAAAGATACACTGGTAATGCAGAGACTGGAAGCCCAGAAATTACTTGAAAACTACTGTCCTTAGAACAGGAATGCTCTGAAGAACTGACCTGGGTGGGAAGAGAAGGTGAGAGAGAAGCAGGGTGTGCCTTTTATGAGCCCTCACAGGTTTAAAAGACATATACATAATCAAGATGAAGCAAAGAACATTTTAAGTTAAACTTTAAAGAATGGTAAATGAGGGTGATGCGATTCTAGATAACATGCTAAAGAGGAGATGACAGCTGCCAAAACTTGAAATTAGAAATGAGTATTGAATGTTGAAAAACACTATTGAGGAAGACTCTTGACCTACATGATGAATATTTTTGGTACAAAGAAATAGAATTTAAGAATTAATTTAACATTTTAAAAATTGTAATATATCCAGTCAGAGGTTCCCAAACTTTTTACACCGGGGGCCAGTTCACTGTCCCTCAGACCGGTGGAGAGCCACCACATACAGTGCTCCTCTCACTGACCACCAATGAAAGAGGTGCCCCTTCTGGAAGTGCGGGGGGTGGGGGGTCAGAAAAGTGGCCTCAGGGGCCGTATGCGGCTCAGAGGCCGTAGTTTGGGAACCCCTGCAGGTAATATTTAACGTTTCTGCCTCAGATAAAGCTGGAGATTGGGGTATTAAAAACAAGACAACAGGTCCAAAATGGAGTTTTTTATGCTAAGCCCAACATCACCAAACCAAGACTTTCAGCTCTCCCATAAACAGAATCTTAAACCAGTCAATCAGGAGTTGCCTGATCAGCACTAGTTAGGTAATCTGCCTGAAAGACACTAGCCATCCCCTAAAACAGGGGTCCCCAAACTTTTTACACAGGGGGCCAATTCACTGTCCCTCTGACCGTTGGAGGGCCGGACTATAAAAAAAACTATTAAAAAACCTCTATGCACACTGCACATATCTTATTTTAAAGTAAAAAAACAAAACGGTAACAAATACAATATTTAAAATAAAGAACAAGTAAATTTAAATCAACAAACTGACCAGTATTTCAATGGGAACTATGGGCCTGCTTTTGGCTAATGAGATGGTCAATATGCTCCTCTCACTGACCACCAATGAAAGAGGTGCCCCTTCCGGAAGTGCAGCGGGGGGCCGGATGAATGGCCTCAGGGGGCCGCAGTTTGGGGACCCCTGCCCTAAAAGAAAGTAATCTTGCAATAACCAAGATTGGGGCTCCTTTCTATCTGCTAGCTAGGATTCTGCCCAATTCAAGAATCATTGAATAAAGTAAGTCAGATCTTTAAAAGTTATTGTTTTTTAAAAGAAAAAATAACTCTTTGGTTTCCCAGGCATTCTTTAATGTACTGAATAAAAGTATTCCTAATACAGTTAGCACTTTGTAGGAAGTCTGATTACTTATAGTTATCACTAGGGAGCCAAACTATATAGTTACTTCTTTGCATGAAAGTCTTAGAAATAAAAATAAGCCAATAAGAAATAAGTCATCGCTATTTCTGATATACAGTTATCCCTCACCATATCACTGTTCACTTTTCAGTCTCACTGTATCGTGAATTTTTAAATTGTATACATCTAATTTTGTATTGTGGATTTTTAAATTGTATACATCTAATTTTGTATCGCGGATTTTTCACTATAGCGGGATTTTGCAGAATATAGGTATTTTTATATATTTATTTTAATTATTTTTTGGTAAAATAAGCATTTTCTAGCCTGAAAAATTAAAAACTATAAAAATGTATGAAGCCTTAAATATATATATAAACAATAAAATAAATATAAGGTTGCTACTTCACGGATTTTTGCCTATCTTGGGGGCTTCTGGAACATAACCCCCGCGATATAGACGAGAGATCACATCAAAGGTGAAAGGGTCAATGTTGAGTAGCCTCATTCAGTTTATAATAATCACTTCCTTGCAAGCATTCTCAACTCCTTTGCCCTCCTCTCACTTTGCTATACTTCTGATAAAATCCCAACTCTGGTTATATACAGTTGTCCACTTCTCTGTGTGCCCATAATCCAGTCAAGCTGAAGAAGACTAGGGGGAAAAAACCAGCCACCCATACTGCTCAGTCTTACTTTTAAATTTTTGACTACACACCTCATGAGGGTCTTCTGGGTTGCCCTTCAATACTATTACATTTGCATGGTCTGTTTACTCTCCTTCCCTTCCTCCTTCTCAGCTGTTAATTTAAACATTATTTCCACTGGGAAAAATTGAAGCAATCCATAATTACCACATCTTTGCATCATTAAACTATCAACCTGTACTCTGCCTTCTCTGTTCCATTGGTCCCTGCTCCTAAGAACAATTCTTTCACGTACGTACTGATCCCACGTTGTCTTAAAAATTGCTTCTGAAATTATACTCTCTCTTGCATTATAGTTTTCCTCTAGATCTTTTTCAAACATACATCCTGTAATATCAGTGATGTTTTTAAAAAATAAATAATAAAGAACCCCTTGTCTAGCCCCTTCTCTGCTTCTTTTCTTAGCATATTTCTCCAAAGAGCTGTGTCTATATACTTTGTGTTTTTACTTCTCATTACTTTTATTTCTCCCCTATAATTCTCTACTGTGTATGTTTTACAAAGACATGACAATAATTGTAATACAGTGTGTCCATAAAGTCATGGTGCACTTTTGACCAGTCACAGGAAAGCAACAAAAGACAACAGAAATGTGAAATCTGCACCAAATAAAAGGAAAACCCTCCCAGTTTCTGTAGGATGATGTGGCAGCATGTGCGCATGCGCAGATGATGAAATAACACCGTGCCCAGTTGGGGCACACACAGGAAACAACTACTACAAGTTGATGCTTCCTGCTCCCCCGTCTTTCTCTTTCTCTCTTCTTGCTCTAAAATCAATAAATAAAATTTTTTTAAAAAATGTAAAGGTCTAATAAGAACTAGAAATGCTTTATAGTTTCAAGTGCCCAGAGAAGTTTGTAGAATGAACATATACAATCTATTATTTTGTAGATTAACATCTTTTTCTATCGTATTTAAGATAAAAATCTTGGGCCCTGGCCAGTTGGCTCAGCGGCAGAGTGTCGGCCTGGCGTGCGGGGGACCCGGGTTCGATTCCTGGCCAGGGCACATAGGAGAAGCGCCCATTTGCTTCTCCATCCCCCCCTCCTTCCTCTCTGTCTCTCTCTTCCCCTCCTGCAGCCAAGGCTCCATTGGAGCAAAGATGGCCCGGGCACTGGGGATGGCTCCTTGGCCTCTGCCCCAGGTGCTAGAGTGGCTCTGGTCGCGGCAGAGCGACACCTCCTGGTGGGCAGAGCTTCGCCCCCTGGTGGGCAGAGCATCGCCCCCTGGTGGGCGTGCCGGGTGGATCCCGGTGGGGCGCATGCGGGAGTCTGTCTGACTGTCTCTCCCCGTTTCCAGCTTCAGAAAAATACAAAAAAAAATACAAAAAAAAAAAAAAATCTTGGCGGTAACATAAATCCAAATGGGTTTATATTTGCCTCACAGTTTTTATTCCAACAGATAACTCAGCAGTTATTGCTTATAAATTCTATATAGTGAGACAGCATATTGTCAAATTTATACATGTGTTTCAGACTCATTCATTCATTTTTTTTCATTTATTAACCCAGGATACACTCATCTTGTATAATAATAACCACCCACATCTTTGCATCTTCCATCATCACTCTATTCCCTTTGCTGGGACACTTCCGCAGCCTCTTAACTTATCTCTCCATGTCTTTTCTAGATGTCCCCTAATCTGTTCTTTACATTGCAGTTTGAGTGATCTTTTCAAAATGCAAAGGTGATCATGTCAAGCAATACAGTACAATTTTTGAGCACCAATTCTGGAACCAGGCTCCCTGGGTTCAAATCTGGACTCTGACATTTATTAACTGTGTCACCTGGACAAGGTACTTAACCTCTCTACCTCAGTTTGCTCATAGTAAATGAAGATGTCAATATGTGTGTCTTAAATGGGTGTAAGGATTAAATGAACTAATAAGTAAGTACACTGAGAATGACAGCCTGCCTCATCAGCCTCAACCAACACATCTTTATCTGTATTTGTTCTGTTCTATTCATACTGGTAGGGTTTTTTGTTTTATTCTGCTTTTCCCACTTGAAAAGGGGCCACAAACCTGATATCTGAGGGCCTTTGCACATGTTACACCATCGAAATTCACCCTTTTGTCCTCTCATACACACCTGTTGCCTATTAGCTTCTAATCATTTTTATATCTCTATTGACCTCCTTTCCAAGGGGAACCTCTCTGAACCTAGCAGTGGGTGACATTTTTAGGTTGATATCATCTTGAAGAATTTTGTTCCTTTCTTTCATTCTTTTGTGTGACTATTTGATTAATAGCTCTCCTTTCTACCTGTTTTTGCACACATTATATATTCTTAGTGCTCAGCTCAACACTCAATCATTTACTGAATTAAATGAACAAATAATAACTGCTATCTGTGCCAGGTATCATGTTTAGTGCTTTATATATCCTCTCATTTATTCTCTTGAGGTAGATATAATTACTACTATTTTACAAATGTGAAAAGATTCAGGGTTTATAGCTAATAAATGACACTAGGCTAGGTGGAAGATACAAAGAATTAAAAGTAAATTCTGTACTAAGAACTTAAAAGTTTACTAGGAACTGAATAAATGCTGGGTACACTGAATAAGTTACATACTATTTGTGCATTAGTACTGCAATATTGGTGTTTGGTTTGATATCATGTGATGTTTTAATGTACAAATAAAGAAGAAAAAAACTTAGAGGTATAAACATTGCAAAAAGAAAAGAAAGAGTACCACTACTTGCAGGTCTGATACCCACAGTATCTGGAAAACTCAGGAAAATGACTGAAAAACTGCTACTACAAAAAAAATTTCACTAGAGTAAAACATACAGAATTAACATGGAAAACTCAGTCACTTCAATACACTGTACACAACTACCAGTTAGAATTTCCCCATTAGCAAGATAACCTGGGGGAGGGGGGAATCCTTAGTGTCTATCTACTATCTTAGAATAAGGTCCAAAATTCTTAAGAATAGCCTACAAGGCTCTGCCCACCATCTTTCTAGCTTCATCTCACACCACTTTCCTCTCTCAAACTCTAAGTGTAATACGGCATACTGACTTCTTAGTAACGCTAAGAAATTACTGACTGAATCATCTGGGTAAGAATTTTTTTTTTAAATATTCCCTAACCCCACCCCAGACCTAGTGAATCATATCTAGAGGAGGGGACCAGAAATCCATTTTGTTTTGTTTTTAAAATGCCAGGGTGTGTGAAAAAAATTCCAGAGACGCCTTCTCTGATTCTTCAGAAAAGGAACATATTTATTACACACTTCCACAGAATCCTGTACTTAGCACTTATAATGTTTGTAATAATTTGTTCAATATCTACCTTCCCAGCTGGATGGTATGCTCCTTTAGAACAGAAACCATGTCTGTTTTCCTTACTGTTTCCCCTTCCAGAATCACTCTCTACCTTACATCAATACTTCTCTGAACCCAGTAGACTGAATCAATGGGTTTCCCTGCCCTCTAACGTATCCTTAGATTTAGTCAATGGGAGGCACAAGCAAGATGAAAGTGAGGTCAAGGGTTTTATTCTTCCAACTCTTCCTCTGTCAGGTATCTACAAATGCCCTAAATTCCTCAACTGAAGGCCGGATTTCCTATCAGGCAGTCCTATCATACAGCTCCCGCTTAAGGATCAAGTAACAATTCCTCCTCCTTGCCGATTAAGACCTAAGTAATAACAACTCACAAATGTTACTAGCTCAAAGGTAATGCACCATACACTTTGGTTCCAATGACCAGGCCCAGACCTTTATGAATAATAGCTTTATTAAACTCTACTCATTTAACCCTTTCTAGTGTGCTATTTCCTACCAGAGCACTGACTAATCCAATGTCCATTCAAATACAGCCTAAGCTGAAAACAAGACATTCTTATCATGTGGTAATTTCTACAAGGCAGCTAGACACAGTGGGAAACACTTCCTACAAAGTAAGTCATCGACAAATATTTGTTAAATATATAAATGACTCCAATGAAGGGTTTAAAAATTGTTCGGTAAATGAGATTCCATTAGAGGCACTTAAAAATAAAAGTATGGAGTCACAAAAACCTGGGCTCAAGTTTAGCTTTGCATGACTAAAGTTAACCTTTCTTATTACTTTCATTTTCAAAAAACTGGGAGCCTGATCTGTGGTGGTGCAGTGGATAAAGCATAGACCTGGAACCAAGGTTGCTGGTTTAAAACCCTGGGCTTGTCCAGTCAAGGCACATATGGAAGTTGATGCTTCCTGCTTCTCCCCCTTTCTCTCTCTCTCTCCCCTCTCTAAAATGAATATTAATAAAAAAAAATAGATTCCTTGGGCATTTAAAAATAAAAGGGACTATCACCACTTACTTCATTGAGTTGGCATGAAAACAAAATAACATCTACCAAAGTGTCTGGCACACTGACACATTCCCAATTCTAAGTTCCTCTCTTCCAAAATTCAACTCTTTCAAAAAGACATTTGGTCAAAATTATATAAAATGGCTCAAGATTACTTACTTCTTAACACTTTTCTTTAAAATGACTTATAACACAGCAAGATAAAATAATTGTAAAGAGATGAGAGAAATGACAAAGGAAAGAGACAGAAGAAATAAGATACCCAGAATCGGTAAACAAAAGGCAAACTAAAAACCCTTAAACACTTGCTAACAGTGAACCAGAAATCTGACTGTAATTTCTTTTTCCTCTTTTAGCAGCAAGTTCAAAATGGGAAATGCAAATAGTCATAGCAGTTTGTACACAATAAAAAAGCTTAAGAGAAATTTTTGCCATGAGCCTCAGAGAACACACTATAATGCAGTGAACAATATTGTATTCTAAACAAAGTCCTATGGCAAACTGATTGTCAGAACCTTCGAAAAAATAACCTCTTCGCACATACACTAATGGCTGGCTTCTCAACAAAAGCAATTTGCTAAAGGCAGTCTAACATTCATAGTAGGAATGAAGGCTATACATACAGAAAAGACTTGAATTTATATCTTCATCCTACCACTTGCTATGAAGTAGTTTTGGACCAGAGAGTTAACCTTTCTGCATCCTCAAAAGTAAGACATACTGATTCAAATATAGTATTTAATAAGTATTAGATTATTCCTAGTATCATTACTAAAAGCAATTCAATGGGAATGGGAAGAGAATATGATGGCCTGACCAGGCAGTGGCGCAGTGGATAGAATGTCTATCTGGGACTCGGAGGAACCAGGTATGAAACCCCGAGGTCGCCGGCTTCAGCACAGGCTCACCAGCTTGAGCACGGGGTCGCCAGCTTGAGTGTGGTATCTTAGACATGACCCCATGCTCGCTGGCTTGAGCCTAGAGGTCGCTGGCCTGAGCAAGGGGAGTCACTGGCTCAGCTGGAGCTCCCCAGTCAAGGCAGTATGAGAAAGCAATCAGTGAACTAAGGTGCCACAAGTACAAGTTGATGCTTCTCACTCTCTCCCTTCCTGTCTATCTGACCCTGTATGTCTCTCTCTCTCTTTAAAAAAAAGAAGAAAAAGAGAGAGAATATGATGCACTCCAAGTACAGGGGGTCCTCAGGTTACAACGCAGTTCTAATCCTACGACAGTGACATAACCTGTACTTGGGTGTAAGGTGAAACACATCAAACACATCTTAGTCTAACACAAACAGAACACCTGTGCTTTTAACAATTCAAAATAGCGTAGATAAGCATACCGGGAGAGGCTTAACCCCTCACTTATATGCCATGTTACTGCATATTCTTCTGCCATGCGCAAACAAACTAGTTTGCCCACGTAGTCCATAAGTACGATGCTAATGGTGTAAGCCGAAACACTCACGTCTTAATTTTTTTAAGTTTTTATGGGAGTGAACATAGTAAACTTGAAACCTCGTATGTTAAGACTATCTTAACCCGAGGACCCCCTGTGGAAGGGGTTTTCTAATGTCCTGGCTTAACATAAGTAGAGATGTTAGAGCATAAAGCAATGATTCTCAAACCTTGCTATTGTCAAAATCATGTGGGGGTGTTTTTCAAAAAGACAAATTCCTGGGCCTCATTCCCAGAGATTCTGATTCAGGAGGTTAGAGTAGGGAGATTGGGAGTTTGTTTTGTTTTTACTGCCTTTCAATTCCTGAGATAATTCTAATAATCATCCAGATTTGAAAATTGCTAATTAACAGCAATGTTTCTCAGCTGGTGGCAAGAACCACAATCATTAAACAAAGTCTTATAAAACTCCAATGGCTGACCACCCAACAGCCCCAGAACTTAATGAGCCAGAATCTCTAGGCCAAACTGGCCAAAAACTGACTGAAATGAGAGTTGTTGTTCAATTAAAGGTATAAAAGTAAATCAGTAATCTAGACTATCAGAAGTTGAATGTAGGAATGATCAACTTTTTACCCAACCAAGAAACAACTGGGATTTTTAAAAAATTTTTAAAAAAAACTAGGTTCCCAATAATACAGTCAAATTACTAAGAAAGAGAAAAAAAAAGTAACTTCAATTAACATAACCAATATTCCCACTATATTATAAATAAGTCAACAAGCACCACTGCAACAGCTGTAATCTTGCATCACTAAAAAAGAATATTACCATTATTCTTCTTAGAATAAAACCGAAGAACCAAACTTAGAAGCATTAACTAAATTATACAATAAAATTAAAAAAATCATGTATGAATTATACAGAAGGCTTTCATTATTTTTAAGTACCTCCTAAACCTCAACTTTCCTAGCTTTTCATAACTGAAACTACTTAACTTTAGCAACGCAGGAAAGCTTTCTATCCAGACAACGAGCGGAAGCACTGCCATCCTAGTCAGAGCTAAGGGAAGCAAGCCAAGTGGAGTGCAGTTTACGGAAACATTTCTTAGCAAAAATAAAAAATAGCATAGCTAATATTTGCACTTGAATTTTAAGTTTCTCAGATTAAATGCCAAAATCAAACAATCTCTTAGTCTTAAGGAGTGGCTGACAAGTTCAAGGAGAAATATCAACTATATAGTATTTTCTTAGCTCTTCAATTAAATTTCTCCTTTTCTCAATACGGCACCATTGCCATCAATATTTGTTTTTATTTATATTTTACTAATACATATCACTACAAGAAATTAAGGTGACTATATAAATTTAAAAAGTTACTGAGGTGAACATTTTTCCAAAGATATACAAATGCACAAAAAGCATATGAAAAATGCTCAACGCTCAACATCATTTGTCATAAGTTAAATGCATATCAAAACCACAATGAGGTACCACTTTATACCCACTAAAATGGCTACTATCAAAAAGTCAGATGAAACCAAGTTTTCACAAAGATGTGAAGAAATCAGAACCAGACAGTGTTGGTATGAACCCAACAATTGCACTCTTAAGTATATGCCCAAGGAAAATAAAAATGTATGTCCACACAAAAACTTATCCACAGGTGTTCATAGCAGTATTATTTACAATAGCAAAAACAACCCAAATGTCCACCAACTGATGAGTTAATAAAATATGGTATATACATACAATTAAGCATTATTCGGTACAAAAAAAGAATTACTAATTATGCTATAACATGGATGACCCTTGGAAACATGCTTATTGATAAATGCCAGTCACAAACAGCCACATATTGTATGATTGCATTTGTAGGAAATAAGCACAGAAGCAGCACATCTTTAAAGGAAGATTAGTGATTTCCTAAAGCTGGTGTTGGGGAGAAAGGAGAAATAGTGTGTGACTCCTAATAGGTACTGGCTCTTTTTAGGGCAATAAAAAGTTACAGAAAAAAGACTAGTGGTAAGGGAGGTTAGCAAGAAGGAAGAAATGAATAGATAGAACACAGAAGCAAGCTACTTAGGGCAGTGAAAAACTACTCTGTATGATATTATGATGGTGACTATATGTCATTATACATTTGTCCATGGAATTTACAAAACCAAGAGCAAGCCCTAATATAAACTACAAACTCTGGGTGATAATAATGTGTCAATGTAGGTTCATCAATTATACCGTATTTCCCCATGTATAAGACACACGCTTTTCTGAAAAATTTGGGGTCTAAAATCTGGGTGCGTCTTACATGGTGGTTGTAGATTTTTTTACTTGCATTGAAGAAGTGTGGCATTTCAAATGTCATAGATGGAACTGAGGACGAGGCAATATATGAAGACAGTGATTCGTCATCAGACACAGATGAGGACAAGCTAATGGATGGGAGTTTTGACAGTGATGAGAAGTTGCATGAATTTTATTATGAATAACAATTAAGTTCAATAACTTTATGTAATATATTTATTTTTCAAATTTCAGGCCCCAAAATTAAGGTGCGTCTTATACATAGGAGCATTTGATATATGGGGAAATTTTATTATGAATAACAATTAAGTTCAATAACTTTGTGTAATATATTTATTTTTCAAATTTCAGGCCCCAAAATTAAGGTGCGTCTTATACATGGGAGCATTTGATATATGGGGAAATACAGTAACTCTGATGGAGGGCCTGACCAGACAGTGGTACAGTAGATAGAGCATCTAACTGAGATGCGGATGACCCAGGTTCGAGACCCTGAGGTCATCAGTTTGAGTGTGAGCTCATCCAGCTTGAGCCCAAGATCACTGGCTTGAGCAAGGGGTCACTCACTCTGCTGTAGCCCCCTTCTTACATCAAGGCACATATGAGAAAGCAATCACTGAACTAAGGTGCTGCAATGAAGAATTGATGCTTCTCATCTCTCTCCTTTCCTGTCTGTCCCTATCTGTCCCTCTCTGACTTTCTCTCTCTCTCTCTCTCTCTCTCTCTGTCTGTCAAAAATAAATAAATAACTCTGGTGGAGGATGCTGATAATGGGGGAAGCTATGCATATGTGGGGGCAGGAGACATTAGTATCTCTACTGTCTGCTCAATTTGGCTGTGAATCTAAAACCACTTTTCAAAACGTTTATTTTAAAAAATCCGTGTTTGGGATAGTGCGGGATGCATAGGAGCAGGCACAGATAAGGGGAAAAATTTTTTTATTCTAGTAAAATCATTAACACAAAATTTACCATTTTAACCATTTTAAGTATAAATTCAATGTTAAGTATATTCATATTGTTGTGCGACCATCAACCACCATCCATTCCTAGAATTCTTTTCATCTTCAAAACTGAAACTCTATACCCAGTAATCAGTAACTCATTTCCCCTGCCCCCCTGCCACCATCATTTTACTTTCTGTCCCTCTGTATTTGACTACTCCAGGTACATTCTATAAGTGGAGTCATACTGTATTTGTCTTATTATGACTGCTTTAATTTCATTTAGCATAATGTCCTCAAGGTTCACCCGTGTTTTGTAGCATATGCCAATATTGCCTTCCTAAATTTTTAAGGCTTAATAATATTCCACTGTATCTATATATCACTTTGATTATTCATTTATATGTACATGGGTTGTTTCTACCTTCTGACTACTATGAATAAAGTTATGAACATAGATGTACAAATATCTCTTCAAAACCCTGCTTTCAATTCTTCTGGTACAGACCCTGAAGTGGAGTTGCTGGATCATATGGTAATTCTATGGGGAACTGCCATCCTGTTTTTCACCAGGGTTGCACCATTCAACATTCCCACCAACAGCACACAGGGTTCTAACTTCTTTATATCCTCATCAATACTTGTTATTTTCTATTGTTTGATAGTAGCCTTCCTAATGGGTATGAGACAGGCCACAGAGAATTTTAATAGATGAAACTATTCTATATGATCTTGTAATGGTGAATATGTGACATTATACACGTCAAAACCTACGGAACTTCACAGCACAAAGAATAAACCGTAATGTATGCAATTCTTTCAAAAAAGTTATTGAGAAACTCAGAAGATACTAGGGAAGAATACAGTGTGAGAAGAAAATATAACTAGATTATGAATGTATGAAACAACCTCACTTAAAAAGGTGAAAGAAATGCTGCTGACCGAAGTAACTTTGAAAGTGAGGAGTCTGTAAGACTAAGGGGAAAAAGAACTGCAAACACTGTACAGTATAGGTAAACAACTCTGATACTGCCGTAAGTATATACTGAAAAGGAACAGTTAAGCAAATGGATATCAGCTGAAGGGAGTGATAAGTGGGAATTTACAAATAAGGAAAAGAGGATCCAAGGATACATGTGATAATGGATAAAGTTGGAGACATTGGTAAGAACTAATTTAATTTAATAGAGACATAGATGGTTACTCAAATATTTATAGATATGTTTATACATGCAGGTTAGTATATGCACATACATACATACATATATATATATATTTTTTTTTTTTTTAATCAGCTGAGAGGGACTAAAAGAAGTGAAAAACTAGTAGCACAAGCACATCTTAGCATCCACATGTTGGTTCTAATTCCATTCTCCAGTAAAATAAACTAGAGCTCTTAGAAAAAACTGCTGATTCTAGGACTGAGGAAGGAAATACACCAGATGAGACTGGACCATCTTATAGTCTTAGAAAGTAAGAAAGTGCTTTAAAATATCATTTTTGATGGCGATGTGTTATGGGGCACAGAATCCAAATGAAAAAGCCTGCAATGGGCAAAGCTGGAACAACCTGAGCAACGAAATATATGAAGAAGTACTGGCTTATAACCCAAAGTATAAAATAAATATCTGAGTCTATATTGCTATAAATGAATAAACTGAATAAATTAATAGGGGAGAGAGACAAATATTCCTTTTTTTTTTTTTTTTTTGGTAATTTTCTGAAGTTGGAAACGGAGAGGCAGTCAGACAGACTCCCGCATGCACCCGACCGGGATCCGCCTGGCATGCCCACCAGGGGGCAATGCTCTGCCCATCTGGGGTGTTGCTCTGTTGCAACCAGAGCCATTCTAGCACCTGAGGCAGAGGCCACAGAGCCATCCTCAGCACCCGGGCCAACTTTGCTCCAATGGAGCCTTGGCTCCGGGAGGGGAAGAGAGAGGCAGAGAGGAAGTAGAGGGGGAGGGGTGGAGAAGCAGATGGGCGCTTCTCCTGTGTGCCCTGGCTGGGAATTGAACCCGGGACTCCAGCACGCCAGGCCGATGCTCTCCCACTGAGCCAACCAGCCAGGGCCCCAATATTCCATTCAGAAGGATTCCAAATAAATTATGTAGATATTCCACCTGAAGAGAGGACAATAACTCTTAAGTGTGGGTTGCACATAGTGACCTCCTTCCAGAGAATACAGTATTAGATAGAAGGGAAAAAATAACTCTATAGTGGGAAAAAAAACAGATAAACACTACTTCACACAGATTACCATGATCAATATCAACAGTGATAAATCGTACCCTTGAAATGATGTGATGAAAATAACATTTTTTCCCCAAAAAAACAGTCTGATCATGAGAGAAAACATCAGACAAATTCCAACAGAAGGGCCCTGGCTGATTGGCTCCGTGGTAGATCATCAGTCCAGCATGTTGAAGTCCCGGGTTCAATTCCTGTTCAGGGCACCCAGGAAAAGCAACTATCTGCTTCTCCACCCCCCCCCCCCTTCTCTTTCTCTCTCTTTCCCTCTTCCCTTTCTGCAGCCATAGCTCAAATGGTTCAAGCTGGTCCCAGGGCTCAGGATGGCTCCATGGCTTCTCCTGAAGTACTAAAATTGCTCCGTTACAGAGAAAAATGGACCGGCCCCAGATGGGCAAACCATTGCCCAGTAGGGGTCTTGCCAGGTGGATCCCGATCAGGATGCATGAGGAAGTCTATCTTCCCTCCTCTCAAAAAAAAAAAAAAAAAAGTACGTTAAGAAAACAAACAAGAGTGGAGAGAGTGGACAACCTTGTCTTGTTCTTGATTTTAGGAGAAAAGTCCTCAGTTTTATGCCATTTAGTATGAAGTTAGCTGATGGTTTATCATAAATGGTCTTTATTATGTTGAGATATTTTCCTTCTATACCCATTTTGTTGAGTGTTTTAAACATAAAATTGTGCTGTATTTTATCGAATCCCTCTTCTGCATATATTGATAAGATCATATGGTTTTTGTCCTTTGTTTTGTTGATATGGTGTATTATGTTAACCGTTTTACATATGTTGAACCATCCTTATGATTCTGGGATGAATCCCACTTGATCATGATATATTATTTTTTTAATGTGTTGTTGTATTTAATTTGCTAGTATTTTGTTTAGTATCTTAGCATCTGTATTCATTAGAGATATTGCGCTATAGTTTTCTTTTTTTGCGTTGTCTTTGCCAGGTTTTGGTATGAGGGTTATATTGGGCTCATAAAGTAAAATAGTACAACCATTATGGAAGAAAGTATGGTGGTTCCTCAAAAAATTAAAAATAGAGCTACCATATGACCCAGTAATCCCTCTACTGCCTATATACCCCCAAAACTCAAAAACATTGGTACGTAAAGACACATGCAGCCTCATGTTCATTGCAGCATTGTTCACAGTGGCCAAGACATGGAAACAACCAAAAAACCCTTCAATAGAAGACTGGATAAATAAGATGTGATACATATACACTATGGAATACTACTCAGCCATAAGAAATGATGACATTGGATCATTTACAACAACCTGAATGGACCTTGATAACATTATACTGAGTGAAATAAGTAAATCAGAAAAAACTAAGAACTATATGATTCCATACATAGGTGGGACATAAAAATGAGACTCAGAGACATGGACAAGAGTGTGGTGGTTGAGGGGAAGAGAAGATGGGGGAGGGGAGGGGCACAAAGAAAACCAGATAGAAGGTGACAGAAGACAATTTGACTTTGGGTGATGTGTATGCAACATAATCAAATGTCAAAATAACCTGGAGATGTTTTCTCTGAACATATGTACCCTGATTTATCAATGTCACCCCACTAAAATTTAAAAAAAAAACAACAAACAAAAACAGCTCTTAGAAATTAAAAATTACAAGTGAAGCAAAAATGAGAACCCAGAAAGGAAAAACAGCATATAAGCTACTTTTTCCCTGAGGATGTTTGCTAACCCTAAAAATTAGGATCTTTGTTTTGATGATATAGCAAGAGTAATGGGGACAGAAATCAAAATCTAACAATTATATAATACTTCAAATATTTCATGAGGCATTGTTAAAGCCTGACAATTCGTTCTTTATGAAGAACTCAAGAAAAAATTGATCCTAAGCCCCAATTATTAATGACTAATTTGGATTCTATAGGGACATTTTACAAAAAATTTTATTATTCCAGTCCCCCTTCTTTTGGGCTCCATACAAATTCTAAATGCTGAATCTGACATTACAAACAGCAGCCAGATATCATCTTACAAAGAGGTGGTTTCAAACACCTCGTCAATGAAAATTCTATAAAAGTAATCACAGGAGTAATACAACTTATAGGAAAAAGGGGAAAGTGCTGAAAATCACAGACAATATTAAAATTAACTGCAACCCCAACAGATTATTTTTAGCACAATTTGCAATTTTAAAGTATCTATCTTTCTATCATCAATTAAGATGTGTGAGGTCTCAAAATATTCTAACCTATTTTTATTATATGAGAAAGTTAGTCCATAAATCAGCTAATGAAACTAGTAATTAAAGCAAAACTGGGGGGATCAAAATTTAACTTCATTCTCCCAATAAATACCTCTCACCCTCAAAAAATACAATAAAACTAAATTGATAAAAAAGTAAAAAAAATTAAGTCAAGAAGAAGCAAAGTGGAAAAAAAACATTATAAAACAAATCACAGGAATAACATGTTAAAAAATACAACTGATTTCAGAACCAATAACATTATTAAAGGAACCAACATCTTTCAAACATTCTTAGAGGTGATCAAGTCAATATAACTTTTATCTCCTAAAACCTAGAGGAATTCCTACTACTACTACTAAAGGATTCAGAGGAAAGAGATAACCCTTCTACATAACAAATGAAGATTTCTTTCTGTGGATTTTTAAATGGTCTAAAAGTTGAGTTAATTATATGCTAATATATAACAATGTTCACACACACACTGCATGAATTTGAATGAAGCATTCAGCCAGATGGACCTCAGCCTGGTCCCATTCTACTCTTCATCACTACTTTCAGGCAGCCAACACTCAAAATCAAGCCTAACCTAACCACTATACTCAGGTCAGTTCAGCAAATACAAGATCCTAGTGGTGCCAGGCTCCATGCCAGGCAGTGCTGAGCTGAGAATATAACAATGAATCAAGAGAATGAATAAGTAATGAGTAAGAAGACATGATCTCTGCCTTCTAGGAACTTCTCAGGAATCCCCATATGCAAAACCCTCCTTATTCCAAATATCTTTTTGGTATGTCTGATATACTGTACATAGCCTGAACTAAAATACAGAACAGCTTTTGCTTCCTATAAAGCAAAGTCTATAATTTACCATATTCCCCATGTATAAGATGCATCCCTTTCCAAAAAATTTAGGGTCTAAAAACTGGGTGTGTCTCATACAGTGGTTGTAGATTTTTTTTTACTTGCATTTCCTGCTTTTTCTCACTTGTTTTTGCGCTCATTGTTGAAGACAATGATTCGTCATCAGATACATATGAGGACAAGCTAATGGATGGGAGCTTTGACAGTGATGAGGAGTTGTATGAATTTTATGATGAATAAGACTTGAGTTCAATAACTATAATACTTTTTTTTTCTTCAAATTTTGGGCTCCAAAATTAAGGTGCATCTTATACATGGGCGCATCTTATACGTGAGGAAATATGGTATATCTTTTCTTACTAGTTTTTAAACGCTGCAGGTATGATTATGTTCTCCCGAAACATAAGTTTTCGTTTTTCACTTTAAAAAATTTTTATTTATTTATTGGTTTTTGAGAGAGAGAGGGGTCAATTTGTTGTTCCACTGATTTATGCATTCATTGGCTACTTCGCATATGTGTATCACGATGAAAGTCTGATCAACTGAGCTACCCAGCCAGGGCCAGAATTTTTCATTTTTGCTATTGAGCTGAAAATGTTTAAGGACTGTAGATTATTAAATAAGGTACCTCTGGTAGGTAGGTAGGTACACACAGAAGGTGCTCCATAATTATAAACCATTAATATTCTCTTGTCCTATGTTCTGCCTGCTAATATGGGCTGATTTATAGGAAAAAGTAGGTTGAATAGGTTTTAAATTCCCAGCCAAACACACATTTTATAGGTTGGAGGAAGGAGAAAGAGAAAATGTTTTAAGATAAAGGCAGGGAAGGGGAACTGAAATGAGGAAGCCGCAAGAAGAGGAGGCACTGAACACAGGCAGCTCTCTGGCTCCCCCTTTAGTATAGTCAGGACAGATGGTGACATAAAAAGGTGTCTTGCTTAACTTGCACCCTCCTTAACGAATAACAACATCTATAATACATCTGTAATGTTAAAAACGACAATTTCTACCAACAAAAGAGAATGTAAAGTATAAATATTACACCATGACCATTTTCCAAAGATTTAATGTACTATAAATAACTATAATAGGCCCTGGCCGGTTGGCTCAGTGATGGAGCGTCATCCTGGCATGCAGGAGTCCTGGGTTCGATTACCGGCCAGGGCACACAGGAGAAGCGCCCATCTGCTTCTCCACCCCTCCCCCTCTCCTTCCTCTCTGTCTCTCTCTTCCCCTCCCGCAGCCAGGGCTCCATTGGAGCAAAGTTGGCCCGGGCGCTGGGGATGGCTCCATGGCCTCTGCCTCAGGCGCTAGAATGGCTCTGGTCTCAACAGAGCAACACCTCAGATTGGCAGAGCATCGCCCCCTGGTGGGCATGCCAGGTGGATCCCATTCAGGCGCATGCAGGAGTCTGTCTGCCTCCCGTTTCCAGCTTCAGAAATAAAATAAAATAAAAAATAACTATAATAGAAGGTGGCAGTACCATAAGGAAGATAATATCCATAGTGTGTAGTCTGGAGGGAAGGCTTGATAGGAACTGGTCAACAGAGGACATTCTGAACAGTGAAACCAATGTAGGGGAGAATTTAGAGTGAAAGTATTATCACCTCAAAATGACTCTAAGTTTCCTCACAAAGGGCTGATGTTATAAACCTTCATAAATCTCACCATACACTACACAGTGCTTCCTTATAATAGACAATAATTTTATTTTTTAAACTAAATTCCTACAGCAGTTTCGTGGCCTTTAAAAAAGCAATATAGTTCACACTGATAAAAGAGTTTTTGACAACCTCCTCTAGATATGTGCCTTCTAAAAATTTGAAGTAGCCCTGGCCAGATAGCTCAGTTGGTTAGAGCATCGTCCCAATATGCAAAGATTGTGGGTTTGATCCCCAGTCAGGGCAATAAGGAACAGATGGATGTTTCCGTCTCTCTCACATGTGCATGTGAAACTTCTGCTCTCTAAAATCAGTATTTTTTTTTAATTTTGAAGTAAACTAAAGTCAATATTACAGATACGGTCTAACCACTACGGACTATAATGGGACTAAATTCCTTTGTTCTAGACAAATCTATCAGCATGGCCTAACATTTCATATGCTATTTTGGCAGCCAAATCCTCACACTATCAGTCAGGTAAATTCACAAGAACTACTTGGGGGTCAGTTTTTCCCCAATCTATAAAATATTTTTTTTTTTGGTTTCAGCTTGTTTAGACCTTCTTGGATTGTTATCTAGACCAGTGATCCCCAACCTTTTTTGGGGTCACGGACCGGTTTAATGTCAGAAAATATTTTCACAGACCGGCCTTTAGGGTGGGATGGATAAATGAATCACGTGACCGAGACAAGCATCAAGAGTGAGTCTTAGACAGATGTAACAGAGGGAATCTGGTCATTTTTAAAAAATAAAACATCGTTCAGACTTAAATATAAATAAAACTGAAATAATGTAAGTTATTTATTCTTTCTCTGCGGACCAGTACCAAATGGCCCACGGACCAGTACCGGTCCATGGCCCGGAGGTTGGGGACCACTGATCTAGACTACCTAATCTATCATCACCTACAAAGGCCTTGGTACCACA
The DNA here is from genome assembly GCF_036850995.1 of Saccopteryx leptura. Taxonomy (NCBI): domain Eukaryota; kingdom Metazoa; phylum Chordata; class Mammalia; order Chiroptera; family Emballonuridae; genus Saccopteryx; species Saccopteryx leptura. The sequence goes on from NC_089505.1 coordinate 166,300,934, forward strand.
AAGACTTCCTCCAGGATGCATTTATTAATCAACAACCAACACTCTGGGTAATGCAAGGAACTATGAATTCAATTGGGCAAAACATGAATAACCACCTACAGGCATTGTTGTAGTCAGTGAAAACGAAGAAAAAATATTAACTCAGCCCCTACATTCAAGGGCTCAGAACTCTAGTATATTTACAATATAAGTGTTAAAACAGAAGTGCTATATGTAAACCCTATGAGAACAAAGATAAGGAAGAACTGAATTAAAGGGTAAAGACTAGAGGTGTTATGTAAATAATCCACTGAATCTACATTTTCAATTTCTTCCAAAAAGACATAAGCTTTTTCAAATACACTTAGCTAATATAATAAAAATAACAATGGTGCCTGACCAGGCAGTGGCGCAGTGGGTAGAGCATCTGGACTGGGACTCAGAAGACCCAGGTTCCAGACCCTGAGATCGTCAGCTCTAATCTCTAATTTCCTTATTTGTAAAATAGAGCTAATAATTACAAAATCTGTGCTTTGTGAAATCATTAATACAGATTTGGATTCTTTTTGATTCAATCATTCTTCCCGTGGCAATAAAGAAATCAACAAACTATAAAATGCCTAAGATGCTACCCAATAATTACAGTCCACTGCATCCTGAAAAAAGAAAAATACTGTCCTCCACTCTTCATTTGATAGTACCCAGAACCCAGAATTGAGTCTCTACCTTTCTTAAACACTCTTTCGGAACACTAGAAATACCTTAAAATGCAGCTCAAATTTTTACCAGTTAATTCACATCCCCTCACAAATACACATCAAAAGTCTGACACACCTACTTGACCTATAATTATTAGTTGTCTCAGAATCAGCATTAAAGTGGGTCTCTAATTCACTTTACTCCTTTATTCTCATTTTTAACAAAAGATTTAAGAAGCATTAAGACAGAAATACAACTACAATGAATACTGTAAGAAATAAGCTTAAGTCTGAGTGCATAACTGCACATAATTTTTTTAACAACATGGTCTCAATAATTAAACCTTTGGGAATAGTAACGTGATCCTAAAAATGAAATAACATGAGAAGTGGTTTCTAAATTCAGAAATTTCAAGAGAATCTTCCCAAGCTCAAATTCTTCAATAGCAACAGCACAGTATAGGTGTTTGTTACAATCTATTTGAGCACAATATCCTTTTTAAAACTGAGAACAGTAACAACAGGAAGTCTAGTCAAATATTTCTAGGGTCTCTTCTGGTCCTGATAGCCCTTTATACCAACTTCAACTTATCTAAGGTTTAAATATCCAGGTGATATTAGTTGATTCTACATTATCTAGTTGCTAATGAACGGTTCCCTCAAATACTCAATCCACTAAAAAATCTAAAACATGGAGATTAAATTAAAAAATTTTTTTTAATATTTTTTAATTTCCAAAAAAAATTATTAGGACAGAAATTTCCATCTCTAGTATAGTTTACCTTTTCAAATTGCTATTAAAATGCTAAAAGTAAATAAATTACAGGAGACAGTAGGAGAAGGGGTCGGTAACTTTCTGGATGTATTACATTCTTAAATTAAAATTTAAAAATATTTTTTAAAATAACATTTTAGTCCTCATTAAAATATTGTATTTTTCTCCTTAAAACTGTTTTTCTATGTGATAAAAAGTGATTTTTTAAATCTAAATTAAGAGGTAAACCTAAATAATATCCCTCCACTGTTTTCCTTTGTGTACTTTTTAAAATCTGAAACGTGGGTCATTTATGTGAAAATAAAATACTTCTAATTATAAAAATGGAAAATAAAACTACACACATCTCCTTTATTTGACGATACACTATAATCAAGAATAGAAGGTAACAAACCACACACGATAATCAATTATAAAATGTACAAAACCAAAGGGAAAAGACCACTAACACCTGAGAATCTAAACAAAATAAAAGGTTACGTTTTACATAATTCATTTACCCTATAATCATCCCCAGTATAAGAACAATAAATGCTATCAAAGAAACGAAATGAAGAGGCTCCTGAGGTATTTTCTACTGGGTGGTACCAGACTAAGCAAACACCTGTCCACAATGTAACAGGAGATTCCCCGGCTGGCTAAGTAGGTGTTCAACCAGATGAACTCTAAAGTCTCAGTTTTGAGTCCCAATCAGTAAAACGTGAAAAAATAACATAAAACATTTTGCCCTCCAATTAACCGATCTGCCCTCATTTCAATCCTAAATGCATGTATCGAGACTAAAAAGTTCTTTCCTCCCTTTCTCTGCAGTAATTTCACGAGATCCTCGTTAACAAAAGACACGGAAAATATGCACAGGTGGGATAAGGGAGTGGCTGAAGCCAGACGGCTCACGGGACAGCGCCCCCACGCCCTCTGTCCCTCCGCCGCACCTGAAATCACTGCCCTCCACACCTCCACCCTGCCGTGGCGGCGTCGCGAGCGAATTCTGCGACCTATTACAGTCCACCCGCACCTCGGCCAGATTCCGGGCATTGTCTGGAGCTTCGAGTGCTCCAGAAAGACAAGGAAGAGAAAGAGAAAACGTGAGAATAAAGAACGGTGGAGGAAGTAAAACAATCGGGAAGCTGTACGCTCCTTTTGGCAAAACCGGCTTCCCAATCGATCACTCAGTAAAATTCGAATCCCAAAGCCATCCCCCTCGGTCCTAGGGAGCAGCCGAGGTGGCCCAGCAAGGAGCCCCCGAAGCTAAGGGGACCAAAGCACCGAGACTGGGAGAGGGAAATGGGCGTGTGGGCTGGGCCTGACTGGCCCGAGGCCGGGCTCGGAACAAAGCCGCCGGGCTCCCCCTACCTGAGGCGAGAACGGTGGCCGGCGGCGGGCGGCTCCCCGCGCTGCCCCTGCCCGGCGCCGCCCTCGCCCCGGGGACTCTCGCCCGCGCGGGGGGCGGCGGCGGGCCCCCTCCCCGCCCGCGAACAGCGCCCCTTCGGGACAATGGGCCCCCTCCCCCGCCTCCAGGCGGGCACATACAAAGGCAGAGACGCGCGGCTGGGCACACAGCCAGGCGCTCGGAAAGTGAGGGCAGAGGAGGGCGAGGGCTCCGGAGAGGATGGCGGCAGACGCGGGAGCCCGCGGGCCGCTCCTCCCGCCGTCCAGGGCGCTGCCCTCAGCCCCACCGCGGCGGCAAGGGCGGGAGCGCGGACCAGCAGCCCTCCGGCCCCGGCCGAGAGGGTCAGCACACAAAGAGGAGCGGGCCCCCACCCTCCGCCAGCGCCAGGGGCGCGGACGGCCCGAAGCGCTCTGGCCGCCGACGGCCAGCGGCACCGACCCAGCCCGCGCCCCTCGGGGCCGGGGGCGCCCCTCTGCCCTACTCACCCACAGTTCCGTGCCCCAGCTCATGGTGGAACTTGAATCGACTTGGACGGTCTGGCTGCCCCGCTGTCCGTCCGTCGGCTCCGCAGTCCGTCTGTACGACCTCCCACTGGCTGTCCGGCGAGCTCACGGTTCTGCCGCTCTGCCTCCAAAGGTGCCGCCACCGCCGGGCTCCCCAGTGAGTGAGAAGGAGTCGACTGGAGAAGACGCCGCGAACGCCGCGTCCCCGCCTCCCGGAGCCGGCAGGGAGGGGGCCGGAGCAGAGGGGAGGCGGGACGCGGAGAGGGGAGGCGGGACGCGGAGAGGGGAGGGGGCAGGGCGCGGTGCACCCTGGGATTGGGGCGGACCCGCGTCTCTCGGCGGCAGTCTGCAGGGTCCCACCGCGGGGGGGGGCTACCACCTCAGGTCTCTTCCCGCCCGCTTCGTGGGTCTCGGACAGTCTCAGCGCTAGGGCCGCTCGGATGTCTGTCTCCAGACGGAAAAGGAGAGCAGGAAAAGCCCACCGCCCCTCTGTGTCCTGAGCCCCCTTAGACGAGGCAGCTCTAATCACCCTCCCTCCTGCCTCTTCTCTTCCACTTGTGAAAAACCCTGACAAGGAAACCTCTTCCAAATCCTTGTGTTAAGTTAGACTGTGGAGAGTTGTATTGCATTTATAAAGAAAAACGTCTTGATGGTTCAGGAGGTGATCTTGGGAATCACTAAAATGTGTAGAGATTGAGTATCGAATGTGAATACAGCGTGCCCCTGATTCTATCTTTAATAAAACATTTTAACTTTATAACTTCTGTCAGGAAATTATAAAAAAAAGGGGGGGGGGATCTTTCAGCATTCGTTTTGGAATGTTGCCATGACACGAGATGGAAGACAGGACAATTGTGTGCCAAGCTGTCACTTGCAGAAATAAGAACGGAGCTTGCCGATTTCTGTAATGGGCACTTTGTGTTATGGGGATTGCACGGGCACCAGATTCCTCCTTAGTTGTGCAAAGAGCCTATCAGACTTCAGATATCTCTCATTCAGAATGTCAGAACCTTGGAGGAAGGTCCACCATTCCGTTTTTCCTCTGTGCAATTACTTCCCAGTCTTTCTGAGCAATCATTAACTGTAGCCAGCAAGTTTGGCTGTACTGTTAGATATCCAGTAGGCTTAACAACTCCCTATCATATGCTTTAGCATTAATTGCTAGTATTCTAAAACATACACACTTTCAATCCAGCCACTACTTGAGTACTTCTCAGTGAGTCATGACAGCTGAGAGGCTTAAGTTCTCCCTCATACACTGCTGCTGAGAATGTAAACTGGTACAGCTACTTTGAAAAATGGTATGGTAGGTCCTCCAAAAATTAAGCATAAAGCTAACAGGCCACTGTAGCTAAGTAGAGTGTTGTCCTGACAAGCCAAAATTGCAGTTTCCATCCCTGGTCAGGACACATATAAGAATCATTCAATGAATGCATAAATAAGCAGAACAACAAAATCCATGTCTCTCTCTAATCAATAAAATAATTTTTTTTTTTTTAAGAATAGAGCTATTATATGGCCCAGCAATTTCTCTTTTGGGTATCTACCAAAAAATTTGAAAACACTTGTTCATACAGGTATATGCACCCCTATTTTTATGGCAATATTATTCATGGTAGCTAAATGTCCTTCGAAGGATGATTGGATAATGAAGATGCAGCACAATGGAATACTACTCAGCCATGAGAAAGGAAGAAATGCTGTCATTTGCAATAATACAGATTTTGAGAGTATCACGCTTAATGAAATAAAACAGGAAAGGACAAGAACTGCATGATTTCATTCATGTGGGATATGAAACAGAAAGCAACAAACCAACAAACAAAACAAACTCATAGACACAAAAAGCAGTGTGAAGGTTACCAAAAGAAAAGGAGGATGGGAAGAGGTTGAAGAAAGTGAAGGATGTCAAATATATGGTGACAGAGAGAAACTAGACTTTGGGTGGTGAGCACACAGTGCAGTCAATGTACAGATGATGTATTAAAGAATTGACACTTGAAAGTCATATAATGTCATCTCAATAAATTTTTTAAATCAATTAATAAAAATAAAAAGTTCTGCCTGACCAGGTGGTGGCGCAGTGGATAGAGCATCGAACTGGGATGCGGAAGACCCAGGTTCGAGACCCCGAGGTCGCCAGCTTGATTGCAGGCTCATCTGGTTTGAGCAAAGCTCACCAGCTTGCACCCAAGGTCGCTGGCTCAAGCAAGGGGTTACTCGGTCTGCTGAAGGACCGTGGTCAAGGCATACGTGAGAAAGCAATCAATGAACAACTAAAGTGTCGCAAGGAAAAACTGGTGATTGATGCTTCTCATCTCTCTCCGTTCCTGTCTGTCCCTGTCTATCCCTCTCTCTGACTCTCTCTCTGTCCCTGTAAATAAATAAATAAATAAATATTTAAAAAAATAAAATATTTTTTTATTTTATCTCCCTACCAGTGCATCTGCATTTGAAACTCCTCCCCAATAGGACCAGCTCAGGTGACCCAATCTCTTCACCTCAATCAATGTCTCTGCATAGCTGTGCTCCCTCTTGGGGTTGAGGCAAATAGACTGAGTCCCCCTGACAGTCCAGCTACCAATCTTGCTAAATTATTTGCTGCCCTTCTCTGAGCATACAAATACTCTCTTCCAAATGGGTTATGGCCAAATTTTAAATGCTTAAGTATGCCAATATTTTTCTATACTGCAATTGCGAATAGAATTTCCTTAAGATTATTTATATTACCTAACACTGCTATCCACCTCTCCTCTCCCTTCCGCTCATTCCCTAGACATCATGAATGTATTTAGCAATCACAAGTAACTCTTATTAGTAATGGAAAATATATTTATTAAATCAATGCCTCATTATTTAGAACCATTCCAATACTAAAGTTAAACAAAACTTCGGAGACCAAAAGTTTTCCTGAAAGAAAGGGATTGTCAAGCCATATGCTAGCCAGAGAATGGACCACATCTTGTGGCATGCAGTCTAACCACCAGCAGAAGGGCTAGATGGAGAAGACAAACACGTATGCAGTCCTGAGATTGACTGGGCCCTTAATACATACAATGAATTTAGGGAAGAATGATGTAAGTTGTTTGAAAGAATTTATATTGGCTATATACAAAGGGGTTGGGGCAAGGAGAAGCTGGGAAAGTCCTAGGATAGGTAATAGTTGAATTTGTTGCTTTTATATTGGCTATGCATTATAGCATCTGGTAGTCCCCTGTTTTTTCTAAGTAAGGGCTGAGATAACTGCTTGAAAGTTGATTCAAAGTTTCAACATACACCCAAGAATGTGGGCAGTCTCTTGTTCATTTGGACCAGCAGGCTGCTGATTTCCTTCTCTGATTCTTCCTCATACCCTCTGGCTTGCTGTAGTTTTAATTTAGGACATCTCAGGGTTGTTGTTGTTTTGCTTGTCACTCAAATTTATTGTATCTAAGTATTGTCATAAAAGTTAAGACGGATGAAGCATAATTTAAACCGAAATTACATACTTTCCCTTCAAAAAGTAAAATAATCCACCACTCACATTAAAGATTATTCCCAACCATATACAATTGACACAATTCCCAAACTGAATATAGAGTCTTATCTTCTTCTTCTTCTTTGAAAGTTTCTGAATAAAACACCACACTTAGAACAATTAATTTCTCTTCAAAATGTTAGGTTTTGGAACACTAAATTCAGCCTAAATTTCTGTTATCCTGTATAACTATAAAATTTAAATATAAATCATATAACCAATTTAAATTAATAATCTCTTAATTATAACTTACAAACCGTTTCATATTAAAATTCACTGCTTCCTTCAACAATGTCTTTAAGAAAAATGATTAGAAAGTAAAAACTATCACAACAAAAAATAAATATGTTTTATGTTATATTTTGTCACAAAAATAAAATTAAAGAGGTCAGGGGGTTACCACACAGTTCGGTTCCTATGACAGTGACATAACCCAATTTTGGTGTAAGTTGAAACACACCCTAGCCTAAGTCACTGACCTATCCTAATACAATTGTAAAATCATAATCTAGAACATAAAAACACAACTAAACCACAGAAAAAGAATACTGTGTATTCTTCCGCTGCACACAACCACACTAGTTCGCCCATGTAATCCATAAGGACAACACTAATGGCATAAGCTGGAACACTCACGTCTCAATTTTTTTAAGTTTTTATGAGAATGAGCATCATAAACTTGAAACATCATATGTTGAGACTGTCGTAACCCGAGGATCCCCTGTAATCAGATTTTAAAGTATTATTTTTTATAACAAATATCTAAAATAGTATAGGGCATTTTAGCTACCAAATATCCAAAGTGTTTTACACACAGACACAATATAGTCACATACACAAATATATATGATCAGTATGGCAGTTTATAAGGCTGTTGATTTTTTACATAATCGGAATTATTAGTAATGGAAAATATATTTATTAAATCAATATAAAATTATATATATTTATACATTAGATTTATTCTTTATGGACCCATGCCAAGGTATTTTGTAAGCAGTTCAAACATATTATTTTTATTTCTAAAAAAATTGTAAAACAGCACTTCCTGTTTTGTCCTGAGATTCACCTTGTGAGCTGAGGATAAAAGGAACCATTTATCCAGCCTGGATTCTGGAACTTATCCCTGCCAGGAGTGCAGAAGATGAAGAGTAAAGTGGGTAGTGAAGAGAGGCCAACAACTTCAGTTACAGCAGTGATGCTATCAGGGTAGCAAGAGGTCACCAGAGTGTCCCCTCCTTGCAGGTGAAGTGTTTGATGACCTACTCTGCATGGCATTTCATAGTCACCTTACAACCAATAAGAAATAGATGACTTTCATTTTTTCAACAAGGCAAAGATTTCCTCCAAATCAGATATAAATGCACCCTCCCAGAGGGCACCTAGAATTCGTGTACAGAAGAGAGGGACCTAAAAGAGTGACTGAACAGCCTGACCTGTGGTGGTACAGTGGATAAAAGCATCAACCTGAATGCTGAGGTTGCCAGTTGGAAACCTCGTGCTTGCCCAGTCAAGGCACATACAAGAAGCAACTACTATGAGATGCTTCTCTTTGCCCCCTTTCAAATTAATTTTTTAAAAGTTTTTTTAAGTTAAAAAAAAAAAAAGAGTGACTGAACTCATTTCAGCCTTGTCAGTCAGAGGTTGTCATCCTGACCTCAGGAGCCACCTCAGTAAGAGCCATTTCCCAGAAGTCCTGTGATTCTAAAAAGTTTTCCCTTAAGATACTCGGAAAATGGGTTCAAATGTCTTCCAGTCTACAATGGTTCCGAACGAGCAGGGCCATTTTCCAAGTATTTATTTGCCTGAGTGTCTATGGCTACTTTTCACTTTCAGTCTGCTTCCTTTTAACAAGTTTTCTGAATGCCCACCAAATGCCAAATGCCAAATATTATTGCAAGGCCCTGGAGATACTACAGTGTCCCAAATGTACAGTCACGGCTTCCCGAAATTCCTGATCTAGTGGAGGAGAAAGATGAGTCTATAATAGACTGCAACAAATTATGTGATAGGTACAAGCTTTTATATGGGCTTGCTTTTTGCTTTCTGATCTCTTGCTCAACTGGAGTCAGCAAGTACTTGGAGAATGCAAAAATCATTTCATGATTAGCTAAAACCAATTTACAGGGTGAAATTGCTATTCTAATTTGTACAACACATCCCAAAGCCAATCGTCAAATATGTTTAGACTTTCTGCTTTCTAGAATGATCTGCTTATCTGTTCTCTAGACATATGGATGGTATGAGATTATACACACTTCGAATGTTTTTAAAAATACCATTTGAGTGTTGAAAATTAAATTAAAATGAACTTAGGCATAGAAAAAAGGATAAGTGAAGTGTCTCCAAGAGTCCAGCTTTGAGATATTGGTTCAGGATAGAGATATGGTTTAATTCAAAGAAAACATAACCTAAAAAATATGTTCATCCCCGACTTATCAAAAAAAAAAAAGAGAAAAGAACGAACTCAAAACCACAACCTGATGTCCACACATACAATTCATGCTTAAAGATGTCCCTTTTGATGTTACTTACAATACCAGAAATTGGGAAGACCTTAAAAGTTCATGAAAAGGAGAATAGTTAAGTAACAATCACATAGCAAGAGAGAGAAAACAAAAGTCTTACACTGACTGACAAAAGAAATATTTCTGATGCTAGGAGAAAAGCAGAATACAAAATAAAATTTTATTTTCAATAATTATTTTTAAGTCAAGGAACAAAGACACCAGAACGTGAAAAAAGGTGCCCCTGCCTTATTGAAATAGCAGTGATTCAACAAATGAAATTAGGTATCAGAGACCTTCAGACCAATTTGCTTTGGGAAAATTAGCATTCTCTCTGAACGTTACTTTTCTTTTCTGAAAAATGGGGCTCATAGCAACAATCTTTATTATATGCAGCTTAAGTGTCTGTTTGTCGCCGATAACTTATTGGTTGCTTGCGTAACTGTACTAGCCAATGGGGTGAAGTTGCCATGGCTGAACGCAAATTGACCGGGTCAGGGGGGAGGTGAACATTTGTTTGCATTGGCAACCATCTGCTTTTGAAACAATTTAAGGCTGAATGCAAATTGAGCGTGTCAGGGGGAAGGTGAACATTTGTTTGCATTGGCAATCATCTGTTTTACATAAAAACTACGTCTTAACATAATTTCTTTTAAGAATGCCTCCTAGAAAATACAGCACTGAAGAGGAGAGAAAAGGAGCGAAAGCTGCACAAAAACGGCTTTCTCGACAAAAAGAAACCACTGAGCAGAGAAAGACAAGGCTTGCTTCAGTCGCAGAGCAAATGCGTCTTTCTCGGCAAAATGAGACTGATGAGCATAGAGAAACAAGGCTTGCCTCAGATGCAAGACAAAAAAGCCTGTCTCGACAAAATGAGTCCCTTGAACAAAGGCAGTGAAGGGAACGACATGACATATTTAAGTGTTGATTCCGTTGTAGCTGATAATAAAGCGAGTGCCAACAACTTTCCAACGGCATTTTTAAATAGTCTGTCGCCTTCTGGCATGCCACCTCACAAATTGAGGTTAAAGATTGGAGCAATTATTATGCTGTTAAGAAATCTTAACACCAGAAGGGATCTTTGCAATGGTACAAGACTAGATGTTCTCCAATTGAAAAAATAATGTCATAATAGCTAAGTCTTTGACTGGCTCCTCTAAAGGTGAAATACATGTCATTCCAAGAATTGATTTGGCTCCATCTCAAACAGGGTTGCCGTTTCAATTGAGACGTAGACAATTTCCTGTAAAACTTGCCTTTGCTATGACCATCATTAAGTCTCAGGGCCAAACGCTTAAGCGTGTTGGCATTTTTTTACCTGAGCCTGCATTTGGACACGGTCAACTTTATGTTGCCTGTTCAAGAGTTCGTGAAAGAACGGACGTAAAATTAAAAATAATTGATGGTCCTCTGCAAGGCGAGCTTAAAAATGATGGAAAGATCTACACAAGAAATGTTGTGTACAAAGAGATCTTTGACATGTGAATTAACATTTTATTATTTAAATCACCTTTATTTATTGAACTAGCGGTGGCTCTTAAGAAATGTACCACCAGTGGTTTCCTTCATTGCACTCTACTTTAAGCAATTAAGCAAGTAGAAGGGGGAAACCCCATGGGCAGTAAGCAAAGGGGCGTCCTCGCCGCCTGCCCTGGGTAATTCAGTTTGAATTAGCAGACACCTTTGCACAAATCATTTTAATTACAACTTATAATATCTAGAACAGCGGTCATTTTGTATGACCGCCGGGATTTCTAGTTGCCTTATAGGACTATTGTAAGAATTTTTTTAAATTGATTTTTAGAGCGAGAGGAAGAGAGAGAAACAGAGACAAAAAGAAAGAAATATCAGCTTGTTCTTCCACCTATTCATGCCATCATTGGTTGACTCTTGTATGTGTCCTGACCTGGGATCAAACCTGCAACCTGGGCTTTAACCAACTGAGCTACCTGACCAGGGCCAAGAATTTTTTTAAAAATAATACAAGTAAAGAATGCCTGGCCTTTTGCCAGGTAGCTCAGTTTGTTAGACTATTGTCTTGATTCACCATGATTGCAGTTCGGTCCCTGGTCAGGACATACAATCAACCAATGAATGCCTAAATAAGTGGGACAACAAATAAGGTGCTTTTCTCTCTCTCTCTCTCTCTCTCTCTCTCTCTTTCTCCTTCTCCTTCTTCTTCTAAGAACCAATAGAAATACATAATATTCAGTAATAAAAGCAAAAAAATGTAAAACATAATTTAGTATCTTTAAAGAAAATCTCTTTAGTAAAACAACAATCTATTATTACTGTAATTTATTCCAGATGCTACCCCCAATAATATTTTGCATCATGAGGTGACACAAAATTCTGTCAAACCAATTATCTCAAACCTTTTCGCTACTTGATTTATTTGGGCAACCCATTACCACATAGTTTCTGTTGCATATTACATCTTTTATAAGGTAATCAACACTAAGAGATAGTTGAGAAAATAATATTATTCTAGCTTTCTCCACATATTTTGACAATGGAGCCACTCTACTGAGTACACTTGAAAGAGCTCAAATCTTACAGGCTCATTTGCAATTTTAAAAATTATTAGGCTGGTTTTTTTTAATTATGGAAAATAAACTTTTATTGAACCTCTCTCTTCAGGCTTATGTTTGAACTCTTCTCTGTGATAAGCCATCAAAGTGCTACATTTTCTTGACATTTTATTATATATTAATTCAAATGTAAGTCCTTTTTATAATATCTTTGTTTTATAAACATTTAGTTAATGCCCCTTCCGATTTCAATTTTTCCCAGTATGAATTCCCTTATTAGGTCAGATGGTGAAACATAGTTGTTCACTGCTGCATTCTGGAATATAGAAGAATTTACTAGTCCAAATACATCTACCTCCAACCGTAAATCAATCTCTTAAAATTAAATTTCTGAAAACATTTATTCCACATCATAATATCTGAAGCACTTTTTTGAAAAGAGTTTCCAAAGAAAAAAATAAAGCTTTAAATAAACTTATTTGGAGTATAGAAAGCTTTACTTGACATATATGTATCAAAATCTCATCCATAAAAGGTTACTAATCATATAGAATTTCCACTGTTGAAAGGAAATAATCTCTAGCATAAACACATTTTTTCTTGCCATTCAAATATCTTAGGATTATTAAACTTAAAACTATAATGGCAGTGTCCACAGGTAGAATTATTATCTACATAGGTAAGCCAGAATAATCAAGCCAAAACTATTGTTGTTGTTTTTTGATAATTGCTCTTTTTTATTGTGAAAGCATTTTTTTTCTTTTTTTCTTTTTTATTTTTATTATTATTTTATTTTATAATAATTTTATTTTTTTAATGGGGTGACATCAATAAATCAGGATACATATATTCAAAGATAACAAGTCCAGGTTATCTTGTCGTTCAATTATGTTGCATACCCATCACCCAAAGTCAGATTGTCCTTTGTTACCTTCTATCTTGTTTTCTTTGTGCCCCTCCCCCTCCCCCTTTCCCTCTCCCATTCCCCCCTCCCCCCCCCCTAACCACCACACTCTTATCAATGTCTCTTAGTTTCACTTTTATGGTCCCACCTACGTATGGAATAATGCAGTTCCTGGTTTTTTCTGATTTACTTATTTCGCTTCGTATCATGTTATCAAGATCCCACCATTTTGCTGTAAATGTTCGGATGTCATCATTTCTTATGGCTGAGTAGTATTCCATAGTGTATATGTGCCACATCTTCTTTATCCAGTCATCTATTGACGGGCTTTTTGGTTGTTTCCATGTCCAAGCCAAAACTATTGTAAGAAGAATATCAAAGAAATACTCTTGGTACCTTAATATTATTTATTTATTTATTTATTTATTTATTTATTTATTTATTTGAGAGGAAGAGAGAAAGAGAGATAGACTCGCACATGCATCTCGACCGGGATCCATCCAGAAACCTCCACCTTGGGCTGATACTCAAATCAACCATGCTATCCTCAGCACCTGGGGTCCATGCTCAAACCAAGTCAGCCTCTGTCTACAGGAGAGGAAGAAAGAGAGAAGTAGGAGAAGGAGGGGAAGAGAAGCAGATGGTTAATTCTCATGTTTGCCTAGACTTGAGATCAAACCCAGAATGTCAGGATGCCGAACCGATGCTCTTATCCACTGAGCAAACCAGCCCGGCTGGCACCTTAATTTTAATGCTTAATATGGAGCACCACACCAGAAACAGAATCATAGGAGAATACTGGTCCATGCCAGTCAACTGAAGAATGGCACTGGCTAGTTAACAGTCATCAATGCTTACTGAAAGTGCCAGTTTTTCTAACCAAGAACTGGAAGAAATGCAAGTTAAAGGTGGCTCACTGAAGAAAAAGAAAGAAAACCACCTACTATATTGTTTTAGGGAGTTCTGCTCCCCTCTGTTGAGTCCAGTTAAAGCATTTTATGTAATTGTTCAAATAAAACTTGGCAAAAAGTAAAAGGAAAGTCCATTTAAATCAAATGAAATAGATCTGTTTAAAGAGGTAACTCATTTCCACTTTTTTTGATGTTAGGTTCTTTCCCACGGGTTATTATAGAACAGTGCAACTTTGAAAGCATTTAGGTATTTATTTAGGTTTAGTTATCTTTAGGGCCAGAAGACTTGGTGGAATAAAACTTATAGATTTCTTCAGGTGTTTATTATACCTTCCCAAACCCATTCAAATTTTCTACTAATTAAACTTTAAAGTATTCCTTTCTTTGTTATTTCTTTCTTTGTTTTATGTTTTTTAGGGGGGATCTGTGTTGACAAATTTCAAGATATGCACATTAATTAACAGAAAGAACACCTAGTTTTTTATTTTCTTTCTATTAAATCCAGTCAGGTGTGTCATATCTATATAAATAAAAATGTAAATGTTCATTTGTTCAAAATCTTAAATCTCCGAAAGTTCTTCACTGATTGCTTTGAAATTTTGACACAACGTTGCATTCAAATAAGTGCTCTTTTTTATATACCTACTATTATATAGATACAAATGTTACACCTTTGACAGGTAAAAACATGCTCCTTTTTGAAAAACAGCGCCATCTGTTGGACATAAAAGCAACACATGCTATACTAAATATTTTACGATTCCATTTCAATGTTTCCAATTTACGATCCATTTACATGCAGCCAGAGTTGAGAATGCATGGTTGTGAGCACGGTGATCATGTTCTGCAGCTTCAGATCTGCTTTGTTCTCAATAGAATGAACATGACAGGCTGAGAGTGGCTGAAAGACGTCAACGAGAAACAGCAGATCAGCTTCAAACATGACTCCATGCTCAGCAATCATGCGATTACAATCGCCTTGCGTTCCGGTACAACCCAGCTGACGATTATAGTTTGAGCCGGCATGTTCTCATCGGCACTATGACTGAAGTGTGTCCTTACTGCAAGGATCTGAAATTTAATGGAGAAAGAAAAGAAATGTGTTGCACCCCTGGGAAAATTAAACTGCCTCAACTTGGAGAACCGCCAGAGCCATTAAAAACTTTGCTTGCCGGATATACCGCCGAATCAAAGCATTTCCTAGCTAACATTAGGAAATAGAACTCATGCTTCCAAATGACGTCGTTCAGCGCAGAAATCGTAACAGCTCAATTCATGCCAACTTTCAAAGTGAAAGGACAAATTTATCATAAAGCCGGCTCCCTGCTTTCGTTCTCAGATGGTCAACATAAATTCCTACAAATGTATTTCATCGGTGATGGCAATGATGAATTGAATGCACGCTGCAGAATTTCTACCGGCATAAAAAGGTCCATCGTTTCCCAACTGCAAGAGCTTCTTCACAGAAAAAACAATTTAGTGTGTTTGTTCAAAACAGCAATTGACATGATGCCATCTGATACACACAAGATTGTTATTCATGCTGACAAAACGGCTGCTGGAGAACATGTGCGAAGATTCAATGCTCCAACTATAGATGAAGTGGCAGTTGTTATAGTTGGAGATCAATTCCACCCTACAGATATTGTTCTTTATCAGAGAAACAATCGACAAAAGTTGCAGAAACTCATCGATGCTACGATGCCCTGCAATATCCAATCATTTTTGGGATGGTGCCAATGGATATCACTTCAATGTTAAGATGATAAATCCAGTCAGTGGCAAAGAAACAAATATGAAATGCAGTGCAATGAACTATTATTCATACCAATTAATAATTCGAGAGAATAAAGACAATCACATTTTGAAATGCTGTCAATTGTTTCACCAATACATCGTAGATATGTATGCAAAAATCAAAACAGAATGTTTGATATTCATCCATTTGAATCAGACCAAGCTTCACTCAGAAGAATACATTCATTTGCGAGATGCAGTTGTAAATGACAGTAATACAACTAACATTAAAAGATTAACAATTTTGCCATCTTCATATATAAGCAGTCCACATCATATGCATGAGTATGCTCAAGATGCAATTGCATATGTTCGTCACTATGGGCGTCCAGACCTATTCATTACATTCACATGTAATCCAGCTTGGGATGATATACAACAGCTCTTACTTCCTAGCCAATCGCCGGTGAATAGGCATGACATCACAGCACATATTTTCAGACAGAAGCTGAAATCGCTGATGGATTTCATGGTAAAACATGAAGTGTTTGGGTATGTGTGCTGTAAAAAATTAATGAGCAATGTCGTAGAAGCAACAATCTTGACAGGACCTTTCAAAGGTGAAGATGTCCTCATTTCTCGCATTCCTATGATTCCAATGGATGTGCCATTTCAATTTAAGAGATTGCAATTCCCAATGCAATTGGCGTTTGCAATCCCCATCAACAAGGTCAGGGCCAATCTTTAGAATTGTGCGCTTTAGATCTACACATGGATTGCTTCTCACATGGACAATTATATGTTACGTGTTCTCGACTTGGCAAACCAGACAATCTCTATATCTGCACAGACAATGGAACAACAAAAAATATTGTATACCCACAAGCATTGTGAAATTAAATATATTAGAAACATGCGCTTTCTCTTTTTTTTCTTTTCTATTTAACCAGATTGAGCCACAGCAACGCGTGGCCTCGTACAGCTAGTGCATTTATAAAAATAAAACTAGCTTTTACAGTCTCACAAGAAACAAGTGTTAAGTTTTCAGGAATTTTGCAGTTTTAAAATGTTGGCTTTCTCTCAGTTATGGTGAAAGTATTTATACCATGGAAATTGGCAAATGCTACAAATCAGGGTTTTTTCCCTGAGAGAACTTATTGTTAAACATTAGTATACCACTGTCTAAGTCCTATGCAGATTAACTCTGAAAAAAATGAAAATATACCTTTAGCTACTAAGAGAGAACAGTTCTGGAATGGAATGATAAATTTTAATTTTTTAAATTTAGGTGTATTTGGGATATTCAGGGTCTAACAGAATAATATTTTTTTCATTTCCAATGTAACAGAATCATACCTTTTATGGTAATCCTTGCTCTACTGTCTTCATATTAGGATTCTAATGTTTGCAAGTCTTTGTCATTTGCTATTTATTAGTTTATTGATTTACTTAAAAAGTCATAAGTCACAAATTTTCATCTTCCATGTCAGAATTTTACACTACCTATAAGTCAATGCTTTATAAATATATTTATGTTGTTGTTGATAATAAAGATAATTTAAACAAACTCATAATGAAAATTTACCTCTTGGCTGGTTCTTCATCCTTGTCTAAATCTAGTTAATATTTTAATACTCATTTTAAACACAAATATAGAACCCTGGCCAGTTGACTTTGTGGTAGAGTGTCCACATGGCATTTAGAAGTCCTGAGTTCAATTGCTGGTCAGGGCACACAGGAGAAGCATCCAGCTGCTTCTCCACCCTTCTCCCTCTCCTTCCTCTCTGTCTCTCTTCTCCTCCCTGCCTGCAGTCATGGCTCAATAGGAGTGAGGTGGCCCAGGCACTGTGGATGGCTCCAGAAAAGAAAAAAAAATGGCCCAGATTGCAACAGAGCATGGGCCCCCAGATGGATAGAGCATCGCCCCCTAGTGGGCTTGCCGGGTGGATCCTGGTCCTGGTGTATGCTGGAGTCTGTCTCTGCCTCCCCTTCCTTCACTAAAACAAAAACAAAAACAAAAAAACAATAAAGACAAAAATAGCTCAGATTTTAGATACTTTAAGTTCTTTAAAAGTAAGATAATCTACTTTATGTAAATTCAAGATATTTTTTATTTTGATTACCACTTCATTGTAATAAAACAGTTTTATCCCATTAGATAAAATAGCAAGTTAAAACCACTTATTTTGAAATAAGACAACAGATACTTAACTTCTGGTTAAATTTTGATTATTTGGCTTTACCCTTAAAAACCTGGTCCTATCATTGTAATATCTGTACTACAGGGCATTCAGAATTAATTTGAATAGCTTCCAATGAATCAAAATTTTCTGTATGGTTGCCATATCTAGCAAATAAAAACAGAGAACTCCCACTTAAATTTGAATTTCAGATATTTCAAATATTACACGAGATATATTTACACAGAAAAATTATTTATTGTCTAGGAAAGTCAATTCAACTGGGCATCCTGTATTTTATCAGGCAACACTAAGTTCTCAGGTTTATCTTAGATTCCTTAGGTCAAGGACTCTAAACCAGATGAACTTAAACCATGGGTTTGAGAGAGTTGGTAAATACAGTACCTAAAACAGGATGTAAAAGACTTTTAATAGATGTGTTTGTAGATTTTTCTGGGGAACAAAAACATAGCTTTTATCAGTGACCGTTAAAAAAATTTTTTTAATTGATTGATTGGCTTGAGAGAGAGAGAGAAAGGCAGGAAGAGAGAGAAAGAAACACCAATTTTGTTGTTCTACCTATTTATGCATTTATTGGTTGATTCTTGTATGTGCCCTGACCCAGGATCAAACCTACAACCTTGGTGTATCTGGACGATGCTCCACCCAATTGAGCTACCTGGCCAGGGCTTATTAATGACACTTAATGAAAAGTTTGCTTCAAAATTTCTTGGAGAGCTTGTAAAAAATGTGTGCCAAAAAAACTGAAGACAGTGGGTAGAGAATGCTATTACTTTTGTTTAACAGAGGGAGAAACATTTTATTACACGTTTATATGCATAGAATCACTCTGGAAGAACTCACAAGAAGCAGGAAGCGGTGCTTACTGGGACAAAAATAATTCTTACTTTTCACTATTACTCTCTTGTACCATTTAATTTTATGACATTGGCCATATTTTATCTATTTAAAAATACAAAAACAGGTCCTGGCCAGCGGCTCAGTGGGTAGGGCGTCCACTGGTCGTATGGACATCCTAGGTTCGATTCCTGATCAGCGCACACAGGAGAAGTGACCCACTACTTCTCTTCCCTATATCTCTCCCTCAGCAGTGGCTCAACTGGAGCGTGGGCCCCAGTGCTGAGGATAGTTGGTTGATCTGAGCACATCAGCCTCAGGTGCTAAAAATAGCTTGGTACCCAAGCATGGCCCCAGAAGGGGTTGCCAGGTAGATCTTGGTTGGGGTGCATGTGGGAGTCTAACTATCTCCTCATTTCTCTCAAAAATAAATAAATAAATATTTTAAAAATAAAAATACAAAAACAATATAAAAATAACAACAGTGAACAGGCCTCACTCTAGGTCTCTTCAGCCAGAATTTTAAAATTTTTAGTGACTGGGCCATTAGGTCTGTGTGTGTTTCTTAGTTTGTTTGTTTTTTTTTAACTCCATAGTGTATTTTGATTATACCTCAAAATCACTCACACACTATTCAATGACATTTGCTGAAAGACACATAGAGATGCACACATAACACATACCACACACATACACCCCAACCCCTATATATCCCAGGGAAGACCCAGCAAATTAATTAGTCACTTCAGCTACACTGGAGAGGTTCTCTGTAGAACTGACAGGGGGTGATTCAGACCAGTCCACATTTAGGGGTGGTGAGACAGGAAATTTCTCAATGTTTAAGTTGAAGGCTCAGGATAGTAGTCTCCTAATTAATATTTTTGCCACTACATTATGCCATGGAGTAATTGAGTACATAGTTCCTTATTCCTCAATTAAATAACCTGTCTTTTTTCTGCACTTCTAGTGTGTGGAGCCAGGATTAGCAATGACCTGCTACTTCTGGAAACTCTTCTATGTGTTCTGGCATCGTAGGAATTTGCCCAGCCTGCTTCAAAGAGACAGCCCCACCTATTCACAATTTACCTCGTTCTACCCACTGCCCAACAAATAGCATTCAATGTTCAAGGAATGGCTACAATTCTTAGTGGTTAAGCCTGCAGAGAGAAAATATGCACCCAGCTGAGTGTGTTAGAGCACTACTTGGGTCATTCTCCTGAAGTCACCCTGAGAAAGTGTCTCTTCCTTATCCATGCTTCTCTTCATTTCAGCAAAATTGGCAGGAAAGACTTTCTTCATAAGCAAACATACAACTGAGAAAAAAATTTTATTCTCTTTTCTTAGTGTACTATTTCTGGTCCAGAGAAAAGGAATGCCACAAATTACATGACTGTACCACAATATATGCAATGCACTTGATTTCATTTGTAAAAATCTCTGACATTAGCCCCAGCTGGTTGGCTCAGTGGTAGAGCGTTGGCCTGGTGTGTAGAAGTCTCAGCTTCGATTCCCAGCCAGGACACACAGGAGAAGCGCCCATCTGCTTCTCCACCCTTCCCCCTGTCCTTTCTCTGTCTCTCTCTTCCCCTCCCGCAGCCAAGGCTCCATTGAACCAAAGTTGGCCCAGGCGCTGAGGATGGCTCCATGGCCTCTGCCTCAGGCACTAAAATGGCTCCGGTTGCAATGGAGCAACACCCCATATAGGCAGAGCATCACTCTCTAGTGGCCTTGCCGGGTGGATCCTGGTCAGGCACATGCGGGAGTGTCTTTCTGCCTCCCTGCTTCTCACTTCAGAAGATACAAAAAACAAAAACAAAAAAACTCTGACAGTATAATGAACCTGTGTCCTAGAAAATAGGGTCCAATACCCCTCTACTGACAGTAATGCTGGGGTTCCTGGAGATCCTTCTCCAGCCTCCAAAAAATCCCTTGATAATCTTAAATGTTTTCTTGGTTGAAAGGATCCAGGATAATGACTCCAAAATCCATATGCTGGTATTTTTAAGAAAAAGAAATGTTACAGAACTGTGAATTTTGTGTTTACTCTAGATATGTCAACATTCAAGAACCTTCGCAATATGGCCTCTAAGCTCTCCTCCTATCTCCAATCACTCTCTGCCATTGTTCCTAAACTTCAGCCATATCCAACTGCACTTACTTCCATGACTGCCTGGGTACTCTCTCTGCTTCTGTAAATGTGTTCCTCTTCATCTGGCTTACTCTTACCACTTCTCAAAAACTCACCTCACAGCCCTGGCCGGTTTGCTCAGTGGTAGAGCATTAGCCTGTCATGTGGATGTCCTGGGTTCGATTCCTAGTTAGGGCATACAGGAGAAGCAACCATCCATCTGCTTCTGCTTCTCCACCTCTCCTCCTTCTCTCTCTCTCTCTCTCTCTCTCTCTCTCTCTGTTCCCCTCCCAAAGCCATGGCTCAATTGATTAGAGTACATTGGCCCTGGGCACTGAGGGCAGTTCTATGGAGACTCTGCCTCAGGCACTAAAAATAGCTTGATTGCAAGCATGGCCCCAGATGGGCTGAGCATAGGCCCCAGACAGGGGTTGCCAGGCGGATCCTGATCAGGGCACATGCAGAGTCTGTCTCTCTATCTCCCCTCTTCTTACTTAGAAAAGAAAAAAAAATAATAACTCACCTCACAGGTGATGCCTCTGAGAAGCCTTCACGTATCTCCCTCTTTTTTTCTCTCTTGATTTTAAACTTGGTGCTTCTTTGTATGTTACCATTCTTAGTACCTGCCTCTAAGCAGATAGCAATTCAAATAGTCTTTAAACCTGTCTGTCTCACCTTGGCCAGTTGGCTCAGCAGTGGAGAGTTGGCCTGGCATGTGGATGTCTTCAGTTCAATTCCTGGTCAGGGCACACAGGAGAAGCACCTATCTGCTTCTCCAGCTCTTCCCCTCCCCCTTCTCTCTCTCTTCCCCTCCTGTATCCATAGCTCAAATGATTCAAGCAGGCTGGCCCCGGGCACTAAGGATGGCACCATGACCTCACCTCAGGCTCTAGAATAGCTCAGTTGCTGAGCAACAGAGCAGCGGCTCCAGATAGGCAGAGCATTGCCAAGTAGGGGGCTTGCCATGTGGATTCCTGTCAGGGAGTCTGACTCTCTGCCTCCTTGCCTCTCACTTAATAAAATAAATTTTAAAAAGTAACTTCTCTGTCTCTTTTGAGGACAGCAGAATTCCTGGCACAAAATAGGTACTTAATTAATGTTTAATAAATGAATATTAAATGTTCTCAAATAAATCAAAATTCACATTCTACATAGCTTTAAAGTGATGTAGGTAAAACATATTTCTGGCATTGATTTTTATATTCTTTTTTTAATTTTTATATTCTTTTATTTCAAATACCTACTTTCCCATTCTTAACTTATTTGCTTTTAAATTACTAATAAACTAGAATTAAAATATAATTTAAAAGAAATCTTAAAATAAAAATTATTTATGGAATAAAGTTCTTTTTGTTTGTTTGTTTTGTTGTTGTTGTTTTGTTTTGTTTTGTTTTGTTTTTGTATTTTTCTGAAGCTGGAAACGGGGAGAGACAGTCAGACAGACTCCTGCATGCGCCAGACCGGGATCCACCCGGCACGCCCACCAGGGGTCGACGCTCTGCCCACCAGGGGGCGATGCTCTGCCCCTCCGGGGCATCGCTCTGTTGTGACCAGAGCCACTCTAGTGCCTGGGGCAGAGGCCAAGGAGCCATCCCCAGCGCCCGGGCCATCTTTGCTCCAATGGAGCCTCGGCTGCAGGAGGGGAAGAGAGAGACAGAGAGGAAGGAGAGGCGGAGGGGTGGAGAATCAGATGGGCGCTTCTCCTGTGTGCCCTGGCCGGGAATCGAACCCAGGACTTCTGCACGCCAGGCCGATGCTCTACCACTGAGCCAACCAGCCAGGGCCGGAATAAAGTTCTTAATTAAACTCTTTTGTACAGGAAAACAATTGATAATAGCTAATCATTTTACATGTATACAAAGCACAGAAATTTTTATAGATTTAAAAAAAATGAATAAATGCCCTTCAACTTAAAATTTTTTTTTGGAAATTACACATAGAAATGGCATCAGTTAGGTACCATTTTCAAAATTGTTTAGAAAGCCAGGTTAAAAGAAACTTTAAAAATTAGTAAAAGGGCCTGACCTGTGGTGGCGCAGTGGATGGGGCGTCAACCTGGAATGCTGAGGTCACCGGTTCAAAACCCTGGGCCTGCCCGGTCAAGGCACATGTGGGAGTTGATGCTTCCTGCTCCTCCCTTCTTTCTCTCTCTCTTCTCTAAAATAAATAAATAAAGATTTTAAAAAATTTTTAAAAATTAGTAAAAGGAATGTAGACAGACCAAAGTAAGCATGACTTAAATTCCTGCAAAAGATTATCAGTGGCAAGTCGAGCATTTATTAAATAATCTACAAAAAGGAAGTAAGCTTAAGGCTGATTATTTTTAAGGTATGAAGAAAGTCCATTCAGCTATGATTCCCAAACTTTTACTCTAAACATGTTATCTCTTTCTACTGTTGTTTTCCTAAAGAATTATACTTGCAAATATATAATTAATTAAAATAATACATTTAAATGTATTTAAGTACAAAAGATAATTTGG
Source organism: Saccopteryx leptura (assembly GCF_036850995.1). Classification (NCBI taxonomy): domain Eukaryota; kingdom Metazoa; phylum Chordata; class Mammalia; order Chiroptera; family Emballonuridae; genus Saccopteryx; species Saccopteryx leptura. The sequence continues at coordinate 166,324,034 of NC_089505.1, forward strand.
CAAGGCTTACACAGAAAGACAGCAAGATAAGGCCTCTGTGAAAATATATAATCATAAACTTCAAAAAAATAGTAAACAAGTTAATCTACATTAAAGCATGTTATAAAGTACAGAAATAATTTTAGAATACAACACCACTTTGTTTAAATCACACAATAAACTTTTAAAATTATAAATCTTTTAAGAAAATATCTGGAAAAAAATATCTGGAGATAGGATTCATATTTTTGTGGGTTATTATTCTTTTTATCTTTTATCAAGCCTACTTAAATAGAAAAAAGAACACTTGATTTTATATTGTTGAGCTTGTTTTCTAAAGATGGAATGTGTTTGTGTTTTGCCAGCCTGATGGCAACATCTTCAAAGGTTTGGATCAGGTCAGTCACAAGGCAGATTAATACAAGCTTTGAGACTGATTAATTGATTTTACAGTGTCATCAGGATCATCTCTAAGCCTATTAATCTGCTTGACTTCAAGCAAATTCTTTGTTTATTCTTTACTTTAACTTTCCCCATGAAAGGAGAGTTTTATTTTTCTATTTTTATTTTTGAAGTTTTTAATTTCTTTTTCTTTCTTTTTTTAATTGATTTATATTTATTGTGTTTACATAGATTCTAGTGTCCCCCTGAATTCATCTCCCCTCTCTCCTGTGTTTCCCTCAACATCCCTTTTGCCCCCCTTCCCCCAACACCCTCCCTCCTTTCCTCCAGAATTTGTTTTTTTTGCTCTCTATAACACTGTGTTATGTGTATATAATTTCACCAATCTCTTTCCCTTCTCTGATCTCATCCTCTCATCCCCTTTCCCTCTGTCCACTTTCCCTCTGGTCCCTTTGATCCCGCCTCTGCCTCTATTCTGTTCCTCAGTTCACATTGTTCATTGGATTCCTCAAATGAGTGAGGTCATATGATATTTTTCTTTCTCTGCCTGGTTTATTTCACTTAAGATAATAGTTTCCAGGACCATCAATGTTGTCTCAAAAAATATTTCCTTCTTTTTCATGGCCCTATAGTATTCCATTCTGTATATGTACCACTGCTTTTTAATCCACTCGTCCACTGACGGACACTTGGGCTGTTTCCAGGTCTTGGCTATTGTAAACAATGCTGCCATAAACATGGGGCTGCATTTCTTGTTTTGAATCAGTGATGTGGTGTTCTTGGGATATATTCCTAAAAGTGGTATAGCTGGGTCAAAAGGAAGTTCCATTTTTAATTTTTTGAGGAATCTCCATACTGTTTTCCACAGTGGCTACACCAGACTGCATTCCCACATCCTTGCCAGCACTTATTCTGTGTTATTTTGTTAATGAGCGCCATTCTGACTGGTGTGAGGTGGTATCTCATTGTGGTTTTAATTTGCATTTCTTTAATGACTAGTGATGTTGAACATTTTTTCATATGCCTATTGGCCATCTGTATGTCCTCTTTGGAGAAGTGTCTATGCATTTCTTCTGCCCATTTTTTAATTGGATTGTTTATCTTCCTAGTGTTGAGTTTTACAAGTTCTTTATAAATTTTGGTTATTAATCCCTTATCAGACTTATTGTCGAATATGTTCTCACATTGTGTGGTTTGTCTTTTTATTTTGTTCATATTGTCTTTAGCTGTGCAAAAGCTTTTTAGTTTGATATAGTCCCATTTGTTCATCCTGTTCTTTATTTCACTTGCCCGTGGAGATAAATCAGCAAATATATTGCTGCGAGAGATGTCAGAGAGCTTACTGCCTATGTTTTCTTCTAAGATGCTTATGGTTTCATGACTTACATTTAAATCTTTTATATATTTTGAGTTTATTTTTGTGAATGGTGATCTAGTTTCATTTTTTTACAGGTAGCTGTCCAATTTTCCCAACACCATTTGTTAAAGAGGCTGTCTTTACGCTCTTACCTCCTTTGTCAAATATCTATTGTCCATGAAGGTGTGGGTTTATTTCTGGGTTCTCTGTTCTGTTCCATTGATCTATATGCCTGTTCTTATGCCAGTACTAAGCTGTTTTGAGTACAATGGCCTTATAGTATAAATTGATATCAGGAAGTGTGATACCACCCAATTTATTCTTCTTTTTCAAGATTGCTGAGGCTATTTGTGTTCTTTTTTAGTTCCATATGAATTTTTGGTTTATTCTATATCTTTGAAGTATGTCATTGGTATTTTAATTGGTATTGCATTGAATTTATAAATTGCTTTGAATAATATAGACATTTTAATGATGTTTATTCTTCCTATCCATGAACACAGTATATGCTTCCACTTTTTTGTATCTTCCTTGATTTCTTTTATCAATGTCTTATAATTTCCCGAGTACAAGTCTTGGTTAAATTTACTCCTAGGTACTCTATTTTCTTTGTTGTTGTTGCAATAGTGAAGGGGATTGTTTTCTTAATTTCTCTTTCAGACAGATCATTGTTGGTGTATAGAAATGCCTCTAATTTCTGAATATTAATTTTCTATCCTGCCATTTTGCTGAATTCATTTATCATCAGGTCCTGTAGTTTCTTGACTGGGACTTTAGGAATTTTCTATGTACAGTATCATATCATCAGCAAATAATGATAGTTTTACTCCTTTTCCAATTTGAATGCCTTTTATTTCTTCTTGTCTGATTGCTGTGGTTAGAACTTACAGAACTATGTTGAATAAGAGTGGTGAGCCTGACCAGGCAGTGGCGCAGTGGATAGAGTGTCAAACTAGGATGCGGAAGACCCAGGTTCAAGACCCCGAGGTCGCCAGCTTGAGCAGGGGCTCAACTGGCTTCAGCAAAGCTCACCATCTTGGATCCAAGGTCGCTGGCTCAAGCAAGGAGTTACTCGATCTGCTGAAGGCCCACGGTCAAGGCACATATAAGAAAGCAATCAATGAAAAACTAAAGTGTCGCAACAAAAAACTGATGATTGATGCTTCTCATGTCTCTGCATTCCTGTCTGTCCCTATCTATCCCTCTCTCTGACTCTCTCTCTGTCTCTGTAAAAAAAAAAAAAAAAGAGTGGTAAAGGGGGTACCCATGCTTTGTTCCTGATCTTAAGGGGATTGCTTTTAATTTTTGCCCATTGTTTATGATGTTGTTGGCTGTTGGTTTGTCATAGATGACCTTTATCATGTTGAGGTATGTTCCTTGTATTCCCACTTTGCTGAGAGTTTTGATCATAAATTGGTGCTGGATTTTTTTTTCTTTTTTGTATTTCTCTGAAGTTGGAAATGGGGAGGCAGTCAGACAGACTCCCGCATGTGCCCGACCGGGATCCACCCGGCATGCCCACCACGGGGCGATGCTCTGCCCATCTTGGGGCGTCGCTCTGCCACAACCAGAGCCATTCTAGCGCCTGAGGCAGAGGCCACAGAGCCATCCTCAGTGCCGGCAAACGCTGCTCCAATGGAGCCTTGGCTGTGGGAGGGGAAGAGAGAGACAGAGAGGAAGGAGAGGGGAAGGGGTGGAGAAGCAGATGGGCGCTTCTCCTGTGTGCCCTGTCCAGGAATCGAACCTGGGACTCCCACACGCCAGGCTGACGCTCTACCACTGAGTCAACCGTCCAGGGCCTGCTGGATATTTTCAAATGCTTTTTCTGCATCTATTGATATTATCATGTAATTTTACTCCTTTATTTTGTTTGATTTGCGAATATTGTACCAGCCTTTTCCTGCCCGGAATAAATCTCACTTGATCATGATGTATGACTTTTTTCATGTATTGCTGGATCTGGTTTGCTAATATTTTGTTGAGAATTTTAGCATCTAAGTTCATCAGGGATATTGGCATATAGTATTCTTTTTTTAATTTACTTTGCCTGGTTTTGGAATCAGAATTATGCTCACCTCATAAAAGGAGCTTGGAAGTTTTCCCTCCTCTTGAATTTTTTGAAATAGCTTGAAAAGAATAGGAGTTAGTTCTTCTTTGAATATTTGGTAGAATTCGTATCTGTCCCAGGGCTTCTGTTTGTTGGAAGTTTTTTGATAACTTTTAATCTCATTTGTTGTAATCAGTCTTTTTAGGTTTTCTGATTCTTCCAGATTGATTTTTGAAAGATTATATGTTTCAAGGAATTTGTCCATTTCACCTAGGTTGTCTAATTTTTTGTTGTACAGTTCTTCATAGTAGTTTTTTACAATCCTTTGTATTTCTGCTGTGTCAATTGTTACTTCTCCACTCTCATTTCTAATTTTATTTATTTGAGTCCTCTCTCTTTTTTTCTTGGTGAATCTGGTTAAAGGTTCATCAATCTGGTTTACCTTTTCAGAGAACCAGCTCTTGGTTTCATTGATCCTCTGTATTTTTTTTTTAGCCTCTATGTCATTTATTTCTGCTTTGATCTTTATTATTTCCTTCCTTCTACTTCCTCTGGGCTTTCCTTGCTGTTTTTTTCTAGTTCTTTTAGATGCAGGGTTAAATTGTTTATTTGAGCTTTTTCCAGCTTCTTAAGGTATGCCTGTAATGCTATGAACTTCCCTCTCAGGACTGCTTTTGCTGTGTCCCATAAATTTTGAGTTGTTGTATGTTCATTTTCATTTGTTTCAAAAATTTTTTTTATTTTTTCCTTGATCTCATTGTTAACTCATTCATTATTTAATAATATGCTATTTAGTTTCCAAGTGTTTGAGTGTTTTTTAGTTTTTCTATTGTAGTTGATTTCTAGTTTCATGCCATTGCGATCCAAGAAGATGCTTGATATAATTTCAATCTTCTTAAATTTATTGAGACTCCTTTTGTGTTCTAACATGTGGTCTATCCTAGAGAATATACCATGAGCAATTGAAAAGAATGTATATTCTGCTGCTTTAGGGTGAAAAGTTCTGAAGATATCTATTTAATCCAGTTGATCTAGTGTGTCCTTTAAGTCTGCTGTTTCTTTGTTAATTTTCTTTCTTGAGGATCTTTCCAGTGCTGTTTGTGGGGTATTGAAATCCCCTACTATTATAGCATTGCTGTTGATCTCGCCCTTTATGTCCATCAAAATCTGCTTTATATATTTAGGTGCTCCCATAGTAGGTGCATAGATTTATAATGGTTATATCTTTCTGTTGGATTGCTCCTTTTATCATTATGTAGTGACCTTCTTTATTCCTTACCATACCTTTGTTTTAAAGTCTATTTTGTCAGATATAAGTATTGCTACCCTAGCTTTTTTTTTCATTTCCATTTGCATGAAATATATTTTCCATTCCTTTACTTTTAGTCTATGTGTATCTTTTGTTTTGAGGTGAGTCCCTTGTAGACAGCATATGTATGGGTCCTGTTTTCTTATCCATGCAGCTACCCTATATCTTTTGACTAGAGCATTTAATCCATTTAAATTTAAGGTTATTATTGATATGTAGTTGTTTATTGCCATTTTATTCTTTAATTCTACATTCCTCTTTTAATAGATTTTTTCCCCTTCTTTGTTCTGTTTACAACAGGCCCCTTAACATTTCTTGCAGTATTGTTTTGGTTGTAATGAATTCCTTGAGTTTTTTTTTTTTTTTTTGTCTTAGAAGCTTTTCATTTTAAACGATAGCCTTGCTGGATAAAGAAGTCTGGGTGTAGGCTCTTGTTCTGCATTACTTTGAATATTTCTTGCCATAGCCTTCTGGTCTCAAGTGTTTCTGTTGAGAAGTCAGATATCATCCTTATGGGGGCTCCTTTGTAGGTGATTGACTGCTTTTTTCTTTCAGCTTTTAGTATTCTTTCTTTATCTTTTAGCTTTGGTATTTTAATTATGATGTGTCTTGGTGTAGGTCTCTTTGGGTTCCTCTTTAATGGGATTCTCTGTGCTTCTTGAATTTGTGTGACTTTTTACTGCATCAATTTAGGGAAGTTTTCAGTTATGATTTTTTCAATCAGGTTCTCTATCCCTTGTTCTTCCTCTTCTTCTTCAGGAACCCCTATTATGTGGATGTTGTTTCTCTTCATGTTGTCACAGAGCTCTGTTACCGTTTCCTCAGACTTTTTGATCTTCCTTTTTTTTTTTTTTTTTTTGCTGTTCTGCTTCCATGCTTTCACTTATCTTGTTCTCTAAATTGCTCATTTGATTCTCTGCTTTGTCCAACCTGCTTTTAATTCCTTCTACTGTAGTCTTCCTTTCTGATATTGTGTTTGTCATTTCTCTTATTCTTTTTTATGATTTCAATGTACTTTTTGATGCCAGCTATCTCTTTATATAGGTGCTCATTTTGTCCATCTATTGTTGCTCTAAGATCCTTGAGCATCCTAACAATCATTATTCTAAACTCTGCATCTGGTATCTTATTTATTTTTATTTCATTCAGTTCTTTCTCTGGGGATTTCTCTTTTTGATTCGTTTGAATTGCACTTGTCTGTCTTTCTATTTTGTCCCAGTATAGACTAGATAACACTGTAACTATGGTTGTTAGGTCCTGAGCTGATGTTCTCCATATCTGGCTACTGGATGTAACAGCCCTGGACCTCCCTGGCTGGAATCTGTGCAGACCAGTGGGGATCACTACTTTTGACTGGCCCTTAGCAATCTTCCTGGAGCTACAGGTGATCCAGGATTTGTGGCTGCCTCTGCTGGGCCTTGTGCCATTGTAACTATCAGCTGCATCCTAGGCTTGCTTTCATCTACTCTTGACCCATGTGTGTGGCTTCTCTATTCCTTAAGTGAGGTCTTTCCACCAGCCCTCTCTGCCTCTGCCTCCTCAGGCTCTTGGGCACCAGTGCAGGCTCATAGGCTGCAGCTCAGGCTACTTCACAGGTGTGGGGGACTCCTTGCCTTTCTGGGCTCTGCCCCTGTGGGCATGTGTGATGCCTCTTCAGGCTCTATCCTTCTAGAAAGGAGAGTTTTAAACTCCGCACAAAATGCAATACATTTAGGATAATGATAAAACTATCTCCTATTACAATCAAATGTGTTTTGGTTTTGTCAAAACCATGTAACTGTTTACATATTGAAATTTTTTGACTGTCTACATATTGAAGAATTTATATTGGTATTTTTTTCCTGAAAAGCTCTACCAAATGATTAACTTTGCTAAATATGAATATGTTCTATGCTACCCAAACATGATACAGCTTTTAAAAATCTAAACATAAAACATCATGTTGGTAATGCAGGGTATGAAAGCTATAGGCTCTTTAACAAACACCACTACATCAAATGAGTGCCCAAATAAAAAGAAGTAAAAATTTTTTTTGTATTTTTTCAAAGTGAGAAGTGGGGGGTGGCAGACAGACAGACTCCTGCATGTGCCCAACTGGGATCCACCCAGCATGCCCACCAGGGGGCAATGCTTTGTCCATCTGGGGCACTGCTCCGTTGCAGCCGAAGCCATTCTAGTGCCTGAGGTGGTGGCCATGAAGCCATCCTCAGCTCCCGGGCCAACTTTGCTCCAATGGAGCCTTGGCTGTGGGAGGGGAAGAGAGAGACAGAGAGGAAGGAGAGTGGGGAGGGTGGAAAAGCAGTTGGGTGCTTCTCCTGTGTACCCTGGTCTGGGATTGAACCTAGGACCTCCACATACCGGGCCAACACCCTACCGCTGAGCCAACTGGCCAGGGCCTAAAAAAGAAATGAATCTTGACCCCTACCTCATATTATACACAGAATTCAATTTCAGGTAGATTTTAGATCCAACTGTGAAAATTAATATAGTGAAGCTTCTAGAACAAACCATATGAAATTATCTTCATGACTTGTATACAAAAATTTTTAAACAGGATACAAAAAGCACTAAACAAAAAGAAAGAAACTGATAAATTAGAAGACATTAAAGTTCATCAAAAAGTGCTTTTAAGAGAATAAAAAGGTGGCCCTGGCCAGTTGGTTCAGTGGTAGAGCGTCGGCCTGGTGTGCAGGAGTCCCGGGTTCGATTCCCGGCCAGGGCACACAGGAGAAGCGCCCATCTGCTTCTCCACCCCTCCCCCTCTCCTTCCTCTCTGTCTCTCTCTTCCCCTCCCGCAGCCAGGGCTCCATTGGAGCAGCGTTTTCCCGGGCGCTGAGGATGGCTCTGTGGCCTCTGCCTCAGGTGCTAAAATGGCTCTGATTTCGGCAGAGCGACACCCCAATATGGGCAGAGCATCGCCCCCTGGTGGGCATGCCGGGTGGATCCCGGTAGGGCGCATGCAGGAGTCTGTCTGACTGCCTCCCCGTTTCCAACTTCAGAAAAAAAAAGAAAAAGAGAATGAAAAGGCAAGCCCAGAATGAGAATATATTAGTAATACATATTATTTATTTATTTATTTATTTTTGTATTTTTCTGAAGCTAGAAATGGGGAAAAACAGTCAGACAGACTCCCGCATGCGCCCGACCAGGATCCACCCGGCACGCCCACCAGGGGGCGATGCTCTGTCCCTCCAGGGCATTGCTCTGTTGCGACCAGAGCCACTCTAACGCCTGGGGCAGAGGCCAAGGAGCCATCCCCAGCGCCCGGGCCATCTTTGCTCCAATGGAGCCTCGGCTGTGGGAGGGGAAGAGAGAGACAGAGAGGAAGGAGAGGGGGAGGGGTGGAGAAGCAGATAGGCGCTTCTCCTGTGTGCCCTGGCCGGGAATCGAACCCAGGACTTCTGCACGCCAGGCCGACGCTCTACCACTGAGCCAACCGGCCAGGGCTATTAGTAATACATATATACAACAAAGGACTCACATCTAGAATATGTAAAGAATTCTGACAAAACAATAAAATAGACCACATGATCAAAATTTGGCAAAATACAAGAATCAGCATGGCACATAGAAAATATTCAGTCTACAAATATATTAAAATGTGTTTAATTTAAAGTTATTAGATGTCAGAGAAATGCACATTAAAGCCCTCAATAAAATATTGTTATATTTCTATCAGAATAACTAAAATTAAGAAGATTGGCAATACTAAGTGTTGGTGAAAATACAGAACAATGGAAATTCTCACAGGGTACAGGTGAAAATATCAATTGCTACAACACTAAAGAACTATTTGGCAATATCACATAGTATATGGACCCAAAATTCTACTCCTAAAAAGCAGTACATTCATATGTGCACCAAAAGGCAAGTGTAAGGATGTTGATAGCAGCAATTATTTGCAGTAGTTAAACTCTGGTAACAACTCAAATTTCCTTCAGTAGTAGTAAGGCTAAACAGAGGTACATTTATATAATAAAATACATTACCATGAAGAAAGAGAATAATACAAGCAAAAGTAACCAAAAATATTGAGTGAAAGAAGCCAGACACAAAAATATACAATATAATGAATAGTTACTTTTATAAAATTTCTCAAAACAGGAAAACCGAAATTATAATATTAGAAGTGAGGATAATAATTATCCCTGAGGAGAAAGAAGGGGGTAATGATTGGGAGGAAGCACAAGGGGGTATTCTGAAATAATGGTAATGTTCTTTTATTTTATCTGTGTGATGCTTACATGTGTTTTCACTTTTTGATGATACTCCAGACTAGTGGTACTTAGATTTGTGCATTTTGCATATATGTTATACTTCAAAAAGAATTATCTCTTTGAGTTACTTATTTACCTTGTAAATAACTCTAGTTTCCAAAAGGTATATTGGATCATTTATAATGGTTTTCAATATTCACAAAACTTTTCAGAAACATGTCTATTGAATAACATAAGTTGTACCTATGCAAACCATTATTAAACATAGGTAGGGGAGTTTAATCATTGCATTAGTTTTGACTGCCATCTAATGGTAAGAATGCTGCACTATTCAGAAACAAACAGAACCTGTCTTTTCAATGAGCAAAAAATCATCAACTTTCTTACAGTTTGCAGAACTGCTTTTCTATAGAACTTATCATCTATAAATAATAGGTAACTATTTGAACATGATGTAAATATCAAGTGAAATGATAGGACATGTAAACATTTGGACATGATGTAAACATTATCCCATTCATTTAGGATTGTTAAATCTGAAATAAAATAGAATTTTCCATTTCTCTGTATAAAAAGTTCATGACCCTATTAAAATTTTTATTCTTTCTCTTAACCGTACTTCACAGTCCTTACCAATTACATCTGCTTAGTACAGCAAATATCAGGCAACAATACAATATATATTCTTGTTACCATGAAAATCCAAAATGAGAAATAGACTTAGCATGTGTAATTTAATATCTTGAATACAGTACAAAGCACTAAACTAATGTATTGCTTAAAACAGTCCACTTGGAGTTTTGTCATTGAGTTCATATGTGCCTTGACCAGGCAAGCCCAGGGTTTCGAACCGGCAACCTCAGCATTTCCAGGTCAACGCTTTATCCACTGTGCCACCACAGGTCAGGCAAACAGTCCACTTGGATTGTAGCTTTTCCACAGGATTTTTGAGAGCAGGACCTATGGAGCATGTTGCTAAGGTCTAACTAAGAAGTAACATGCACTAGAATGCAATCTAAAACTAAAGAGAAAGGTATAGAAAGATGAGAATTTTAGGTGAGAATAAGCACTTTAGAGCCTCAGGTATTAACTAGATTTTTTTAAAGCAAAGAAGAATTTATTTAATAGATATAAAACTTTTCATATTATGTCCTTTTTTTCTTTTTCAATATTTTTTATTGTGGTGAAATACATATAGAAAGATGAGAATTTTAGGTGAGAATAAGCACTTTAGAGCCTTAGGTATTAACTAGATTCTTTTGAAGCAAAGAAGAATTTATTTAATAGATATACAACTTTTCATATTATGTCCTTTTTTTCTTTTTCAATATTTTTTATTGTGGTGAAATACATATAACATAAAATATACCATCTCAACCATTTTCAATTGTATAGTTCAGTGGTATTGAATACCTTCACATTGTTGTGCAACTATCACCATCATCTTTTTCTTTTTCTCTTTTTGACCACATAATTTGTTATTAAGGTATATATTTTTTAACATTTAATTTATTCTGATGGCATGGTTCATCAAACCACACAGGTTTTAAGTGTACAACTCAAAATAACACCATTTACAAACCACACTGTGTACTCTCCACCTCAAGCAAAGTCGCTTTCCACCTCCATATCTCCCACTTTGCTCTCCTCCCCCTACCTCCACCCTTCATTCCCTCTGACTATTGCCACCCTGTTGTCTGTACTATACATAATGTAAATATGATTTTGGCTAATCTCTTCATCTTTCATCCAGTACCCTTACCCTCCTCCCTTCTGACACCTGTCCATTTGTTCCATGTGTCCATGCCTCTGTTTCTATTTTGTTCATCAATCTATTGTGTTCATTAGAGTCCACATATAAGTGAGATCATGAGTGGGTACACAATGGAATACTACACAGCCATAAAAAAGAAGAAAATCTTACCCTTTGTGACAGCATAGATCAGTGGTTCTCAACCTTTCTAATGCCGTGACCCCGCAATACAGTTCCTCATATTGCAGTGACCCCAAACCAAAAGATAATTTTGGTGGCTACTTCATAACTGTAAATTTGCTACAGTTATGATTTGGAATATAAATACCTAATATGCATTATGTATTTTCTGATGGCTTTAGGTGACCCCTGTGTTTTGGTCGTTTGACCCCCACCGGGGTTGCGACCCACAGGTTGAGAATCGCTGGTATAGATGGACCGGGAGATAATGCTAAGTGAAATGAGCCATTCGGAGAAAGATCAATACTATATGATCTCTAATGTCCTTTTGAATACTTCTTTACCATATGGGTTATTTAGAAGTGTGCTATTCAGTACCCACATATTTGAGGATGTTTCAGGTATCTTTCTGTTATTAATTTCCATTTTGTTTCTTGTGGTCATATTTTGTATCATTTGCAACTTTTCAATTTATTGAAACTTGTTTTTTTTATCAGAATATGACATCTTGAAAAATAAGTTGTAGATACTTGAAAAGAACATGTATTCTGTTGCTGTTAGTTGGAGTGTTTGACAAATGTCAATTAAGTCAAGTTGGTTCATAATGCTCAAGTCTTCTAAATACTTACTATTTTGGGGCCTACCAAAAAGTTCTATTAATTAATGAAACCTGACTCTAATAAGTATAGATTTGTATATCCCTCCTTGCAGTTCTACTGGTTCTGCTTCATGTGTTAAAGTTTGGTTATTAGGTGCATTAACATTCAGAATTCTTGTCCTCCTAAAATGAGATACCACCTCACACCTGTTAGATTAGCTATTATCAACAAGACAGGTATTAGCAAATGTTGGAGAGGCTGTGGAGAAAAAGGAACCCTCATTCATTGTTGGTGGGAATATAAACTGGTACAGCCATTCTGGAAGAAAATTTGGTGGTTCCCCCCAAAATTAAGACGAACTACCATGTGACCCAGCAATCCCTCTACTGCAGTGGTCCCCAACCTTTTTGGGGCCACAGACTGGTTTAATGTCAGAAAATATTTTCACAGACTGGCCTTTAGGGTGGGACGGATAAATGCACCAAATAGAATTATGCAACCGGCGTAAACATTGTGGTATTTTTATTTTATTTATTTATTTATTTATTTATTTATTTATTTATTTATTTTTTCATTTTTCTGAAGCTGGAAACAGGGAGAGACAGACAGACTCCCGCATGCGCCCGACTGGGATCCACCCGGCACGCCCACCAGGGGCGACGCTCTGCCCACCAGGGGGCGATGCTCTGCCCATCCTGGGCGTCGCCATGTTGCGACCAGAGCCACTCTAGCGCCTGAGGCAGAGGCCACAGAGCCATCCCCAGCACCCGGGCCATCTTTGCTCCAATGGAGCCTTGACTGCAGGAGGGGAAGAGAGAGACAGAGAGGAAGGAGGGGGGGAGGGGTGGAGAAGCAAATGGGCGCTTCTCCTGTGTGCCCTGGCCGGGAATCGAACCCGGGTCCTCTGCACGCTAGGCTGACGCTCTACCTCTAAGTCAACCGGCCAGGGCAACATTGTGGTATTTTTAAATATAATTGTCGAACTTATAAGACAAGCGTTAAGAGTGAGTCTTAGACGGATGTAACAAAGGGAATCTGGTCATTTTTTAAAAATAAAACATTGTTCAGACTTAAATATAAATAAAACGGAAAGAATGTCAGTTATTTATTCTTTCTCTGCGGACCGGTACCAAATGGCCCACGGACGGGTATTGGTCCGCGGCCCGGAGGTTGGGGACCACTGCTCTACTGGGTACCTACGAAAAAACTCAAAAACATTAGTACGCAAAGACACATGCACCCCCATGTTCATTACAGCATTTTTAAGGTGGCCAAGACATGGAAATAACCAAAGCGTCCCTCAATAGATGATTGGATAAAGATGTGGTACATATACACTATGGAATACTACTCAGCCATAAGAATGATGACATATTGCCATTTACAACAACATGGGAGAAACTTGAGGACATTATACTAAGTGAAATAAGCAAACCAGAAAAAGCTAAGAACTATATGATTTCACACATATGTGGGATGTAAAACTGAGACTCATCAATATAGATAAAAGTGAAGTAGTTACCAGGAGGAGGGAGTGAGTAAAAAGGCGTAAAGGACAAATACACAGTGATGTAAAATTATTTGACTTTGGGTAATGGCCACACAATGCAATCAACAGTCCTAATGCTATAGAAATGTTTAACTGAAACCTATGTACTCTTATTGCTGTCACACCATTAAATTTCTAAAAAAAAAAAGAATTCTTCTCTTCCTCTTGATCAACTGATCCTTTATTATTATTAAATGACCCTTTTTAACATTGGCAATATTCTTTACTCAGAAAGCTACTTTGTCTGAAATTAATACTGTCACTTTAGCAATTCTTTTTTTTTCTTTTTTCTTTTTTTTTCCTGAAGTTGGAAATGGGGAGGCAGTCGGACAGACTCCCGCATGCGCCCGACCGGGATCCACCCGGCATGCCCACCAGGGGGCAATGCTCTGCTCATCTGGGGCGTTGCTCTGTTGCAACCAGAGCCATTCTAGCGCCTGAGGCAGAGTCCATGAAGCCATCCTCAGCGCCCAAGCCAACTTTGCTCCAATGGAGCCTTGGCTGTGGGAGGGGAAGAGAGAGACAGAGAGGAAGGAGAGGGGGAGGGGTGGAGAAGCAGATGGGTGCTTCTCCTGTGTGCCCTGGCCAGGAATCGAACCCGGGACTCCTGCATGCCAGGCCGACGCTCTACCACTGAGCCAACCTGCCAGGGCCACTTGGCAATTCTTTTAATTGGTCTTAGCATGGTATATTTTTTTCATTATTTTTTTACTTTTTTTGGTGTGTCTTTGTTTTTTTAATGGATTTCTTGATGAAATCTATTTTTAATCCAACTAAATAATTTCTTGGGCTGTTATATGACAGGGTTTAAATCTATCATATTGATTTTTGTTTTCTATTTATCTTATTTGGTTTTTGTTTCTTCTCTTTCTTTTTTAAAACTTTTTTTTGGATTAATTTAGTAATTTTTAAAAGATTTTACTTAGACAATTAATTTTAACGGAGTGACATTGGTAAACTAGAGTAAAAAGATTTAAAGAAAACATCTCCAGATCATTTAGACATTCAATTATGTTGTATACCCATTACACAAAGTCAAATTGTCCTCTGTCATCTTTTATTTGTTTTTTATGCCCCTCCCCTCCCCCACTCCCCCTCTTCCCTTTCCCTCTCCTGGTAACCATTGCACTCTTATCTATGTGCATGAGTCTAAATTTTGTGTCCTAATTTAGTAATTTTTATAATTCCATTCTATCTCCAGACTTTGGTCTATTAGATATAATTCTGTTTTATCTTTAGCATTAGTAATATATACCATATTGCCCCATGTATAAGACACATCCTTTTTCAAAAAATTTGAGGTCTAAAAACTGAGTGCATCTTATACAGTGGTTGTAGTTTTTTTACTTGCATTTCCTACTTTTTCGTGCTTGTCTTTGAGCTCATTGTTTTGCACTTGTTACCAGTATATTACAATAGGTTACATTTTGCCACATTCTGCCCAGAAATGGCTCAAAAAATATTTTCATGTAGTGCTGAATTCAAGGTAAAAGTGACCCAGTTTGCAAAAATGAATGGAAATCGTGCTGCTGAACATAAGTTTGTCTTCCTCCAACTGAGAAATCAATCCGAGACTGGCTACAAGAAGAAGAAATTCTACTGAAAACACCTGGGCAGAAGAGGCCATGAGAGGCAAGTGGCCTGATTTAGAGATGGAATTGAAGATATGTATTAAAGAGCAAAGGGCAATTGGAACTCCTGTGTCCACAAAGATGGTTCAGCATGAGGCAAGAAGAATTGCTGATGAAAAAGTTACTGATTTCAAAGGAGGACACAATTGGTGCTTCAGGTTCATGAAACAGAATGGACTAAACATGCGTACACACACCAGACTTGCCCAAAAGATGCCTGAAAACTATAAGCAGAAAGTTCTTGAGTTTCATCATTTTGTCATTCAATGTTGGAAGACACATCAGTTTGAGTTGGGACAAATTACAAGTATGGGTGAAGTCCCCCTTCAATTTGGTGTCCCAAGTAACAGAACTGTTGATAACAAAGGGGCGAAAACTCTGTGAAGACAAGTGGACATAAAAAGAGCCATTATACAGTTGTTCTAGCTTGTTGTGCTAATGGAACTAAGCTGCCTCCTATGCTGATTTTCAAATGCAAAACAATGCTAAAAGAAGACATCGCTTGAGGAGTGATTGTCCACATTCATGACATGGGTGGGATGGGTCAGGATGAGATGAAGATCTGGTTTGAGAAAGTTTGGAGAAGGAGACCAGGTGTGCCTTTACTCATACCTGCCCTACTGGTGTTTGATCAGTTCAGGGCACACATTACAAAAAACACAAAAGAAGATTGCTGCAGTGACAAAAACAAAACTTGCCATCATACCTGGAGGCTTGACATCCCAACTCCAACCACTTGATGTCAGCATTAACAAACCCTTCAAAGCTGAATGAGAGATGAATGGAACCAATGGATGAAGTCTTCTGGGGACAATTTCACACCAGTAAGAAAAGTGAAGAAACCAACTATAGGAGAAGTTTGTAGCTGAGTGAGAAGATCCTGGGATAATATGAAGATTGAGATTGTTGTCAAGTCATGTAAGAAGTGTGGCATTTCAAATGCCATAGATGGAACTGAAAATGAGGCAATATATGAAGACAGTGATTCGTCATCAGACACAGATGAGGTCAAGCTAATGGATGGGACTTTGACAGTGATGAAGAGTTGTATGAATAAAACTTGAGTTCAATAACTTTATGTAACATTTTTTCCCCAAATTTTGAGCCCCCAAATTAAGGTGTGTCTTATACATGGCAACATCTTATACATGGGGAAATATGGTATTTTTCAAATTTCCTTTTTCTTTTCTTTCTCTTTTGAGAGGCAGGGAGGCAGAGAGACAGACCCTGGCATGTGCCCCAACCAGGATCCACCTGGCAAGCGCCCTACAGGGCGATGCTCTGCCCATCTGGGGCCGCTGTT
This sequence comes from Saccopteryx leptura, assembly GCF_036850995.1. Lineage (NCBI taxonomy): Eukaryota > Metazoa > Chordata > Mammalia > Chiroptera > Emballonuridae > Saccopteryx > Saccopteryx leptura. The sequence goes on from NC_089505.1 coordinate 166,340,360, forward strand.
CCATTGCTTGGCAACCAAGCTATTTCAGCACCTAAGGCAAGGCCATGGAGCCATCTTCAGTGCCCAGGGCCAAATTGCTCAAGCTATTTGAGCTATGGCTGCAGGAGAGAAATAGAGATGGGGGAAGGGATGGAGAAGCAGATGGTTGTTTCTCCTGTGTGCCTTGACTAGGAATCAAACCCACGACTTCCACATGCTGGGCCAATGCTCTATCTCTGAGCCAACCACCCAGAGCCTCAACTTTTAGTTTTATTGATTTATTGATAATTTTATTGATATACTCCACATACCATACACCTCATCCATTTAAAGTGTACAATTTAATGGCTTTTAGCATAGTCACAGAATTTTGTGATCATCACTATTATCAATTTAAAAATATTTTATTACCACCAAAAGAAATCTTACACTCTTTATCCATCCCCACTTTCATCCCTCTGTTTTCCCAGCCCTAAGCAAACACTAATCTAATTTCTGTCTCTATTAATTTGTCTTTTCTGGATATTTCATGTAAATAGACTCATACAATATGTGATCATTTGTGACTAGTGTGTTAAGATTAACATAATGTTTTCAAGGTTCATTCATGCTGTAAAATATATTAGTACTTTCTGTCTTTTTATTGCCATACAATGTTCCATTGTATGCTATACCGCATTTTATTCATTGTTAAAAGTTGTTTTCACTTTTGGGCTACTATGAGTAATGCTGCTATGAATATTCATGTAGACATTTTTGTGCAAGCATATGTTTTCATTCTCTTGGCCATATACCAAAATGTGTTTAACCATTTGAGGAACTTCCAGACCATTTCCAAAGCAGCAGCATCATTCTACATACCCACCAGCAATGTATGAAAGTACTAATTTCCCCATAGCCTCACCAACACTTTTTATTCCTTTGTTTGGTTATAGCCATCATAGTGGGAATAAAGTAGTATCTCATTGTGGTTTAGACTTGCATTTCATTGACATGAACTACACACCTTTAACTTATTACAATCTGCCTTCAAGAAATACTACTTCATGTATAGCTTAAGAAATTTACAACAGGCTCCTCAGCAGTAGAGCATCGTCCTGGTGTGTGGATGTCCTGGGTTTGATTCCCGGTTAGGGCACACAGGAGAAGTGACTATCTGCTTCTCCACCACTTCCCCCCACACACACAGCCATGGCTCCATTGGTTTAAGAGAGTTGGCCTCGAGCACGGAGGATGGCTCTGAGGCCTCTGCCTCAGGCACTAAAAAAATGACTCTGTTCTGAGCAATGGAGCAACAGCCCCAGATGGGTAGAGCGTTGCCTCTAGTTGGCTTGCCGGATGGATCCGGGTCAGAGTACATGCAAGAGTCTTGTCTCTCTGCCTTCCCTCCTCTCACTAAAAAATAAATAAATAAACTTACAACATTATACATCTCTTTTCCCTCTCCTGCCTTTATGCTATTCTCATACATTTTACTTTTTCATATGTTATAAATAGCACAAAACATTGCTGTTATTTTTTATTGATTAATTGATTGATTGATTGATTTTAAAGAGAGAGAAACATCAGTCTGTTTTTGTATGTGCCCTGACCAGGAATCAAACTGGCAACCTCTGCATATTGGGACAATGCTATAACCAGCAGAGCTCTCTGGCCAGGGCACATTGTTGTTATTTTTACAATAACTAATTTTCTTTAACAGTTTTGAGGTATAATCAACAAACCACACAATTCTCCCATCTAAAGTGCACAGTTCAATGGTCTTTAGTATATCAATTAAGTTGTGCAACCATTATCACTATCAATATAAGAATATTTTTATCACCCTAAAAAGAAATCCATACCTATTAGTAGTCACTTCCATTTCCTCTCAGTCCCCCACCCCCTGGCTACCACTAATCTAATTTCTGTCTCTATAGATTTGCCTATTCTGGCTATTTCAGATAAACAGACTCATATAATATGTAGTCTTTTGAGACAAACCAGTCAATATATTTAAATAGATTTCTTATTTTTTAATTTAGAAATTAAATTTAATGGTATGACATTGATCAATAAGAGTACATAGGTTCCAGGTAAACATTTCTATAGCATTTGGACTGTTGATTGTGTTTTGTGCCCATCACCCAAAGTCAGATAATTTTCCTTCATCGCATATTTGTCCCTCTTGACTCTTCTCCCCCCCCCACACTTCCTCCTTTGCTCATGAGTCTGTTTTATATCCCACCTATGTGCAATTTTCTCTTTAATATGTTTATCCTCTCATTTATCTCCTTTAACAGATATAGCTATAATTACCTTTAATATGCTTGTCTGCTAACTCAGGTGATGATACAGATGATATTAACACAAATGATAATCTGTGCTAGTTTAGGGTCTATTGCTATTTATTTATTTTCTACTTGTCACAAGTCATATTTTTTTGCTTTCTTGTATGCCTAGTAATTTTTCATTGGATGCTAGACATGAATTATATGCTGTTTGGTACTAGATAGTTTTATATTCCTTCTGGTATTCTTGAGTTGAGTTACTTTGAAATAGCTTGTTGCTTTGGAGATTTCCTTCAAGCTTTCTTAGCAGGGAAAAGAGTAGACTTTAGTTTAGAGTTAACTTAGCTCCATTACTGAAGCAACACCCTTCTGAGTATTCTACTTCATGTCCCATGTATTATGAGACCTTTTCAATCTGGTTTGTAGAAATAAAAATAATTCTGTGTGAGCTCCAGGAGTTGTTCTGCCTACTCCATTCTGTTGATTCTTTCCTTGGCCTTAAGTACCTTCTTCACAAGTCCATTGACCAGCACTCAGCTAAAACTGAAAAGGAATTCTGAAGATACCTGAAGCTTTCTCCATGTTAGCACTCTATCTTCCATGAAGTGCTCTCCTCATCAGTAGTACTCTGCCCTGTGAAATCTAGCCACCTTGCCCACCTTGAATTCTCAACTCTTTCTTCTACTCAGGGAGATGGTTAGGCTCTATTTTAGTTACCTCTCCTTGCACTGTGGCCTGAACACTCTCTCCAGTCAGTAGCTGAAGCCACTGGGGAGCTCACCTCATTTGTTTCCCTTCATACTGCTTGTCTGAAGATCTTGTGTGGTAGGCAGAATAATAGTCTTCCTCAAAGTGTTCATGTACCAGTGTTCAGAACCTATGACTATGTTATCTTATATATATAGCAAAGGGAATTTGCATAAATCACTAAATTAAGGATCTTGAGATAGGGAGATTATCCTGTATTATCCAAGTAGGCCCACTGTAGTCACAGAGGTTATCAAGGGTTAGTTAAGCTATTCCGTAGTATTGTTAACTTGACATATAATTTGTTTAACCAAGTGGCCTATAAGGTCTTAAAATGACACCAGACCCCTCCTGCAAGTGTATGCCTTAAATAACAGCCTGCAGAGTTACAAGTAAATATAAGTTCCTGTTATGACTTTCTCAATAGCCCTTTTGATCAGTAGTCTCCCTGACTTCTCAAGGCATTCCCTTTGTGTGCCCTTAGATAACACCTTTCTGGAACTTACCAAAACCCTACTGTTTTTTTGTTTGTTTGTTTGTGGGTTTTTTTTTGTATATTTCTGAAGCTGGAAATGGGGAGAGACAGTCAGACAGACTCCCACATGCGCCCGACCGGGATCCATCCGGCATGCCCACCAGGGGGCAACGCTCTGCCCACCAGGGGGCGATGCTCTGCCCCTCCAGGGCGTCGCTCTGTTGTGACCAGAGCCACTCCAGCGCCTGGGGCAGAGGCCAAGGAGCCATTCCCAGCGCCCGGGCCATCTTTGCTCTAATGGAACCTCGCTGCGGGAGGGGAAGAGAGAGACAGAGAGGAAGGAGAGGGGGAGGGGTGGAGAAGCAGATGGGCGCTTCTCCTGTGTGCCCTGGCCGGGAATCGAACCCGGTACTTCCGCATGCCAGGCCGACGCTCTACCACTGAGCCAACCGGCCAGGGCCCAAAACCCTACTGTTATTGGTTTGAATCGACAATTGTCTCTCCTGGACCTGAGAACACCAAAGCACTCAGACCCTAATAAAAGCGTGTGCTCCAGGTCTTGTAGTTCTTACTGCTTGTACCTTGCCTTAACCTCCCCAAGTGGCCCCTCAGGACATGCTGTATACTTCCTCCAGGACCTATGAGTAATAAGCTTTCCTATTTCAATTCCACTTGAGTTTCTTTTGTTAAACTGTGGCTCACCATTGGACATCCTGTGCTTTAGTTAACAGATATAAATTTAACAAGGGCACAATAGGAGTCCTTGTAACTAAAACAAGGTGCAGGAGAGTTAGAGTCAGAGAAGAAGATGTAATGACAGGAGCAGAGCTGTCTTGAAGAGAGCCATAAGCCAATGAATGCATAAGCCAGTTTTCTAGCCTCACAATCTGGAAACAGCAAGAAAATAGATTGTCTCTTAAATTGTCCTGCAAACACCCCAATTTTAGTCCAGTAACATTATTCCAGACCTATACAAAAAAGTGAAACATCAAGCAATTGAACATCATATACCATCTATATATTAGCATCTACCTAGAATGGATTTAACCGTTGTCAACATTGTCATGCTTTCTTTGTATGCGCATATTTTTTTCTGAACCATTTTCAGAAAAATAGTTTAGCAAGCATGTTCTAAGAATAAGAATGTTCTTCTGTATAACCCGATTGCCATACCAAAGGAGATTATTAATGATTTCATGATATCTAATATCTGATTCACATTCACATTTTCCTCCTCATGTTTGCTCTTTCAAACAATGGGCTCCCACCAAAGAAATACCAAAAGAACCTATTGAGAAAGCAAAACACAGTTTACTGTTTACTTGATAAGGAAGATCACGACTTCCAAGACCAAGTTTTCATAGCATCTCAGAGAAGGGAGGGGAAAGGCAGGCCATTTGTGAAGTTTGGGAAAGTTATGGTTTAAAGTGGATCTTTTGATGTGGGAGTGGAGGCTTAATTCAGATTGTACAAGTTCATGACATAATAGGTTAGGAGTGGTGGGTAGAATGAGGAGAGCATTTGCAAACAAATCTTGAAAACTAAACAGTTGTTTGATGTTATTGTAGATTTATAGAAAAGGGCAGATAGCAGAGAGTTCTTGTATACCCAACTTTCAGTTTCAGTTTCCCTCATGTTACCTCATGGTGGTACACTTGTCAAAACTAGAAAAGCAATGTTGGTACACTACTATTAACTAAACTACGTTACTCAGATTTCACTAGTTTTCCCTTTAATGCCCTCTTTCTATTCCAAGATCCAGCCAGGATACCACACCGCATTAAGTAGTCATTCCTTCTCAGTTTTCTCTCTCTGTGACAGTTTTTCAGATGTTGTTTTTGACAACTATGGCAATTCTGAGGTAAGATATTTTTGTAGACTGTCTTTTGATTTGGACTTGTCTCAGGTCTTTCTCATGATTAAACTAGGGATATGGGGTTTTGGAAAGAATATTGCAGAAGTGAAGCCCTCTTCTCATTATATCGTATCAGGGTGTGCATGGAATCTACTGCTGATGTTAACCTGGGTCGCAGTTAAGATGGTAGCCACCAGGTTTCTCCACTGTGAAGCTGCTTTGTTTTTTCATTCCCTACACTATTCTTTGGAAATGGGTGGTTAAGTCCGGCCCACATCCAAAGCAGGGGAGGTGATAACTAAAGTCCACTTCCAGAAGAGGGCAGTATTTACATAAACTATTTGGAATTCTGTAAGAAACATGTGTCTATTCTTCCCCATGTATTTATTTCAGGCACTTATCTATGTCAATATAGCCTCAAACATGTGTGTTTTACACTTTGGGTTATAATCCAATACTACCTTATTTTGTTGCTCATATTGTTCCCAGCTTTGGCCACTGGGAGTTCTTTCAGTTTGACTCTTGTGTCACTTTGACATGCCATGTTATTTTATTTTTTTGAGCACAGCCATACTTTCTGGCATTAAGGGATGCTCCAGACTCATCTTGTTTTTCTCTGCCCCGAGCCCTAGATTCAGCCATTTCTGCAAGGATTCCTGATTCCTTTTAGTAGAGAATGGTATTTAGAAACTAAGATCTGGGTGTTAGGAGTGGTCATTATTATTAGTCCTTGCTCATTTTAAAGTTAATGTTGTAAAAACTTTCATTGTAAGTTAAATAATTGTGAAAAGACATATACTCCACAGCATTTTAGATAATGACATTTAAAAATATACCTGTGATTTTGCTCTTTTAATTGTACAAAAGAATGAATCTATATATCTTAGCAACTTGATATCCATCATTACGTCACAGACTAATTTGCTGTTTACCCAACCTACTTCTTCTTCTTCATGGGCACAAAGCATCCCTTAAAGTTAGATATGGCCATGTAGACTAAATTCTGCACAACAGAATGTGAATAGAAGTGATTAATGTCACTTTCCTATCTGGCCCATAAAAACTCCCAGTGCCTGATCTGCCTGTTGCTCTCTTTCTTCCCCATCCTACCATCTGAATGTTGAGTGACTAAACTGAGCAAAGATCTTCTTCCTCCAACAGCTGCCTTCCCAGTACCATCTTTTCCCACACCAACTATTACATTTTTACATGAGTCAGAAACCATATTTAAACCATTGACATTTGATGGTTTGTTCTCTTTAGGACCTAAGAGTTCCTTAACTAAAATACCCATCTCCCATTTTTAAAGATGCATGAAATTCTTCTGTAACAAAAAGAAATTTTAGATTAATTTTTCTCTGACTCATTTCTATTCTACTTCTACAGAACATTATCCTAATATATCTTATGATTGAAACACTTTCATTGGTTATCCTATACTTTTCAGCAACAAAAATAAGCACATACTTTCATTATAAAAAGCATGTTTCCTGTGACCATAAGGCTCTAAATATTTAAATTTTTTCTTTTGTATATATTTATCATTCCAATTATTATCAGTATAAAACTTATTAAGATAATGAAAATAGCCCTGGCTGGATGTTGGTTAGAGCATTGTCCCAAAGTACAGAGGTTACCGGTTCAATCCCTGGTCAGGGCACATATAGGAACAAATTGAGGTTCCTGTCTCTGTCTCTATCTTTCTCTTCCTTTCTCTATCTCTAAAATCAATAAAATGAGCATTAAAAAAAGATAATGAAGGCTTGACCTGTGGTGACACAGTGGATAAAGCGTTGATCTGGAATGCTGAGGCCCCTGGTTTGAAATTTTGGACTTGCCTGGTCAAGGCACATATGGGAGTTGATGCTTCCTGCCCCCTCTTTTCTCTAAAATGAATAAATAAACTCTTAAAAGGAGATAATGAAAATATATTACACATTTTCATAATTATTAAACATGAAAGTCCAGTTATATTAGAAATGCTTTGCTTAATGATTTGAATAGGCCTATTTTTATTTTTTTATAAGGATAAATATAACTTATTGCTAGAATGAGAGAGGATTCAGCATCAATTCTATTCTGGTTTTATTTTAATAGCTGTGAGCACTGAGAAACCTGTTCTCATAAATAAGTGTGGGGAATGAAAAGAGTCTTGTCATAGCAACGTCACCCAATTCTCTGAACTCCTGAGTTATGTAAAAAAAGAAATCATATAATGATCTATCATCAAAAATCATTTTTACTGACTTCTTGCACACAATTCAATTCGGCTCTCCTTTACATTTTTTGAAAGAAAAACAATTAAAACCACCTGACTTGCAAAAGGATTTTCTATTTAGTCATTCAGTTTTTTATATAAACAACAATATTCAAATTTCCCCTTTCTGTCACATGGAAATTTGTAACACCTGAGGAAATGCATCTAGAAGAATTTGGGATGTGTGAGAGGTTTATTTTTATACAATGGGAAAAGAACAATCGTGCAAGGGGATGTGAGATAGGAGAATCTTCACTTCCATCACAGGCTCATATTCAGGCAGATCAATTTTGAAAAGAGAGTATATGATACTTGAGTTCCTAGAAATTGACTCCTTAAAAATGATCTTTCCTGTGTACCCTGAGAAAGTCTTCAGGTTCTCACAAGGTTAGCATTTATGTCTTTGGGAACTCTTAGAGAGGTAGGCTACAGATCTATTTTGGGTAGTTGAGGAGCTCTATTCCACATTGTAAAGTCAAGTAGCACGAGTGATAAGGTTTTGTTTGAGCCACTGCGAATTTAGGGTTTTGACCACAATGAACTCTAGCTAGACTATCCTCACTTAAGGTAGAACATGTTATCTCAAGTGAGGTGCTGCTAGGACAAAAACCTAAAATATTTAAGAGACAGATGGCAGGTATCAAGGAAACTGTTTTCAGAGGATGGAAAGATAGATAGCAATCCATGTTAAGCAGTGGTGAAACATTTCATAAAACTGTTACCTACAGTTAACTTGGAAGACAGGTCATGAGATAAATATATAACTTACTGGGAAGACTGAAAAACACAATATTGTATGTTCATTGCTATTGGCTGTATTTGCCAAGATATTATAAAAAAAGAGATGAGGTGAAAAAAGAACTGACCAGTTTGCAAGCCAGAATGAAGGGACTGCCCTGGCCGGTTGGCTCAGTGGTAGAGCATCGGCCTGGTGTGCAGAAGTCCCGGGTTCGATTCCCGGCCAGGGCACACAGGAGAAGCGCCCATCTGCTTCTCCACTCCTCCCCCTCTCCTTCCTCTCTGTCTCTCTCTTCCCCTCCCACAGCCAAGGCTCCATTGGAGCAAAGTTGGCCCAGGCACTGAGGATGGCTCTGTGGTCTCTGCCTCAGGCGCTAGAATGGCTCTGGTTGCGGCAGAGCGATGCCCCAAGATGGGCAGAGCGTTGCTCCCTGGTGGGCATGCCGGGTGGATCCTGGTCGGGCGCATGTGGGAGTCTGTCTGACTGCCTCCCCGTTTCCAACTTCAGAAAAATACCAAAAAAAAAAAAAAAAAAAAAAAAGAAAAGAAAAAGAAAAAAAAGAATGAAGGGACTAAAGAGTCCACTGATTTTGTAGAGTTGAAATAGACCACTACTTTTCAACTTTAAGGAGTTGAAGATAAAATTGTGAAATGCTTGGAATGAAAAAGGATAACCAAAACAGCCTGGAGGCAAGGCATCAATTTCAGAGAATGACTGTTTTGCCAACTTTTTAAAAATTCTGAATGGATTTTTGGAATAGGTCCAGATCAAAGGTCCAATCAACTAAGGCTGTTTGGACACAATAGCTCAGGGAAAAGACTAAGGGAAAGTGACTCTCCCATCAAAGCCTAATAAACCTATGGAATTATTTTGGGAAGGGAGGGAGGGTTGAAAGAGAGAGAGAGGGAGTGAAAGGGACAGAGAGGGAATGAATAGGGGCTAGAAAACAAATAATGATACTAAACACACAGAAGTATGGAGTGGCTATTGGCTTATGAAGCTGATAAAAGTGACTAGTCTGGATTTTTCCACTCCTGACTTTCTGAGAGAGCTGCATTTTTAAAATAACTACTAGCCTGGATTAAAAGAGATCACGATTGTTCACCCTTAGAACTCCAACCATCTTTGGGCAAAAGAAAACCGTTCAGCCTCTAAGGATGGCATATCACCCCCAACACCCATTCCAGATGTGGCCAAGGACGAGAATGGGAGAGAAAAAATCAATCACAGAAAGAATCAGAAGCAATGAAGAGGAATGAACAAGGGAATCGCTTCCAGACAGCAAAGTCAGGGTTTAATGAAGAAAACTTCCCCATTCTCCAGGATTTCAGACCTGCCACAGAAGAGTGTTTGTCTCTGCTATGTGCCTCCTTCCAAAGAGGAATCTTTACTGTGGTTATCCTGTCCATAGGAACAGATAACTTGTCTTTTCAGGCATAGGTCTTTAGATAGAAAGAAGCCACATCTGTAACAAATGCAGAGCTTAGTACACATCACTTCGAGATTCTGGGTTTGAACTGGATGCCCTGACTAGAGCTTTTGGCTTGTCTACCTTGGCGAGGGGCTGAGAATATTTTGCATGCAAGAAGGAGAATAATTGGTGATGAAAAAAGCGGAAGGAATATTGCTAATCCCCAATCTTTCTGATTTTCTTCCTTCTAGGCAGATGGTAGGGTTACACTTCCTTGCCCCCTTTAATAGGAGGGACCATGTGATTTGTTTGGAACAATAAAACTGAACAGAAGTGGTGAGAGTCACTTCCAGAAGGAAGCCTTTAAGTGCCGCTGCACAATTTGCTCTCCTCCCCCTTTTGCCATTGTTCCCAGTGATGTTTGATAGCAAAGCTCTGTCAACCTGCATCTTTTAGTGAGAACAACATGTAGCAGAGCCCATGGGGACTCAAGATGAATATTTAGCATGAGTGAGATATAATACACTAGTGTTTTTTGTTTGTTTGTTTGTTTGTTTTGACAGAGTGAGTCAGGGACAGACAGACAGGAAGGGAGAGAGATGAGAAGCATCAATTTTTCGTTGAGGCATCTTAGTTGTTTATTGACTGCTTTCTCATATGTGCCTTGACCGGGGAGCTACAGCAGAGTAATGAACTCTTGCTCAAGCCAGAAGAAACCCTGCGCTCAAGCTGGTGAGCCCGCATTCAAGCTGGTGACCTTGGGGTTTTGAACCTGATTCTTCCGCATCCCAGTCCAATGCTCTATCCACTGCTCCACCACCTGGTCAGGCAATACGCTCATGTTTTTTTGGTTTTTGTTTGTTTGTTTTTTACAGAGACAGAGAGAGAGTCAGAGTGAGGGATAGACAGACAGGAATGGAGAGAGATGAGAAGCATCAATCATCAGTTTTTTGTTGCGACACCTTAGTTGTTCATTGATTGCTTTTTCATATGTGCCTTGACCGTGGGCCTTCAGCAGACTGAGTAACCCCTTGCTCAAGCCAGCTACCTTGGGTCCAAGCTGGTGAACTTTGCTCAAACCAGATGAGCCCGTGCTCAAGCTGGCGACCTGGGGTTCTCGAACCTGGGTCCTCTACATCCCAGTCCGATGCTCTATCCACTGCGCCACCGCCTGGTCAGGCACGCTCATGTTTTAAGCCACTAAAATTTTGCTAACATAGCATATCTAGCCTGTTCTGACTACCACAAAAACAAACAAACAAAAAGATAAACAGAAAAGAGCTTGTCTTCAACTGGAAAAAGAAAATATTTAAAATGAGAAAATCTAAAAATGAAAATCTTTAAATTCCTTTTCAAAAATTGGCTAAGTGCCTGGAAACACAATCAATGTCTGAAGAAAATTAGAAACCTTCTGTTCACTTAATTTTTTTAAATTGATTTTAGAGAAGGAGGAAGAGAGACAGACAGAGAGACGGAGAAACATCAATTTGTTGTTCCAGTTATTTATGCATTCATTGGTTGATTCCTGTATGTGCCCTGACTAGGGATCTAACCCACAACCACTGTCCCATATTGGGACAATGCTCAAATCAATTGAGCTATCTGGTCAGGGCTCTTCTGTTCATTTTAGGCTTTAGTGTTTGCAATGAATGTTTTAGGAATTTTATAACTTTAATATTTAAAGCCTAACTAGAGTTGTATTCTATTGCACAGCATATTAAAAATAACTATGATCCCCAGTCTACAAAGAGCCAAGATGGAATGGAATTGTTGAGAACAGATAGAATTCAGTGATTCTTTAAAGTGTTAGCTGGGATAATATCAGCAATGAGATTCCCATTGAGAACAGAGATCACATCCTTTATATATTCTGACCCCAAAACCTAACAATGCCTGACATGTAATAGGCACAGAACAAATATTTGCAGTATTGAATTCAGCTATACTCAGTTGCTCACTTGAAAATCTAGTCTCCAAGGACAGCTTAAGGAGCTGGGCTGTACTTGGTCAGAGGTGAAATGAGGGAGGTGATGCTGATGTCATGGTAAAAAACAAGTTAGGTTGTTAATCCCCAGATCTTTGTTCTAGAAATAACTTGTTGTTGTTGTTGTTGTTTTTTGCAGAGACAGAGAGAGTCAGAGTGAGGGACAGACAGGGACACGCAGACAGGAAGGGAGAGATGAGAAGCATCAATCATTAGTTTTTCGTTGCGCATTGCGACAACTTAGTTGTTCATTGATTGCTTTCTCATATGTGCCTTGACCATGGGCCTTCAGCAGACCGAGTAACCCCTTGCTTAAGCCATCAACCTTGGGTCCAAGCTGGTGAATTTTTGCTCAAATCAGATGACCCCGTGCTCAAGCTGGCAACCTCCGGGTCTTGAACCTGGGGCCTCCGCATCCCAGTCTGACGCTCCATCCACTGCGCCACCACCTGGTCAAGCTAGGAATAACAAATTTTTTTTTTAATAATTTTATTTTTTTAATGGGGCGACATCAATAAATCAGGATACATATATTCAAAGATAACAACTCCAGGTTATCTTGTCGTTCAATTATGTTGCATACTCATCACCCAAAGTCAGATTGTCCTCTGTCATCTTCTATGTAGTTTTCTTTGTGCCCCTCCCCCTCCCCCTTTCCCTCTCCCTTTTCCCCCTCCCCCCGTAACCACCACACTCTTATCAATGTCTCTTAGTTTCATTTTTATGTCCTACCTACGTATGGAATAATGCAGTTCCTGGTTTTTTCTGATTTACTTATTTCACTTCGTATAATGTTATCAAGATCCCACCATTTTGCTGTAAATGATCTGATGTCATCATTTCTTATTGCTGAGTAGTATTCCGTAGTGTATATGTGCCACATCTTCTTTATCCAGTCATCTATTGATGGGCTTTTTGGTTGTTTCCATGTCCTGGCCACTGTGAACAATACTGCAATGAACATGGGGCTGCATGTGTCTTTACGTATCAATGTTTCTGAGTTTTGGGGGTACATACCCAGTAGAGGGATTGCTGGATCATAAGGTAGTTCTATTTTCAGTTTTTTGAGGAACCACCATACTTTCTTCCATAATGATTGTACTACTTTACATTCCCACCAGCAGTGTATGAGGGTTCCTTTTTCTCCACAGCCTCTCCAACATTTGCTATTACCTGTCTTGTTAATAATAGCTAATCTAACAGGTGTGAGGTGGTATCTCATTGCAGTTTTGATTTGCATTTCTCTAATAACTAAAGAAGATGAGCATCTTTTCATATATCTGTTGGCCATTTGTACTTCTTCCTGGGAGAAGTGTCTGTTCATGTCCTCTTCCCATTTTTTTTATTGGATTGTTTGTTTGTTTGTTGTTGAGTTTTATGAGTTCTTTGTATATTTTGGATATTAGGCCCTTATCTGAGCTGTTGTTTGAAAATATCATTTCCCATTTAGTTGGCTGTCTGTTTATTTTGTTATCAGTTTCTCTTGCTGAGCAAAAACTTAGTCTGATGTAGTCCCATTCATTAATTTTTGCCTTCACTTCTCTTGCCTGTGTAGTCAAATTCATAAAATGCTCTTTAAAACCCAGGTCCATGAGTTTAGTACCTATGTCTTCTTCTATGTACTTAATTGTTTCAGGTCTTATGTTTAGATCTTTGGTCCATTTTGAGTTAATTTTAGTACAGGGGGACAAACTGTAGTCCAGTTTCATTCTTTTGCATGTGGCTTTCCAGTTTTCCCAGCACCATTTATTGAAGAGGCTTTCTTTTCTCCATTGTGTGTTGTTGGCCCCTTTATCAAAAATTATTTGACTATATATATGTGGTTTTATTTCTGGACTTTCTATTCTGTTCCATTGGTCTGAGTGTCTACTTTTCTGCCAATACCATGCTGTTTTGATTGTCGTGGCCCTATAATAGAGTTTGAAGTCAGGTATTGTAATGCCCCCAGCTTCATTCTTTTTCTTTAGGATTGCTTTGGCTATTCGGGGTTTTTTATAGTTCCATATAAATCTGATGATTTTTTGCTCTATTTCTTTAAAAAACGTCATTGGAAGTTTGATGGGAATTGCATTAAATTTGTATATTGCTTTGGGTAATATGGCCATCTTGATTATATTTATTCTTCCTAGCCAAGAACAAGGTATATTCTTCCATCTCATTATATCTTTTTCGATTTCCCTTAACAATGGTTTATAGTTTTCATTATATAAGTCCTTTACATTCTTTGTTATGTTTATTCCTAAGTATTTTATTTTTTTTGTTGCAATCGTGAAGGGGATTATTCTTTTGAGTTCCTTCTCAGTTGTTTCATTGTTGGCATATAGAAAGGCTATTGACTTCTGTATGTTAATTTTGTATCCTGCGACCTTACTGTATTGGCTTATTGTTTCTAGTAGTCTTTTTGTGGATTCTTTGGGGTTTTCGATGTATAGGATCATATCATCTGCAAAAAGTGATACCTTTACTTCTTCTTTTCCGATATGGATGCCTTTTATTTCTTTGTCTTGTCTGATTGCTCTGGTTAGAACCTCTAGCACCACGTTAAATAAGAGTGGAGAGAGTGGACAACCCTGTCTTGTTCCTGATTTAAGGTAGAAAGTCCTCAGTTTTATGCCGTTTAATATGATGTTGGCTGATGGTTTATCATATATGGCCTTTATCATGTGAGATATTTTCCTTCTATACCCATTTTGTTGAGAGTCTTAAACATAAAATTGTGTTGTATTTTATCAAAAGCCTTTTCTGCGTCTATTGATAAGATCATGTGGTTTTTGTTCTTTGTTTTGTTGATATGGTGTATTACGTTAACCGTTTTACATATGATGAACCATCCTTGAGATTCTGGGATGAATCCCACTGGATCATGATGTATTATTTTTTTAATATGTTGTATTCGATTTGCTAGTATTTTGTTTAGTATTTTAGCATCTGTATTCATTAGAGATATTGGTCTGTAGTTTTCTTTTTTTGTGCCATCCTTGCCTGGTTTTGGTATGAGGGTTATGTTGGCCTCATAAAATGTGTTTGGAAGTATTACTTCTTCAATTTTTTGGAAGACTTTGAGTAGAATAGGAACCAAGTCTTCTTTGAATGTTTGATAAAATTCACTGGTATAGCCGTCAGGGCCTGGACTTTTATTTTTGGGGAGGTTTTTAATGGTTTTTTCTATTTCTTCTCTACTAATAGGTCTGTTTAGGCTTTCTGCTTCTTCTTGACTCAGTCTAGGAAGGTTGTACTGTTCTAGGAATTTATCCATTTCTTCAAGATTGTTGAATTTAGTGGCATAAAGTTTTTCATAGTATTCTACAATAATTCTTTGTATAGCTACAGTGTCCGTGGTGATTTCTCCTCTTTCATTTTGGATTTTGTTTATATGAGTTCTTTCTCTTTTTTCCTTGGTAAGTCTTGCCAAGGGTTTGTCAATTTTGTTGATCTTTTCAAAGAACCAGCTCTTTGTTCTATTAATTTTTTCTATAGTTTTACTGTTCTCTATTTCATTTATTTCTGCTCTGATTTTTATTATCTCCTTTCTTCAGCTGGTTTTAGGTTGTCTTTGTTCTTCTTTTTCTAGTTCCTTAAGGTGTGAAGTTAAGTGGTTCACTTGGGCTTTCTCTTGTTTGTTCATATATGCCTGAAGTGATATGAACTTCCCTCTTATCACTGCTTTTGCTGCATCCCATAGATTCTGATATGTCATATTGTCATTTTCATTAGTCTGTATATATCTTTTGATCTCTGCACTTATTTCTTCTTTGACCCCTTCATTTTTTAAAAGTATGTTGTTTAGTATCCACATTTTTGTGGGATTTTTTCCCTCTTTTTTGCAGTTGAATTCTAGTTTCAAGGCTTTATGATCAGAAAATAATCTTGGTACAACTTCGATTTTTCTGAATTTGCTGATGTTGTTTTTGTGGCCCAACATATGGTCAATTCTTGAGAATGATCCATGTACACTGGAGAAAAATGTATACTCAGTCACTTTGGGATGAAATGTCCTGTAGATGTCTATCATATCCAGGTGCTCTAGTGTTTTGTTTAAGGCCACTATATCTTTGTTGATTCTCTGTTTGGATGACCGATCTAGAGCCGTCAGCGGTGTATTGAGGTCTCCAAGTATGATTGTGTTTTTGTCAGTTTTTGTTTTAAGATCAATAAGTAGCTGTCTTATATATTTTGGTGCTCCTTGGTTTGGTGCATATATATTAAGAACTGTTATGTCTTCTTGATTCAGTGTCCCCTTAGCCATTATGAAATGGCCATTTTTGTCTCTGAGTACTTTTGCTGTCTTGTAGTCATCATTATCAGATATGAGTATTGCTATTGCTATGCCTGCTTTTTTTTGGATGTTATTTGCTTGGAGTATTATTTTCCAGTCTTTCACTTTGAATTTGTTTTTATCCTTGTTACTTAGATGAGTTTCCTGTAGGCAGCATACAGTTGGATTTTCTTTTTTAATCCATTCTGCTACTCTGTGCCTTTTTATTGGTGAGTTTAATCCGTTTACATTTAGTGTAATTATTTACACTTGTGAGTTCCCTATTGCCATTTTATATATTGCTTTCTGTTAGTTTTGTGTCTTGTTTGATCCTTCTCTTTCGTTTTTCTATCTTTTGTTTTTATTTGGTTGTATTCCATACATCTTTCCTCTGTTGCTATCTTTTTTATCTCATGTGCTTCTGTGGTGGTTTTTTCAATGGTGGTTACCATTAAGTAATGAAAAGGGTTCCTACCCTGTTCTTTGTAGCGCACTATTTTGTGAGTACTTTTGCACTCCATCATCCTTTGCTACTGTTAATCTCCATCCTCTCCCCCCTTTCTTTTTGTTGTTGTCACAGTTTAAATTTGGTTTTATTGTGTTCTTCTTGGAGCTTTTACTTGTGGCTTTGTTTTTTTTTTGTTCTTTGTATGTGATTGGAGAACCCCCTTTAGTAATTCCTGGAGTGGAGGTTTTCTGATAAATTCCCTCATCTTTTCTGTATCTGTGAATGTTTTTATTTCTCCTTCATATTTGAAGGATAGCTTTGATGGGTATAGCATTCGTGGCTGAAAATTCCTCTCTTTCAGGACTTTAAATATTGGGGTCCACTCTCTTCTAGCTTGTAGAGTTTCTGCTGAGAAATCTGATGATAATCTAATGAGCCTTCCTTTATATGTTGTATTCTTCTTTTCCCTGGCTGCCTTGAGAATTTTTTCTTTGCCATTGGTTTGTGCCAATTTCATTATGATGTGCCTTGGAGTAGGTTTGTTGGGGTTAAGAAAACTCGGAGTTCTGTTTGCTTCTTGAATTTGAGGCTTTAGTTCTTTCCACAGGCTTGGGAAGTTCTCATCTATTATTTGTTTGAGTATGTTCTCCATTCCATTTTCTTTCTCTTCTCTCTCTGATATACCTATAATTCTTATGTTATTCTTTTTGATGGAGTCAGATAATTCTTGTAGGGCTATCTCATTTTTTTAAATTTTTGAGTCTCTTTCTTCTTCTCTCTGTTGTGCCTCAAGTTGCTTGTCTTCTATTTCACTAATCCTCTCTTCTATCTGGCCTGTTCTATTAGCTAAGCTTGTTACCTCATTTTTCAGCTCGTGAATTGAGTTTTTCATCTCTGTTTGATTTGTTTTTATAGTTTCAATTTCCTTGGACATATATTCTTTGTGTTCATTGAGTTGTTTTCTGAGCTCCCTAAATTGCCTTTCTGTGTTTTCTTGTATATCTTGGAGGATTTTTAGGATTTCTATCTTGACTTCTCTGTCATTTAGCTCCAAGGTTTCCAATATATTAAATTTTTTTCTCCATAGATTTTTCCTCATCTAGCTGTGTTACCTCTCTTTCTTTTGTATCCATGATATTCGATTTTCTCTTCCTTAATGGCATCTGAGGGTGGTTTTGTTGATAGTATTAATGAGATTTAATAAAGAATAAAAAGTTAAAAAAATAAAAAATAGAAAAAAGTTTTTTTAAAAAAAATTAATAATGAAATAAAGAAAAATAAAATAAAATAAAATAAAAATAAAAATAAAAGGAAATTATTCCCCCCCTCCTTTTTTTCCTCTCCTCTCCTCTCCCCTCTTTCTTGAGAAAATCTTGTGGTGAACTGTGAATTATATTATATTAAATAGAACAAACAATGCCTGTAATGGAGGGCCTGGATTGGGGAAAAGTAATAAAGCAGCAAAAAAAAAAAAAAAAAAAAAAGAAAGAAAAGAAAAGAAAAAAGGGGGGGTATGGACCCACAAAAAGCAAATAAGGAAAAAATTTGGATCAAGAATAAAATGATTTGCCTGACCAGGAGGTGGCGCAGTGGATAGAGCGTCGGACTGGGATGCAGAAGGACCCAGGTTCGAGACCCTGAGGTCGCCAGCTTGAGTGCAGACTCATCTGGTTTGAGCAAAGCTCACCAGCTTGGACCCAAGGTCGCTGGCTCAAGCAAGGGGTTACTCGGTCTGCTGAAGGCCCACGGTCAAGGCACATATGAGAAAGCAATCAATGAACAACTAAGGTGTTGCAACGTGCAATGAAAAACTAATGATTGATGCTTCTCATCTCTCTCCATTCCTGTCTGTCTGTCCCTGTCTATCCCTCTCTCTGACTCACTCTCTGTCTCTGTAAAAAATAAAAAAATAAAATAAATAAAATAAAGAATAAAATGATTTGCGTTTAGGTGTTGGTTGACTAATAGTTATGATGAGAGGAATAAGAGGGAAACAGGAAAATGGGGGAACAAATTAAAAAATTACTATTGTATTTAGTGGAACAAGAGCTAGATTAAATGGAGAGCCAGGGATGGGAGCACTGCTAGTGAGTTAAAAAGGTGAAGTAAAAACCCCCCAAAATGCCACAAACATAAGTTTGAGTCCCAGATAAGATATTTTGTTCGTTATTGAGGTTTGAATGAGAGGAGACATAAAGGAGAAAGGAAGAAACTAATACAGAGGGAGAAAGAAAGAGAGAGAGAGAGAGAAAAAGAGAAAACCACTAAAAGAAAAAAAAAGAAAAAAGAGGAGAGAGAGAGAGTTATGGGTTTTGGAGTGCAACCCTCATAGAGAGAAAGGAAGAGGAAAGAAAAGATAATGGCAGATGTAACACTTATGGGTAGTGTAGTTCAAGGAGAGAAGAGAGTAAGACCGACAGAGAGTTAAATGACCAAATTGGAGGAGGAAAAAAAAAATCAAGAATGAAGATAAGAGAAACAAACGAACAAATATAATAAAATGGGATAGGTTATAAAGTCTGTGGATTATTCTTGATTTTGGGAGGTTATCTTCTTGCTTTTTCTTTTCTCTCATTCTTCCTGGTCTTTTCTCTGTACCCCGGGTTCTGTCCCTTTGACACGCTCAGGTAGAGGTTTGCAGTTGATAAGTCTCTATGGTGATGTCATGTATTGTGTTTTAGTCTCGTTGGCAGTCGAGGCTCATTAGCATTTATAGGCTCCGATAGTGAGAGAGTCCGTGTTCCTGGAGCCTCTCTCCTAGTCTTTCCTTCCTCAATTAGTAGCCTGATGATCCAGCTATGGGGTTGCTGCTGACTCTGCCTGGATAGTAAGAGGCTCAAAGAGCTGGCAACTCCCCACTCTATTCCCACTCAGCACAGGGCTCTGGGTAAGGCTCAGTCAGTCAGAGTTGTTAGCATAATCAGGCGGGGCTTCCGCCCACTTAAAGACCTCTGGCTCTGCCACTCTGTCCAGTAACACGGGTGGGCACCCACTCCTGGGGCGCTTGGAGGAAACGCTCGCTATCTGCGCACGCAGAGCAGGATGTCAGGCCGGAAGTCTCGCCCTCTGAGTGAAACCCCCACCCTCACTGAAAAGTTCCAGTGTTGGAATTGGCTCTCGCTCCGTCCCCACACAAAGGCCCCGGCTTTTTCAAGGCACTGGGGCGGCCTGAGATTCCGCTTTCGGCCCACACAAAGGCCCCTGACTCTGCTCCTCTGTGGGATAGCATGGGCTCCCACTCCTGAGGTGCTGGGAGGAGTCTCTTGCCCACTCTCCATGTGCACCGACCAGGATATCAGGCCAGTCGCCTCACCCTCTGAGTGAAACCCCACCCGCACGGAAAAGTTCCAGCGTTGGAATTGGCTCTCGCTCCCTTCCCGTGCGCAGCTCCCTCAGGGCACTGGGGCGGCCCGAGATTCCGCTTTTGGCCCACACAAAGGCCCCTGACTCTGCCCCTCTGTGGGATAACATGGGCAGGCACTGCCGAGGCACTCGGAGGAATCTCTCGCTCACTATCTGCACATGCAGACCAGGATATCAGGCTGTCTGCCTCACCCTCTGAGTGAAACTCCCACCAGCATGGAAAAGTTCCAGCGTTGGAATTAGATCTCACTCCCTCCCATGCACGGCTTTCCCAGGGCACTGGGGAGGTCCGGAGATTCCACTTTTGGCCCACACAAAGGCCTCTGACTCTGCCTCTCTGTGGGATAACACGGGCACCCACTCCTGGGGCTTTGGAAGAAATCTCTCGCCCACTATCTGCGCGCGCCGACCAGGAGATTGGGTAAAATGGCTGCCCCGCTTGTCTTTCTTTGTCTGGGTTTGGCGCGAGTGTTAGCTGTATTGCCCGGGTTGTCACAGGAACAGTTTTTCCTCGGCTTGGATCTCTCTGCCACAGCCTGGTTCGGCCGTTTGTGCCGTGGCCTGGATCTATTCACCCCCTTTGCCCGCCTCAGTTTCTATATTCTCAGTTCCCAGTGAAATCCGCCCAGTTTAGGTTAGTGAGGAAGGCGGAGCATTTCTTACTCCCTATTTCCTTCGGGGTTTGGTTATATATTTAACCAATTTTTCGCTCGATCATACCTTCGGGTGTATTGCGAAACATCTGGAGGCTCCAAGGATAGGTTTTTCTGTTTCTAGTTGAAGATCTTGTTGAGTTTTGGGGGAGATTTATCGGTATCGCTTCCTACCCCGCCATTACTCTGACGTCATTCAGAATAACAAATATTTAAAATGATAGTCCCTTCCATTCACATTGCTAACTACTCCTCTGACTTTATTGTTTTAGTTCCATGAGACAATAGATTCTTCTTTTTGTCTATGATAGTCATGTCAGGGTTTGTCACGTGCAAACAAAAATGGTCAACTATAGTCCTTCCTCAAGAAACTAACATATGAAGAAACAGATATGAAGAAATAATTGTAAGACAATGCCAAGTATTATTGTGGAGCTATAAAAGGGCCAAATCTAAAGGTCTAATGAAATAGTTGGATGTAGTAGACATTCCTGGCCTAGGCAAGCGAACTTTGAGGTTCAGTGACTTGTTGAACCTGGGAGAAGTGTCTGAATAGTCAGGCTATCATCAGATCTATGCACATGAGTGTCCAAAGTGCAGGAAAGCAAGAAGAGTCCAAATACAAGAGGGTCAATAAAGGCAAGGACTGAAGGACTCAGCTGCTGAGCTGGTATCATGTTCCCTTTTGTGTGTGAGCAGGCAAGATATTGTGCAGGTTTGTGTGTGCAGCTGAGAAAAGGAAGTGGCCCACAGATGCTGGGAGGCTCAGTTACACAGGGTGTGGGGCTCCTGACACACTAGGCTGGTGAGGCCATAGCAGCCCTGGGCTGCTGGACCATCTGTAAAATGTGTTTGGTTTGGTTCACTGATCAGCTCTATCCCCAAAGAGCAATATAAGGGTAGCTTCCAGATCCCAGCCAGCTTGCCTACTATGAAAACACTTTAGGCTAAACCTCTGACTAGAAAAAATAGCTTAAGGTGAAGTGTTTAAAAACTAAAAATATTATTTTTGACAGATATTCTCTAAAATGAAATGATTTATAGGCAATTACTCTAGGCAGCCCAACTGACATATTTTACTTACTTATACATTGAAATTGCTTTTATTACAAAATATTTCCACATATACAATAGAGAGGTTAGTATAATTAATTCTCACATACCTATCACCAATTTAAATATTTATCATTTTACCATTTTGTGTCATCTTCCCCTTTTATTATTTTCATTGTGAAAGTATTTTAAGGCAAATCTCAGACATCATTTCATCCTCACAGACTTCAGTATACATTTTTAAAGAAAGGGCATGTTTTTACATGACCACAATGCTATCATCCCACTATAGCAAGTGGTGTCAGTGATTTCTCTCACATCAGCGTCTGTTCTTTGCCTGAGGGCTTTCCCTGGTTCCTGGAGCCCATTCTGCCTGCACAGAGTGGGCCAGAAGGGGCAGGGAATCTCCCACACTCCCTCCCCTTGGGAGCAGCGTTAACCAATGCCTGATGGGAGCTGGGGAATAAGTACTCCAGCTCCCTCGGCCTGGGGTGGGGGTTGAGGAGTGAAGATTAGCTCTGAGGTGTATTCCACAGTATTTCCCAAAGTCCATCAGTGCGATCAAGCTCCACTTGTCCACAGTGGTTAATTTGCTTACTAGTGCTGCTTTTATTGGCTTTCCTTTCTGCCTCATTTCACATTCTTCTCTTTCAGGGTTTCCTGGGATCCCCTCACAAATAGACTACTTGCATTTGAATCTGTATCAGCATCTGGGAGAACCCAAACTGAGAAACCCACTTAGCCAAACTTATAGTAAGTCCTTGGTGTCATCTAATATTCAGATTTCCTGATTGTATCCAAGTTATCTATGAATAGCTGATTTTTTGAAATATGATTTTTAAATGAATTTTATTTGGTTGTTTCTTAAGCCTCTTTTAATCTAGAGCACTTTCTTCTCCTTCACCTACCTCCCTTTTCTCATGCCCATGACTTGACTGCAGGAACAGGATTAGTTGTCCTGTAGAATCGCCCACAGTCTGGATTTGTCTGTTTGCTCCCCTGTGTTCCTTTACCGCCTCTATTTCCTCGAACAGAAGTTAGCTTTAGAAACTTACAGATTCAACTTTTTGGGGGGCAAGAATACTTCATAGGTAGTGCTGTCAGCTCCATATTGATCACTTTAGGAGACACATATTGCCTGGTTTTCCTACTCTAAGTGATACTAAGACTGATAGCAGGTTTAGCTGGTTCATATCAGAGGCTTCAACAGGAAGCTGCTAGAAAACTGTTTCATGTGCACATCACTGAGACCTTTTTGGGACTTCAGAGGGCAGCTACTAAGCTCATTTTTAATATTTTTTTAGGGTAAAATAATTTTCAAAAGACTTTAAATGTTAAAAGTCCTATGATATGAAATTTCATGTCTTGGAACAGACTCTTGGGAAACTTCCCACTTGCAGCTTGGGTCATAATTCAATGCATTGTTAGAATAGAAACCGGACTCCCCAACCCCCATAAAAAACACATGAATCCATGTATTCAACCAATACTGAATACTGCAATGCGCCGGGCAGTGGAACACTGAGGATACAAGGGTAAGCTAATCACAGCCTTGCCCTCAACGAGTTTACAGTCTAGTAGGGATCTTACTGGTGATGCAATGGTAAACACATAGTAGTGGTACCTAATTTTGAGGGAGCAGGTAATCAGGGAAGACCTCTTCGAAGGAGTGCTATCTAAATTGAAACCTGCAAGGTAATTTCTTAGAGAAAAGTGCTCTGAAAAGCAGAGCTTCCCTTTTCTTAAAATTAACATGTTTCTTCTAAGAAAAACATGAATCACATTGCTAACTCATTGCTTTGGCCCCTTATAATTTTAACTTTTGCAACTTAACTCTAATTATGTAGGACCTGATAATTTGCATATCTCCATTCTGAACTTCTTCCTGATCTTGATATTCTTTTTATGACTTTTAAATGTTTATATACAGGGTTGGGCAAAAGTAGGTTAAACTACCAGCCATCATTACCAAAAAGATAAATCATAAGTAAGGGTACAGAATAATAACAATAATAATAACAAAAATAAGACAAATAATACAATAATTAATAAAAAATAATTCAAGAATAAATTGTTTCATGTACTCACAACTATAAACCTACTTTTGCCCACCCCTGTATTTTTTCTTTCAAATTATATGTATTTTCTTTTTAAGAGCGAGAGAGAGAGAGAGAGAGAGAGAGAGAGAAGCAAGAGGGGGAGGGGTGGAAAAGCAGATGGGTGCTTCTCCTGTGTGTCCTAACAGGGAATTGGACCTGGGACATCTACATGCCAGGCCGACACTCTACCTTTGAACCAACCAGCCAGGGCCAAATTATATGTATTTTTGAAGCTACTTCAAATCCTAATCTCTTTTGGTTATATTTAAAAATAGTAACAAAAAATTCCCATATTGAACTAGACCATGGATAAATCTAATCTTGGACACTATTATCCAAAATGTCCTTAAGGAGGGCACATCTTTCAGCTCTGCTTTCGCCATTACTCCCTCAGGGAGCGTGCTGTTGGAGAAAGTGGAGTTAGTAGATATGTTAGTAGTAAATCCCACATCTGCCATTTTCTACCCATAAAACTTGGAGTTACTTAACTTGAGCTTAACCAGTTTCCTCACCTCCTAAATGGAGATAATATCTACCTTCTAGGGAGTTATAAAGACTACATAAATGATGTACATAAAATGTCCTAATCAATATCCAGCAAATAGTTAGCTCTTATAATCAACCCAGGTATATGGCTTCTTTCTTGGTTGCTACTGAAGGCTCTACCAATTGCTAAAACCTTTGCTGAGTCTATTTGCTGTCAAACAGATGTCAGTTAATCACATAAATTCATTTTTCATTGTGCCAAGCAGTCCTTTCCTCAAAAAACCCCTATGTCTTCCCTTCAAAAAGTATTCCTCTAATTTCAATATTTTGGGCTTTTGTAAATTTGATATGTACTGTTAAATGCTGATATATAATGTTTATAACTTTGAGTTCAGGTTCACACTTCTGGTTAAAGGCACTAGTGCTCCTTAACCTGTGAAGCTGTTTCTCTTGCTCTACTGTTCTCCTGATTGCTTTTCTCCAGGCTTTAATTCTATAACTTTTCCCCCGTGTCCTTCCTAATGTGGAGACCAGACCACTCACAATGCTTTAGGTGTTGATACTCTGTGGTTCAACTTAATCATAAAGGCAATACACATTTAAAAAAAAAAGGCAAGATGCAAATGTAAGTGTAGAAAGGGAAGTGTCTTCCTTTGCACCCTACTTCCTAAAAATGTTAACAATTTTAGGTCTTCTTGACCTTTTCATTCTGTGCATATATGGTTTTTAGTGTTTTTTTTAATACAAAAAGAGGGTCATGGTATACATTTTGTTCTGCATCTTGCTTTTTCTCTAACAACAATAATTTACAAGTGGCTTCCACAATAATTTCCCCCTTTTAAAAAATGGCATAGTACAAGACATGGAAACAACCTAATTATTCATGGATAGATGGATAGGTAAAGAAAATGTGGTATACAGCACTAAAAACAATTTATAAAAATTAAAAAAAATGTGGTATACAGATATAATATCGAGTCATAAAAAAATCACTTGCATTTTACAAAAACATGGATAAATCTTGAAGGCATTATGCTAAGTGAGAAAAATTAGATATGGAAAGACAAATATTGTATGTTCTCAATTACATGTAAACTCTAGAACTGTACACTTGAAACCTATATAATTTTATTAATCAATTTCACCCCAATAAATTCTATTAAAAAAGGAAAAAAATAAAATAAGCAAGCTGAACTTAAAGAAATAGAGTGGAATGGTTGTTACCAGAGGCAAGGGGTGGGGAAGATAGGGAGATATTGGCAAAAGGATACCAACTTCCAGCTATGAAAAAGTTAGTGTGGTGACTATAACTTAACAATACTGTAGAATATACAGTTGACCCTTGAACAACATGGGTTTGAACTAACTCTGTGTCCACTTATACGTAACTTGATTTCAATAAATATATGGCTGGCCCTCCTTATTTACAGATTTTACATCCACAGATTCAACCAACCTCAGATCAAACAGTATTTTTGAGCCTTGGTTGGGAATCCACAAGTGTGGAGGGCTGACTGTATGCATTGTTCCACACAATCTTATATAAGGGATTTCAGCATGTGAGGATTTTGGTATCTATGGGTGACCTGAAACTAATCCCCTGCAGATACCAAGAGACAACTGAAGTTTTGGGGGAATCAAAAGTCACATGCAGACTTTTAACTGTGCAAGGGTTGAAGCTCCCAAATCCTCATGTTGTTCAGCAGGGCCATTCTTCCTCCAGAGGCTTTAGGGTGAATCCTTCCTTACCTCTTCCAGCATCTGGTGGCTCCAGGTGCTCCATGGATTGTCACTGTCTTCTGATCTTTGCCTTTGTCACATTGCCTTCTCCTCTGTGTCTCCTTTCTCTTCTCTGTCCATCTCTTATGAGTGCAGATGTCATTGGACTTAGGGCAACCCAGATAATCCAGGATGATCTTAAAATCCTTAATTATGCCTGACCCGGTGGTGGTGCAGTGGATAGAGCATTAATCTGAGATGCTGAGGACCCAGGTAAAACCCGAGGTAGTCAGTTTGAGCACAAGCGTGAGCGTGGGGTTGCCGGCTTGAGCATGGGATCACAGACATAACTCCGTGGTCACTGGCTTGAGCCCAAAGGTCACTGTTTGAAACCCAAGGTTGCTAGTATGAGCTAGAGGTCACTGACTCAGCTGGAGCCCCCTGGTCAAGGCACATTTGAGAAGCAATCAATGAACTAAAAGTGCTGCAACTATGAGTTGATGCTTTTCATCTTTCTCCCTATCTGTCTCTTTTGCTTTAAAAAAAAAAAAAAAGATCCTTAATTACATCTACAGAGACCCTTTTTCCAAATATGGTCACATTCAGAGGTTCTGGGGGTCATTCTACCACATACTGGCTTAAACCATGAAGCCATTTTAATCATCTCACATAAGAAGTCTGTACATAATAGGCCATACGGGACTGGTGTGGCTCAATGATCCCATCGAAGACCCAGACTCTCCATTTCCTCCCTCCATAATTCTCAGCATTTTATTTTTTGCCCCAGCTCCAGGCTTCACATCCCTTACAGAACAATAAACAAGGCAGGAAGGAAGAGAAAAAGCTTTCTCCTTTTAGGGAAGAAGACTTCTTTCCTTCTGTGCTCCATTATGCCCAACCCAGACGTATTATTGGCAAAGGGGGATGGGATGCCATGACTGACTTAGATCTATCAAGATACATGTCCTGGGGAACACCGAAATTTGAGTTTTGGTAACAAAAATGAAGGGGGAATAGCAGTTGAGTAGGGCAACTAATATTTGTTACAATTCCTAAATGTGTTTCCTTAAGATTACTTAAGTAAAAAAAAAAGCAACTTCCCCCAAATACCACACCAGCCCTTTTACCTACTAATTTACATCAATGCCTTCAACAATTATTTATAACAACTACTAAATGTTGGGATTTGTGACAGAAGCAGGAGCGTTAAGATATAGCTCTTGTTCTCAAGGAACACTTGAGTTGAATTGAATGAGATAAATACACCAGTAATTCCAGGACAGTGTGACAAATGTCATGTTAGAAATATATTAATATTTTTTAAAATTTTTGTTTGATTTTAAAGAGAGGAAATATGAGAGAGAGAAACTCTGAACTGCCATTCCACTCATTCATGCACTCATTGATTGATTCTTGTATATGCCCTGACCAGGGATCATACACACAACCTTGGCATATGAGGTCAATGTTCCAATCAACTGAGCAATAATTGTGCATGGCGCAGTGGATAAACAGAATAGACTGCAACATCTTGAAAGGCAACCTTTGAGTTTCTGAGAAATTAAACAGGGAAAAGGTGTTCTAGATAGAAAAAAAGAGCTCGTAGAAAGAATGGTGATTGGAGAACATCACCACACCTTTGTGGAACTACGAACATTTCAATGTAGTTAGAGTGGGAAATTGTATGGGTAGCAAGAGAGTAGGTCAAGCTAGTGAGGTGAGTGGGAGCTAGATAGTAAAGGGCTGTGTATGCTGAAATAAGAAAATGACACTCAATCCTAAAATCTAAGGGGAGCAATTGAAGGATTTCTTTCAATTAAAGGAATGATCAAATTAGATGGTTGAAGAAAGATTACTCTGACAGTAGCTGGATGTGTCTGATTGAGTGAGATGGTGGTGAAATACTGGCCCAAATGGATCTCTCTCTCCCTCGTAATTTATATGCAGTCTGTCATGTCTGTGTCCTTACATGCCTCCATTTTGGGGTTTTCTTTTTCTTTTTTTTAAAATTTTTTTATTTTTTGTATTTATCTGAAGCTGGAAACGGGGAGGCAGTCAGACTCCCGCATGCGCCCGACCAGGATTCACCCGGCATGCCCACCAGGGGGCGATGCTCTGCCCATCTGGGGCGTTGCTCTGCTGCAACCAGAGCCATTCTAGTGCCTGAGGCAGAGGCCAAGGAGCCATCCTCAGCGCCTGGGCCAACTTTGCTCCAATGGAGCCTCGGCTGCGGGAGGGGAAGAGAGAGAGACAGAGAGGAAGGAGAGGGGGAGAGGTGGAGAAGCAGATGGGCGCTTCTCCTGTGTGTCCTGGCCGGGAATCGAACCTGGGACTCCCGCACACCAGGCCGACCCTCTACCACTGAGCCAACCGGCCAGGGCCTTATTTTTATTTTTTTAAAGATGCCCTTGCATTAGAAAGGAATACATCAAAATGTTACCATGGGGTGTGGGGAGGAGATAGAGGGGGTTGGGGGAGGAGAGGGGCACAAAGAAAATCAGTTAGAAGGTGACAGAAGACAATTGGACTTTGGGTGATGGGAATGCAGCATAATCAAATGTCAAAATAACCTAGGGATGTTTTCTCTGAACATATGTACCCTGATTTATCAATGTCACCCCATTAAAATTAATTTTAAAAAAATGTTACCAGTGACTGTCTTTGTGGTAAGATTATCTATGACTTTAAAAAACTACTTTTCAGTATTTCCCAATGTGAGCACTTCACACACATTTAAGACCAAACCTTCTCAATTCTAACCACCTGAGCTGTTTTTCATTCCAGAGTGAATATTTTACACCTAGACATGGCATCTTTTTGAGTAAGTTTAAGTAAATTCCAAGTTTCTTTTTTTTTTTTTTTTTTTTTTTTTTTCATTTCTGAAGCTGGAAACGGGGAGAGACAGTCAGACAGACTCCCGCATGCGCCCGACCGGGATCCACCCGGCACGCCCACCAGGGGCGATGCTCTGCCCACCAGGGGGCGATGCTCTGCCCATCCTGGGCGTCGCCATATTGAGACCAGAGCCACTCTAGCGCCTGAGGCAGAGGCCAAGGAGCCATCCCCAGCGCCCGGGCCATCTTTGCTCCAATGGAGCCTTGGCTGCGGGAGGGGAAGAGAGAGACAGAGAGGAAAGCGCGGCGGAGGGGTGGAGAAGCAAATGGGCGCTTCTCCTGTGTGCCCTGGCCGGGAATCGAACCCGGGTCCTCCGCACGCTAGGCCGACGCTCTACCGCTGAGCCAACCGGCCAGGGCCAATTCCAAGTTTCTTATTGTGAACTATATTTTAAAATCTCACCAATTTTTTGAATACTTCCAATTTTTTTTCTTTTTGTTACAGAGCAGAGAGAGAGAGACAGAGAGAGGGACAGAAAGGGACAGACAGAAAGGGAGAGAGATGAGAAGCATCATCAATTCTTCATTGTAACTCCTTAGTTGCTCACTGATGGCTTTCTCATATGTGCCTTGGCCAGGGGGCTGCAGAAAAGTAAGTGAACCCTTGCTCAAGCCAGCGACCTTGGTCTCAAGCCAGCAACCATGGGATCATATCTATGATCCCACGCTCAAGCTGGCAACCTCAGGTTTTGAAGCTGGGTCCTCCGCGTCCTAGTCTGACACTATGTATTTACCAGTCTTGACTCATGGATTATGAGACTCTCACAGAGAAAAAACCTGGCTTTGTTCATCTTGGTACACTCAGTACCTAGTGGACAGATATGTAATAAATATTTACTGCCTGACCAGGCGGTGCCACAGTGGATAGAATGTCAGCCTGGGATGCCGAGGACCCAGGTTTGAAATCCCAAGGTTGCTGGCTTGAGCACGGGCTCATCTGGCTTGAGTGTGGGGTTACTGGCTTGAGTGTGGGATCACAAATATGACCCCATGGTCGCTGGCTTGAGGCCAAAGGTCACTGGCTTGAAGCCCAAGGTCGCTGACTTAAGCGGTCACTGGCCCGGCTGGAGCCCGCTGGTCAAGGCACATATGAGAAAGCAATCGATGAACAACTAAGATGCCGCAACGAAGAATTCATGCTTCTCATCTCTCTTCCTTCCTGTGTATCCCCATATGTCCCTCTCTCTGTCTCTCTGCCCATCTCTCTCACTAAAAATTAAATAAATAAATATTTACTGAGCTAGAGTACAGAATATGCATCTTTGTGTTTCTAGTTTGCAGCACAGTGCCAACTAGAAACATGCACTTCAGTGGAGCTATATTTCAACTTTTGGTCAATATACTACCAAAATTATACAGTCAACAGGTAGAAAAAAGACCACAATTTTCAAAACCAAAGTATTCTTTTTGTCACACAATATATTACACATTCACACTCACATATTTTATATGTACACATCCATATTTTCTCCCCTAAATAGGCTTGAAGAGCTTTCTACCACTGTGCATTTGAAAGGCTGCCAAGTCAGGTAGGTTTTCTAATTTACCATTAAGAAAACCAAGTACTCCAAAAGCAGAAGGAATTCTGGACATTGGTTTTAAGGAGCTCTTACGTATTGTATTAAATATTTAAAAGCATGAGATGGAAACTCTTCAATCCTAAAATTCCAATCTGGGCAGAACTTTGGTGGCAGCTGTCATTACTGTATTCTTTTTGTAAGCTATGTTTATAATGCCATGTTCCAGATATTGTGATGTGTTCAGCATCATCCCTATACTTTTATTGTATTGAAGGGACTGGAAAACCTAGAAATTTCCTCAGACTCCCTTACCAGCAAGATTCCTGTTTCGGAGTCTGTCACCTGAAGGCATGTGCAAGAGAGTAGAAAGCTAAAGATAGAAACTATCTTCTAGCTCAGGCAGTGGTGGCACCAGCAGATATTTGCACCCTCTTGTAACAGGAGGCTCTGTGGTTCCAGGATAGCTGAAAGCAGGCTCCTTGTAGTGAGTACACGGGAGCATGGGGGCAGAGGAGTGAACTTCCTTCAAGTTGCGGGCGGGCAAATGAGTTAAGTTCTGCAAATGAAGGCTTCAGGGGAGGAAGCAACTTCCTATAGTCCTCACCTCTGGGTAACATCACCTCCTTTTGCTTCTCCAGGCTTCCCAACTGTAATATTTTATCTAATTTCCTATGTTAAATTCCTCCTTAATTAAAATATCTCAAGTAACTTCCATTTACTTTATCTGGCATTCCTAGAACCAAAGAATGTGCTATGCTGGGAAAATTATTTTTCCAGATAAGTTTAAATTTTTCAGGACTAAAATACCAATTTTCCTGAAAATTTTTACAAAATTAATATGTGGTCTTTTCTTCCTAAACAGAGTACTTGAAATGTAATTTTTTTCTCCTTTTCTATTAGTATCACCACTGAATATTCAGTGAGCATCTCCCTTGTTTTAGGCCCCACACTGAACAGATGGTATGGGACACCAGGCCAAATTAGTACTGACCTCAAGCAATTATAAGTTCAGTTGCAAGAACCTTTACATACAGGGCGGGATAAAAGTAGGTTTACAATTGTGAGTATGCAAAACAGTGAGTTTATTCTTGTATTATTATTTAATAATCATTCTATTATTTTCCATATGAATAACCGTAAACCTACTTTTGCACTACCCTGTACACATTACAGAGATGAGGACAATATGATTATTTTACCCTAGAAACTCTCACAGAAAAATATATAAGCAAATAAATTATAAGGAGGAATGATAGCTACAGAAATACAGGCACAGACTGTACAGAGGGAGGGTTACTGCCTATGCACTGGCAGCTTCTGTGGAGGCTCTAGATGTGGGCTGAAATATAAGCTGGATCTTGCAGTATGAATAAAACTTTGGTCAGGGAAAGAAAAAAGGCATTCTAGAGCAGAGAAGAAGCACATGTAATGACAAGCATGGTACCCAGTCTCCAAAGAGGTGGGGAGGTTTTCTGAGAATGTCAATGCTTTCAGTACTGAAATACTATTTTCCTGAAAGTTTTTAAGTGATTTATACATGGAACTTTCTTTTTATTTATTTTTTTTTTTGGAACTTTCTTTTTAAACATAGCCCATGAAATGAAATTTTTTCTTCTTTTCCATTATCATTGCCATCAAATATTTACTGAGTACCTGTTGTGTACTATAATCATAGCTCTAGGAACAGAAGGTACGGAACATCAAGTGAAGCAGGGCTGACCACAGCAGATACAATTTGTAAGTTCAATTGGAAAAACCTTTCCCGTGTTAGTTGCTAGGGATGCTGAGATAATGAGGATATGGTTGCCGTCCTCTAGGAGCTCCCACTGTAATAGGAATAGACTGTAAACAAATTAGAACATGGAATTATGGGTTCAAAGATAGAAATATGCACCACAGGCACAGATAGTCAAAAGGGTGACACATGGTGGCACCAGGGAAAATAGAAGCTAAAATTTAAGCTGGATTGGGCTGTAATGTTAGAAGTTTGCCAGGTGAGGAAGGGAAAAGGTCATTCCAGCATGGGGAAGAAGCATACAAAGGGAGTAAAGTGTAAAAGAGATGGCATTAGTCAGCCTATATGTCAGTGCAGTTGAGAAAGTGTAGAAAAAGTTGAATTGTATTGTGAAAGACACTTTATGTAATCCTTAGGACCTTGGATTTTGTACTATGACCACTGTGGAGCAGAGGGGTGTCATATTCACATTTGTATTTTAGAAAAATAACACTGGTAACAAAGTGAAGGATGGATCAGAACAAGGAGGAAGTGGTAGCAAGACCAGTTAGGAGACTCGAAGATTTGGGTGAGAGTATCTATAGGCTGTGAAGTGAGGGTTTGCACTTGCCCAGCCTCCCAGGCAGCATGACTGGAGTAGTGTTAAAGGTGGAGGCAGCACTCTCTCCGAGGGTTATCCTCTATGTCAACAGCCACTGATTTATTAGTACCATTGAGAATGTGATCCTTCATTTCGCAATCCTGTGTAATGGGCCACAGCTACCAGATCTTGATTCCTATTTGTATAATGGTTATTGGGATATGAAGAAATAGAGGCCTTGTGATTAATATTTTTAATTTGGCCTTGATTTTTGAGAGCTTACTCCAAAAAATTCCAAATCTCCGCAACATTTGGTACAATAAAATTCTAGAAACCTAATGCCAGGTCACTATCTTTTTTTTTGGTGAGTGTGTGTTTTCTCAAGTTTATTACAGGAAGGGGTGGGAGAGGGGATAGAGTTGAAGATTTTTGTTTTCTTAATAGAAAATACCTTGTGTTTGATATCAGATGAGACTGTAAGGGTCACTTGTTTCTCCGCTGGCCTACAACTCCAACCCCCACATTCCAAAATCCCCCTGGATCAAGGTGGGCAAGATAACACTCCAGGTCACTTTTTTTCCAATAAGCTTAAAAAAACATTTTGACCATAAGTCATATATAAAGCCTATATAATAAATCAACTTTATGAAACAGCTTCTGCATCTATAGTTCATATTCTGCATAACACAGTGACTGGTGACTCATTTAAACAACAGTGGGCAGAAATAGGAAGCTAAAAATATTACCAGACATTACCTCTACTTCCTTAAAGTGAGCTCTACAATTATCTTGCAACAGCACACAATTTTGCTATCCTTAGGCAGACTTATAATTTTTTTCAATGGCCTTCAAATAAAGGTATAAAGATTCAGCCCAGTATTTTCAGAGTACTTTTTGGGAAAAAATAGAATGATGTCATGGAAAAAAACATAGTCCTTAGAAATACTTAGATTGGGGTTCAGATTCTGAGCCTCCAATTGCTAGATATTATTGTATTACTTAATTTTCTCATAGCTTCTGTTTCCTTATTTATAAAATGTTTATAATAAAGATAGACCAAATTTTATAGGGGCTATCATATCTATGTTTCAACTGCATATCTTAACCTAATGCTGTCAACTCATAAAACATACCCTATTCTGTATAATACACCAAATAAATGCTTCTGAAATAATTACCACTGTTGTTTCTTCTTACCTCAACTATACGATTACACCTTACTACATGGATCTTAGAAGTTTATTATTGACATAAATATGAAGTTAAGAGTATCTTTTACAGGCACAATAAAGGAAACAAACTTCTTTAGAAGATACTTGTGTAACGAAACAATTTTGAGCCTGCTATATTTTCCCCCTAAGAGTCAAGGGTCTATAGCTGCTTTAACAGCAAGCAGGGTTTCTTCTTGTTTCACTACATACATCCTTTCTGATTCTCTCTCTTTCCCTCTACTTTTAATCCCCAGTAAAAATCTCTCAATTCTACTAAAGTTTTTTTTTTTTCAGTCAAATTTCCTTCTTCTAGCTCCACCACTAACTCCATGTCAGTGATAATTGCTATTCATATACAGTATACAAAAGCAAATATACTAGATAATATATAATTTAAAGAAAATAGCCATGGACCATATTATTTTCCAACTTACTACATTTGCATAAGATATGAAGTTTCATGTCTATTATATCTGTGTTGCCAGTCTGCCACCCTGGACTACCAGTAATTACCTCACAGAGGTGAAGGGAAAATGAAATAGCATGTGTAAAGATACATATACAATACAAAAAGTTGGTTGCCTTTGTTCATGTCACACTTATCATGCATTATGTCTTTATATGTGCATTCATACTATAAATTGCTTTTCTTGTTTCAGTTCTCAATATATATACATCTGTCTACTCTAGAAGACACGCTTGTTAAGGACAAGATATTTGTACACTCATGTTTATAGTACCATTATTCACAATAGCCAAAATAGCAACTCATTCACTGATGGATGAATAGGTAAACAAAACATGGCATATACATATAATAGACTGTAATTTCAGCCTTAAAAAGGAATGACATTCTGATAGATGCTGTAACATGGATGAACCTTGAAAGAATTACGCTAAATGAAATAAGCCAGATGCAAAAGGACACATACTACATGATTCCACTTATATGAGGTACCTGGGATTGTCTAATTCATAGAAACTGGGAGCAGAATGGTGGTTACCAGGAGCTAGAGAGAGAAAAATGGGGAGTTGCTTGATGGGTACAGTGTTTTAGTTTGAGATAATGAAAAAATTTTGGAGAAAGTGATGATAGCTGCATAACAATAACAATGTACCTAATGCTGCTATACTTAAAAAGGGCTAAAATGGTAAATTTTATATTTAACCACAATTAAAATATCATGCTTATTAAAAGATGTACACAGGCCCTGGCCGGTTGGCTCAGAGGTAGAGCGTCGGCCTGGCGTGCGGGGGACCCGGGTTCGATTCCCAGCCAGGGCACACAGGAGAAGCGCCCATTTGCTTCTCCACCCCCCCCCCCTTCCTCTCTGTTTCTCTCTTCCCCTCCCGCAACCAAGGCTCCATTGGAGCAAAGATGGCCCGGGCGCTGGGGATGGCTCCTTGGCCTCTGCCCCAGGCGCTAGAGTGGCTCTGGTTGCGGCAGAGTGACGCCCCGGAGGGGCAGAGCATCGCCCCTGGTGGGCGTGCCGGGTGGATCCCGCTTGGGCGCATGTAGGAGTCTGTCTGACTATCTCTCCCCGTTTCCAGCTTCAGAAAAATACAAAAAAAAAAAAAAAAAAAAAAAAAAAAAGATGTACACAATAATGATACAGTATACCTGATCTATTTAAACTGGATGCAGCTAGGATCTCTGGGTAAAAAGCAGTGAGAATTTTTAAAACTGGACTGGGGTCATAGGAGGTGAAGGGATCAGCAGATATAAAGTTGAGAGCCACCTTTAAGATGGACTCTGTGGAAAATACATTTTAATTCTGAGACTATTCTCTCCAAATCACCCTGTTTCTTTTTGTCTCTTTTCACTGATACCATGTGTTCATTCC
Source organism: Saccopteryx leptura (assembly GCF_036850995.1). Classification (NCBI taxonomy): domain Eukaryota; kingdom Metazoa; phylum Chordata; class Mammalia; order Chiroptera; family Emballonuridae; genus Saccopteryx; species Saccopteryx leptura. Next base: position 166,375,937 of record NC_089505.1, read on the forward strand.
AAGAGTTCAGTTCAGTCTTTCCCCCAATACCCTATCCTAAAAGTAAAAACTTAGATGTTCTAAGGCAGGGGTTATCAACAAGGGTGTGATTGTGCCCCTCAGGGGACATTTGGCAATGTCTAGAGATATTTTGGGGCTGTCATAGGTTGGGGAGATGTGCTACTGGCATCTAGTTGGTGTAAGCCAGGGTGCTGCTAACCTTCACACAAGGCACAGGATGGTCTCTCACAACAAAGAATTAACTGGCCCAAAATGCCAGTAATGCTGAGGTTGAATAAACCTGTTCTAAGGTTTTACTAAGTTTATCTGATTTCTCATAGAATTTGATCATATGTTATCTCTTTTGCTTCCCTAGTCTTCCTTTTCTATTTATACTTTCCATAGGAAAAGGCCAATTAAGCACATATGCTAGGGGTAGGTCTTTTATTTTGAGGAAACAGGCTAAGGATAAGTGCTGACACTGAGGACAAATGGGGGTAGGAAGAAAGAGGCTATTTATATTGCTATTCTCTTCACCCTGGCCAATCCTACTCATGATACTTTATGCTATGGGACAAGGTGACACATAGAGGGGGACAAGCTGTTGGTGACAAAGAAGAAAACAAACAAACAAACAAAATCCAAGTGAAACCCGTAAAGGGCAGTCTATGCTACTTGGATTGGATAATGCTTCATGGAGGCCACTTGGATGTGAGGAAATACCTATATACCTAAGTAAAGTTATAAAAAAGCCCTGGCCGGTTGGCTCAGCGGTAGAGCGTCGGCCTGGCGTGCGGGGGACCCAGGTTCGATTCCCGGCCAGGGTACATTCGAGAAGCGCCCATTTGCTTCTCCACCCCCCTCCCCCTTCCTCTCTGTCTCTCTCTTCCCCTCCCGCAGCCAAGGCTCCATTGGAGCAAAGATGGCCCGGGCACTGGGGATGGCTCCTTGGCCTCTGCCCCAGGCGCTAGAGTGACGCCTCGGAGGGGCAGAGCATCGCCCCCTGGTGGGCAGAGCGTCGCCCCTGGTGGGCGTGCCGGGTGGATCCCGGTCGGGCGCATGCGGGAGTCTGTCTGACTGTCTCTCCCCTTTTCCAGCTTCAGAAAAAGAAAAAAAAAAGTTATAAAAAATATTTTAATTAAAAATTTAAGTCATGAGCTTTCTATAACTAAGTATATTATTTATAAACTCAACATACTATTTATAATTATCTAAAACTTGAATTTCTTCTGAGGAACAATAACCCAGTAAGTATATAATACTACTACTGTGTCAGTACCAAGAACAAATACTTTGGTTTTTATTTTCCCTCGTATGATACTAAATAAGAACAGACCTGCTGTATCAAGTATAACTTATTTGGTATAATTTAGGTATTTTGAGAAATCCATCAACATTCTTAGGCCACTAGAACATTAGTAATTCATTATTATGATACACATTAAAATGGTGCTTTCTTACAAACATTTTGGAAAACTGCCAAGTAGACACTAAAACTGAATACATGCACAACCCACGACCCAGTAATTCCACTCCCAGGTATATATCAATGGAAATGCATATATACACTCACCAAAAGACATGTATAAGAATGTTCTTCACAGCATTATTCATAATAGCTCAGAACTAGAAATTCTTCAAATGCTCATCAATGGTAGAATGGTTTTTGGATATAATAAAATGGATAAATAAAATACTAGTCAGCAATTGGAATGAACTACAAATACATGCAACAATATAAATCAGTCTCACTCTAGAGGTTGAAAAATGGCCTCTAAAGATATCCACAACCTCTTTCCTGGAGCCTGTAAATGCTACCGTATATGGCATAAAAAACTTTGCAGATGTGATTTCAATTAAGGATCTTGAATGGGCAGATTATTTTGGATTATCTTGTGGGCCCTAGATGTAGAGACAGAGGAAGATTTAACTTCAGAAGAGAAGATGCTGTGATGATGGAAGCAGAGGCTCTGAACACGGAGGAAGGGACCACTAGCCAAGAAAGATAGGCAGTCACTAGAAGCCGAAAAAAGGCAAGAGAACAGATTTTCCACTCATAATCTCCAGATTCAGGAACCAACTGTGCTTATATGCTGACTTTGGCCTAATGAAACTAACTTTGGAATTTTGATCTCCAGGACTGCAAGAAAATAAATCTGTGCTGTTTTAAGTCACTAAATTTGTGATAATCTGTTACAGTGGTATCAGGAAACCAGTATACTCACAAATATAATAAGCAAAAAAATAGTATATGATATATGATTACATTTACATAAAATAATATAGACGGCCCTGGCCAGGTTGCTCAGTGGATAGAGCATTGTCTCTGCACACTAAGGTTACAGGTTTGATCCCCCATTAGGGCACACAGGAGAAGCAATCAATGAGTGCACAACTAAAATGGAACTACTAAGTGGAACGAGTTGATGTCTTCCTTGTTCTCCTCTCTCCCTTCCTTTCTCTCTATTTCAAATCAATGGAAAAAATTTTTAAAAAGATAAAACTAACCTATGGTTTTATTAGTCTGAATAGCAGTTACTTCTGGGGAGGAATAAGAAGACAATGTTAAGATAGGGGCAAGAGAAAAAGAGAAAGGTTTATGGGGTGCTCATAATGCTCTGTGTCTTGGTTTGAGGGCTGGTGAAATGAGTATGCTTTATTTGTGAAAACCATTATCTGTCTATTCTTCTAAATGTATGGTATACACAGTTTTAAAATTGGTGCCTTTTCAACATAACAATCTGATAGTCTGCTGAAAGACAGATATATATTCAAGGAGGGGGAAAACACTAAACAATAACTTTATTTCTCAAGAATGCTGAAGGTTTGTTTCTCTAAAAAGATTTTTTAAAATATTAACATACATAATAGTGACTTTTAAATGCTAAAAAAACAAGCTAAAGTAAACATTGCTTAAATTAGCTTTGTTATACCTGGATCCTAGGACTATAAATTACAAAAATATAAGTAAAACCACATTTTCTAAAATAATAGTAAACAAAGAAGAAAGTCAGGCACTACATACCAAATGATCAAAGTATCTTTTGGGCCTTAGATTCTAGAAACTAATAAAAATATTAGTAACATAAATCTTCTGCCATTAATCTATAGAAATGATTAAATATAAAAACAATTTATAAAACACATCAGAATTTTATTGCTTGAAGAATACAGCATATGAAATCACAAGAATGTCCAAATGCAAAGTCACTAGGCTTTCAAACATATATAATACATTATCAGATGCAGTAAAATATTAATGAACCTGAACTCTGCATCAGAAAAAAAAAAGGTGTGGAAAAATATCTAAGTTGTTTACTTAAGAAATAGATATACTTAAAATAGCAAGTATAAGGATGTTACAGTACAAATTAGAAAAGCCAACACTTATTAACTTATTGTTTCTTAGAGTAGACTACCTTTGGTACTTAAATTAAAACAAAAAAAACAAACAAAAACCCCTTCTCTCTTGTCCAAAGAACTTATAGGTACAATATCAACTTCAACTTAAAACATTCAGCAAAATTAACCTTTTCATGGCATGGGGGAAGTGTATTTAATAAATGTATAACAAATATTTCATTTTTTCTAAAGCTGTAAAATATGATCATTAAGAAATCTAATACTTGTAAACTTATTTAGCTAATTAAAATTGGAATCCTGGCAGCCACCCTGAAACCATCCTTGGGCTTGGTGGATACAGAAGTTTAAATGATTTGGCAACAAAGGAATTTAGATTACTTTATACTATCTTAAGTGGCTTCCCCATTTTGTTTCCAAAATACAGACAAGATGCCATTTCTTCAACATACTGGATTCCTATAAATATCACTACTATATTTTATTAGAATCAAATTAAAGCTTCCTTTCTTTTAATGAGCAGGTTGAAACTACTTTTAAGTTTCATATAGGGCTGATTAGTCATGACATGCTTTTTAAAACAAAACAAATCATATTTTAAAGCTATCATTCTATGATGGAGACAATGATGCCATTTCAAAAGGAAGCATTGGGCACGGTAGGCCATCTAGTCAAGAAAATGTAAGAGTAATGCTAAAAACAAACAATAAGTAAACTATAAGTTAAATTACAAAAAATCTCTCTTTTATAGCAAGCATGCTTATTAACTTTCATTTCTTTCCCCCAACAAAGGTTTGAATATTTATTAATCTCAGTTAAACCAATGGAACCTAAGCAATTGTTTCACAAGTTCCAATAAACATGGATGGACTAAGTAATTAATACTACTGACAATTATTGGAGTGAAATAGTAAGAATTGTGACAGTCCTCAAAATTGGGCAATCTTTGAAATGTAATAGTATAGTTCAAAATGAATTATGCCATAATAAAAGTTTTTTACCTCTACATAAAACAAAATCAAAAACAAAACCCACCAAATTTATAGAACTACTATTGAACATACCCCTTCCTAGCTTTTGAATGTCTTGGTTTAAGTATACTTATCTGAGCATATATATATATATATTTATTGCTTGTATATATACTCATTTTAAAAGAAAAAAATCAGATACTATAGAACTGAACTCCTTGTTTTTTTCATCAATCTGATCTAATGTCTACTGCATTACACAGCACCTCCCAATAATTAAAATTCCCAATTTTTAGTTAAGTGAAGAGGAAATGAAAATACAGACTTAGAATTTCTGTATAAATGTCAATGTATTTTTATAAACTTGAAGTTTTCTGTAACACTGTTTGTTGATCAATAAAGGACTCACTGCTATCTAAAAATCTCATAAACACCATTAAAAATTCAAAATTGATATTATACTGAACCTTAAATTTTCAATAGTTCAAAGAGACAGTTTTTTACATGAATAGCACACAATAGATGAAAGTTAACAGCAAACATCCCTAGAATACCAGTGGCAAGTCCACCAAGATGCATACAAAATTACAGATAAGCATTTCTTTCACTGTTTTCTTGTTCAGGGAAAACATTTATAGAGGAAACAGAACCTCAGCTGGTGAATTTCAGATATCATCTTCATCTTCTTCATCCTGAGAAGAACCTGTCTGGTTCGATGCGCTGGCTGAGGCAGCAGCAAGCTGGGCTTGCTGGGCAGCTTGCTGCATCTGAAGCCACTCCTGCTGGGCCAGTTCTGCTTGTTGCTGTCTAGCCTAAACACCAAAAACATAAAACAAAATAATTTTTTTAAAAGCCCCCAACATACACACTTTGGTTAAATGTAGAATAAGCCAATTGCAGATTTAGTCATTATCAAATTTGGATATTTCCCATCCACTATATAATTGTTGTACATCTGGAGAACAGGAACTCTATGAGATTGGTTCTCTTACAGATAGTCCCCTTTTTTTTTTTTTTTTTTTAAAGATTTTATTTATTCATTTTTTTTTTTTTTTTTTAGAGAGGAGAGGGAGAGACAGAGGAGAGACAGAGAGAGAGAGAGAGAGAAGAGGGGGAGGAGCTGGAAGCATCAACTCCCATATGTGCCTTGACCAGGCAAGCCCAGGGTTTTGAACCGGCGACCTCAGCATTTCCAGGTCGATGCTTTATCCACTGTGCCACCACAGGTCAGGCCCAGATAGTCCCCTTTTATGTCACATAATTTATGACCTTTGGTTCAATTGAAGAAGCTGAAAAAGTTGACAGAGAAATCACAGTATTTTCTCTTTTGTTCCTTGGCCCGTGTTTCTCTCTTTCTTTTGTTTCACTTGATTCTTCTGTCCTCTCAACTTACAATTTTGATGTAAACATTTTTCGATCTACAAATTTTTTTGTAGCTTAAAGGCTCTCTACTACAGTATCCCTAACTTAGGGAAAAGTATGATGCATGAATGTAATAACTATCTTTTGAGTTTCTCTATCATCTATCTATCTATCTATCTATCTATCTATCTATCTATCTATCTACATACCTAATCTTTTCTGTCCCTCTTCCTTCTCTATAAATACACACATGTACATACATACTACCCTACACACACCCTTCCTATGTATACATTAATGAAGACACTTACCAAGGGCTGAATTTAAACGGGATAGTTAAAATCCATTCATTCAATATATCTATCCTCTATAAAAAAATACAGGATTTTAAAAACCAAGATGCATACATATGCAATATGTGCACTGTGGCAACAGGCAACCCCTTCTCAATTTACATGCACTCTTGCAACAGTCAAGGCTCTTTTCCAATTTAATCTCACCCATTAGCAGAAACAACACAAAGGAGGAAAAAAATAAAAAAAACAAATCTGTTCTTGAAAAGATCATATAATTTTCCATTAAATGCTATCAAAACAATGCTGTTTCTCCCTCTCTGACTTTCTCACAATTGTTCCTTAAGCCTGGCTCATACCATCCTTTATGAATGGCCAATTTCTAGTTATCATTTAAAACACAAATCAGTCAGTCTTTCTTGACCCTTCTAGGTCATATTTTGTGCTCTATTTCATATGCTACAATTCTCTATGCATTTTCATACTTTGTTCTCTAATTATCTGAGTAAATATCTTTTTTCTCCATTAGACTTAAGAATAAAAACTATTTTCATATTCATTATTGGATTCCCTATACAGAGGCCCCTAGCATTTTTTTTTTTTTTTTTTTTTTTTTTTTTTTTTTAAATTTTCTGAAGCTGGAAACGGGGAGAGACAGTCAGACAGACTCCTGCATGCGCCCAACCGGGATCCACCCGGCACGCCCACCAGGGGCCACGCTCTGCCCACCAGGGGGCGATGCTCTGCCCCTCCGGGGCGTCGCTCTGCTGCGACCAGAGCCACTCTAGCGCCTGGGGCAGCGGCCAAGGAGCCATCCCCAGCACCCGGGCCATCTTTGCTCCAATGGAGCCTCGGCTGCAGGAGGGGAAGAGAGAGACAGAGAGGAAGGAGCGGGGGTGGGGGGGGTGGGGGGGTGGAGAAGCAAATGGGCGCTTCTCCTATGTGCCCTGGCCGGGAATCGAACCCGGATCCCCCGCACACCAGGCCGACGCTCTACCGCTGAGCCAACCGGCCAGGGCCGAGGCCCCTAGTATTTTCTGAGTAAATGTCTTGTGGAAAAACAGTGGTGCTCAGCCTAACCTCTATACTCCTAAGTTTTCTTAATAATTGGTCATGAATTTATTACCCAAATATTTCTAGAAGAGAATTCTAATCAGGTCATTATTACAGTTTAAAAAAATCATTTAATTGTTACCATTTAAGTCCAAATTTCTCAGCCTGTGGCAAGGTCCTCCAAATTGCTGCCTGCCCCAATCTAGTTCTCTAATCTTTTTTTGTAATATGTACCTTGTACTAAAAAACAAACAAAAACCATAGAACATAATGTTTCCCAAATATATACCATCCATCACATCTTAATTACTTTTATTCATACTGATACTAATTTTATTTGAAATTTCCTGATTTTCACCTACTAAAATTTCACTCTTCCTTCAAGTCAAACCAAATACAAAGTTTTTTTCACGAAGTCTTTTTCTGATTCCTCCCAGTATAATTCATGATCTAATCAGGAGATATAAGTAACACTAGTTAGGAAACAGAAACAATTTAACAAAAGATTGTTAACCAAGTATAAAGTTGGTAACCAGGTAAGTGAAAAAGGCAAGAGAAAAACACTAAGGTGTCATTTAGGTGGCAACTAGGCAGAGCCAGCACCAACCCTAAAATGGGGGAAGCAAGGGAAAAGGCTGGAATTTTTAAAAATTAAGAGCTTAGAACAGCGGTTCTCAACCTGTGGTTCGCGACCCCAGTGGGGTCGCCTAAAGCCATCGGAAAATACATAATGCATATCAGGTATTTACATTCCGAATCATAACTGTAGCAAAATTACAGTTATGAAGTAGCCACCAAAATTATTTTTTTGGTTTGGGGGGTCACCAACATGTCACCGCAACATGAGGAACTGTATTGCGGGGTCACGGCATTAGAAAGGTTGAGAACCACTGGCTTAGAAGAACAACTCATAGAACTGAAATGCAGACCTCTGAAAAAAGGGGCACAGACTGACTGGAACTAGAATCTCTAAAGTTGGAGGAGGTCCCCAAAGTTTGAGACACATCCTTGAGGAAGGAGATGAATGTTCAGGCTGGTTCTGTAACTATTAGAGAAACTGCAAACTAGATTCAAGTCCTGCTACAGGATAAAACTGATGCAGCCAGGATGAAGAAGCCTTGCTAGATTGCTCAAAGGAACTTGAAAAAAACAGGAAGTTAAAGGAAAAAAGCCTAGTGCTGCCTTCCTCCTCCAGCCTGGTAATCGCCCTCCAGATACCCCAACTGGCCTTTAGAGTCTAACAGTAGTCAGCTAGAAAAGCAGAAGGGTGGTTTGCGGAGGGTTAGGCCCTGTCACAAAGTGGAGAAGAGAAAGGTGGGTTTCAGGCTGAAATGACTATCTACCAATTGGCACCCTCCCACATCACCAAAATTGAATATGATGTCTCTGTACTTGGGATCTCCTTATATCTTCTTCATGAGAGTAATCAGCCTCATATTACAGTTATTAGTGTACATATATTATACCTTCTTTATGAAAACTTTTTTTAGAAAATTACAAACTAGGTTTCTCTTTAGTAACTACTTCCCCATTTTATGAAGAAAGATGGAAAATAGTTATTCTAACACACAGAAATATTTATTTTTATGGCAGGACTACCCAGAGTTCAGAATAGACTAAGAGTGCTTCACAAAAAACATTTTAGGAGTCATAAGAACTCAGTGGTGGAGCATCGGCTGGTGTGTGGAAGTCCTGGGTCGATTCCCTGTCAGGGCACACAGGAGAAGCGCCCATCTGCTTCTCCACCCTTCCCCCTCTCCTTCCTCTCTATCTCTCTCTTCCCCTCCCGCAGCCAAGGCTCCATTGGAGCAAAGTTGGCCCGGGCGCTGAGGACGACTCCATGGCCTCCACCTCAGGTGCTAGAATGGCTCTGGCCCCAACAAAGCGAAGCCCCAGATGGGCAGAGCATTGTCCCCTGGTAGGCATGCCCAGTGGATCTTGGTTGGGCTCATGCAGGAGTCTGACTGCCTCCTCACTTCTAATTTTGGAAAAAATACAAACAAAAAAGAGTTCATAAGAACATTGAAGGGCAAAACAAATATGTAAATTTATCAACTGTAGAATACATATTCTGCCTGACTAGGCAGTGGCTCAATGGACAGAGCATCAGACTGGGACATGGAGGACCCCAGTTTGAAACCCCGAGGTTGCCGGCTTGAGCGTGGGCTCATCTGGTTTGAGCAAGGATCACCAGCTTAAACAAGGTAGCTGGCTTGAGCAAGGGGTCACTCAGTCTGCTGTAGCCCCCCATCAACGCACATTTGAGAAAGCAATCAATGAACAACAAAGGAACCACAATGAAGAATTAATGCTTCTCATCTCTCTCCCTTCCTGTCTGTCCCTATCTGTCCCTCTCTCTGTTTCTCTCTGTCACACACACGCAAAAAAGAATACATATCCTGTGGCCCAATCAATTATAAATACATATAATTTCATAGCACAAATAATTTCAAGTCTCTACACAGGTTTTATTGCAAAGATGAATGATCTTGCAGTTTATTCAATGATCTGCAAAGACACGTACCAGTTATATATATTTAAAATTTAACTGACTATGGCCCTGGCTGGGTGTGTGGCTCAGTTGGTCAGAGCATCATCCTGATATGCCAGGGTTGAGGGTTTGATCCCCAGGCAAGGGACATACAAAAAAAACCAATGACTGCATATGTAAATGGAACAGTAAATTGCTGTTTCTCTCTCTCTCTCAAAATCAATCAATAAATTAAAAAATAAAATAAAATTTAATTACCTTTTAGGTACCATGGCCCCCATAGTTTTCTCTCTAAACATAAAAACATTCCTTTCCTTATTGGTGATGGCGCAGTGGATAAGAACATTGACCTAGGACGCTGAGGTCCCAGGTTTGAAACCCTGAGGTCGCAGCTTGAGTGCAGGCTTATCTGGCTTCAGGGTCAGGTCACCAGCTTGAGCATGGGATCATCAACATGATCTCATGGTCGCTGGCTTGAGCCACCTAGGCAAGGCACATATGAGAAGCAATCAGTGAACAACTACAGTGATACAACTATGAGTTGATGCTTCTCATCTTTCACATAATAAAAAAACACAAAAACAAAAAAACCCCAAACCATTCCTACCCCTTTAAAATCATTGTTGATTGATAAATTTAATTTGTATTCATTTCTACAAATTAAAATGCTCAATGGTATTAATTTTGATCTCCTTTTTCCCTTACCTCTTACCCAATCTATCCCAAATATTTCTCTTCTAAAATAGGAGTGTGAAAGAGGTCAGTAGGCATGTACTTCCTAATTTCTTCTTTAGAAATTTTCATTTATGTTTTAAGATTCTCACTCTCACATGCTAAAATGACTCATTTATAATTAACTATAATCTTGATATTTAAGTTTCCTCCTTTCCAAGTATTTGCTTTTGGCAGTAAAAGAGCTTCAAATGAGACTGCTACTATGTATTTAAAATTAAGTCTAAAAGATGAAGTGAAATGAAACTGATGAAAAAAGTTGTATTTACTTATCAGCTCCTTTCAGATATAGGGCTTAAGTACTATGTGCTCTGTGGAAGAAGTACTAGGCAGCTGCTATAATTTAACTTTCTGCTAATTCTCCTCATTAAAGCAAAGAATCTTCACCCATAGCTCAGGGCAAGAAAAGAGGGTGATAAGAAAAAGGAAATAAAAAGCAGATGATAAGAAGAGAGAGGTGAAGACAGATTTGGCGGGCAGTCAATTATTTCTTTCATTCATCTTTTTGCTCTGGAAAGGATAAAGCATGTTCCATTTAAAAATTCCAAAATAAATTTAAAAAGACAAAATGGTGGCTAGAGCGTTAGCATGGCATTGTAGAAACAGCACAGACTTTGGAGTAAGAAGACAAAAGTTTGAACTGAGACTCTTAATACTTTCTAATTGTATGAACTTACCCGTTTTACATGTTTAATTTAATCCTTCCTAGTAAACCAAGCTCAGTAATGATAGGAATTTATCACTCTTGTATATGGTTGCATACAGAAGCCTAGAACCTAGCACTATGTCTGGTCAATAGTAAGCACTTTATTAAAAATCAGTAGCACAAATGAATGAATGATCTTATGAAAGTTTCTCTATCTCTGATCTGTTTCTTAATGTATAAATGGATATAAAAAAATTTATATTAGCCCTGGCCGGTTGGCTCAGCGGTAGAGCGTCGGCCTGGCGTGCGGGGGACCCAGGTTCGATTCCCGGCCAGGGCACATAGGAGAAGCGCCCATTTGCTTCTCCACCCCCCACCCCCCCCCCTTCCTCTCTGTCTCTCTCTTCCCCTCCCGCAGCCAAGGCTCCATTGGAGCAAAGATGGCCCGGGCGCTGGGGATGGCTCCTTGGCCTCTGCCCCAGGCGCTAAAGTGGCTCTGGTCGCAGCAGAGTGATGCCCCGGAGGGGCAGAGCATCGCCCCCTGGTGGGCAGAGCGTCACCCCTTGGCAGGCGTGCCGGGTGGATCCCGGTCGGGCGCATGCGGGAGTCTGTCTGACTGTCTCTCCCTGTTTCCAGCTTCAGAAAAAAAAAAAAAAATTTTATATTGTACATAAGAATTCTGCAGCCTGGCCTATAGTGGCAGTGGATAAAGTGTCGACCTGAAAAGCTGAGGTCACTGGTTCAAAATCCTGAGCTTGCCCAGTCAAGGTACACAGGAGAAGCAATCAATAAACAACTAAAGTGGCCTGACTGGGCAGTGGCACAGTGGATAGAGCGTCGGACTGGGATGTGGAAGACCCAGGTTCAAGACCCCGATGTTGCCAGCTTGAGCGTGGGCTCATCTGGTTTGAGCAAAGCTCACCAGCTTGGACCCAAAGTCGCTGGCTTGAGCAAGGGGTTACTCAGTCTGCTGAAGGCCCACGGTCAGGCACATACGAGAAAGCAATCAATGAACAACTAAGATGTTGCAATGGAAAACTGATGGTTGATGCTTCTCATTTCTCTGCATTCCTATTTTTCTGTCCCTATCTATCCCTCTCTCTGACTCTGTTTCTGCAAAAAACAACAACAAAACCAAAAAAAAAAAAAACTAAAGTGAAGCAACTATGAATTGGTACTATTCATCCCTCCCCCCACCCATCTCCTCTCTTTGTAAAATCAATAAATTAAAGAAGAAACCCTGAGCCCTGGCCAGTTGGCTCAGTGGCAGAGCGTCGGCCTGGCGTGCAGGAGTCCCGGGTTCGATTCCCGGCCAGGGCACACAGGAGAAGCGCCCATCTGCTTCTCCACCCCTTCTCCTCTCCTTCCTCTCTGTCTCTCTCTTCCCCCTCCCGCAGCCAAGGCTCCACTGGAGTAAAGATGGCCCGGGCGCTGAGGATGGCTCTGTGGCCTCTGCCTCAGGCGCTAGAATGTCTCTGGATGCAACAGAGCAATGGCCCAGATGGTCGGAGCATCACCCCCTGGTGGGCGTGCCGGGTGGATCCCGGTCGGGTGCATGCGGGAGTTTGTCTGACTGCCTCCCGTTTCTAACTTCAGAAGAATACACACACAAAAAAAGAAACCCTGTAAAATCAATAAATTTAAAAAGAGGCCCTGGCTGGTTGGCTCAGTGGTAGAGCGTCAACATGGTGTGTGGAAGTCCCAGGTTCGATTCCCAATCAGCGCCCACAGGAGAGGTGAACATCTACTTCACCCCCACCTTCTCTCTCTCTCTCTTTCTCTTCCCTTCCTGCACCTATGGCTCGATTGGTTTGAGCACATTGGTCCCAGGCGCTGAGGATGGCTCAGTCAAGCCTCCACCTCAGGTGCTAAAAATAGTTGGTTGTGATGGCCCCACATGGGCAGAGCACAGGCCCCAGACAAGTACTGCAGGGTGGACCCTAGTCAGGGCACATGTGGGATTCTGTCTCTGTATCTCCCCTAGTCTTACTTATAAATGAATGAATGAATGAATGAATGAATGAACGAACGAACGAACTCTGCAAAGTATGTAAAGTACCTAACAGAGCACCTTTTCCCTTTCATCAGATGTTTAATTTGGCACCCTCTAGGTGATGTGCAATAGTAAAAAAAAAAAAGAAAAGCAAATGATACACACTAATGGTTTGGGGTGTTTTTTGGGCAGAGACAGAGAGAGTCAGAGAGAGGGACAGATAGGGACAGACAGACAGGATGAAAGAGAGATGAGAAACATCAATTCTTCGTTGCAGCTCCTTAGTTGTTCACTGATTGATCTCTCATATGTGCCTTGACCAGGGGGTTACAGCAGACCGAGTGACCCCTTGCTTGAGCCAGTGACCTTGGTGAGCCTTGCTCAAAACAGATGAGCCCGTGCTCAAGGTCTTGAACGTGGGTCCTCCACATCCCAGTCCGACGCTCTATCCACTTTGCCACCGCCTGGTCAGGCACATTAATGGTTTTTTAAAATCACTGCTCCTTCCTTGTTACCTTATATTCATATGGATTATAACACTGTTTGCATGTGTTCACACCTGCTTCAAAGGTTTGTCCTCTTTAGTACTTATACATTTTAGCATATACACTCATAGGTTATCTCATAGGTTGCTGTGAGGATTAAATAAAATCATACAGTTAGATTACTTGGCAACATGACTAACACATAGTTAGAACTCAGTAACCGTTAGTAAGTTTTTATTTTCTTATTAGTTTAAATGTTATCTGCTGTCTAGTGCCTAATAATACTTAAAATTTAAATGCTTTTTATGTAAACGGAATTGGTTGTTATGACTGCAAGGAGATCAACTATAGTGCTAACCTGGATTATTACCCAAATGACACTTTCCAGTTCCAAAGGTAACTACAGTAACTGGTAGGAAAACTTATTCTTCTATTCAACCCAAAACTACCCTGCAATTTCAAATGAGAAGCTAGATCTTAGTAGGAAAAAAACAGCCTCACCTTCTCCCCTTTTTTTAAACTAGAGAGATATTAGCACTCAGGTGCTGATCCTTCAGAGACTGGGTTCTAGAACTGTACCAAGCAAGAAGTTTTCTTTCTCTGTTCCACTGGCCCTTCAAAAAATTTTAAGATTAGAGTGTTTTAAAGGTGTATTAAAGATCTAATTTAAGTACAAAGTAGACATTTATCAAAATTTCCTTATGTGCCACTCATAAATTTTGACAGAGTATTTTCTCACCAGCCCATCATTTTAAATCTTTAGAATGTTCAGGTATACTTTTCATGCTTTCAAATAGTCATTTTGTCTGAAAAAAAAAATCAAAGTAAAATAAAATCTCAGTACTTATTTGGAGTTGTTCTTAGAAAACAGATTACTGCAAATATTTACTTTTACATAAAGTAAATTATTGGCCAAACAGGTCAAATTGGCCATCTCTAAACATCAGACTCTATACTATACTCAAATAATAAGCCACAGAAAGAAAATCCTTTGGGGTGTGCTGATTTAGGAAATTATTTCAGAAACCAGTCTGATTTCTATTAGCAAACAGGGTAGGATTCAGATGAAAATAACTTAAAAAGCATTACTTACTTTTGCAAATAATTCCTGTTGCTGTCTCAATAACTCTTCCTCAGGAATGCCAAGGTTTTCCAAACGAGAATTGGCCTTTCTTCTTTTTAATGCTACAGTCTTGCATTCTTGTAAAACTTCTTTTACTTCACTGATATAAGAGCCAAAGCCCAAACTTTCTAGGGCTAGAAAAATGAAAATATGAAAACATGAACAAATGAAAGAACATAGCTTTTCCTTCTATATATAGAACTTTAAGTTTTTGTGTTTCTTTTCAGGAGGAGGTTGTTGTTTTCTAATGTTTCTGCCTATTTTTTAGTTGCATGGCAATTATCTGGATGGCTATGACAAAATATTTTATTAAATTCCTCAATATTAGATAGCAAATTAGTTAAAACTTAAGAAGGACATTTCAAGGCACAAGCCTTCCCTTTTCCCTTTCTTTCTGACTCATCTTTTAAAAACAAAGGCATTTCCTAAAAAAAAAAAAGTCTAGTATAAGAACATATGGTTTTAGTAAGAAAACATTTTTTCTATGCCACTCATAGTAAATAAAAAATTATTAAGTCAGTCACTTTCTCAAAGAACACACACACAAAAGCAAATATTAGATAGATATTTGTTAATAACATATTTTGTGCCATTTGGCTTAGTTTTTTCTAAGGCTTTGGTAACACATGCTCTAAATTTCAGTAGAACAGGATGAAAGAATAGATAAGTTCTTTTGCCCAATATTCTAACAGAAATTATCTTTAGCAAAGACTCAAACTACCAAGTGAAGAAATACTGTTGCAATTATAAGAGAAACAAACAAAAGAAAAGAAATACAGGTGGAAATAACTTGTGAAATTCAGCATTTACATTCAGCTGACTTTCCCTTGAAAATAAAACTTGCCCTGGCCACGTAGCTCAGGTGGCTAGAGCATCATCCTGATACACCAACGTTGCAGGTTTGATCCCTAGTCAGGGCACATACAAGAATTAGCCAATGAATGCATAAATAAATGGAAAAACAAATCAATGTTTCTCTCTCTCTCTGCCACTGCTCTCTTTTAAAAATCAATTAAAAATAATAAAACTTAACAGGGAGCACTATGAAATCATTTCAAGTGGTGTGGCAGAAAAACTGGGATAAAGGATGGTATACAAGGCTAGATGATGCATTAACAAAAAATTCTTTTTTTTCACATCCTGAAAGAAAATTATACAAGAAAATGCACTCTCTAAATGCCTTCTGTAATACAGAAAAATAAAGCATAAAATTTCCTTTTAACCCAGGTTCAAAACCCTGAGGTCGCCAGTTTGAAGGCGGGCTCACCAGCTTGAGCGTGGGATCATAGACATATCCATGGCCGCTGGCTTGAGCCCAAGGTCACTGAGCCCAAGGTTGCTGGCTTGAGCAAGGGGTCACTCACTCTGCTGCAGTCCCCCCTCCCATCAAGGCGCATATGAGAAAGCAGTCACTGAACTAAGGAGCTGCAATGAAGAATTGATGCTTCTCATCTCTCTTCCTGTCTGTCTGTCCCTATCTGTCCCTCTCTCTGTCTCTGTCACACAAACACAAAAAATCCTTTTGGCTCATAGTATTTAAAATTACATTGTATAGGCCCTTCCTTTAAAAAAAAGGAAGCTATTAATGTGAGTAATAGTACAAAGGGAAGGGAAATAACCAAATTTCAGTGCTGGCTGGGAAAAGAGTAGACGCTATACTAGGCAAACACTATATGTTCACTCATTTTTTAAACATTTTATTTATTCATTTTTAAAGAGAGAAGGGGGGAGGAGCAGGAAGCATCAACTCCCATATGTGTCTTGATCAGGCAAGCCCAGGGTTTTGAACCGGTGACCTCAGCGTTCCAGGTTGATACTTCATGCACTGTCCCACCACAGGACAGGCTATGTTCACTCATAATAAAACTTTTTTCAAAAAAAAATTATATTGTATAGACCAGGGGTCTCAAACTCAACTCAGCATGTGGGCCGCAGAGCATGTGGGCCGCAGAGCAAGATTACAGCCGTTCAGCGGGCCGCACTAGGTCTACGAAAGGCAACTGTTACGCAACACTTTTCTCACTGCAGTTGAAAACAAAAAAAAAATCAGTACAACAAGCACAATTGTACATGCAGTTTACTCAGTGTCACAAAACGACCAGAAACTGTAGTTCGCATCACAACTGCTGTTAACTAAGTTAATATCTAGCTAGGATGCTAGAGAAATGAAAAATACAAGTAGGCCCCTAGGCTTACTTAATTTTATCCAAAATATTTTGAACTTCGTGGATTAGTCTGCGGGCCGCACAAAATTGTTCGGCGGGCCACATGCGGCCCGCGGGCCGCGAGTTTGAGACCCCTGGTATAGACCCTGGCCAGGTGGCTCAGTGGAAAAAGCGTTTCCCTGGTGTGCTGAGGTCACTGGTTCGGTCCCCAGTCAGGGTACGTTCAAGAAGCAATCAATGAATGCACAGCTAAATGGAACTATGGAACTAAGCAGAATGGCAAGTTGCTGATGCTTCTCTTTATCTCTCTCAAGTCAATGAAAAAAATAATAATTATTATTATATTGTATAGTTCTACATGTTGACTAAGGCCCTAAAGGCATATTTTGTATTCTGAGCCAAGGATGAAATAGAAGTAGTGAAAATCACAGTAAATTAACAATTAATTTAATTAGTTTTTACAGTCTTTGATATTATGAACCAGAATGCCCTCAGTAAAGATGCCCTAAATTTTAACTTCGGAGCTTTGCTCTTCAGGGAGAATACCAAATATACCTTTACAAATCTACATTCTCAGACAAACTGGTTTTTAAGACATTTTAAATGATTTCAACTTTAATTATTTCAAATATTGACTAGTTTCATTAATTCTCTTTAGAAATAATCTGACGCCAAAAAGTAGAGTACTATTACCTGAATTTTAATTAAATTAACATACTAACCCACCTTGCCATCCAAAAAACTTCAGCAATGCATTATTCTGAGTTCTGTATATCAAATCAACCACTGTATAATTCCTGACCTCAAGGAGCTTGGGGTATAGTTGAAAATTAAGTGAAGATTAGACAGTCTACATTTTTTACTTGAATTAATAGACTATTTTTTAAGTGTCAATGCTAAATGCCAACATTTTTATCTTTTCTCTTTTTTAAAGGCACTAGTAGTATATTTTCAATAATATTAATACCAAAAGAAATCAAGGGAATGGTTTATGATTTCCTGCCATTCTAAAGAAGGTTATACTTCCTTAGTCCTGTACCCAAGTCCTCCAGGATCTAGCCCCACGAACCTTTCCAGCTTTATTTCTGCTATTACTAAATCCCTGCATACTTCTACTAAACCTGGCTGCTCAGTGTTTTGCAGCAGGCACCAGTTTCCCACATTAATGATGATGGTAATGCATTCAAGGCCCAGATCAAACTTCACCTTCAAATTAAGCTTGCCTGATCCTCCTAGACAAGAATTAATCTCCCCCTTTTGAAATCAGATAGACATAGAATTAGAAATTTGGTTGTCATTTCATTTGTATTGTATAACTTTGGATACGTTGCTTAACATCTCTAAGCTTCAGTTTTCCATCTCTAAAATGTGAACAGTATTTATTCCATAACATACTGCTCAGAAAAATTAGGGGATATTTCAAAATGAATATGAAGTGATAAAATATCCCCTAATTTTTGTGAGCGGTGTATTTTCCTATAACCAGAAGCAATACAGCAATTAAGCATGCAGGCCCTATGCTGCCAGGGACTAAACCCCCAGCTCTACCTCATATTAGCTGTGCGACCCTACAAAAGTTCCTTTAACTCTGCCTCTAAAAAGAATAACAGTACTTATAATTGTGAAGAATGAATAAATTAATATAAATAAGAGCTTAGAACAGAGGCTGCCCATGGGAGGAGCAAAATAAATTATTTACTATTACATTTGTATTAGTTCGAGTGTTGTAGGAATCAACAATTAGTTAAAAGACATTTAACACAGTGTCTATCTAGTACATAAAGAGTTGGTCATCTGACTTAGACTATGTGTTATTCATCTTTATTTTTTCTCTTACGTTTAAAAGAGTACCCTAATAAGGATACAGGACCTAAATAAATATACAGTCATGTATCATCACACCTAAATTCAAGTTGAACAAGTATATTTATAAAATATTAAATTTATAAAATTTAGAAATCAACACAATCGACAATACCTCTTTGAAATATCTTGAATTACTAAACTAGACATTTAAAAAATTCATTCCAAACTATCTTTAACCATGGAAGGTTTGGGTTAAAAATTAACAAAAACTCACCTTTAAAAACATCTAAGGTTGACAACACCACTTTCAAAAAAATTTTGCAAGTAAATCAAAGGTTAATATTTAATATTATTCAATGAGCTGCTATATACAAATACTGTACTTTTAATAAAATGGTTTAACAGGGAAAAAAAAGAGAAAAAAACGGTTTAACAGGGGCAGCCATAAGTTTAAATTCAAAAATTGAATTGACATTAATCCAAATTTTAAATATATTTTGGCTAACATATTAATAACTGTATATAGTGTGTTCTAAACAGGGAGATATTTTACATTTCTTATCATGTAATAATAGCATTCCCATTTTACACAAAGGAGAATCTTAAAATATAAGAGAAATGGCTCTTAAGAAGAGTCATTTACGGTCATGCAGGTTGGTCAATGTACAACCTAAGGAAGGCTGTTCATATTATAAACATAGATCTGTATGTTTATTACGCCAATATTATAATTTTTATGTTAAAATCGGTGCTTTTTTGGGCAGATGATAGTAAAGGTTTTTAAGGAATCAGTGCCTTTTTCTAATATGTACAACAGGACTTTATGAACTGTTAATGGCCCTGACTCTAAGGATCTCAGAGTAAAAGCCAAAAAAGAAAAGTAATTTTTAAAAAATTTATGGGTAAAATACACACATCACTTGTTCCTCAAAGGTCTGGTTGCTGCCCTCTGCCATTATCTTAAAACTATACCCAGAAAAGTGCAGGGTATATTAGAAGAAAAAAAATTACTTATCGCACTTTTCAATTTGAAAGACAGAGGTTAACAAGATACCCACTTACAAAAATGATATAATCCTGAAAAGTTCCATATAACAAGTTTGTTTGAATTACTTTATACTTCAAAACATTAATGCATGTTTTTCATAAAAATATGTATATATAATAACATCCTCTAATTTCTCTATTTTCTTTTGTTTGTATGTTGAAGGAAGAGAGATGTGTGATATAGTTCCCTGAAAAATACATTAAGAGGATGTTAGCCAAAGTGACTTTTTGGTTTAATAGCCTGGCAGGGTTTCTGAAGACCCTTAAGAACCATGTCCTCTGTGGTATCACTACTGGAAATCTGGGACAATGAGAGAGATGACGAGCAGGAATCAAATATCATTCATCTTCACATCCTTAGCAGTATTGAGCACACTGCCAAATACACAGTAGTACTCAAAAATAATTGTTGGGTAGCAGAAGAAAAGCAAAAGGTATATCAATTTTGAGAAAAATAATAAAATCCTAACTTAAAAAAGTACTGATTATGGGCCCTGGCTGGTTGGCTCAGAGGTAGAGCGTCGGACTGGCGTGCGGGGGACCCGGGTTCGATTCCCGGCCAGGGCACATAGGAGAAGCGCCCATTTGCTTCTCCACCCCTCCCCTCTTTCCTCTCTGTCTCTCTCTTCCCCTCCCGCAGCCAAGGCTCCATTGGAGCAAAGATGGCCCGGGCGCTGGGGATGGCTCCTTGGCCTCTGCCCCAGGCACTAGAGTGGCTCTGGTCGTGGAGGGGCAGAGCATCGCCCCCTGGTGGGCAGAGCATCGCCCCTAGTGGGCGTGCCGGGTGGATCCCGGTGGGGCGCATGCGGGAGTCTGTCTGACTGTCTCTCCCCATTTCTAGCTTCAGAAAAATACCAAAAAAATAAATAAATAAATAAATAAATAAATAAAATAAAATAAAAAGTACTGATTATGTGATAAATTGTGCAATGCAAATTACATATGTCTCTGGAAAAAAGTATCAATATGGATGATTATTAAGGCAAAAATACCATTCTTATTATTATTACAACTTCTCTACATTCACTCAGATCCTTTGATTTCATAACTATTTCACATCTACTTTCCAAAATAGACTGGTTTAGGCTTTAGAGCAAAAATACTCAAAGTGTTGTCTGTAGACTTATGCCAGAATTGCTGTAACGGTCCGTGAAAGTATGGAAAACCAAAGTAAGCATTTTAGAAACTTTATTACAAAACTATAACTATAAGGTGATGGATGTGTTAACTAACCTTAGTGTGGTAATTGTTTCATAATATACCCATATATCCATCATTACACTGTACAACTTAAACTTATATAATGTTATATGTCAATTATTTCTCAATAAAGGGGAAAAAAAGAACCTTTATAGAAATTTGACAGTAATTTAATGTCTACTGAATCTAACAACAAAAAAATAAACTTTTATTTATATCTTTTATTTGTTTACTTATTTATTTTTAAGCTTAGGATTTTTTTTTTTGCATTTTTCTGAAGTAAGAAGCAGGGATGCAGAGAGACAGACTTCCACATGCGCCCGACCGGGACCCACCCAGCAAGCCCAGCAGGGGGCGATGCTCTGCCCATCTGGGGCATTGCTCTGATGCAACTGGAGCCATCCTCAGCGCCTGAGGCCGAGGCCATGGAGCCATCCTCAGCGCCCGGGGCCAACCTTGCTCCAATGGAGCCCTGGCTGCAGGAGGGGAAGAGACAGAGAGAAAGAAGAGGGGGAAGGGTTGAGAAGCAGATGGGTGCCTCTCCTATGTGCCCTGGCTGGGAATCAAACCCGGGACTTCCACATGCTAGGCCAATGCTCTACCACTGAGCCAACCGGCCAGGGCTTCTTTTTTTCTTATTGTTCTAGTGATCTATTTTTATTGTATTTTACAAAAGTACCAGTATCAGAGGGAATAAAATTTTTTAAAAGGCACACATCATAGATAGCATGGAGCAACTCAATTGCTGAAGAAGCAAATCCTCAAAGACTTTTTCAAACTTTCACTATTTTCAGTTACTAGTCTCATAAGTGTAAAAACATGTAGCAAGAGATTAAAAATGCAGAAAGAAAATAATACCACTTAAAATATTCTTATATTTTGGTATTACAAAAGGCAACATGATATAAGGTAAAACATAACAGACTGTCAGTTTAATATTTTAATCAGAAACACTATATGAACTGTTTAAATTAGTATTTCATGTAAGGTTCTCAAACCTGACTGATTCTCAATAACTGCAAGTTATACATAAAATTATTAAGGATTATTTATACATAAACGGGGAAACATTTAACAGATTGCCTAAGGTGAAAGACTTTCCAGTGTAGAACTTGCAGCTCTTGGCTCTCAATGGCAATTCTTTCCATAATGTAACAGAATATGTTAGAATATGTGTTCACTGAAACCAGCAACAGAATATAAAAGGAACACCTCAGAACTCCATT
Organism: Saccopteryx leptura; assembly: GCF_036850995.1. Lineage (NCBI taxonomy): Eukaryota > Metazoa > Chordata > Mammalia > Chiroptera > Emballonuridae > Saccopteryx > Saccopteryx leptura. The sequence continues at coordinate 166,397,869 of NC_089505.1, forward strand.
TGTATATCTGTAATCTTCAATACCAAGTCTGCTTTCTTAAACTCAAAATAAGCAAGACATTTAGAAAAACATTTTTCATATTGATAGAATAATACGTTAATTACCTAGAAAAAATTAAGTCTCTGTTGTATTAGAAGCAACCAACTCCAAATGCATGCATTTTATACCAACTCCAATGCAGGCATTTTATAACTTTTATTTTTTATGAAATAAATAAAATAATAGACTATGGAAACACACAAAAAATTTAAATTTAACATTATAGTTAGACGGTTTTAAGTTATAGTATTTCACAGATTCACAGACAATAGAATTACTTCAACTTTAACTTAAAATTTACAAAACTGACTCAAATGATTAATTGGCTCTGACAAGGTAAAGCAAGTGGCAAGTGAAATGTCCTGAAGCAAAGTCTAGTTCATTAAACTTATTACTTAAAACTCCAAACTTCAACAATCATGCTACTTTAAAATGTACATTGTTATTCCACTTGGATATATCCTACAATCTTAAATAATCAACAATGACAAAACGTAAAACATGTATCTGCCATGATTTACCTAGCTTTCCAGAGTTAGTCTGTAAAAAAACACACTTTAAACACCTAAAACAGGCCCTGGCTGGCTGGCACAGTGGATTGAGCATTGGCCTGGCGTATGGACCTCCCAGGTTGATTCCTGGTCAGGGCACACAAGAGAAGTGACCATCTGCTTCTCACCCCCTCCCATTCCCCTTTCTTTCCTCTTCCCCTCCTGTACCCAGCCACTTGATTGGTTGCAGTGTGACCCCAGGCACTGAGGATAGCTGTTGGTCTGAGCCCCCATCAGCTTCAGGTGCTAAAAATAGCTCAACTGATTCCAGCATCAGCCTCATACAGGGGTTGCTGGATAGAACCCAGTTGGGGTGCATGAAGGAGTCTATCTCACTATCTCTCCGCCTCTCACTTAAAAAAAAAAAAGAGTAACACCCAAAATAGACACACATTAAACAATGCTTTAAAAAATTTTTAACCACTCAAGACAAAAAAAAATCTTTGAAATGATTAAGCAATATAAGACTAATATTAGATTATAAATGTATAAAATCTATTCCCCAAATTGGGGAGAATTTCGGGCAAAAATGGTAGGTCCCTGTCCACTAAACAATATCAATGTTACAAGAAAAAAAAAGGTAAATTTATAAAGCTATAATAGGTCAATACATGATTTCTTTAAATTAATAAGTCATACTCAGTACACAAAGGAAAGTGCTTTCACTGGAACTTTCTGACAAAGGTAAACTGAATTTTTTATACTCCAAAGTTGAGACATTTAACATACTGCTTGCTACAACTGCACTTTTATTCTACCATGTCAATCAGAAATCTAAATATATCCTAGAAAAGAATAAACTCTACCCAAGAAGACATTGTAATGTGTTATTAGAATTTTAGAATGATCCCCACTTCTCTGGTGTAAAGAAATGTTTATGTTTAGGCAGATCTTTTAGAATTTTTTTGTAATTTTCATTAGAAAGGCAATGTTGGTAAAAAGATCCTTTTTCTTTTCTGAATTGTAAAAGGAAATTATAACTATCTGGTTTGGATTATCTTGTGAAGGACTTATGACAACAGTCACACATACAATGTAAAAATAAAAACACAAGAGGAAAAATAAACAACTTGGCTTTCATTTTACTTGCCAGGGTATTCAGCACACCAAACAAGTAGAACAAAAAAACCAGCAGCTTAAAAGTCAACTATGCTTTTTCCTAGGGATTTATTTCCTCCTTACGTACTGAAATGGAAATGCAGAATATATTTTAAATCTACCTTCCACACATCATTAAGGACAAAAGTGAATCATTTAATCCTTCTGTCAATATTGACAGTAAAATATTGGATATGGAGAAGAGAATATAAGCAGATGTGTTCTCTACTTCAGAATAACAGGGAAGTTATTTAAACCCTTTAAAAAGTTAAATTATAAAAATAAAATGGCAGACAGCCACCTGTCTACCAAGATGATTAAAATTAATTATGACTTCTGACTTCAAAATCAATCAAGAAATTGATATTTTAATTGCATTATTATAACAGACAAGTTTTCACCTCAAACTGAATGCAACTTTTTCATAAGAGTATTATATGTAAGTGCTTCCCAAAACATTATGACTAGTATGTCTACCCATCTCTGAAACAAATCATCAGAATATGGTCTCCCAAATTCCTATTACTGGACTAAACCCTTTCCAATTTAAGTGAGAAGAAATTGTTGAAACTTTTAGAAGTGATGTTCAATAAAAACTTAAGTGTACACATCTAAATAGCAACAACAGGAAAGAACAGGGAAATAAATGTTCCATGAAAAAACATCTTACAATCTATTAATACAAGCTTTACAATTCTATCTTCATAGGACAAAGGAAGCCACACAGAAGGAAAAGAAAAGGAAAGTAAGAGAAAGAGAAAAGAGAAGAAAAAAGAATATTCACACTTTTTCTACAGAATAGAACTGAAGTGCTTTGGTAACTTGATGAACAGTAGGACCATTAAACCATTTTCAAAGCAGGAAATACATTCTCTTTATTCAATACCATAAACTTTACAATGCTGAGCAGTCATGTTAAGAATTTTTTCACTCGTGTTCAGGAAATTCAACTTTTCTTCTACGTTGGTGAAAAGATCGTTGGGGAAGGGGTGCTGTCTCCACGCATGTTTGAAGTTCCTGTCTGAATTTTAATTTTCCAAGAGGGCACTTCTGGGTGCCTTTCTCAGTTGTCATGCTCTACGTTTCACTTTAGGCAGGCAATTTCTCAGTTGTCACGTCTAGGTTCCACTTTAAGCAGGCAGAATTCTTGTTTGCTTCAGGGTACTTGGCTGTGTGTAAATTGAGCCTACAACTAATACTTTATCTTTGGGGATGTTAGCTGACCTAAATGCTTGCACAAGCCTCATCTGCACTCACTGGATGAAAAGTAGCACGAGAACACTACAAACGGATTTTCTTAAGGCACCCGCTGCCTCCATGCCCGCGTGGCTTTTCATTTCCGAGTACTGATCAGGGGAGAGGAATGAAAGCTTTGACATGAACGGGTCACGCGATTAGCAAGCCGTCCCCGGATCCTCACTTAAACAAAATCCCATACAGAACACTTACCTTGTATGACATGCTCTGGCGAGATGGTCTTCTTTTCCGATTTGTTGCAAATCTCATTGGCTTCAGAAGATATAAGGTGAATGAATTCGGTGCAGCAGTTCACCACCAGCTCCCGGGCATCGTTGGCCACCCGGACATTGGGGAGAGTCTCTTTGATCATCTTATTGATAGCAGCTCTGGGTATAGTCAGATCATCATCGTTGCCAGAAGAGGAAGCCATCCTATCTTCCTCTCGCGCGCGCCCCGACTTTTAAAGCCTCCCCCAGTTCTGGTCCACAACTCCACAAAAATTTTTCAAAAGGCCGCCGTCGGAGTGATCCCGGGGGCCCTACGAGAAAAGGGTGCAGAAAATGAAGGAGGGGGAGGCTGGTACTAGAGGGCGGGGAACACCGTGTGTGAGCTATAGGGCAAGTCGGGGGCTGAATTCTGGGGACAGCACTGTCCAGGTCGGGGAGGGAAAGCGAGGTGGTCAGGAATTTGAGCACGGGGGAACCACCTTCGTGTATCCTCAGAGAGGAGGGCGCTGTCGCCTAACTGGTCCCCAACGACGCTGGAACACAGGCAAGGTCTGGGGACAAGGGCCTCGCCGCGGCACCGGGCGGACACACAGCGGGCTTGGCTCTACACGGCCGGAGTCCCCGCTGCCGCCACGGCAAGCCGTTGCCGCCGCCTCGGCTAAACCATCCTTCAGACACCCACGCAGCCGCCTCACAACATGTCGGCCGCGGCCGCTGCTGGAACCCGGGCGGGCGCCTGAGAACGAATACGGCCAGAGTCAGGCACAAGGGAAACGGCACCGGAGGCCGCCGTGGCCGTTGAGCCCGAGAGCTGATCGTGGAAGCCGAAACCGCGGCAACGGAGGTCCCTCAAGAGGCCAGAGACGGTTTCCTGGGAGCCTCTCCCGACACCCTTTGCGCTACCGGAAGCCTCACCCTCCCTTCCCCCCTCCTTTCCCGACCGAGTTCCGGGTGTGACTGCCACCCTTCCCCCACCGCCGTCGGCGGAAACCGCCCGGCCCAGCGGCCCGCTGAGACCTGTGGCCGTGGTCCCGGCACGCGCCCCGGGATCACGTTCCTACGGGGCCGTAGCCGGGTGAGCGCGTGCGCGTGGCTGACGGCACCGGAGGACCCGAGCACGCGCTTGCACTGTGGCTGCGGCGCCAGACTGCGCATGGGGTGGGTGGATCGACCCTACCGGAGGCTTCGAAACACTCTTTCAGCCATGTTCCCGGATAAAGGAAAGCTGGATTGCGTTAAAAGAACTTCCTTTGCTGTTCTTCAAAGAGCCCAAATTCCTGGACTCTGGAATGGGCAATGGGGAAAGCAGAAGCCCGTGTGCCTGCTTGTGTCTGCAGGTCCGGAAGAAAAGCTGATGGTACCTAATACGAAGAGGTTATTGGGATCAAAGGTCTCTATGGTCCTCCACACAGTTTAGTTTTATGGGACACAAAACATGCGGAGAGGTGACTTGCCCTTCCAGATCACTTCCAATGGCTAAACGGGAAACTAGAAATACGAGACAATGTAGTGGAAATGATGGGTAGCGCACAATCAGCCGCACAAAGAGGTTCCAACTGAACCAATCATTATTCATGGTGTATGGATTCTGGAGAGGGGAAAACAGTATGTGGAAGTATATAAGTAGCTCTTAGTTTTGCTTCTGTCCAGGGTGACTAGTAATATAAACGTGTGTAAAGTTCTTCACAAAAATTGAGTTTTAAAAAAATTAAGTTTGTCTTACTGTCATTTAGAGAAAGAGGCTGTGTTATGAATAGTAGGGTGTTGCAGTTCCTGAAGAGTAAACCAGGTATCATTTAAATCAATTTTGGCATTTTAGTTAATCATACTTGGTTCTCAATACATTGGACAGCAACTAGCTTTGAAATTTTTTCTTAAACCACTTTATTTTTAAAAGACCCTAGATATGGCACCTTAAGGAGACCTCGGCTTATTGAACTGTTTTTTTTCCATTTAGCATTTTCTCCATTACACTTATGGGTTCCTTATTTTCTTCAATGCTACTAAGTTTAACTGAGCCACCTTAGTTATTCATTGATTGCTTTATTATATGTGCCTTGGAGGGGGGGCTCCAGCTGAGCCAGTGACCCCTCGCTCAAGCCAGCAACCATGGGGTCATGTCTATGATCCCATGCTCAAGCCGGTGACCCCACGCTGAAGCTGGCGACCTCGGGTCCTCAGCATCCCAGGCTGATGCTCTATCCACTGCACCACCACCTGATCAGGCAATAAAACTATCTTAAAATTTTCTTTAAAATAGGAATGCCCAGGTTGTCAGCTAAATTTACAATAATTTATAAAATTTGTAATTTGTAGATTAGCATTTTAAAAAGCAAATAATACTATCCTTTTTGCTCATTTGTCATTGCTAACACACCAATTGGTAGTTAGTGGTGATACAAATTAAAAAAAAACTAATACCTATTTATACTTTTGTGATTAGCACTGTGCTAAGTACTTTTAGCAAAATATTAAGTATTCTCATTTAATTCTGAGAGCAGCCTTATTTGACAGATACTGTTTTAATCTCCATTTTACAAATAAGTGAAGCTGGAAGAAGCTAAATAACTTCATTCCAGCGGTCAAGATTGTTCAGATCAGTGTATTTCAACTGCTGATCCATGGACTGGTCTGCCAGAAATTTCCTGCCAGCGGCGAAAGAGTTAACTGCCCTGATGTATGAAGATTATAGACCCAATGATTTAGTTGAAATCGCCTATGTTCAGGGTGATTTCTGCCTTAGTGGCCCCCAAAATAATTCTATTCTCACCAGTCCCCAACAGTAAAAAGGTTGAAAAACACTGGTCTAGATTATGTTGGAAAACAACTCCCACATCTCAAAAGGTTTGTTTCTTGCTCATTCTATGGGTTCATCCTGAGTCTACAGGAGGACTTATTACACAGTAATCACTACAGAATGGTTTAGAACTGTTGGGAAGTAGTAATGAAGGTGCCTTGAAATACAGGTTTTTGACCAATGGAGAGGAAGGAAGAAAATATTTGTGTTCAAAGTAACAATATAAAGATGTGGAGACAGAGATTGTTCTGGGAACAGTTGAGTAGATTGCCTTAACTTTTTACAGTAATGAGAAAAAAATTAGCCAAATACATGAGGCAGAGGCAGTCATGAAGTAATAGAAGCCAAGAAAAAGAGGGAGAGGAACGAGAAGTCAATCGGTTTTAACAAGAGCAATAGAAGCAAGATGAGAAGCTTTAGGCTTCAAGAATTCATGTTAGAGTGCTCAACAAAACGATCACCAAAGTGTTGGTGTATTCTGCTTTTGAAAGAGACAACAGGCCTCCATGAGAGTTTCTTTTTTGAGAGAGAGAAAGAGAAACATCAACTCATTGTTACACCTAGTTGTGCTATTGATTGCTTTTCATATGTGCCCTGACCAGGGCTCGAATCAGTGACCTTGGGGGGTTGGTCGAGCTGGTGCCTTTGGGTTTGAGCTGACAACCCCAGGCTCAAACTGGTGACCTTGGGGTCGGGCACCCTGTGATCAATCCAGCAACCCCAGGCTTGAGCCCAAGACCTCAGGAACAGTAACCGATTGAGCCAGCGAGCAACCTCAGTGCTTTGTGGTAGTAACTCTATCCACTGCACCACCATCCAGGGCTCCTTCCTAATGCTCTTCTAAAATTCCCCCCTTTTTTTTTTGTTTTACACAACTTGAAAGAGCCCAACTCATTCAAGGGCTTTGGCTTCCGTTCTGGGTTTGATCCCCACTCTGCCACTTAATTAATGTGGGCAGGGTATTTTCTCCTCTACAAAATAAAGATAAGAATACCTCCTTCACAGGAGTGTTTTAAAGCTCAAATGATATAATGTATATAAAGTATTTAGCCCAGAATTTAAATGCTAAATAAATAGTGGTAGTTGTTAAAAATAATTGTCACTACACTGATGATTATTACTCCTACTAATGGAATAAAGGGATTGAAAAGAAGGTGATTCCAAAAGCTATTACACAGAAAGAGTTGGAGGAACCTGATGGTTTGGATTTCTTGATAGTCAAGGAAGCAGACTAGTCAAGTACAATGATGAGATTTTTATCCTCAGAAACTAGGATTAGGAATTAGGGTAGTGTCAAAAACAGCAAAATTGAAAGGGAGCAGTTTAGAGAAGTGCTTGCTTTTGCATGTTTGGGTTTGAGGTAACAGTAGGCATTTAAGAAAGTGACATAGGCAATAGAAAGTGAAGACAGACAGCATCTGAGTCCTACATTCAACTCCTGTCTACTGTCTTGAGTATGATATGGAAGAAATATATATTATATATATATAATCCTCATTTTCAAGAACCCTGCAATCTGTTGGGAGAATCACAATATAAACAAGAAGGAAATATTGTGATAAACATATACACTAAGAGTATGCAAAGGAAGGATTGATTAACACCAGTTTTGAGGTACAGAGGGCTTTTGTGAGGACTCAGCATTTTAACTGAGCCTTAAAGATTGAGTAGAATTTTGATAGAGAAGAAAAGAGTATGCAGCTGAAGAAGAAACACAAAGTTCATTGTATGATAGGAAAATTCAGTAGCCTACAGTGGCTCCATCCACAGGGTTTGTGAAGGGGTATGGTGGGATGGGCTGCAGGTAAAGTTAGGCCTCCAACATAATAAGTCAGTGCCTATTATGAATTACTTGCCTTGCTAGAAGTTTTCATATTCACTATATCATTTAATTTTCATATAGCCATACAAAATGGGTATTTTGATAAGTAGGAAAACAGTTTTAGAGAGGTTTACGAATTCATTCAAAGTCTCACAGATAATAGTAATGAAACTAGAATTTGAAACAGGAGGTGTTATTTAACTACTAAGCTTAGGCTATTTTCAATATGGTAACTATCTCTAAACTTTAAAAAAAAGTTATATTCATTTTAACACCTTAAAAATATAAAGCACTTTCACGTGTATTTGATCTTTTTTTTTACTAGTCATTAATTTCATTTTGTCACAGTGAGTAAATGGTAGATTGGGAATGCAACCCAAGCTTTTTGACTACAAAGCTTGAGATTTTTCCAGCATCCTTTTGAGGAGTCTAGAATTTCTTCTGTAGGCAGTGGAAAGAGCCAGTGAATATTTTTGAGAAGGGAAATGACATAGATGTTTGTTTGTTTTTTTAATTTTTATTTTTTTACAGAGACAGAGAGAGGGATAGATAGGGACAGACAGACAGGAACGGAGAGAGATGAGAAGCATCAATCATCAGTTTTTTGTTGCGACACCTTAGTTGTTTACTGATTGCTTTCTCATATGTGCCTTGACCGCGGGCCTTCAGCAGACCAAGTAACCCCTTGCTGGAGCCAGCGACCTTGGGTCCAAGCTGGTGAGCTTTTTGCTCAAACCAGATGAGCCCGCGCTCAAGCTGGTGACCTTGGGGTCTTGAACTTGGGTTCTCCGCATCCAAGTCTGACGCTCTATCCACTGCGCCACCGCCTGGTCAGACGACATAAATGTTTTAAAACATTTATCTGGCTTAGCATGTGGGATGGCCCAGAATGGTGAGAGATAAGGACACTAGTTATTAGGCTATTGCAAAAGCAAATTGATAATGAGGAAGACCTGAACAAAGAAAGTTCAGTGATTATAAGACAGGGAACAAATCAGAGGCATTTGGAAAAAGAATTTATAGGATTTAGCTCCTAATTGCATCTGCAGTGAGGTAGGAGAAGTAACTAGTAGAGTGTAGTGAGTGTCTGGTTTGTTCATCTCTGCCTCTGAGGGTCAGCACTGTTCCAGGCACATGTTAGGCACTTAACAAATATTTGTTAACTCTGGAAGTAGATGAGGACCTTTAAGGATGGCAGAGTAAAAAAGAGTCCAGCCTGACCAGGCGGTGGCACAGTGAATGGAGTGTCAGACTGGTACGCAGAGGACCCAGGTTCAAGACCCCGAGGCCGCCAGCTTGAGTGTGGGCTCATCTGGTTTGAACAAAGCTCACCAGCTTGGACCCAAGGTCGCTGGCTCAAGCAAGGGAATACTCACTCTGCTGAAGGCCACAGTCAAGCCACATATGAGAAAGCAATCAATGAACAACTAAGGTGTCACAATGAAAAACTAATGATTGATGCTTCTCATCTCTCTCCATTCCTGTCTGTCTGTCCCTTTCTGTCCCTCTCTCTGACTCTCTCTCTGTCTCTGTCAAAAAAAAAAAAAAAGGTCCAAAGACAAAAAGCAGGAAGAAGAAAATATGTCAGGGAATACTTGATAGGAACCAAGCAAGCAAAAGTGTAGAAGAAACCATGAGGGAAAGTTGCAAGGCTGAGATGCCACAGAGAGGGGGTCAAATGTAGTGTCCTTGAATTAAAGAGCAATAGGAGAGAGCAGAAGTCAATATGCAGCCTGACTAGGTGGTGGCTCAGTGGGTAGAGTGTCCACCTGGTTCCCTCAGGACCCAGGTTTGAAACCACAAAGTTGCTGTCTTGATCATTGGATCACCAGCTTAAGTGTTGGATCACAGACATGACCCCATGGTCGCTTGCTTGAGCCCAGGGTCAATGGCTTGAAGCCCAAGGTTTCTGGCTTGAGCAAGTGGTCACTGACTCAGCTGGAGCCCCCTAGTGAAGGCACATATGAGAAGGCAATCAATGAACAACGAAGGTGCCGCAACTATGAGTTGATGCTTCTCATCTCCCTTCCTTTCTCTCTCTCTCCCTTGCTAAAGAATTGGAAGAAGAAGAAGGAGGAGAAGATAAAGAATTAGGAAGAGGAGAGGGATGAGGAAGAAGAGGAGGAGAAGAAAAAGTTGTCAATATGCAAACAGTTAAGAGAGGAATGAGGAGAAGAGCTGCAGCCAATGGACATAGAGTACGCTTTCAAATTTTGGTGGTAAATGGAAAGCAAGCAGTTTGAGGAAGAAACGGTCAAGGGAGAATTGTAAAGTATAGAAGACACATGTAGCTCAAGGGAAGAAAGCCAGATGAGAGGGTAGACTGAAAAAAAAAAAAAAAACAAACACACCCAAGCAAAATAAGGGCTTAAGGAAATGAATGTGGATGAGATTAAAAAAGCACAGATTAAGTCATCAGCATTAGATGCACAGATCTGGGCATGCTTCACAGAGAGGAGAGGTGGAAGACAAGATTATAGGTGAGTGATTATAGACAGTGATTGCAAAGGGGGATGAACAGAACACTAAGGAAATCTTTATAAAATGGCCACAGGCAAGGGCCAGGAGTAACCAGACAAATAGCAAGAGAGGTGTAAAAATTCACTGTATATAAACTGATACACTGACTAACAAGAAGTACCAAGTGTAGCAGAGTAGGGAATAAATGGTGTTCTCCAGTGACGTGTACAAGAAATTTATTAACAAAAACAGGGCTACCCAGGGCCAGGGTAGCTCAGTTGGTGAGGGCATTGTCCCAATAGGCCAAGGTTACAGGTTTGATCCTTGGTCAGGACACATACAAAAATTAACCAATAAATGCATAAATAAATGGAACAACAAATCAATCTTTCTCTCCCTCTTTCTCTCTAAAAAAGAATCAATAAAATTTTTTTAAGAAGTTGGAATTCCTTCTTTTGTTAAAGCTGATAAATTTCCATGGTCAACTTTTTGATTATCTCAAAAAATTTAAGGTAAATAACAAAGAAGTACATGATTATAATGTGACAGGCCCTATGGGTGCAGTGAAGGACCTTCCATATCAAAACAGGTAAGTATGGAGTGACAATCTTAAGTGTCACAGAGAAGGTAATCTTTGTGCAATTTTGCAGGAAGAAGGGGAAGGGAATTTCATGCAAGGGAATAGCAAAAACTCAGTGGTACAGAATTTCATGGCATTTTTTGGTGAACTACAGTAGTTGGTGGAGGGAAAGGAACATATGGAGTAGCATGAGAGAAAGCTATTCAGGGAAGTGTAGTAGTTAAGGTTCTTCTGTTTGCAAATAGCTCCATCCAGTTAAGCAGACTTGACCAGAAGGATATTGTGGTACTGTATCTTACAGAATTTGGGGAATTATAAAACCATGGAAATTCAGTAGCAGGAATCCATAAACTGTCCTCTTGGGGGTCTGTAAACAACTCCAGTCTCTTTGCATCTCAATTTAAAATTTCTGTTTCGCAGGAGAGCACGTCTGTTTGGCTGTTCAGGTCAGATTTCTACTACCATGTCACTCTGCCATACCTAGACTGCAAATTACATGCTTGGATGTTTGCTGCTGTTTGGTCCCTGTGCCGGGAGAGAGGTGTCACTGTGAGCTGTGTGCTGGTCTGATATCTGTTGTGTTTTATAATTTAGTTGCCTTTCCCCTATGTACAATGACAAAACGTCACCAGCTTATTTGATCCAGCCTTTCTAGTACAAAAGCCCCTGCACTTGCCCTCTTTCCAAGCCCAAAGGTACATCTAACAGTTGGAACATCCTGGGGTTATTGTTTCCCTACCCCTGACCTCTGGGTGTAAAATGCCCATTCTTCTTGCAGTTCTGGCAACATCTCATCTAGATGTGGTTCCTCATGCTCTTGTAATCCAAGGACTAAAGGTGAGTGTAATTACTACCAGTACACTCTATAAATAATTGTTGGGGCCAGAAGCGGCAGTGGTTGCTACAGAAAGGAAGGATAAGACAACAGTTATAGTTCTTATTTTTAAAGGGAAAAAAGTAAGAATTTATCAGTCTTTAGTAATTCTCACAATATATGTACAAACGACTCATTCTTGCTACTGTTAATGCGACTGCAACTGTTCACTATGACTATCTCTTCCAACTCTCCTTGCTTGTAGCTAATATCAGAGCTAAGGACTTCACCGACTATGGTGATTTAAGCCTTCATTTCTAGAGATCTAAGCCCTTGGTGATCATCAGTATAAATTGTGTCAAACTAAATAAAGGCAATTCAGCAGATTGAAGAACAACTCTAAGGTTGAAGACTGGGAATCAATCAATATTTGTTTAATAAATGGTCTTTATTTTACAGATGATGAAACTGAAGCACAGAAAGTTTAGATTAACTCTTAAATGACAGTCAGGATTTAAAACCATGCTGTCTGGCTTCAGAACACCCTCCTATATAGCTATGTTATACTGTTTCTGCATTCAGGGTGGGGATTGAGTATGGATGCTGGGCCTCCGTGCCCAGGTCTTAGTCATGTTTTGGCTCTTCAACTTGTGACAAGGCTCTTGGCCTTGTGACCAAGAATAAGTTACTGAATTTTTCTGTTTTAGTCTTGATGGAGCTATCCTTTGGGCTAATTTGGCAGATTTATAAAATGTTGGCTATGATTATTAATTCAATAAAAACTTATTGAGGGCATGTCTGGGTGGCTCCATTGGTTAGAGCATTGTCTTGACAGGTTGCAGGTTCAATCCGCTGTCAAGACACATACAAAATCAACCAGACTGACAAGGTAGTGGTACAGTGGGTAGAGCATCAACCTGGGATGCTGAGGAGCCTAGTTCAAAATCCCAAGGTTGTCGCTTGAGCATGAGCTCACAAGCTTGTGTGTGGGGGCCCGGCTTGAGCGCAGGATCATAGACATGACCCCATGGTCACTGGCTGGAGCCCAAGGTCGCTGGCTTAAGCAAGGGATCACTGGCTCAGTTGGAGCCCCCAGGCAAGGTATGTATGAGAAGCAATCAATGAACAACTAAAGTGCTGCAACTACCAGTTGATGCTTCTCATCTCTCTTCCTGTCTGTCTCTCTGTCTCTCTCTCACTGAAAATAAAAAAGAAAATCAACCAATGACAGCATGAATAAGTGGAACAACAAATTGCTGTTTCCCTCTCTGTGTCTCTCTCTCTTCCTCTCTCTCTGAAAACCTTTCTGGGCATATCATGGTTGGCACTACACGCACAGTGGTGTACAGATAGATAGAATCCCTGTGCTCGTGGATCGTCAATAAAAAGGATCTGTACTGAACCATAAAATGAAAATAGCAATGTGTGGTCCACACATCTGCCTCTCTAGCCTTAGATTATGAACACCAAGACTGATATATGGGATTGTGAACTGAAGGGTACAGATCAGAAAAGAAAACAAGCCTGGAACAATCCAAAGTAAAGGGAGCAAGACAAGGAACAGGAGTGAAATCAGGAAAACTTCCGAGAGAAAGAGTATTGCCTGGTTTTCTTAAAACAAGCATGTAAGTCTGGATTTTACAAGAAAAGTAGAGTGAATTGATCAAGAGATTCTTGTCATAGATCAGAAGTAAATAGGTGAAATGAGAAATGATCTTGAGAGACCTGTGGAGATGGAGTGGCAGATCTTCTCCATATACTGTAGAGAGCATGATTAAAGGGAAGGAAATAAGCATTAAAAGGAAATTGTCCACATGTGCTGATTTGGAGAACAGCCACACTTTGTAATATGAACCAAGAGAGAAAATCAAATTTGTCTGTCAGGAGGGAAAATGAGCCTTTTTCCAGGCTGACACCCCCCATCCCCCGCCCCGTTTCCTCGCTGTGAATGAGCACTGGGGAAGACCAGCCGGGAGAGGCCCCACCCAAGCAAACCACAGCCGGCTTTCTTGGTAATCATTATGTAGCTCTTTTTTTTCAGTCAGGGTCCCAGGATTTAATCATAGTTTTTGACAGCAAGTATTATTTTTAACATTTATCAATACACCAAATATCTCTAAAAGTGTCTTAGAATAGATGTAGGGAGAGAAAAGTGACACATATATACAGGGTGGGACAAATGTAGGTTTACAGTTGTGAGTATGTGAAACACAGAGTTTATTCTTGTCTTGTTATTTATTAATTATTGTATTATTTTACATATGAACAACAGTAAATCATCTCTTGACCCCCACTCCTGTGTATGTCCTTAGAGTGACCTCATATAAAATTCTGCAGATTTTCCCCTATGAGCATGATTTTTGTATGTGACCTAAATAATTGTCAGGGTTAAGGCCAACATTGCCATAATGAGATAGTACATGGATTAACTGACCAGTATAGTATTTTCAGGAACCCTAATGGTAAGAGGCTTGATTCTGGCTAAATCACAGGCACAGTGGTTGAGAAAACTCATTGTTTACCAAGTAAATCCAGTTTATAGTGTTCATCATCAAACCTGTTATCTTTATTAAAACTAAATGTAGGGCCCTGGCCGGTTAGCTCAGTGGTAGAGCGTCAGCCTGGCGTGCAGGAGTCCCGGGTTCGATTTCTGGCCAGGGAACACAGGAGAAGCACCCATCTGCTTCTCCACCCCTCCCTCTCTCCTTCCTCTCTGTCTCTCTCTTCCCCTCCCTCAGCCAAGGCTCCATTAAAGCAAAGTTGGCCTGGGCGCTGAGGATGGCTCCATGGCCTCTGCCTCAGGCACTAGAATGGCCCTGGTTGCAACAGAGCAACACCCAAGATGGGCAGAGTATTGCCCCTGGTGGGCATGCCGGGTGGATCCCGGTCGGGTGCATGCGGGAGTCTGACTGCCTCCCCATTTCCAACTTCAGAAAAATACAAAAAAAAACAACAAAAAAACACACTAAATGTTAGATTATTGTTTAGATCAGAAATACATATTTTTGTGATATTTTGTTTGTTTAGGTTAAAGGAACATCAAAAGCACAAAGATATACTGCTCAAAAAAATTAGGGGATATTTCAAAATGAATATGAGCGATAAAAAGCATTTGCTTTTTTTATTAAACAAGAACATCAGAAAAGCAAATGACAAGTCAAAGAAAGTTGTTTGATTATGCAAATGAGATGCAAAGCCAACTTTTATTTCATTGGTGAAAATGCACTATACAAAAGGCTGAAAGTACTGGAGTATCTGCACATTCCCTGATCCTCTAATTTTTTTAAATTTATTTATTTTTATTTAATTAATTCTGTTTACATAGATTCTAGGGTCACCCCGAATGCATCCCCCCTCCCCCATATTCCCCTCAACATCTCCCTTGCCCCCCTCCCCACAGTGCCCTCCCCCCTTCCCTTCAGGTTTATCCCATCCTATCATCCCCTTTCCCTCTGTCCTCTTTTCCTCTGGTCCCTTTGATCCCTCCTCTGTCTCAATTCCGTTCCTCAGTTCTCATTATTCCTTGGATTTCTCAAATAAGTGAGGACATATGATATTTTTCTTTCTCTGCCTGGCTTATTTCACTCAACATAATAGTTTCCAGGTCCCTCCATATTGTTCCAAAAGGTAATATTTCCTTCTTTTTCATGACCCCATAGTATTCCATTGTATATATGTACCACTGCTTTTTAATCCACTCGTCCACTGACGGACACTTCGGCTGTTTTCAGATCTTCGCTATTGTGAACAATGCTGCCATAAACATGGGGGTCCATTTCTTTTTTTCAGTCGGTGATATGGTGTCCTTGGGATTTATTCCTATAAGTGGGATGACTGGGTCAAAGGGCAGTTCCATTCCTAATTTTTTGAGGAATCTCCATACTGTTTTCCACAGTGGCTGCAGCAGTCTGCATTGCCACCAGCAGTGCAGGAGGGTTCCCCTTTCTCCACATTCTCGCCAGCCCCTATTGTGTGTTCTTTTGTTAATGAGCGCCATTTTGACTGGCGTGAGGTGGTATCTCATTGTGGTTTTAATTTGCATTTCTCTAATGCAGCAGTTCTCAATCTGTGGGTACAATTGGCTTTAGGCGACCCTGTGTTTTGGTCATTCGACCCCCGCCGGGGTCGCGACCGACAGGTTGAGAACCGCTGCTCTAATGATTAGTGATGTTGAACATTTTTTTCATCTGTCTATTGGCCATCTGTATGTCCTCTTTGGAGAAGTGTGTATTTATTTCTTGTGCCCATTTTTTGATTGAATTGTTTGTCTTCCTGGTGTTGAATTTTACAAGTTCTTTATAAATTTTGGTTTTTAACCCTTAATCAGACGTATTGTTGAATATGTTCTCCCATTGTGTGGTTTGTCTTTTTCTGTTCATATTGTCTTTAGCTGTGCAAAAGCTTTTTAGTTTGATATAGTCCCATTTGTTTATCCTGTCTTTTATTTCATTTGCCTGTGAAAATAAATCAGCAAATATATTGCTGCGATAGATGTCGGAGAGCTTACTGCCTATGTTTTCTTCTAAGATGCTTATGGTTTCACGACTTACATTTAAGTCCTTTATTCATTTTGAGTTTATTTTTGTGCATGGTGTAAGTTGGTGGTCTAGTTTCATTTTTTTGCAGGTAGTTGTCCAGTTTTCCCAACACCATTTGTTAAAGAGACTATCTTTACTCCACTGTATGCTCTTACCTCCTTTGTCATGATCCTCTAATTTTTGTGAGCAGTGTAAATTCATCTTTAACCATTTCAGGTAAAAGGATAACCTGTCTGTCATTTCAGGTTAAAGGATAGCGGAGTTTATTTCCATTTTAATGGTATAATTATGTTGATTATATTGGAAAAACATGAACCAATACATTTTAAGATCTATAGCTGGTTACAAAATGTTAGTCATGCATATGAAATTTGTTGAGCATTTCAAATTCATAAATATTTAGCTTCTGAACAATAAGCATATATATTTGTCTCTATCATACATAATACAGTAATAATATCTTATTGATTTATTGAGTAAAATATGATCGTAAAATGTCATTATAGCCCTAAACCATAGCAATAAAAATTTTAATTTTTTATTATTATTTTTTATGTCTAATTTTTATTCTGGAATGTAAAGCTCTTTTAAATTATAGTTGATATTCAATATTATACTAGTTTCAGGTATATAACATAGTGAGATTTCACATTTATATACCTTACAAAGTGATCACCACAAAAAGCCCACTATCACCACATAAAGTTATTGTTAATATTATTGACTGTATTCCCTATGCTGTACTTTATATTCTCGTTACTTACTTATAACTATAGGTTTGTATCTCTTAATCTCCTACACCTTTTTGCCCATATGACCCCCACTGCCCACCCCTCTGGCAACTATCAGTTTTTCCTGTATCTATGAGTCTGTTTTGTTTGTTCATTTGTTAACTTTTTTTCGATTTCACACATAAGTGAAATGATACAGTATTTGTCTGTCTCTGACTTATTTCACTTAGCATAATACCCTCTAAGTCTATCTATGTTATCACAAATGGCAAGAACTCATTTTTTCATGGCTGAGTAATATTCCAGTGTGTGCATTTATGCACATGTGTGTCTGCACATGTGCACAACTGGGCAGTTATTAGGAAGAGGTCAATGCATTACCCTCTCACCGTACAATGGTTGGCTTATTCATTTATTCTATTTCACCTGAAGACTTTTTTTGCTGCAGGAGCCTCTCCTCTAGATCAGGGTTGGCCCCATCTGATGGACAGTTTGCTCCAATGTCTCCAGCCATTATGCCTCCACTCAGAGAACTGGATATAGATATCCACTTCTTCTTTATTCATTCACCTACTGATGAGCACCTAGATTGCTTCCATATCTTAGCTATTGTACATATGCTTTAGTGAACATAATGGTACATACCTGTATATCTTTTCAAACTGGTGTTGGCATTTTTTTTCTTCAGATAAACACCCAGAAGTGGAATTGCTGGTTCCGTCTTTGACTTTTGTTATAGCCTTTGTTTTAAAGTCTGTTTTGTCTGATATTAGTATTGATATCCCAGCTTCTTTTTTGTTTTTTTTGTTTCCATTTTCATGAAATATCTTTTCCATCCCTGTAATTTCAGTCTGTATGTGTAATTCAATCTGGAGTCTTATGTAGGGAGCATATACAGTGTAAGGGTCTTGGTTTTTTATCCATTCAGTCACCCTATATTTTTCCAATAAAGCACTTAATCAATTTACATTTAAAATAATTGACAGGTATGTACTTATTGCCATTGTAATTGTTTTCTTACTAGATTTATAAGTGGTTGGTCTATCTTTACTATATGTGTGCCTTTACTAGTGAGATTATTTTCCTTTATCATATTTTCTTATTTCTAATTTTGGTCTTTTCTTTTCTGGTTAAAGAACTCCCTTTATCATTTCTTGTAATGACAGTTCAGTGATGGTGAACTCCTTTAGCTTTTGCTTTTCTGGGAAAATCTTGATCTCTCCTTCAGTTCTGAACCTAGCTAAATAGAATATTATTGGTTGTAGATTTTTCTCTTTCATCATGTTGAATATATCTTGCACTCCCTTCTGGCCTGTAAAGTTTCTGTTGAAAGTCAGCTGATAGTCTTATGGGCATTCCCTTGTTTGTAACTAGTTGTTTTTCTCTTGCCACTTTTAAAATGGGCAAAGGACTTTCACAGATAAGTCAAAAAGTAGTAAAAAAAGGTCAATGGAGATAATTTCTTTTTTCATTTTCATCAGTAATAAAAAATGCAAATTAAAACAATACCTTTGCCTATCTAATTCGTAAGGATTATTTTAAAAGATAATGTCCTAGGCCTGACTTGTGGTGGCGCAGTGGATAAAGCCTCGACCTGGAACACTGAAGTCACAGGTTCAAAACCCTGGGCCTGTCTGGTCAAGGCACATATGAGAGTTGATGCTTCCTGCTCCTCCCCCCTTGTGTCTTCCTTCTCTCTCTCTCTATCCCTTTCTATCTCTCTCTCTTTCTCCTCTCTCAAATGAATAAATAAAATCTTAAAAAAATTAAAAGATAATGTCCTATGTTAGAGAAGGTACTACATCTGTTCTCCATTGCTCTTTGACAAAATGTCTGAAAAGTACATACCTTTTAATCAGCCATTCCACTTCAAAATAATACAAAAAATAATGATGTATTGTATGCCATAGATGTTTACTACAACTTCCTTCCTTGCTTCCCCTCTCCTGCTCTCTTTCTGTCATCTTTAACTTTTTTGGTTTATGTTTGATATTGATGTTTGAAAAATGGAAAAATCTAAAATATCCAACAAAAAGGGAACTGTTTAAATGAAGTGTGGTAAATTCATTCAACAAAACACCCACACTATTCAACCAATAAAAATGACACCATAGTAAATATATTTGAGATGTTCATACTATATTGTTAAGAAGGAAAATCAGAATACAAAGTAAAATGTATCGGGAAAAGGGTCTTTTCTTTCTCCCCCTCTCTCCCTCCCTCCCACCACCATCTGCACACCCACACCCACATATACACTTACTGGAAAGGTATTTGAAAAGACATAATAAACCATTATTATGGGGGAAGGGAGATTACTGGATTGTTAAATGTCCTTCTTTTTGCCTGACCAGGAGGTGGTGCAGTGGATAGAGTGTCGGACTGGGATGCGGAGGACCCAGGTTCGAGACCCCGAGGTTGCCAGCTTGAGCATGGGCTCATGTGGTTTGAGTAAAAGCTCACCAGCTTGGACCCAAGGTCGCTGGCTTGAGCAAGGGGTCGCTCGGTAACCCCACGGTCAAGGCACATATGAGAAAGCAAGCAATAAACAACTAAGGTGTCTCAACGAAAAATTGATGCTTCTCATCTCTCTCCCTTCCTGTCTGTTTGTCCTCTCTCTCTGATTCTCTCTGTCTGTCAAAAAAAAAGTCCTTCTTTTGCCTGCCATTATTTTCTAACTTGACTAAAATGAAAAGAAATTACTTTTTTGATATATAAAAGTATTTTAAGAATAAACATATACTATAATGTTACTTAGTAATTGCCTTTCAAAATACATAATAATCCTTAACCAGTTGGTTACATATGTTTTAATTATAACATTTTGATAATTGTGACATCACATTGAGCGGGAAAATCCTAAAATGCTATAGAATTGGCAGATCATTTTTCATTTCATAAGATATTATTTATAATCATTATTTTTATTGTTACTGTGGCAATGTTTTTTACACATAATGGCTGAGGTTAGAAATTTGTGCCCTGAAAAACATACCAGAATATCAAATCTGAAGTAAATAATGATTTCTTCCTTCAACTATAACAAAGATGTGGGAAGAATTAGAAGGCAAAAGGTGGCCCTGGCTGGTTGGCTCAGCGGTAGAGCGTCGGCCTGGCATGCAGGAGTCCTGGGTTCTATTCCCAGCCAAGGCACACAGGAGAAGCGCCCATCTGTTCTCCACCCCTCCCCCTCTCCTTCCTCTCTGTCTCTCTCTTCCCCTCCTGCAGCCGAGGCTCCATTGGAGCAAAGATGGCCCGGACGCTGGGGATGGCTCTGTGGCCTCTGCCTCAGGCGCTAGAATGGCTCTGGTCGCGACAGAGCAACGCGCCAGAGGGGCAGAACATCGCCCCCTGGTGGGCATGCTGGGTGGATCCCGGTCGGGCGCATGCGGGAGTCTAACTGCCTCCCTGTTTCCAGCTTCAGAAAAATGAAAAAAAAAAAAAAAAAAAAAGAAGAAGAAGGCAAAAGGCTTTGTGTCCCCATGGGGATGATTGAGTTCTTCCTGGTACAAACCAATACCATTGCAGCTTCAGGATCAGTGACTCACTTGCTCACAGAAAAGTCAACACTACTGAGGTGCATACCTACTATCTACACAAAGTGATATTCATTACCTAGAGAACTGCTGTAAAATATTATTCAGGAAAACTAAGGAAAACCAATGTAAATTAGTATTTTAAAATTTTTAATTGGGCAGTATTTAAGATGCATAAGAAGAAAAACTTTTAACCCAGGTCACTCCAGAACTGTTATACACAGATTAAGAATTTATAGAAATACTAGTTAAAATCATTACAGTAAAATCGCAAAAACACTTCTATTAGTTCTTTAATTACTTTTTAAAAACACTGTTTCTTAAAACAATCCCCAAGGTAGTTTTGTAATTTCTTAATTTTAAGAATCTGTTGTAAACTCTGGGGCTCATCAATGGGTCTTCACTCTAATGGAGAAGCCAAGATAGCCATTCATCAATTCATTCATTCATCCAGTAAAATTTATTGAGAACCTATTATGTGCCTAGCAATGTGCAGGGTGTTAAGCATGAAAGAATACTAAGGACCCTGGCCGGGTAGCTCAGTTGCTTAGAGTATCCTCCCAGTATGCCAAGGTTGCAGTTCAATCCCAGGTCAGGGCAGACACAAGAATCAACCAATGAATACACAAATAAGTGGAACAACAAACCAATGTTCCTCTCACTCTCTCCTTTCGTCTCTCCCTGAAAACAAAAAAACAAACAAACATTTATGCCTCCTACCCTCAAAATCTCATATTTAGAAGGAGATATGGTTTGTAAATAAATCTCTGCTATTAAGCCAGTCTCAACAATTGCCACCCCCACTGCTCCTAGAAGAACTCTGGCCATGCCACTAATGAATGAACAGCCCTGGGTTACTATTCTGCACAGAGTGACCAACTCACTTTCTTTTTTTACCTACTTTCCTGCCATAGTTAGGAAAAAAGTCTTGGTCCAAAAAGTTCCTTCCAGAGAAGGCCAAGGTAGCAATCAGATTGTCTTTTTAAGAGTTCCAACATGAGATACATAGTGTGAGTTAGTGGTTGGTAGTGGGAGCTGAAGTTAAAGTTGAAAGGATTCATAGAGAGAATCATTTTATTTTATTTTTTGTATTTTTCTGAAGCTGGAAACGGGGAGGCAGTCAGACAGACTCCCGCATGCGCCCGACCGGGATCCACCTGGCATGCCCACCAGGGGGCGATGCTCTGCCCATCTGGGGTGTCGCTCTGTTGCAACCAGAGCCACTCTAGCGCCTGAGGCAGAGGCCATGGAGCCATCCCCAGCGCCCGGGCCAACTTTGCTCCAATGGA
Organism: Saccopteryx leptura; assembly: GCF_036850995.1. Taxonomy (NCBI): domain Eukaryota; kingdom Metazoa; phylum Chordata; class Mammalia; order Chiroptera; family Emballonuridae; genus Saccopteryx; species Saccopteryx leptura. Next base: position 166,419,590 of record NC_089505.1, read on the forward strand.
GCCTCGGCTGCAGGAGGGGAAGAGAGAGACAGAGAAGAAGGAGAGGGGGAGGGGTGGAGAAGCAGATGGGCGCTTCTCCTGTGTGCCCTGGCTGGGAATCGAACCCGAGACTCCTGCATGCCAGGCCGACGCTCTACCACTGAGCCAACCAGCCAGGGCTGAGAGGATCATTTTAAGTCTTCAGTATACCAACGTTATGAGAAAACAGAAGCTTGGTAGTACATACACAGAGGAGATGCAGAGGGAGTTGGTAGCAGCAGATGAGGGAGGGAAGGGAAATACTGTGGTTGCCTCCATGGTGAAGGATCAATAACTGCAGCTGAAGAAAGGCTGATGGATGATATGACCCAGTTTTTAGGATTATCTTGTTTCCTGATGTTTATTTAATGTAAGACAATCTTTATCATATATCATTAAGGGAGAAAAATAAGTTTCAATATTTCATAGAGACTTCTGGTTTGGCCATGACAGAATAATGGCTTTACCTTCTTATAATCACTAACCACAGAACTGGGTAAAATAAATGAAGCAACTGTTTTCAGACATTGGACAGGAGACAGCACAGAGCTGTGAGCCTCAAGATGAGGGGAAGAACATTGCGCTGTTAGTCACAGAGCAATGTAAGATGTACTCAACAAGCGAGGAAAATATTAAACATCTATGCAAGAATATTGCATTAATTCTTTTAATATTCACTTTATTTCTAGAATCATCATATATAGTCTAGAATATCTCATATGTAATCCAAAACTAATGCACTATGATAGCGCATAAGTGTAATATATTACAAGCTTCCCACAATGACCATAGGAAAGAAGTAGTTAACATCCGGCCCACTGCAACTTAATTTTATAAAAATTAGACTATGGTCTCCATTATGAATTGTATAATCCTCTAGAAATCTGATATACAATTCCACAAAATACAGATGATTAACTGCAAGGTCATACTTGGAAAGAAATAAGAAACTCTACACTGTATATTTAAATCTGCTGAGGTCAATTACATACCTGAAATTCAGTAGCTCTCTGTTAGAAAAGACATGCTGTGCATTAACACTGATGGAACCACTGTGAAAAGGAAGGGTAGAATGATTGGCACTAAAACCTGTTGCACTTTTATAATGAAGAAATTTTTTTTTTTTTGTATTTTTCTGAAGCTGGAAACGGGGAGAGACAGTCAGACAGACTCCCGCATGCGCCCGACCGGGATCCACCCGGCACGCCCACTAGGGGGCGATGCTCTGCCCCCCCCCCCCCCGCCCCGGGGCGTCGCTCCGCCGTGACTAGAGCCACTCCAGCGCCTGGGGCAGAGGCCAAGGAGCCATCCCCAGTGCCCGGGCCATCTTTGCTCCAATGGAGCCTTGGCTGCTGGAGGGGAAGTGAGAGACAGAGAGGAAGGAGGGGGGTGGGGGTGGAGAAACAAATGGGCGCTTCTCCTATGTGCCCTGGCCGGGAACCGAACCCGGGTCCCCCGCACGCCAGGCCGACGCTCCACCGCTGAGCCAACTGGCCAGGGCCTGAAGAAAATTTTTTTAATGCAGATGTAAATAAGGCTTATTAAAAATGAAATACTAGCCCTGGCCATATAGCTTGGTTGGTTAGAGCATCGTCCTGATGCACAGAGGTTAGATCCCTGGTCAGGGCACATACAGGAGCAGATCAGTGTTTCTGTCTTTCTCTCTCTCTCTCTCCCTTCCTCTTTCATTAAAATCAATTAAATCATTTTTAAAGTTTAAAAAAATTAAATACCAGGACATGTAAGTGGAGGATAGATCATTTTGGCTGTTATGGATGAAATAGCAGTCATATATAACCTGCTAATCATATAATACTAATTAGTACTCCAACGTGTCTTACTATTACTAATAAAAAATGTATTAACCCCATTGTGTTAAGATACAGGCTGCAAGACACGGAAACAACCCAAGTGTCCATGGATGGATAAAGAAATTATGAGATACACACACACACACACACACACACACACACACACACACAACACAGAATATTATTCAGCCATAAAAAAGAGCCCACAAGAAAATCCTACCATTTGCAACAACATGGATGGACCTTGATGGTATTATGCTAAGTGAAATAAGCCAGACAGAGAAAGACAAATACCATATAATTTTACTTATATGTGGAATCTAAACAAAACAAAAACATATCAAACTTATAGAAAAAGAGATCAGATGTGTTGTTGTCAGAGGTGGGGGTTAGGGGGAGAAGGAACTGGAGGAAGGTGGCCAAAATGCACACACTTCCAGTTGTAAGACCAGTAAGTACTAGTGTTATAACATGCAGCATGATGACTGTAGTTAACTCTGCTGTATGATATACAGCTCAGTTCTTAAGAGAGTATAGCCTAATAGTTCTCATCACAAAGAAAAAATGTTCTTTTCTTTTTATTGTACCTACATGAGAAGATGATGTTAACTACTACTAAATCTATGGTAATCATTTCACACTATATGTAAATCAAACCATCCTGCTGCAGACTTTAAACTTATACAGTGATGTATGTCAATTATTTTTCAATGAAACTGGAAAAAAATATAGGCTGATTCTGCAGCAGTCACTTATGTAAGAGGTAGGCGGTGAGTGCTACAGTCTACTGAGGTATGGGTTTCTGTTCCATGAGGTTGTTGAGGGTCCCAAAGTCCTTCAATGTTTCTGCTCTGCCATCTCCTAGTGTATTGTCCTTATTTACATGGCATTATTAGGTTTGAATTCCAGCCTGTGGGAAAGGAAAAAAAAAAGCAAGCAGTTTCCTTCTAAGTGAATGATGTGGAAGTTGCTAATCTCATGATGCAATGGTAAGAACTTTATTTCATGGCCACACTTGGCAAGGGAAGCTGGCAAATGTAGACAGCCTGGGCAGCCAGGCACTCATTTAAAACCCAATTATTACAGAAGAAAAGGATCTGGGGACAACTAGTTGTCTGCTATACTAACACGCAGGCATACACTAGGGTTGGAGGTATATAATTAGGTCTTGGTTTTTTTGGAAAGTATTTGGACAATACCCATCAAGAGTCAGGACAACATCCCTGTGCTTTGGCTTAGAAGAAATTTATCCTAAGAAAAATAAATATGTGCATGGAGATTTAGTTGTAGGAATGCTCATTGCAGAGTCATGTTAATAGCAGGAAAGTTGAAAACTATCTAAATATCTCATTGTTTACTATGAAGAAATGCCTTATATATGTACCTAGGTACAAAGTGACAATATCACCACAGCTACTGGGCCAAGAACCATAATATTTATATGTCACCATCCCATGCTTTATCTATAGCCATCTCACCCTGGTCTAGAATTTTTACATACTTAATTTTATTTAATCAACCCTGCAAAGCAGGTGTTAATTTAGAAGTAAATGGAGGTTCGAAAAGCTCATGGAACTTGTGTAAGGTCAAACAGCAAATAAATGATGTGGTTAGCTTCAGAATTAAGTTATGTCTGGTTCTTCCCCCTTTGCTTCATGCATCTTGCTCATCTGACTTGCTCAGCAGGATTGCTGAGCGGAGCATGTCACTAAGGAAAGTGCTGTGTGCACACCACAGGGTGACTCAAGAGGAACAAGTGTCTCTCAGGACGGTTTGTGGGGAGAGAAAGCCTCGCCCTCAGGAGTCATCAGGATGTTTATGTTTACAAGTTGGAGACACCATCTTGAACTATTTTAAGAAGAAAAGGAGAAAAGACAAGAAAGTTGGGTTGTTTCACTGAGCCAAGAGCAAGAATATAAGCAGCCAGGCATCGGAAGGACTGGAATAGGAACAGGGAGGCCAATGGAACTCTGAGAAATCACTATTTCTCACTTCATTGTTTCCTCCAGCCTCTGGCTTTTTCAGTTATTTAAGCCATGTGGCAACTGGCAGATGGCAGTCACAGCTCCCAAATTTATCTTTGCAGATCCAGCCTCAAGGAAAGACTCATTCTCTCCTTCCTCTCATCACAACTCCAAATCCCCTGGGCAGGGAATCTGCACAGCTTAAGTCAACAAACAGCCTATCCCCAGTCCAATCACTGTGGCCTCGGGCTGGGTAATGTACACAATTCTCCTATAGGTGGAGAACTGGTTGAAGGTTCACTGTAAGCTGTCAAGGTGTTCCGGAATGTGTCCACACACAAGGGCAGTGCTATACAGATAGATCTATGGCTCCTGGCAGGAATGGCTTTTCTCCCTGGGTAAGGCAAATGAGCTGAGGGACAGCCAGCCGTGTGATTGGCTGCAGTTACACACATACCTACCTGATAGATCTCTCCACCTTTTGGAGGTCAGACTAAAAGAGAATTGAAAGAGGTATTGATATTTGTTTTTGTTTGTGACTAAATTACCTAGAAAAATGAGCAGTTGTCTTTCTCTACAAGTGACAATGATCAAATTTGTTCAAAAGAATTGATTTCACCACCCAAACATCTTGCCCAACTGATTTGGTAGTAATAAATTTAACTGCTCATACATGGGCTGATTGAAATAACCTGAAAATATTCACCAAAAAATATAGAAATATATTTTGGTATTTTTGGTTCCATTTATCGAGAATTAGTAAGGCTTTGCTTGTTTACTGTTTTCCCCAGAAACATCTGGCATTTTTACAATGCACATTAGTCTACAATAGCACAGAGAAGGACAGAGGAGACTCAGGCAGGGACAGGACTGGGATAGCATTTCTGGCATATTGAAAGAAAAAAAGTCTTTTCTTATAAAATCCAAAAAGTACTCTAGTTGAAGAATATATATAAATAATTTTGAAAATTTCATTTTGAAAATTATACCACCAATAAGTTGTGTGGCCTATGTGGGTATGGATATAAGAGGTAAAACCTTATAACCCAGGAAGTCACTGTAACCTAGAAAGATACTTAGTAGTGTTACTCAGGAGGGGGCATGGCAGCCATTTTCTGTCAAATAAGGACAAAAATTTTCAACCTAGACTACAATTTGCAAGTTATTCTTTTTACAAAAAGAGTTTGAAAGACCTTCTCCTCTTCACACTGTGGAAAGAACACTTTGGGGAAAGACAGTGGCCACACCTCATAATTGGCAGAAGTAATTTTGCAGAGAAAATTAAATCCTACTCAATAATACCATTGATAAGAACATCATACATAAACATCTAGGTTTCATTTTAACTGTCTCTTTTTTCAGAAAGCGTTTTCTCATCTCCTTAGACTAGGTGAAAAGCTCCTGTTCTGAACTTCTACAGGGTTGCAGATAGCATGAAACATACTTATACAAATACGTACATTATAATTTACCTGAAATTAAATATAACTGAGTGTAATGTATTTCATATGACAACTGTATGTACATTTCATCTTTTCTTTTTTAAGCACTTACTACATCCCATTGTGACTGCTTACTAAAGAGAGTAAGCTCTGGAAGAACAGGGATATTTTTACGTGGTTTACTTTGTACCTCCAGGGCCAAGCATGGTGTTGGTCACATAACAGGCATTTGATAAAGAAATGTTGAGTGTAAGAAAATGATATTGCGGCCCTGGCCGGTTGGCTCAGTGGTAGAGCGTCGGCCTGGCGTGCAGAAGTTTCGGGTTCGATTCCCGGCCAGGGCACACAGGAGAAGTGCCCATCTGCTTCTCCACCCCTCCCCCTCTCCTTCCTCTTGTCTCTCTCTTTCCCTCCCGCAGCCGAGGCTCCACTGGAGCAAAGATGGCCCGGGCACTGGGGATGGCTCCTCAGCCTCTGCCCCAGGCGCTAGAGTGGCTCTGGTCGCAACAGAGCGACGCCCCGGAGGGGCAGAGCATCGCCCCCTGGTGGGCAGAGCGTCACCCCCTGGTGGGCAGAGTGTCGCCCCATGGTGGGCGTGCCGGGTGGATCCCAGTCGGGCGCATGCGGGAGTCTGTCTGACTGTCTCTCCCCGTTTCCGGCTTCATAAAAATACAGAAAAATAAATAAATAAAAGAAAAAGAAAATGATATTGCAAATGAATACAAAGTAGAAAGCAAGCATTTTTGCAGATATTTATAAAGACTTAGATTAAATAAGGTATACCTCTTAACCTTTTTTTTTTTAAGTGAGAGGAGGGGAGATAGAGAGACAGACTCCCACATGTGCCCTGACTGTGATCCACCCAGTGACCTCCTTCTGGAGCCCACACTCTGACCATCTTGGACCAATACTTGTAACCGAGCTATTTTTAGCACCTGAGGCAGAGACTCAACACAGCCATCCTCAGTTCCCAGGGCCAGTGTGCTTGAATTAATCGAACTATGGCTGCAGGAGGGTGAGAGAGAGAGAGAAAGAAAAGGGAGAAGGGGAGGGGTGGAGAAACAGATGGTCGCTTCTCCAGTGTGCCCTGACTGGGAATCAAACTCAGGACTTCCACACACTCAGTCAACACTCTACCACTGAGCATACTGGCCAGGGCCTAAAACATCTTGAGATAAAAATAGAGTGGATTACACAGAAGGGGATTAATTGAATCTGCATTTGATTAATGCAAGAAAAGAAGACCTCATATTAAACTAGAGAGAATTCCCTAGCTTTACTGGCTTCTCACTGAAGAGAAATATAAATACCTCCACTGAATATTAATTATGGTTTGTCAATATATTATAGAATTTTGCTGAAATTAACTATCTGGCGAACTGTTTATAATTTTCACTCTATAATGGGAACTCAGCCTTTTTTTTTTTTAGCTACTTCCAGTCATTGTTATAAAAGGTCCTCCTGTTCTTGTGATACGTGAGCAGAGGAGGCTGAGTCAGACGCACCTAAATGACCCTTGTGGAAGAGATTCTGCAGCCCAGAGTAAGAAGACCTGGGAAGCAGCTGACATTCAACCTCTTTATTTTGGTGTAGTGTGTTACATGTTTTACTTGTACAGGAGAATGCTGGGCAGTTTCTCAGGTTTCTGGGTAGACATTGGAGCCAAGTAAATTGCTTCTGATTTTGAAAAGATTTTTAAGGTACACATCATGCAATTCCGGGCATTCAAACATTGTTTATGCTGTTTACTCTCTCTAATAGAACTTTCCTCTGTGGTTTAATTCAACCCTCAGACTACTGCATACCTGCACCTCCTGCTAACACCTTAAATACATATCCCTCCACTGTCAACAGTCACCTTCTTCCTACTTCATGCCCTCTCCATTCCTCAAACCTCCAAAATCTCCTCCCACCCTCATTCTCAGTGGGTGATCTTCCTACTGTATTTCACTGTAAAAGGAGAAGCCATGAGAAGAAAATTGGCACAAAAAGGAAAACCCACCAAGCTCTTTTGGGGCCTGGTTCTTGGACCTCTTCACTCATCTACCCTCCACCCCAACTCTTACCAGACTCCTGGTCATTTTGGCTCCAATATGTTGAGTCAAAGTTATTCTGATATAGGAATAGAGAAGAAAAGCAATGGAGATCTAATCATGAAAATAGTATGTACTTGTAGTTTACTTCAAATAGCTGATGTGGTCCCCATGCATCTAAGAGATATTTTTCTAACAGTGTTTCTGGGCACCAAGGTGGATAGTGCTTTCATTAAGAAGTAAGGCAAAATTATCACTCTCATTCACCTCGATCCTGAACAGCCTCAGAGCTCTGGCTGCAGAGGTCCCAGGAGATCGACTCAAATGCTCTCCTAGGACTCTCAGGCAGCGTCCTCTCTACTCTAAGACACTGAATGTTCAGTTAAGCAATGGCTTCCAGATTTTTTATTGTTGTTTATTTTCCACAATAAGAAATATATTTACATTGAGACACGGTACACACACATAAATACAGTCACATATATACCTGCAACAAAAGTTTCAGTAGATAGTACTTATCTTTATAATGTGAAATGCACTCACATTTTTTTCATTATTTTTTCAAATGCTGACTGCAATATAATAAATATATTTCACTACTCACTAATGAGTCCAAGCCCATGGTTTGGAAAATACTTCATTAAGGCTAATTAGAGATATTAGTAGTGAGAGGGGAAAAACCAGAATAATGCAGGAGAGGGGGGTCTGCAATGTCTGCGATCTTACGCTCAAGCCAGTGACCTCAGTCAGAGTTTCGGACTGAAGGAGGAAGGGTTGACTGAGAAAGTTTAAAAGTAACAAACCACAGCTGTAGCCCCTTTTATCAGTTCCCTGAAATACACTTGCAGCACCAGCAAGAAAAATGGGATATATGAATAGTCAAGGACAGACAGTCCAAACCTCCTCTCTTACCCACTCCCCTCCCAGAGACACAAAAGTCATGTAGGTCTGCAAACAAAAAAGTCAAAGAAATCAGGTCCTTGTCATGTGGAAACTAAAGCTGTAAAAACATATTAAACTCAGAAATAACTAACTCTGAGGAACTCGTGCTTTGGTGCTACTATCCCCATCTGCGCTGCCAGCTACTAATGAATTCTTCTTCCTCTATCAAGTTGGGGATTTATTATCCTCCATTTGCGGCCATTTCCTGCTACAATAGGATTTAGGATTCCATGAAAAAATGGATGAATATTAAGCTAGAATCCACACAATCATAATGCCCCCCCCATACACACACAAAGGAGTGATTACCTAATTAACTGCCTAGCTAAGAATAAATGACTCATATGACTATTGTCTTTGTGGTTAAGAAGCAAAGCTGACATCAGAACAAATAAGGTAAAATCAATTAAGGAAAGGGAACAGCTCCTTCCTATTTTTCTTTTTCTTCTCCACTAGCACAAACACCACTCTTTAAACAAGTTCTCCCTCAGAGAGGGCTGAAAATAAGCCCTGAATGGGGGAAGGGGAAGGGACCAGATACATTAGCTGATTCCTAAATTGCTTTCTAATTGTAAAACTTTATTCCTTCAGTAAGTATTAACTAATTGTCTAGTACACGTACCAGCTACGGTATCAGAATACAGAGGCCCAACAGTGAATAAGATAAACAATGCTAATACTGTTGAGAAGCCAACAGTCAAGAGGAGAAGACAGATAATAAAGAAATGGACTACAACTAAGTTAGGAAGGAATTAGAGTTCAAAGACAGAGGGTAATATGGGTGACCTATGATTCCTCTTAGCTATTATTGTTAGTTATAACACTACTACTATAACTGTAGAAGTAGTAGTGATATAATAATTATCATTATTACTAATAGGGTGGTCAGGTAAGGCCCATGTGGAAAGGTGACATTTAATCTGAAACCTGAAAAGTGAAAAGGAGCCAGCTATGGACCGAGCCAGGAGAACAGCCTTTCCAGGCAGTGAAACAGCAAATTCAAAGGTTCTAATTCAGGAAATAGCTTGTTAGGTTCTAGCAACTGACAGACACCTGGTATCATATGAGCATAGTTGGCCAGGGAAAAGTGCATGAGATGAGTTTGAAGAGGTGGGCCAATCAGGACCTTGGAAACAAGAGTATGGAGTTTGGATTCTGTTTTATGTCAAAGGCAGCCATCAAAAGACTTTAAACAAGGAAGTGACATGCTATGATTTTAAAAGGACACTGAATATTGTGTGGAGAATGTTAGAGATAGGGAAGAGCAGAAGTAGGGTAATTGTTGTGGGTGTCCAAGCAAGAGATGATGGGGGCATGGATTGTGGTGGCAAACTTTAAAATCCTGTTTTCTTGTAATTAATTAGCAAAAAAAGTAGTCGTAAATATTGACTTGAGGCCTTGATAGATTGGCTCAGTGGTAGAGCGTTAGCCCAGCGTGTGGATGTCCTGGGTTAAATTCCTGGTCAGGGCACACAGGAGAGGTGTCCATCTGCTTCTCCACCCCTCCCCCCTCTCTTCCCCCCCCCCTCTTCTCCTTCCCTCCTCTCCAACAGCCATGGCTTGATTAGAGCGAGTTGGCCTCGGGCACTGAGGATGGCTCCATGGCCTCTGGCTCAGGCACTAAAAATGGCTCTGGTTGCAATGGAGCAAGGGCCCCAGATGGGCAGAGCATCATCCCCTAGTGGGCTTGCCAGGTGGATCCCTGTTTGCATGCATGTAGGAGTCTGTCTCTGCCTTCCCTCCTCGCATTAGATTTAAAATTTTATATATATATATATATATATATATATATATATATATATATATATATATATTGATTTGAATTAAAACCACAATGAGACATCACCTCACACCAGCCAGAATGGCGCTCATTAAGAAAACAACACATAATAAGTGCTGGCGAGGATTTGGAGAAAAGGGAACCCTCCTGCACTGCTGGTGGGATTGCAGACTGGTGCAGCCACTGTGGAAAACAGTATGGAGATTCCTCAAAAAATTAAAAATCGAACTGCCTTTTGACCCAGCTATACCACTGTTAGGAATATACCCCAAGAACACCATACCACTGATTCAAAAGAAGAAATGCACCCCCATGCTTATAGCAGCATTGTTCACAATAGCAAAGATCTGGAAACAGCCCAAGTGTCCATCAGTGGATGAGTAGATTAAAAAGCAGTGGTACATATATACTATGGAATACTATGGGGCCATGAAAAAGAAGGAAATCTTACCTTTTCGACAACATGGATGGACCTGGAAACTATTATGTTGAGTGAAATAAGCCAGGCAGAGAAAGAAAAACATTATATGACCTTACTATTTGAGGAATCCAATGAACAATGTGAACTGAGGAAAGGAATTGAGACAGAGGGGGATCAAAGGGACCAGAGGAAAAGAGGACAGAGGGAAAGGGGATGATAGAAGGAGATAAACCTGAAAGGAAGGGGGGAGGGTGCTGTGGGGAGGGGGGCAAGGGAGGTGTTGAGGGGAACACGGGGAAGGGGGGATGCATTTGGGGCAACACTAGAATCTATGTAAACACAATAAATTAAAATCAATTAAAAATTTTATATATATACATATATATTGATTTGAAAGTTGCTTATTTTGCCTCCAAAGCACACATTTTTTTCATCTTTCTTAAATACTTTATACTAAGGGCCCCAAACTGTGTGTGTATGTCTGTGTGTGTTGGGAGTTTGTTGAGGGTGGAAGGGCTGTACTAAATTGAGACTTAGTGGAAGGAAGAGGCTGAGGCCACAGTGCTGTGTAGAGTAGGGCAGAGGCACATAATGTCGCTCCCTGGGAAGTCTATCGAGCATAGGAAAGTGTTACAGATGCTGTATAGGCCTGTCTTGGGGAAAGAGAGATGGTAAGTTTGCTTTGGAAAGTCTCTAAGATATCAGAGCAAGAGGATATTATTTGCATGAGGGTCTCAAAGCCTTAGGGTCTCTTGGAAAAAAATGATATAAGTATTTGGGGATGTGAGGGTGATCTGGCTGCAACACCTGTCACCCCATTGATCACCAGGGTTGATTCTGCTAATCTGGCTGGCTAGGCGTGTGTCCCCTTCCTTCCTCACTGCTCCATGTGCGTCCCTCCCAAAGTTGTGCACTCAGTCGAAGAGGACAACCTTCTCAATAGAGGAGAGGACCGTTGTTTGGTCAAGAGTATACAAGTAGCTTCGCTCCCTGTTAGAACCTCCAAACAAGCTCTCAAGAATTTGGGACTGCCTAACCAGGCGGTGGCGCAGTGGATAGAGCATCGGACTGGGATGTGGAGGACCCAGGTTTGAGACCCCAAGGTCGCCAGCTTGAGTGTGGGCTCATCTGGTTTGAGCAAAAGCTCACCAGCTTGGACCCAAGGTCACTGGCTTGAGCAAGGGGTTACTCGGTCTGCTGAAGGCCCACAGTCAAGGCACATATGAGAAGGCAATCAATGAACAACTAAGGTGTTGCAATGCGCAACGAAAAACTGATAATTGATGCTTCTCATCTCTCCATTCCTGTCTGTCTGTCTCTGTCTATCCCTCTCTCTCACTCTCTCTCTCTCTCTCTGTAAAAAAAAAAGAGAGAGAGAGATAGAAAGAGACTTTTTCTAACAATGTGTGGGGCGAAAGGATGGGGCTACCAGGGAGGGCAGGACATTCATCTTAAGGCAACAAAAAACCGAGAGCTGTGGCTGTCTGCCTGTGAGGGATCAATTATTAGACACCAATGACAGCTTCTCTGGCCTCATCTTTGAAGAAACTTGTTTTAAGTCCTTCACAAAAAGAACAGTGATGCTGGGACAATGACAACAAAAAAGGCTGCCTCTTGTAGCTTAAATTGCATTCGCTGGAAGGCTAGTTTACAGCTGAAGAGCTGTATTAATCTCCAGAAGGAAGGAGTAGGCATCCCCACCAACTCTGAGCAGAGCCCCAACAAGACGAGGGAGACAGCTGCAGTCCTCGCTGGAGCCCTGGCCAGGGGCTGGTCCTAAGCAGCAAGGAAAGTTCCTAGGGCCAAGGGATCACGTGGGACCTTAGGTCAGGTATCCTTATAAGGAAGTCAGAATGGGAATTTAGGGCCACATACCATTGATCTTGTCATCCACAGACACAGAAGCCTCTCAGCATGGCCTGGGAAAATGAAGGTTACATTTGGTGGGATGGAGTGAGAATGGTTGCCTCATAAAGCAAGCTGTGGACTCTTCTTTGGAGATTTACGAGAATTAATTAAATCAATATTTAGTCTGGAAATAGTTTACATCCAGATCTACTTGGAGGTGAGAAAATAAATCAGGGTAACTCCCAGCCCTCAACTGCTGCTCGGCAAAAGGGAACAATCAGAGTCACACATTCAGGGAGGTATTGTGTTCTTGCCTCTCTCGTATGTGGTTGACCAAATGTGGGCAACTCTAAAAATAAGCTCCCTAATCAAGATTTCAGATCAGGTGCAGGCTAAAAGAGGTTTCAACAATGTTTAATTTCTTAGAGCTCTTGATCTGAAAAGCCCTTGTTTAGGCAAGGTGCCAGGGCCTACAGGGTGCGCCTGGCTGCCGAACAGTTGTTGCATGTCGATGTCCATTCTGGTTCTTCAACCACACTTGTAAATAGCGTATAGATTTTCCAAAAAAAGCAAGTGAAAATCCTTCACGAAGTTATTGACATGCTATATTACATGGAAACACATTTGGCTTTCTAAAATGTCTCAGAAATGAATCACACATGTTGCTTTCCATTTTTGGAATAGACAAGAACTAGTTCAGCATGTCCAGCAGGCTTGTGTGGCTTCCAAAATCTGTGTTACTGTGCATACATATGCATTTCTTTAAGGGAAAATAATTCATAGTGCTTTTATCTGTCAGAGGCAGTTCTTAGTTTAATTCCTTTTCATCAACTTCATCAATTCACATCTAGTTCACTGTAACATTCTGGAGGAGTAGTATAGATGAGTCAATACAAATGAACTAATGAAAATGTGTTATAAAAGAATTTTAAGAAAACATTAAAGGCCCTGGCCTGTTGGTTCAGTGGTAGAGTGCTGGCCGGGCATGTGGATGTCCTGGGTTTTATTCCTGGTCAGGGCACATAGGAGAAGCACCCATCTGTTTCTGCACCCCACCTCCTCTCCTTTCTTTCTCTCTATCTCTTCTTCCCCTCCCACAGCCATGGCTCAGTTGGAGCAAGTTGTCCCCGGGCACTGAGGATGGCTCTGTAGCCTCTCCTCAGGTGCTAAAATAGCTCAATTGCCGAGCAATGGAGCAACACCCCAGATGGGCAGAGCATCTCCTGTAGAGTGCTTGCTGGGTGGATCCTGGTTGGGGCTTATGTGGGAGTCTGTCTCTCCACTTCCCTGCTTCTCACTTCAGAAAAAAAAGGAAACGTTAAAAAGTTGAATAAGAAATAAATTCTGAAGCCAAGATATACCTTGAATACAACTTTCTGTTCAAATGTAGAAAATAAGAAACACATACAAGAAATTATACCCACTTAATTCTTGCAAAAGATATAGACTTTGCTGATGGGAAAGAGAGATAAAAGCATGGATATTAAAACATGAATTAAATTCTTGCAAAACACCAAGACTTCCTAATGATAGGAAACAGAGACATATGTACATGGGAGCTCAGAAGGACTTGCTTAGGCTAAAATGAAAGACCATGATGATAGAAACCACTGACATTTGTGCTTTCCTAAACAGTTTGGTTCTGTGTTGTAGGGCCAGATATAGCAGATCCTTTAAAGAGAGGGAAGAAAACAAAAACAAAAACAATGGATTAGGGAAATCAGTTCTAGGTCAGAAGTGTAAAAGATGTGAGAATGGTGCCTGACTGGTGGTGGCTCAGTCGATAGAGAGTTGACCTGGAAAGCTGAGGTCCCAGGTTCGAAACCCTGAGGTTGCCAGTGAGCATGGGCTCATGCAGCTTGAGCATGGGTTTGCTGGCTTGAACGTGGGATCATCAACAGGATCCCATGGTTGCTGGCTTGAGCCCAAGATTGCTGGCTTGAGCAAGGAGTCACTGGTTTGGCTGAAGCTCCCCTGATCAAGGTATGTATGAGAAACAATCAATGAACAACTAAGATTCCGCAACTATGAGTTGATGCTTCTCATCTCTCTCTCTCTTCCTGTCTTTCTCCATTTCTAGCTAAAAAACAAAACAAAATAAACAAACAAAAAACCCCAAAAGATTCCCTTGCCTTGTGTAAGAGATTCTGGGGTTGGATCAAAATTTTCCTTTCAAATAAACATCCAAGTTATTCTGATACAGGTAGTCTTCAGGTCAGACTTTGAGAAACACTGCCTAAAGTAGGAAGGTCTTGACTGGGGTGTTTCACAGGAAATTTGGCTATTTCTTCTTTACCTAATTAGTTAACTCATTAATTTGCTCATGATTGCTGGGCTTCTGTATCCTTTTAGTTTCAGGGCCTCTTACTCTCTACCTGGCCTCTCTCTATGGCTTCTTTCCCTATTGTCTCTACAGCAGGGACCAGACTTCTTCCATGGTGGTTTAGACTCCCAATAGCACAAAATGGAAGCTGTTAGGCCTGGAACTAAAACTGTCACTTTTGCTGTATGCTCTTGAAACAAATCACAGGTTTAGTCCAGATTTAAGGGAGAGTGACTATACATTGTGTGAACACTGGGAGATGTAGTTCACTAGGGGCCATAATGTAACAGATTGACAGGGAAGAGAAGGAAGAGAAAATAGGATAAAGGAGATGTTGGGAGCAGGGATGTTAAATTAGGATGTACTAGGCATACAGCAAGGCATGCTCGACTTTTTATTTTATTTCATTTTTTATTTTTTACAGAGACAGAGAGTGAGTCAGAGAGAGGGATAGACAGGGACAGACAGACAGGAACAGAGACAGATGAGAAACATCAATCATTAGTTTTTTGTTGCAACACCTTAGTTGTTCATTGATTGCTTTCTCATATGTGCCTTGACCGTGGGCCTTCAGCAGACCAAGCAACCCCTTGCTGG
This sequence comes from Saccopteryx leptura, assembly GCF_036850995.1. Lineage (NCBI taxonomy): Eukaryota > Metazoa > Chordata > Mammalia > Chiroptera > Emballonuridae > Saccopteryx > Saccopteryx leptura. The sequence goes on from NC_089505.1 coordinate 166,434,769, forward strand.
AGCCAGCGACCTTGGGTGCAAGCTGGTGGGATTTTGCTCAAACCAGATGAGCCCGCACTCAAGCTGGCGACCTTGGGGTCTCGAACCTGGGTCCTCTGCATCTCAGTCCGACACTCTATCCACTGCGCCACCACCTGGTCAGGCGAATGCTCGACTTTTTAAAGGTGAAATACAAATTGGACTCTGCCCAGCAGCCAAGAAGACCAGTTAGGATTAAACAAGTTACTGAAGAATTCCAAGCAGCCCTGATACACATTGAGGTATCATTATTAATATAATGAGCACAATAAAAATAATTATTATTATCGCCATAGTCTAAGTGATAATGAGGGCAGGACTAATACAGATGGGAATAAGATACAAAAAAGGGACAAAGATTTGGCTTTTAATTAGATGTGAAAAATAAGAGAGACGATTTTCATTAATTTTATAACATATAGAATGGCACTGGAATTATGTAAAATCTGCCCTTATGTTTAAGAGATATATACTGAAGTATTAGGAATTAGTCATTATAGTCACTACAACTTACTTGAAATGCTTAGCAAAAAAATAATAAAACAAATAAATACAGTAAAATACTAATAATTGTTAAATTGAAGTGATTGATTATTGTTGGTTTATTATATTGTCTTCTCTGCTCTTCTCATATTTAAAATGCCTACTAAAAAGTAAGACATATACATCCAACATTTATTAATTGCCTTCTACATTCTAGGTTCTGTTTTATGGGCTTCTGAATTTCAGCAAATAGCACAGATCAAAATCACCTTATAGCAGAGAAAGACAGACAAAATAAGAACAGTATACTATATATAAGAGGGTCAAAGTGTTATGGGAAAACAGCAGGATTAGGAAGACTAGGAGTGAAAGGATGGGAAGCAAGAATAATTTTAAACCTTGTAGCATCATTTATAAAGAGACAATTGAACAAAAACTTGAAGGACACGAGGGAATTTTTCATATACATATCTGGAAAGAGCATCTGAGGCAGAGAAAACCAGTGCGAAGGCATGGGTATGTCTGATGTGTTCCCCTTCTATATACAACCAAGAGGCCAATGTGAGCAAAGCAGAGTGAGTGTCAGGGGAGCAGTGAGGTCATCAGGAAAGCAGGGGCCAGACCGCAGGGGGCCTGGCGGCTGCTGCAAGACATTTGGCTTTTATTTAAACGAAATGGGAAGTCATCAGAGTTTTTGATCAGAAGAATGACATCTGAATTTTGTTTTCAAAGGGTCGCTATGGCATCTGGTTTGAGAAGGGACAGTAGGGAGAGCAAGGATGGAAGCAAGGAGACAAGTTAAGAGGCAACTGCAGTAATCCAAGTGACAGATGATGGTCTTTGAATCCACACTGTTCAATTTAAAATGAAAAGTAAAACTGTAAATGTTCTAAGAGAAAACATAGGGGAAAAACTACACTGCCTTGGCATAGGCAAAGCTTTGTGTTCTTCAACACAACACAAAGGAATTAACCATAAATGAAATTTTACTTCAACAAAATTTAAAATTTCAGGTTACCAAAATATGTCATTAAGAAAGTAAAAAGCCTACAAACTGGGAGACAATATTTACAATACCTATATCTGACAAAGGATTCATATCAGAGTCCTACACATCAACAATAAGTTAAAAAAACTATAAATATGCATAAAAATGTAAACCATTATTTCATAAGCAAGATATTCAAATGACAAATAAAGTTTAGAAAATATGCTTACACACTATATTAATCCTTAATATGTATGATATGCCCTCATATTTTTTGTCCTATTTTCTGGTTTTATTTTATTGTTTTGTATTTTTCTGAAGTTAGAAGCAGGGAAGCAGATGGACACCACATGCGCCCGACCGGGATCCACTTGGCACGCCCACCAGGGGGCGATGCTCTGCCCACCAGGGGGCGATGCTCTGCCCATCTGGGGCGTTGCTCTGTTGCAGCTAGAGCCATTCTAGAGCCTGAGTCGGAGGTCATGGAGCCATCCTCAGTGCCCGGGCCAACTTTGCTCCAATAGAGACTTGGCTGTGGGTGGGGAAGAGAGAGAGAAGAAGGAGAAACGGAAGGGTGGAGAAGCAGATGGGCACTTCTCCTGTGTGCCCTAACTGGGAATCAAATCCGGGACTTCTACACGCCAGGCTGACGCACTACCACTGAGCCAAAAGGCCAGGATCTATCTTCTGTTTTTAAAAATGCTGTTCACAACATACCACATTGATTTCACAACTCACTAATGGGTCGTGTCCTAGAGTTTGAATAGGTATGTGTTTTAGTTTATTTAGGCTGCTATAACAAAATACCCATAAAGAAGGCAACTTCTAAATAATATAAATTTATTTCTCGCAGTTCTAGTGGCTGGAAAGTCCAAGATCAAAAAATATGTTTTCTGGGAAATATGCTTTCTGGGGAGGGTCTACTTTCTATAGACAGCTGTCTTTTCACTGTAAGCTCACAGCTGACATACATTATTAATTTCATGTGTACATCCCAGTGATTCAACATTATATAACTTATTAAGTGATTATTCCAATAATTCTCACACCCATCTGACACTACACATAGTTATTAGAATACTATTGACTATATTCACTACGCTGTATTTTATATCCCTGTGACTATGCTGTACCAATCTGTACTTCTTTTTTTTTTTTTTTTTTTTTTTTTCTTTTTTCTGAAGCTGGAAACAGGGAGAGACAGTCAGACAGACTCCCGCATGCGCCCGACCGGGATCCACCCGGCACGCCCACCAGGGGCTGTGCTCTGCCCCCCAGGGGGCGATGCTCTGCCCATCCTGGGCGTCGCCATATTGCGACCAGAGCCACTCTAGCGCCTGAGGCAGAGGCCACAGAGCCATGCCCAGCGCCCGGGCCATCTTTGCTCCAATGGAGCCTTGGCTGCGGGAGGGGAAGAGAGAGACAGAGAGGAAAGCGCGGCGGAGGGGTGGAGAAGCAAATGGGCGCTTCTCCTATGTGCCCTGGCCGGGAATCGAACCCGGGTCCTCCGCACGCTAGGCCGACGCTCTACCTCTGAGCCAACTGTACTTCTTAATCTTTTCGTCTTTTTCACCCACTCCCTACAACCCCCCTCCCATCTGGCAACCATCAAAACATTCCCTGTATTTATGAGTCTATTTCTATTCTACTTGTTCATTTGCTTTTTAGATTTAATTGTTAACAGATATGTATTTGCTGCCATTTTATTGTTCATATTTTTTTCTTCTCTTTCATAAAGAAGACCTTTTAACATTTCATATAATACTGGTTTAGTGGTAATAAATTCCTTCAGCTTTTTCTTGTCTGGGAAGCTCTTTATCTGTCCTTTGATTCTAAACGACAGCTTTGCTGGGTAGACTAATCTTGGTTGTGGGTCCTTGCTTTTCATCACTTTGAATATTTCTTGCCAATCCCTTCTGGCCTGCAATGTTTGTTCGGAAATCAGCTGACAGTCTTATGGGAGCTCCCCTATCCGTAACTAACTGCTTTTCTCTTGCAGCTTTTAAGATCCTCTCTTTGCCTTTAACCTTTGCCATATTAATTATGATGTGTCTTGGTGTAGGACTCTTTGGGTTTATCTTGTTTGGGAATTTCTGCAACACCTGGGCTTGTATGTCTATTTCCTTCTCTGGATCAGGAAAGTTTTCTGTCATTATTTTTTCAAATATTTTTCCAATTTCTTTCTCTATCTCTTCTCCTTCCAGCTCCCCCATGACGCAAGTGTTGGTACGCTTGAAGTTGTCCCAGAGGCACCTTACACTATACTCATTATTTTAAAATTATTTTTTAAAATTCTTTAAAAAATTTTTTTGCTGTTCTCATTAGGTGTTTTTGCTTCCTTATATTCCAAATTGCTGATGGAATTCTCAGCTTCACCTACTCTACTGTTGATTTCCTGTAAATAACTTTTTTATTGATTTTTTAGAGAGAGAGAAAGAGAGAGAGAGACATCAATTTGTTTCATGTATTTATGCATTCATTGGTGATTTTTGTAGGTGCCCTGACCCAGGATTGAACCCACAACCTTAGCTTATAGTATGTATGATGCTAAAACCAACTGAGATACCTGGCCAGGGCCAAATTATTCTTCATTTCAGTTAGTGATCCTTTTTTATGCTGTTGAGGTTCTCACTAAGTTCATTAAAATCCTTATAACCTGTGTTTTGAATTTGCATCTTATAGATTGCTTGTCTCCAATTTGTTTAGTTCTTTTTCAGAAGTTTTGTTCTGTTCTTTCATTTGGGATATGTTTGTTTGTCTCCTCATCTTGGTAGCCTCCGTGTTTGTTTCTATGTATCAGGTAGTAGCCTAATGTAGTATGTGTCCTGTAGGGTGCAGTGGCACAGCCTCTCTAATCACCCAGGCTGGGCACTCCAGGAGCGCCCTCCCCCATGTGGGCTGTGTACGCCCTGCTCTGGTAGTTGAGCCTTAATTGCTGTTGGCACATCAATGAGAGGGATTTATGCCCAGGCCAATCAGCTACAAGAACTGGTTGTAAATACTGTGCACAGACCTCTGACCACTGTGCAAGATCAGTCGTGCAGGGGCCCAACTCAAAGAGCAGGACTTAGTTCAGTGGAACTCTGGTGCCTGCTGAGTCTACCCCTTTAGTATGTCACTTATAGAAGACGTTGGGTGGTACTTTGACACGGTCTGAAGCTGCCAACTGAGTGCACCATCTCTGGGGCCTCCTGTGTTCTGTCAGGGCCACCTGGCATAAGCTACAAAGCAGTTTTCAGATGGCTGCTACTTATACTGGGCATGGAGGTGCCAAGGAGAGACTAAGCTGTGAATCAAGGCCAGATGCTGCTAATGCCAGGCCTGGAGGCACTTAGCCAGAGGTTTGCTGAGGCCAGGTGCTGCTTGCTTGAGAGATTTTAGGGAAGTCTGAAGCATGAGCCAAGACAGGCCATTTATATGAAAAAGCCAATGGAAACAGTTTGAGTGTGTCAGAAAGTTGGGTGGGGCAGGGCTTCAGGGAATCACCAGGGTGGGGCAAACAGTGTGAGCCAGGTTGATGGAGTCTCAGCTATAGTGCCCCTGCCTGCTCTGTGTGGGGAGGGCTCATCAAAGGAACAATGGCCTCTGCCAGCACTTCTGTCTGGGGGAAAGCTGACTCCCCAGCTGTTGCTCTGGTGCTAGATGATTCAGTTCCTCCCTGTATGTCTTTGGTGCCTTTCAAGCTGCTGACCCCATGCTGGAGCTCAGAGGGAGTGATTCAAGTCTGTGTGTGGGCCCTTTAAGAGAAACTACCCGGGACTCCAGCAGCCTCTGTCTCCCCTGGCCTCAATCTCCACTAGTTTTACAACCAGAAGTTATGGGGACCTCTCTTCCAGGCACTGGAACCATGGGCTGGGGGGCCTGGTGTGGGGCTGGGACCCTTTGCTCCTAATGGGGGATCTCCACAGCCAAGATCTCCCTCTTGACTTTTATCCACCACCCATGGGTATGGGACCAGCCCATGTCTCTGCCCTCCTACCATTCTTGATGTGGCTTTTAAAAAAATTCCCTCATTTTAGGACTTCCATTCAGTTTGATTTCAGGAAGTTCTGAATGATGGTTGTTCTGTAGTTTAGTTGTAATTTTGATGTGGTCGTGAGCAGAGGCAAGTACCACATTTACTTATGCCACCATCGTGCCCAGAAGTGTAAGTAGTATTTCTTATAAGAGCACTAATCCCATTCACAAGGACTCTGCTATCATGACCTAATCACCTTCCAAAGCCCTCATCTCTGAATACTATCATTTTAAGTGTTAGAATTTCAATGCTAAATTCTGGGGGACATAAACATTCAGTCCTTGCAGTGTAATAGGCAGAATAATAGTTCAGCATATTTGTCCCCAACAAACTTAAGTTACAAAAAGAGAAGTATCCAAGTATTAAACAAAATGAAGAATATAACCCAGTTTCACTGATAAAATGTTACATTATAACTCAAAAGGGAAGTAACAGAGCAATAAGAGCCTGGAGAAAACATCTATAGCAAGGGAATCTAAGACAGCTAAGATGAGGCCCTGGTCAGTTGGCCCAGTGGTAGAGCTTTGGCCGGGCGTGTGGATGTCCTGGGTTTGATTCCCTATCAGGGCACACAAGAGAAGTGACCATCTGCTTCTCCACCCCTCCCACTCCCTCCTCCTCCCCTCTTTTTCTTTCTCTCCCCCCTCCAACAGCCATGGCTCGATTGGCTTGAGCGAGTTGGACCCAGGAGCTAAGGATGGCTCAATGTGGCCTCCACCTCAGGTGCTAAAAATGGCTTGGTTTCCAAGCAACAGAACAATGCTCTAGATGGGCAGAGCATCTCCCCATAGAGGGATCCCAGGCAGGGTGCATGTGAGAGTCTGTCTCTCTGCTTCTCCTACTCTCACTTAAAAAAAATTAGATGCATCATGTCTATTTTGAAAGAGATAAATATCATATTGAAGGCCCTCAAAAGCTATGATAACAGGCTATGGCATTCTGGTAAATGTCAAATGAACTAAAAATAGTAGTGAAAACTACCCAGTATTGAACAAGACTCAGAATTCATGATGCCATTAAAGCAGAAGTAAAACAAGACATTGAATACCCCTCTTCCCACCTATGGGAAGCCCAGACCTGCTGGACTGGTCCTGAGTTAGGACTGGGATTTGGCTTCTCAAAGCCACAGTCCTGTGGCTATGAGCAAGAGTTTGGAAGGGAGGTGGCTCTACCACATACTAGCCATGTGACTTTCACAAACATCTCTAAACATCTGTTTCCTCATGTGAATAATAACAGTCACTGCATTGTGACTAAATTGTGGTTCTCACAACTAAATGATATAATGCATTTAAAGGTTTAGCAAAGTTCCTGGCATATCATACACATTTAAAAAACTAGCTCTGTCCCCCAATAGGGACAGAAAACAAATCAGTAGTAGACAAGGGCTGGGGGAAGGTGACTGATTACAAAGAGGCAAGAAGAATATTTGGGCTGATGCAAATGTCCTGTACTTTATTGTGGGGGTGGCAACATGACTGTATACCTTTGTCAAAGTTCACAGAACTGTATATGTAAAAGGGTAGATTTTACTGTATGTAAATTATACCCCAGTACACCTGACAAAAATTTAAAAAGACCTAAAGATCATGATACACAACCTTCTTTGGTAATTTACTTAAAATACATCTATCAATTTTGAGGTGACTATCAGTATTTCACAGAAGTTACGAAACCAGTTTTCCTGTTAGTAACAAAGTCTAAAACACCATTTAGCTCTGAATGATAAAAATGTAATCTTACATTTTCAAGTCATATAAAATGTATTCAGGAAGTAGATAACTACTTATCTTAATGGATCATTTCTTTTTTTCCTTTTTCTCTTCTTTTTTTTGTGTGACAGAGACAGAGAGAGGGACAAATAGGGACAGACAGACAGGAATGGAGAGAGATGAGAAGAATCAATTCTTCATTGCAGCTCTTTAGTTGTTTTGATTGCTTTCTCATATGTGTCTTGACTGGGGGGCTATAGCAGAGCCAGTGACCTCCTGCTCAAGCCAGTGACCTTGGACTCAAGCTAGCGATCTTGGGCTTCAAGCCAGCAACCATGGGGTCATGTCTATGATCTCACGCTCAAGCCAGCGACCCCATGCTCAAGCTGTTCAGCCTGTGCTCAAGCCGATGAGCCCACGCTCAAACTGGCGACCTCGGGATTTCGAACTTGCATCCTCTGCATTCCAGTCCAAAACTCTATCCACTGTGCCACCACCTAGTCAGGTTTAATGGGTCTTTTCTTTGTCTGGTTATCTCTGTCACAGTTCATATCACCAAATGTTGTTATATGCTGGCTTTCATGTCTTCCCACTCATTTGTTCATTCATTCAATTTTTCATTCATTTAATAATTGTTTAATGAACATTTCCATATGCCAGACCCTGGGGATGAAAGGGTGAGCAAAACCCATGAGAGCCCTGCCCTTTGCCATATATTCTAGTGATGAGCAAGACCAAAAATGTGGACAAACACTTTAGGGTGATGGCAAGTCTTAAGAAAAAATAAAACAGGGTAATGGGATATAGAATGACTTTGGGGGGGACAGTGGGTACGCAAAATACTTTGGGGAGAGTGGAGAGAGGATCTGAGGAGACATTTGTACTGACAGCTCTGGGAAGTGAATGATGAAGGAGTCAGCCACAAGAAGAGATCTGTGAGAAGAGTATTTCAGGCAGGAGAGGGAACAATAAGAGCAAAGGCAGGAGACAGAAATGTATTTGGCATTAAATGAGGGTTCTCCATGTGGTCTAAATGCAGTGAACAAGGTGAGTGTTAGCAGATGAGCAACTTGGAGGCCTCACAAAGGAGCTTCATGTTATTCTAATGGAAATGGGAAATTATCAGAGGGTTGTGATTTTCTTTTAAAAAGTATCTCTGGCCTCTCAAGTGTTGGGCAAGAAGATAAACTGAGAGAAAAGTCAGATGGCCACTGCAGTCATCCAGGCAAGAGATGAGGGTGGCTTGGACCACAGTGGTAGCAGCCACGGTGGGAGAAGAGCTCTGACTGAGGTTCCACTTTGCAGCAGGGCTAACAAGACAGCTGATGGATTGGGTGGGGATGGCGAGAGAAAGCCTGGGGGCATGCCTTACCCAAGATCAAGAAAAGTGGGATAGGAAAAAATTCTGGAGGGGGACCAGTAATTCTGTTTTTGTCTTGTTATTTTGAGATGTACTGAGAAATACACATGGAGATATAAGAAGGCAGTTAAATATTAAATATTAAATATGGAGATCTGGGGAGAGACCAGAATTGAACACATAATTTTGTAATTCATTAGCATGTAGATTATATTTAAAGCAGTGAGACTGTACATAATTACTGATGAAGTGAACTTAAGTGCAGAAAAGAAGATGTCTTAGAGACCTGGGGCACTTTAATATTTAGAGGTGGAGTAAAGGGAGAAGTGACCCAGAAGAAACTCCAATGATGTAAGAGGAAAACTGAGAGCGTGTGGAAATGGAAGCCAACAATGTGTTTTAAATAGGAGGAAATGTTCATCTCTGTCAAATCTCGCAGAGAGGTCAAATTAGAGAGGACCAAGAATTGCCAATGTATTTAACAAGGTGAAGTCATTGGTGACAGATTTGATGAAGGTCATTTCAGCAAATGTAATGAACACATGACTGGAGTGAGCTGAACAGAGAAAAGGAAGTGAGGAAATAGAGCAAGTATAGGCAACTGTTGATAAGTCTCACCTTGAAATGATGCAGAGATACAGGGTAGAAGCTGGCAAGGGTATGGACTACAGGCAGAGCTTACTTAAGGACAACACTAAAGCATGATGCAGAAAAGAAGGCAGAGAGTGGAAGGAGTGGAATTGGGCAAGCTTGATATCCAGAGCCCTAGAGAGGAGAGGGTCTGAGTCTTCACTGTGAAAGGAGGGAGGACTGTACGTGGTTAGGTAGGTTAGGAGATTTAATGGTGAGGAAATGAGGTGATATTGCCTAATGGCTTCTGTTCCTTCAGTGAAGCATAAAGTCAGATCATCTCTTGGAAATGAGGGAAGATGAAGGGTTAAGGGTTTAAAGAGAAAGGAGATGAGAAACGACTCAGAGAGTCAGAGGCAATGCCCTATTCATATTTGCATCCTACCTAGCACAGTGCCTGGCACATTATAAGGCTGAAAAAATATTTGAAGAGTGACTGAAAGTAAAAATTAGAAAAGAAAGGAAGAACTGTGATGTGCAATAAAACCTTATATCTTTATTATAACAAGGGTGATTTATTTGTAGAGTAATCTGGTTTAGAAATGGTATAGTCTATTTGAATTTATTCAATCAAGTCTAGAATACTAGAGGAAGGAGGCATCCTAACAAAGGGTAATTTAGGATAAGATTACTAACTTTTTAATCCACCATTCCCACTATGCTAATCTTTTTAAGGGTGAGGAGATTCTGTCTTTCTGTCTTTATACTCTCAGGAAGTACATAAAACAATGCTGGCACAAAGTAAGTGCACAATAATACTTTTTAAAAACTAAATAAAAGACTATACACACAAGGAGTTAAATACTTTAGGGATGGAAAACCATAGCCAATTATAAAGCTAAATGGATGCTTTAGGGACTTTTGAGGGAGTTACAAAACTTCCTTGGTAATATTATTTCAAGAATAAAAAAATGTTCTAAAATGGATTTTTGGCCCCACCAATGTGGCACCTGTTATAGTTGCTTGTTTTACAGAATCTTCGTTTTTGTTGTTGTTTTTGAGAGAGGGAGGGAGAGAGCAAGACAGGAACATCTAGCTGCTCCTGTATGTCCCCTGACTGGGGAATCCAACTGGCAACCTCCGTGCTCCCAGAGGACAGACACTCCAACCAACCCAGCTATTGGGCCAGGGTTTATTGATTTTTAGAAAGACAGAGGAAGGGAGAAAGAGGGGAGAGGGGAGAGAAGCATTTGTTGTTCCACTCAGTCGTGCATTTTTTTTTTTGGTTGTTTCCCTGTATGTGCCCTAACCCTGGATTGAACCCGAAACCTTGTTGCTTCTGGTGACAGACTCCCACATACACCCCACTGGGATCTACCCGGCATGCCCACCGGAGGCAATGCTCTGCCCATCTGGGGCATTGCTCTGTTGCAACCAGAGCCATTCTAGCACCTGATGCAGAGGCCATGGAGCCATCCCCAGCGCCCGGGTCAACTTTGCTCCAGTGAAGCCTTGGTTGTGGGAGGGGAAGAGAGAGACAGAGAGGAAAGAGAGCGAGAAGGGCAAGAAGCAATGGGTACTTCTCCTTATGTGCCCTGACCAGGAATCGAACCTGGGACATCCACACACTGGGCTAACGCTCTACCACTGAGCCTAACCCACTGAACTAACCTACCAGAACCAATCTTTTTCTATAATAGCAATACATTTTGCCTTGTTCAGCTTACACTGTGCATGGTGAACTATATCCCCAAATACTTCAGAACCACTGTCTGGCTTGCTCTCCCCCCCCCCCTCCCTAGGCAGGCTAGGAGACTTCTTCTGTGGGTAGTAAAATACACAGTCCTCTGCACCTGCATGAAGACCAGCCCTAAGGAGGGTGACAAGAAGCAGGCAGATCCTGGCTCAAACTGACTTCTCCGTTAGGCTTTTCTTACCCCTAGAGTTTTGTATAGCATGGCATCCCTATTTCTTGTAATGTTGCTTTCAGGAGTAAAATATTTGAAAATAGTAACACAGAGAGGAAAAATATGCTTGGGTATATGTGAGGGAAGGGTAGGGAGGGAAGGTAGAAAACCAGAAACAGAAGAAGAGGGGAAAAGAAAAATCTGATCTCTTCAAAGTCGGTTAATATAATTACAGTCGTTCATTAAACAATAAAAGAAGAGGATAAATTTCACAGCTGTGAAAAACAAAACCAAATGTAAACCACAGCAGAGGGGCAGAAGAGTGGAGAAAGAATGGACTAACTCTGGACTGGCCTCTCCCTGCAATGACCTCACAGGCTATTTTTATGCTGAGAGAAATATGTGTGGCCAGACATAGTTCTGGTTACATGTTTATATATCACTTCAAATCACAAAGGAGAGAGAATATAAACATATTTATTAAGTCTTTTTACCAAGAACACCTGGCTTTTCTGATTAGAAATAATAGTTCAGGGGAAGGGTGTAGGTAGGCGAAGCCATTAGTCAGTCGTTGTGTAAGTGGCTGGTGCCCTCTGGTGGCTATTTTGGTTCCATGTATGTGGATCCTGAAATGCATTTTTGAGGAGGAAAACACCTTTAGGAAAAAAATAACTAAACTTTTTAGGAAAAACAAAAATCCACCTTGTTTTAATGTCCTGAAGTTTATTTGTATGTGTACTCTGGCAACAAAGCTAAATTTTAAAATTGGGAAAAATAAAATATTTTCTTGTAACATAATTAAGTTATTAAAAATAAGCCGTGCCCTAGCCGGTTGGCTCAGTGGTAGAGCGTTAGCCCAGTGTGTGGATGTCCCAGGTTTGATTCCTGGTCAGGGCACATAGGAGAAGTACCCATTGCTTCTCTACCCTTCCCCCTCTCCTTCCTCTCTGTCTCTCTCTTCCCCTCCCACAACCAAGGCTTCACTGGAGCAAAGTTGGCCCAGGCGCTGGGGATGGCTCCATGGCCTCTGCATCAGGTGCTAGAATGGCTCTGGTTGCAACAGAGCAATGCCCCAGATGGGCAGAGCATTGCCCCCGGTGGGCATGCCGGGTAGATCCCAGTGGGGTGTATGTGGGAGTCTGTCTCTCTGCCTCCCTGCTTCTTACTTCAGAAAAACACAAACACAGACACACACACACACACAAAAATTGTCTTTGATAAAATAAAATCGCAGTGAAAAAGACAGCCGTGAGTCCTTTGAGGGCAGGTTTCTCCTGCCCATTTGCCACTATCTTTATCCAACTCTAGAAAACTTACACAAGGGAATTTAACCCCTCAAATATATTCATACGATGCTAATTGCTACTTACATATTAAGGAGTATACTTGGATAAACATTCAACCAGAAGTCTTTTCCTTATAGTTTATATACTGCTCACAAAAATTAGGGGATACCTCAAAATGAATATGAAGCAATAAAATATCCCCTAATTTTTGTGGGCAGTATATATAAAGACTATCCTTTTCTTTATGCTAAGGTAACTTTGTACAGCTTGATATTATACATGTATGTGTGTGAATTTGCTCTTAATCTAGTGCTAAGCATCATAGAACCAAACTTCACTTTGATTCTTTACTATGTTTTAGTGATCAGTAAAGAGTAGTTACATCTGACACAGCTATAACAATCCAAAATGATCTCAAGGAAACCATGGCATAAGTTGTTTGACAGCCTAAGGATTTGGGCGTCATTTGCTAGGCAAAAGCAAGCTGGGGCATAGGCAAGATTCTTTCAAGGGAAGATTACAGTATTGGTATTGGAGAGGACAGACTGGGTCAGGGAGAGTGAGAAAGACCAGTCAGAAGGCTGTTCAGATAGTCCAAGTGAAAGGTGATGCAAGCCTAAATTAGGCAGAGAGGATGGAAAAAATGGGCTAGATTGAAGGTATTTCTGAAAGAGGATATATGGTACATTATTAGTGACTGAATAGGAGAGGGCTGAGAGGGAGGAGCTGAGAATAACTGAGAGTTCCAGCTTGGGAAACAGGATGGATGGTGACACCATTAACTAAAAATGGGAATCTAGACAACCAAAGTGTTTTGGTGGTTTCTTTATTCAGGTAGATGATAAATAATGATGTGGAAGAAAAAGGGGCCACATACTAAATCTGACAAGCTCAGGGGAGGCCTGTACAGCAGGCCTTACATACTCAGCGTGATCTGAATGGAAAATTCCTAACTAACATGGGTGGGTCATGGTGGGTAGTCACATCCTTGTAGCTGCCTAGACAAAGGTCAATCTTTAACTTTGAAATTGTCTATTATCTTTGTGCATCTAAGATAACATAGCTTTAAAAGGGCAGAGTAATTTTCTTTTCTGGACCCCTTGAAGGCACAACACCCCTCAGAGCAGGAGACTATGTTGTTATCTTGGTGCCAAGTACCATCTCTGGGTTGTAAATGTTTACTATCCTGGACCCACCAATGTAAAAGAAGTGTCTTATTTTCTATCCAATCTCACAGATTTCTCTCCTTTGCTTTCTTCTGCCTCCCTATTCTACCACCAGTGGGTTTCCAGTAACCCCTCTTACGTCTCCTCCTTTGATTGTAATGTACAAAATAAATTGCAAAACCACCCCTCTCCAGAGTATTTTCTCAGTTTGTTGAGATGTTGCTTTCTGGCAATTGTTGTCAGTTCAGCTCAAATAAACTCTCAAAAGACTTCTGCTTAGGCTGATAGGCTGATGTTATTTCATCAACAATAATAATATAATGCATTTTGTATATCTATGTAGAGGTGTCCAGAATACAGTTAAAAATACAAGTCTGGAATTCAAGATTGAGGCTAGCATTTAAGAAATAGTCTAGAAATCAATGTCTGTAAATGAAGCCATGAGAATGAATAAGGCCATCAGATAAGCACACCAGAGAGAAAAAAAAGAGGCCCAAGAAATCATATCTAAGGCAATGAGGGGCCAAGACAAGAATTATCAGTTAGAAGAACCTTAGACAATGGTATTTGAGAAGATGAGAGAGGAGAGATCATCAAATCATGGGAGTGGACAGTGTCAAATGGGGCAGAGAAGTCAAACAGACTATTATTAAGCACCAGGCATTTTGCAATGAATTCAAAGGTTAAAGTAACTATCATTCAAAAATAGACAAATAAGCTTGATTCGGGTAATATTGCTAATATGAATTCTAAAAGCTTGTAAAAATTCTCGTTTTACTAGAATTAAGATATATCAAATACTGTTTGCCTGGTCTCATTACACACACACACACACACACACACACACACACACACAGGCATACACACTTTTCTAGTAACAGAATTAGATCTGTAGTCTCATTACACAGCTTTTATTTTAACATGGGGAAATGGCTTATTGAACTCTCTATTCAAGGGAGAATGACTTGAACTAAAAGCTTTTTGTCTTCCTAACTCCTTTAGACAATGAGTCTGTTGTAAAATGCTAAAGCTGCTAACTTCTCAAATGAATCACAATATATGAAGAAGGATATCCAAACTTAATGAGGTAAGTGGAATTCAGGCCACACTGCAAAAATATTGAGAAATAAATTTAAATCATCAAACATGTAGCTGATTTGGTCATTAGGTTAAAATGATTCTGTTGTCGCACATTTCTACTTCGTCCACGTGAAGAAGAGAGAATTTGCGCGTGTACAGGATGCTGCTAAATGCTTCCGCTGCAGTAATGCTGTTGGCATCACCCAAGATTTGGCTTGGCTGTTAGATCTCAGTTGGATAAGTTTTGTTTCATAGGTTTTCATTCCCTTTACTCCACAATTTACTGAAACCATAAAACAGAGAAGAATTATTTTATTTATTGAAAATAGATATTTAAAACTGTTAAATTATAGTTTCACTGCCAACACTGGCAAGTGAAAAAAACCAGACAATGTGTTGAACTTATTTTTACAAAGTGAACAGAGTAATTTTAAAGAATTGGCTAAACTCAGATGATACCATTGAAACAGTATTTTAAAACAAATTCTACACAAAACCACATACAAACACCTCTTTTATATTGATGGCACATAACTAGATCATATATTCTTTGAAGGTAGTTGACTATAAATTTTAAGGTCATATATATATGTATATATATATTTTTCTTTTTGAGAGAGAGAGAGAGAGAGAAAGAGAAGGAAGAGAGTGAGAAGCATCAACTTGTACTTGCTTTACTTTAGTTGTTCATTGATTGCTTCTTGTATGTGCCTTGACTGGGGAGCCAAGCTGAGCCAGTGACCCCTTGGATGAAGCCAGCGTCTTTGAGATCATGTTGATGATCCTGTGCTCAAGCCAGAGACCCTGTGCTCAAGCTAGTGACCCCACATTCAAGCCGGTGACCTTGGGGTTTTGAACCTGGGACCTTAGCATCCACTGCACTACCACTGGTCGGGCTGGGTGGAATTCTAAAGATGCCTTCCCAAGATTTCTGTCCCCTAGTTATTCAATTGAACACTCCTCTAAGTACTCCTATGATAGGACCTTGTTGATATAGTTATGTTTACTAGTCTCCCTTAAGAAAGGGAGATTATCTAGGTGGACTTAACCTAATCATATGAATCCTTGAAATTAGAGAACATTTTCCAGATGCTACTGGAGAAAAAGTTAGCTGAGGAAGCATTAGGAGGATGTGACTCTCTGTTTCTGGCTTGAAGCTGGAGGGATACACATATCAAGGAAACAAGAGATTTAGTCCTATAACCTCAAAGAACTGAATTTCAACAACAACCTGAAAGAGCCTGGCAGTAAATTTTCTCCCAAAGCCGCCAGAGAGGATCATAGGCCCAGCAACACCTCATTTTGGCCTCAGAAGACTTTAACAGAGAATCTTTTTATTCCATGTTAGACTTGTGACTTATAGAAATGTGAGATAGTAAGTGGGTACTGTTTTAAGCCTCTCTCACAAATTTTTGATAGCTTGTGGCAATAGAAAATTAATACAAAAATCAAATAAACATAAAATATTTTCACACATAGGATCTTAAAATTGGGTCCCTCTGAAATAGAGGGTCCTTATGACTTTGATTAAATTTAGCTTTAAATCCTAGTTCTAGAAATCATCTCTCTATATATACATGTCCCCCTTAGAGTTTGCCTTTTCCTTGGATAATCAGTAACCCTTGAGGCAGCAGAAGACAGAGCCCAGACCTGACTAATGGTCACTAGGTCTGCACCTCTGGCAGGCTACAGGTAACATCTTGACCCTGTTTGTTTCAATTCCTGAGCCCTAAAGTAGACTCCTGGGCTACTTTTCCATGAAACCAGACAGAGGGATGCCAGAGCAGACCTCAGAACTGTTCTCTAGACCTGAAGAAATGATTTATTAGCTTTACCTCACCTACAACCAATCAACTCCCAGCACAATCCCAAACGCCATGAGCCATGGGGTCTTGTGATCTTGTCCTAAACCAGGGGTCCCCAAACTTTTTACACAGGGGGCCAGTTCACTGTCCCTCAGACCATTGGAGGGCCAGACTATAAAAAAAACTATGAACAAATCCCTATGCACACTGCACAGATCTTATTTTAAAGTAAAAAAAAAACAAAATGGGAACAAATACAATATTTAAAATAAAGAACAAGTAAATTTAAATCAACCAACTGACCAGTATTTCAATGGGAACTATGCTCCTCTCACTGACCACCAATGAAAGAGGTGCCCCTTCCGAAAGTGCAGCGGGGGCCGGATAAATGGCCTCAGGGGGCCGCATGTGGCCCGCGGGTCGTAGTTTGGGGACCCCTGTCCTAAACAATCTGTGACCTACACACCATCTGGGAGTTGCATCTTTATAAAGTATTACCTCCCTGTTCTCCAGTTTGGCTAATTCAGTATTAAACTATATTTCTTTCGATACTGCAAAGTCCTGTTCGTGCACTTGTTTGGACTAGAATGCACAGACATACAGACTCAAATGTTGGGGTCCTGCTAACAATCTCTGGCGACTCAGATGGGACCATTTTTGCCTGTAGATTTGCCAGCCCCCAGTCTGGGTGGGGTCTTTAGGTCCCTACCTAGTGGCTGCCTGAAACCATTTGGTCTGGAGGCTGGAGCTGAGACAACTCCCTGTGACCAAGTGCTGTTGACCTATGTTGTTTGTTTACAGTAGGAGAAACAAAAAGGTCAGGATATCTTCTTTGGTTTTGTTTTGAAGATTTCTACTGGTGAGTAACCCTATAGGAGACGACCCAGGGCATTGCTTCTATTCCTCTTGATCAGGTCCTTGAGGGACTCATTTAACTTGGTTTGGAGCTGTCCTCTGTTGACTGTATTAGGGAAGGGACCCTGAGAGGTTACAATTAGAAACTGGGACTGATTACTAGAACTGTATCTGTTATTTGTTGAGTCTATGTCTCGTCTTTAGAAAGAAGGGTCAATTCTGACCTCATTTCAGCAGACCTTGAGTCTCGCCTAAATCAAAGTAACTGTTCCCTCCTCTTGACACTCTGAGCAGACCTCATGTTTGCCCACTTGCAGGGAATAATATTTGGGGTCCCAGGCGCAGCAGAAAATGAGCCACCTGACCCTACTGTCTCATCTGTTTTGTCTAACTTGTCACCAGACTTTAGAAGAATATAAGGTTTGAAATTATAGTTTTTGAAGCATTAAAGATAGTAGTTTTGCCTTTAAAAAGGTTGGTAAACTCTGAATAGATAGAACTAAGAAGGACTAAGGAAGTGGTGGTTCTGTGGAAAGTGTGAGAAAAGATCTGGTCATGGGGAACCTTATGTCTAACTTGGTCCTCCAATTCAGCCCCCTGTGCATCTTACAAAACTAGGTCATGTTCAGCTATGAACCAATGAAGAGAAAGAGAATTCCCTTACTTTGCAGTGTGGCATGGCCACAGTATAATTCAGAATCAAGTAAACACTGACCATAAAATGAGTCCTTAAATTTTACTACCATCCTGCAAATAGTTATTTTGTAAGAGAGAGAGAAAAAAAAACAGGGCAAAACCCGCTATATAGAAGCATTTGTGCTTTTATATCAGAATAAGCCTGCTCAAATGACATGTAAAATTATGGTACAACAAACAGGTAAGCCAGGCCAGCTCTGCCAGAGTCACTAGAGAATGAGACGATTACTCTTTCTCCAGCCCCATGCCCCTGCAGGTGCCCCTGCTTTCCCACCAGGGCAGGGAGGCAACCTCAGCTCCTCCCCCACTAGCTTCAGCCAGAAAAGGCATTCTACCTGACTTGGGAATGGCTTCCCCCTGTCACACCTGAAGGGGTACCAAATTTGATGAGGAATTCCCTCCAATTCAGGCAGGGAAATTCCCATTGAGACACAGGCCAGTAGAAGGACCTGGTGTTTGTTCATGGAGAACCAGCAGGGACGGTCTTGATGTACACTCCCTTTATGACTTCAGACCATTTTAATTACAAGAATAATATGCCTGCCTATAGGGAGGATACAAGAAAGACAGAAGTCTTCACCTTCCACAACCCTCATTGGACAGACATCTAACATTTGTTTAATATCCTCCTCAGAACTGAAGAAGGAAGGGTTGTCTTAGATAAGGCCAGAGAAGAGACTAGTTGCCTTCACAATGAGATATCCCAGAACCCAGTATGGCCAGAGGCTTCAATTGACATCCTCACTACTGATCCGTGATGGAGTGTCTATAATGGGTACCAAACTTGAGCATTACCAAGAATGCATCCTAGTAAGATTATGAAAGGGAGTGTCCAAACAGAGAAGTTTTAACAGAGTTTAGCAGCTAAAGCAACAACCAGATGAGAATCCTTCAGAACTCTTAGAATGGATCTTGGAGGCCCATCGCCAATATGCTGATGTAGACTGAGGGCCCCTGAGAATTTAATGGTTGTGAACATGACCTTCATGGCACAAAGTGCCCCTGACATTCAGAAAAAGCTTCTGAAGGTTGAGGGTACCTTTGGAATGACTGCGTCACACCTAGAGAAAATGCCTTTAAGATCTTCAATAGCAGAGACCAAGCATCAGAGAAATGGGAACAAAGAAAAAGAAGCAATAGGCCAGCCCACTGGCTGCACTGACCTCTGGAGGGCCAAAGACAACAAACAAGGGAAACCCCCAGGGAACAAGGGATTAGCACCAAAAGGACATTGAAAAATAGGCCCCAGACAGTGCACCTACTGCAAACAAGAGGGCCACGGGGAGAGAGAGTGTCCAAACCTAAATCAGGAACAAGATGGCGGAAGGCAAAGAACATCACTGATGCCCCAGCTCTCCAAGAGTTACCAAGAGTGCTGGGGCCCAGGGGCTCCATTTAATCCAGGTGGTATTTTTATCATCACCCACATGAAACCCTGGGTCACTCTAACAGTGGAAAAGAAATTGACCTTTTAATCAACACTAGAGCCACATATTCTGTACTAAATACTAGACTGATTAAGTTTTCTGAAAAAATGCTTGTGACAGGAGTGTCAGGGGACTCACTATAAAGGTTGTTCCTCCAGTCATTAGATTACCAGGTGGGAAAAACCAACCTTAAGCATAGCTTCTTATATATGCCTAAGTGTCTGGTGTCACTTTTAGGATAGGACTTATTAACTAAGCTGAATGACAAAATAACCCTTGCCCCTGGGCAGTATGGACATCAAGGTGCACCCGGATGAAGCTTGTGTCATGCAGGCAGCTTTACAGACCTCAGCTGAGAAGGAAATTCCGCTGAGATCCCTAACAAGATTTCTAACAAGACTATAAAAGAAGTAACAGCTCCAGAAATATGTGCAAAGGACAGGCCCAGAAAGACAAAAACCTCAACCCCAATCCAAATACAATTACGGGCAGGAGCACCCCCTCCCCCAATCTAAAACAGTATCCTCTAAAACAGGGGTCGGGAACCTATGGCTTGTGAGCCAGATGTGGCTCTTTTGATGGCTGCATCTTGCTTGCAGACAAATCTTTAATAAAAAAAATAATGTTAAAAATATAAAACATTCTCATGTATTATAATCCATTTCCTACCGCTCATGTTCATGGTTGCGGGTGGCTGGAGCCAATCACAGCTGTCCTCCGGGACAACACCAATTTTTTATTTGATAATGCGTAATGTACACAGGTCGTTGTATGGCTCTCACGGAATTACATTTTAAAATATGTGGCGTTCATGGCTCTCTCAGCCAAAGTTTCCCAACCCCTGCTCTAAAATAACAAGCTAAGAACCCAACTATTCTTAAGAGTACTAGGCTTATTCAGTTTAGTCATTCACTGTACATTACTCCTATTTTACCAGTGGCAAAACCAGACACTAATGAAGACCGGTTTGCCCAGGACTTGGGAGACATTAACCAGATAGCAAAAGGCAGCCACTTGTGGTCCCTGACCGCTACACCTTTCTTACCACATTGTTGGGAATTCTGTTGGTTTACTGTGCTGGATTTAAAAGATGCCTTCTTTTGCATTCCTCTCAGCTAAGTATCAGGAACTGTTTGCATTTGGATGGGAGAACCCAGACTCTAAAGGGAAACAGTACCACTGGACTGGTCTTCCCCAGGGGTTCAAACACTCGCCTACCCTGTTTGAGAGGCTTTTGCCAGAGATTTAAGGGACCCATGACCCGCCGACAGCTAAGGGGATTCTAAGGAATGGCTGGCTTTTGTGAAATCTGGGTTCCAAATTTCAGCTTGATTGCAAAACTATTATATGAGTCACTGAAAGGAATAGATCAAGAGCCTTTGCTTTGAACTAGGGCAGTGGTAGTCAACCTGGTCCCTACCACCCACTAGTGGGTGCTCCAGCTTTCATGATGGGTGGTAGCAGAGCAACCAAAGTATAAATAAAAAGATAGATTTAACTATAGTAAGTTGTTTTATAAAGATTTATTCTGCCAAACTTAGCGAAAATCCGACATAAAGTACTTGGTAAGTAATTATTATTATATGCTTTAACTTGCTGTAATTCTGCTTTATAAATTTTATAAAGTAGCCTGGCCAGGCGGTGGGACAGTGGATAGAGCATTGGACTGGGATGTGGAAGACTCAGGTTCGAGACCCCAAGGTCGCCAGCTTGAGCATGGGCTCATCTGGTTTGAGCAAAAATTCACCAGCTTGGACCCAAGGTCGCTGGCTCAAGCAAGGGGTTACTCGGTCTGCTGAGGGCCCGCGGTCAAGGCACATATGAGAAAGCAATCAATGAACAACTAAGGTGTCGCAATGCGCAATGAAAAACTAATGATTGATGCTTCTCATCTCTCTGTTCCTGTCTGTCTGTCCCTGTCTATCCCTCACTCTGATTCCCTCTCTGTCTCTGTAAAAAAATAAAAAATTAAAAAAAAATAAAAATAAATTTTATAAAGTAAAGTTACTTCCCTACTTTATAAATCATCATTACTGTGGAACCGGTGGGTGGTTAGAAAATTTTACTACTAACAGAGATACAAAAGTGAGTGGTAGGTACAAAAAGGTTGACTACCCCTGGACTAGGGGGTGACAAAGGCCTTCCAGACTACTAAAGAGAAGTTATTGCCAGTCCCAGCCCTTGGCCTTCCAGACTTAAAAAAGCTGTTTGACTTGTTTGTACACAAAAGACAAGAAATAGACTGGGGGTCTTGACCCAAAATCTAGAAAACATTAAGAGGCCAGTGGCCTACTTCTTAAAACAGCTGGATATGGCGCTCAGGGATGGCCAGTTTACCCAAGGGTCACGGCTGCTACCTGTGACCTTCTAGAGCAGGGGTAGTCAACCTTTTCATACCTACCGCCCACTTTTGTGTCTCTGTTAGTAGTAAAATTTTCTAACCGCCCACCGGTTCCACAGTAATGGTGATTTATAAAGTAGAGAAGTAACTTACTTTATAAAATTTATAAAGCAGAGTTACAGCAAGTTAAAGCATATAATAATAATTACTTACCAAGTACTTTATGTTAGATTTTTGCTGTTTGGCAGAATAAATCTTTATAAAACAACTTACTATAGTTAAATCTATCTTGTTATTTATACTTTGGTTGCTCCGCTACTGCCCACCATGAAAGCTGGAGCGCCCACTAGTGGGCGGTAGAGACCAGGTTGACCACCACTGTTCTAGAGGAAGCTGAGAGGTTCCCCTGGAGTCACCCCCCACAGTACATACCCCACATTATGTGTTGCCTTCATAGAACAAAAGGGAGGATACTGTTGACCTCCAGTTGACTGGGAAAATACCAGGCCATCCTTTTAGAAAATCTGAATGTCATTCTCAAGATTATCTCTACTCTAAACCAGCCACCCTGCTTCCCTCTGTGCCAGACCCAAACACGATTGTATTCAAATAATTGATTGAGTCTCCTCTAGCTGACCTGACCTGATGGGCTCTCTGCTAAAGAATCCCGATCTTGAGCTGTTTATCGATGGAAGCAGCTTCACAGACACAGGAAACCAGAAAGCAGGTATATGTGGTAACTCTGCAGGACACTTTGGAAGCTGTGGCCCTACCGACAGATACTTCAGCCAGAAGGCTGACTATTGGCCCACACTGGACAGGTAAAATGGAAAAGTAAGAGTCAATATCTACATGGGTTCCAAATATGCATTTACAATAGTGCATGCCCATTTTGCTATTTAGAAAAAGGTCTTTTAACATCAGGAGGAAAAGAAATTAAACATGCTCAGAAGATATTTTGTCTCCTAAAAGCAGTTATGGAACCTAGGGAGGTTGCCATCACCCACTGCACAGGTCATTAGGAGACTGATGGCTTAATCTCCCAGGGAAATAATAAAGCAGATTAAGCTGCAAGCTGGCAACTGGAACTAAAATCCCAGTATCCTTGGTAACAGCCCTTATTCCTGATGGTGGATTTATATGACATAAAGCATTCCTGAGGTATTCTGGGATATGCATGGGAAAGATAATTACCCCCAAACTGAACTTGTTGCAGGCACATGTATGGCTGAGAGAGCCATACAACAACCTGTGTACTTTATGTATTATCCAATAAAAATTTGGTATTGTCCCGGAGGACAGCTGTGATTGGCTCCAGCCACCCGCAACCACATTGCAGGGGATGAAATAAAGCAGCTAGTTTAATGAACTCATTCGAGAATCTGTGCCATTTAAGTGTATGATAAGATAGGCAGTTAAACTGAGCATATGAGATTGAGAAAAAGACTTATCTTTTTAGGCCAGGAGACAATTGGGTATGCTTAATGTTGTGTGTGTTTTATTTTCTATTGAAGTATAACTGGCATATAGTATCTTATTACTTTTAGGTGTACATCATACTGAAACAATCAGCACAATGTCTAGTTAACATCTGACACTATATAAAGCAGGGGTCGGGAAACTTTTTGGCTGAGAGAGCCATACAACAACCTGTGTACTTAATGTATTATCCAATAAAAATTTGGTATTGTCCCGGAGGACAGCTGTGATTGGCTCCAGCCACCCGCAACCATGAACATGAGCGGTAGGAAATGAATGGATTGTAATATATGAGAATGTTTTATTTTTTTATTTTTTATTTTATTTTTTGTATTTTTCTGAAGTTGGAAACGGGGAGGCAGTCAGATACTCCTGCATGTGCCCGACCGGATCCACCCAGCATGCCCACCAGGGGGCGATGCTCTGCCCATCTGGGGCGTTGCTCTATTGCAACCAGGGCCACTCTAGCGCCTGAGGCAGAGGTCATGGAGCCATCCTCAGCGCCCAGGCCAACTTTGCTCCAATGGAGCCTTGGCTGAGGGAGGGGAAGAGAGAGACAGAGAGGAAGGAGAGGGGGAGGGGTGGAGAAGCAGATGGGTACTTCTCCTGTGTGCCCTGGCCAGGAATCAAACCCGGGATTCCTGCATGCCAGGCCAACACTCTACCACTGAGCCAACCGGCCAGGGCCTGTTTTATATTTTTAACGTTTTTTTTTATTAAAGATTTGTCTGCAAGTCAGATGCAGCCATCAAAAGAGCCACATCTGGCTCATGAGCCATAGGTTCCCAACCCCTAATATAAAGGTATTATAATCTTATTAACTATATTCCCTATACTGTACATTACATCCCCACAACTTATTTATAACTGGAAGTTTGTACTGCTCAATCCCCTTTACCTATTCTGCCTACATCCCAAAACCATCCTGCTTCTGGTAACTAGCAGTTTGTTTCCTGTATCTGTACATACCTGTTTATTTTATTCTGTTCATTTTGTTTTTTGATTGCACATAGCAGTGAAATCATATAGTATTTGTCTTTCTCTTATTTCACTTAGCATAATACCCTCTAGGTCCAACCTTGTTGCCACAAATGGCAATATTTCATTCTTTTTTATGGCCAATATTCTATTTGACATATATATAACTTTAAAATATATATATTTTTTAAGTGAGAGGAAGGGAGTCCTGCATGTGCCCTGACTGGGATCCATCCACCTAGCAACCCCATCTGGGGCTGATACTCGAGTACCAACCTATTTTTAGTACCTAAGGCTGATGCACTCTGATGGAGCTATCTTCAGCATATGGGGTCATGCTTGAACCAATCAAGCCACTGGCTGAAGGAAGGGGCAGGAATTGGGGGAGAAGCAGATGGTCACTTCTCCTGTGTGCCCTGACTGGGGGTCAAACCTGGGCTGTCCATATGCTGGGCCAACACTCCATCCACTGAGCCACCAGCTAGGGCCCATATATATGTATCTTTATCCATTCATCTATCAATGGACATTTAGGTTGCTTCCATGTCTTGGCTATTGTACATACTGCTGTGATAAACGTAGAGGTGCATATATCTCTTCAAATAGGTGTTTTCATTTTCTTTGGATAAATACCCAGAAATGGAATTGCTGAATTGTATGGTAGTTGTATTTTTAATTCTTGGAGAAACCTCCACACTGTTTTCTATACTGGCTGCACCAGAGATATATTTAATGTTGATAGGAAAAGACTGACAATACAGATGACAGAAAATAACTGATGAAGGGAAGTCCCTGAGGAGAAAGAGAGGGATGCAAAATACAGGTACAAAAATTGCTGAGAGGGAACCTTCACTGAGATGACAAAGAAGTAAACTGAGTACATATTAAGTTTGTACACTTGAGGGCACGACTTTAGAGGAGCTCTCTTCTAATGGCTGCCATTCTCTCTATGAAGCAGGTGAAGTCATCTGCTAAGTGTGTGTGCATCTGTGTGTGGGTGTCATAACAGACTTGGGAAAAGAAGCCAAGATTTGACCCAGAAGAAGATAGAAGTCGAATACCAAGAAGGATTTTTAGGTAATGGTGTAGAATACCAAATGGGTTTTTTGGGTTAGGTTACACTACTTTACAAAGAGATCTTCAATATTCAATGGCTTAAAAAGACAGGAGTTTATTTTTCTCTCATGTAATAGTCCGAGGAGAATGATCCAGGTTACTTATGCACCCAGGTGCCTTCTATTTTGTTTTTCCACATCCCTGTGGTGTTTGTTTCCTCATTTGCATGGTTGAAGTTGGGTTGCAGGCAATTCCAGCTGTAGGGAGAGGGAAGACCTTGCAGGAGCATGCATGTAATATTTTACTGCCCAGGCCGGAAGCTGTATACATCATTCCTGCTTGTATTCTTCTGGTGAGAACTCAGTCACTGGAGATGCCAGGAAACATAGTTCTGGCCATGGGCCCAGCTAAAACTCTGTAATTATATAAAAAGAGAAAAACTAAATTTGGTGAAAATTAGTCGTCTTCACCACAGCATGGCTATATCTCCTCTTCTCTAATAATATACAACAACTTAAATATAGGGATAAAAAAGACATCTAATGAGTTCAGTACAGTTTTTCCCTATAACTAAAGGACCGAAAATTTTAGAATGGCAAGAAAAGTGATTTGAGGTGATAGGTCTTCACAATATCGAGGATGAATAAAAAAATGAATACTAACAGCATCTAGTATTTACTGATCACCTACTACTATATGTCAGGTATTATTCTAAGTGTTCTAAGTATATTGATTTAATTTTAAAATATAATATGAGGTAGAGATTAAGGCTCTTTCCCCCAGCAATGTTTTTTCCAACTGTTCCATCATTATTTGTTACTTTCCTTTCAACACTGAATTACTTTGGTACCTTGCTAAAAAATACTTAGATATATACCTTTAATATTATATGTGTAAATATATATTGAATCATATATAAAATAAGACATGTAAATAATTATTCTGTTCCACTGATATATTTATGAACTCAGATTTTACTATATTCTAATTTTAAAATAATTCTTTTTATTTTAATTGAGAGGAGGGGAGGCAGAGACAGACTCTTGCTAATGCCCCAACCGGGATCCACCTGGGTAGCCCCGTACAGGGTGATTTTCTGCCCATCTGGGACATTGCTCCATTGCTCAGCAGTTGAGCTCTTCTTAGCACCTGAGGCGGAGGGCATGGAGCCATCCTCAGCGCCTGGCCGGGGCACCTTGCTCCAATCAAGCCATGGCTGCAGGAGAGGAAGAGAGGGAGAGAGCGACAAGGAAGAGGGTGGAGGGGTGGAGAAGCAGATGGTGGCTTCTTTTGTGTGCCCTGACCAGGAATTGAACCTGGGATATCCACACACTAGGCTGACGCTCTACCACTGAGCCAACTGGCCAGGGACTATAATAATTCTTGAAATCAGGATTGTAAATTCTCAACTTTGTTCATTTCCAAGATTATTTTGTCTACTCTAGGTCTTTGGCATTTCCAATTAAATGTTAGAATCAGCTTGTCACTTTCTTTAAAAACACCTATTAGCCCGGGTTCGATTCCCGGCCAGGGCACACAGGAGAAGCGCCCATTTGCTCCTCCGCCGCGCTTTCCTCTCTGTCTCTCTCTTCCCCTCCCGCAGCCAAGGCTACATTGGAGCAAAGATGGCCCGGGCGCTGGGCATGGCTCTGTGGCCTCTGCCCCAAGCGCTAGAGTGGCTCTGGTCGCAACATGGCGATGCCCAGGATGGGCAGAGCATCGCCCCCTGGTGGGCAGAGCTTCGCCCCTGGTGGGCGTGCCGGGTGGATCCCGGTCGGGCGCATGCGGGAGTCTGTCTGACTGTCTCTCCCTGTTTCCAGCTTCAGAAAAATGAAAAAAAAAAACAAAAACCTATTGGGATTTTGAGTCTGAAAATATAGATCAATTTGGAAGAAAAATTATATATTAGCAATATTGAATCTGTCTTAGTTTAGTATACAGGTCTTTATATCTTACATTAAATATATTCCTAGGTATTTTGTTTTTTGATGCTGTTGTAAATACTTTTAAAAACTTTATTTTTCTACTGTTTGTTATAAGACATATCTATATTTCTTAAGGTATAATAGACATATAGTACTATATTAATTTCAGGTGTTAACATAGTAATTTGATATTTATGCACAGGGTAGAACAAAAGTAAGTTTACTATTGTTCATATGGAAAATACTATAATGGCTAATAAATAATAATACAAGAATAAACTGTGTTTCGTGAACTCACAACTGTAAACTCACTCTTGCCCCACCCTATACATTACAGAATGATCACCAGAATAAGTGTAGTTATCATAGGTCACCATACAAAATTGTCTATATTCCCTCTGCTGTATATTATATCCCTATGACCTGTTTAATTTATAACTGGAAGTTTGTACCTCTTGATCCCCTTTATCCATCTTGTCCAGCCCTGAAACCCCCTCTCCCCTGGCAACCATCAGTATGTTCTGGTTTTGTTTTGTGTTTTAGATTGCACATATAAGTGAAATCGTATAGTATTTGTCTTTCTCTGTCTGACTTATGTCACTTAGTATAATACCCTCTAGGCCCATCCCTATTGTTGCAAAGGGCAACATTACACTCCTTTTTATGGATGAGTAATATTCTATCTTATACACACACACACACACACACACACACATCTTCTTTATCTATTTGTCTATCTTTCAGCGGACACTTAGGTTGTTTCCACAGCTTGGCGTGTGTGTGTGTGTGTGTGTGTGTGCGCGCGCGCGCGCGTGCGCGCGCGCATGCGCATATAACACTTTAATAAACATAGGGGTGCATGTATCTTTTCAAATTAATGTTTTCATTTCCTTTGGTAAATACCCAGAAGTGGAATCGTGGATCATAAGGTAGTTCTATAATTTTTTAAGGAATCTCCATACTGTTTTCCATATTAGCTATACCAATTTATGTTCCCATAAACAGTTGCATAAGGGTTCACTTTTCTCCAAATCTTCACTACTTGTTATTTCTTTACTTTTGATAATAGCCATCTGACAGGTATGAGGTGTTATCTCATTGTGGTTTTCATTTGCATTTTCCTTTTGATTAATAATGTTGAGCATCTTTTCATGTGCTTGTTGATGATTGTATATCTTCTTTGGAAAAATGTCTATTCAGATGCTCTGACAATTTCTTAATTGAATTGTTTTATTTATGTTGAGCTATATGAGTTCTTTATGTATTTTGTATGTTAACTCCTTATCAAATATACAATCTGCAAATATCATTTAATAGGCTGCTTTTATGTTATGTTTACAATTTCCTTCACTATGCAGAGACTTTTAATTTGATATCACTCTACTTATTTCTACTTTTGTTGTTCTTGCCTGTGGAATCAGATCCTCCCAAATATATCACTAAGACTGATATCAAGGAGCTTACTATGTTTTTTCTAGCACTTTTATGATTTCAGATCTTATGTTCATGTCTTAATTTACTTTGATTGAAATTTTATATGTGGGGTAAGATAATGGTCCAGTTTCATCCTTTTGCATGTAGCTGTCCAGTTTTTCCAACACCATTTATTGAAGAGACTGTCTTTCACCTACTGTAGACTCTTGCCTTCTTTTCCATAGACTAATTGACCAAATATGTGTAGGTTTATTTCTGGGCTTTGTATTCTGTCCCATTTAGCTATGTGTCCATTTCTATGCTAATACCATACATACTGGGTGTTTTTTTTTTACTTTTTTTCCTTTTTTAAATTTTTATTTATTGATTTTTAGAGAGAGGAGAAAGGGGAGGAAGAAGGGAGCATCAACTCATAGTAGTTGCTTCCTGTATATGCCATGACTAGGTGAACCCAGGGTTTCGAAATGGTGACCTCAGTTTCCAGGTTGACACTTTATTCACTGCGCCATCATAGGCCAGGCCCATACATACCGTTTTAATTACTATAACTTTGTACAGGTACTATAGTTCAAATCAGGGAGTATTATACCTCCAGCTTTGTTCTTTCTCAAGATTGTTTTGCCTATTCAGGATCTTTTATGGTTCTGTACAAGTTTTAGAATTATTTGTTCTAGTTCTAGGAAAAATGCCACTGGGATTATAATAGGGATTGCACTGAATATGTATGTTGCTTTGGGTATTATAAACATTTTAAACTATATTAATTCTTCCAATATTGGCCTGTAATTTTCTTTTTTTGTGTGCGGTATCTTCGGCTGATTTTGTATCAGGGTGGTGCTGGCCTCATAAAATGAGTTTAGAAGCATCTCTTCTTCAATTTTTTGGAATAGTTTGATAAAGGTAAGTATCTTTATCAAATCTTTTTTGAATGCTTGGCAGAATTCACCTGTAAAGCCATGTATTCTTGGACTTTTGTTAGTTGCAAGGTTTTTGACCGATTCAATCTCATTAATAGTAATTGGCCTATTTAGGTTTTCTATTCAAGATTCAGTCTTAGAAGTTTGTGTGTTTGTAGGAATTTATCCATTTCTTCTAGGTCCACTTTGTTGGAGAATAATTTTTTTATTTGCCTTATTGCGGTGACACTGGTTAATAACATTACATAGGTTTCAGGTAAACAGTTCCATAATATATCATCTGTATACTGCATTCACCACCCCAAGTCAAGTCTCCATTTATATAATTGTTCACAGTAGCCTCTTATGACCCTTTGTATTTCTGTAGTATCAGCTGTAACTTCTCTTTCATTTCTGGTTTCATTTACTTAGGCCAGGGGTCTCAAACTCAACTCAGCATGTGGGCCGCAGAGCAAGATCACAGCCGTTTGGCGGGCCGCACTAGGTCTACAAAAGGCAACTGTTACGCAACACGTTTCTCACTGCAGTTGAAAACAAAAAAAAATCAGTACAACAAGCACAATCGTACATGCAGTTTACTCAGTGTCACAAAACGACCAGAAACTGTAGTTCGCATCACAACTGCTGTTAACTAAGCTAATATCTAGCTAGGATGCTAGAGAAATGAAAAATACAAGTAGGCCCCTACGCTTACTTAATTTTATCCAAAATATTTTGAACTTCGTGGATTAGTTTGCGGGCTGCACAAAATTGTTCGGCGGGCCGCATGCGGCCCGCGAGTTTGAGACCCCTGACTTAGGCCCTTCTTTTCTTGATGAATCTGGCTGAAAGTCTGTCAATTTTGTTTATCATTTCCAAGAACCAGTTTAGTTTCATTGATCTTTTCTATTTTGTCTCTACTTATTTCTGCTTTCATTTTTATTTCCTTCCTTCTTCAAATTTTGAACTTTGTTTTTTCCCTAGTTGCTTTAGGTGTAAAGTTATTTGAGACTTCTCTTGCCTCTTGAGGAACATGTAGACTGGTGTACACATCCCTCTTAGCATTGCTTTTGCTACATCCCAAAGATTTGGGAATGTTGTGTTTCCATTTTCTTTGTTTCAAAATGTTTTTTAAAATATCTCCTTCAATTTCTTCATTGATCTATTGGTTGGTTAGTAGCATGTTCTTTAGTTTTCCTTCTAATTGATTTCTAGTTTCATAGCATTGTGGTCAGTAAACATGCTGACCACATTATTTTAATCTTCTTAAATTTACTGAGACTTGTTTCATGGCCTAGCATGTGATTTATCCTGGAGAATGTTCCCTGTACACTTGAAAAGAATGTACTGTATGTTCTGCTGCATTTGGATAGAATGGTCTATACATACCTATTAAGTACATCTGGCCTAATGTGTCATTTAAGGTCCATGTTTCCTTAATGATTTTGTCTGAATGATCTATCCTTTAATGTAAGTGGGGTATTAAAGTCCCATATTATTATTGTATCACTATCAATTTCTCTAGTTATGTTTGTTAATATTTACTTTATATATTTATTTATATAGGTGTTGGGTGCATACTTACAAATATTATATCCCCTTGTTAAACTGTTTCCTTTATTGTTATGTAATATCCTTCTTTGTCTTTTGTTACACTCTTTGCTTTGTTTTCAAGTTTACTTTGTCTGATATAAGCATTGCTGACACAGATCGCTGATTTGTTCTTCTGAATCCTCTCGTCAGTTACTGATTCCCTCTAGTATACTTTTCAGTTCAGTTATTGTACTCTTGAGCTCTATGAGTTTTCATTGGTACTTTCTTATATTTCCTGTCTCTTCATTGAAGTTTGCAAAGTGTTCATCCACTCTTCTCCTCAGTTTGGTA
Source organism: Saccopteryx leptura (assembly GCF_036850995.1). Taxonomy (NCBI): domain Eukaryota; kingdom Metazoa; phylum Chordata; class Mammalia; order Chiroptera; family Emballonuridae; genus Saccopteryx; species Saccopteryx leptura. Next base: position 166,466,133 of record NC_089505.1, read on the forward strand.
AGCATCTTTAAGACCATTACTTTGGTCTGACCTGTGGTGGCGCACTGGGTAAAGCGTAGACCTGGAAATGCTGAGGTCGCCAGTTCGAAACCCTGGGCTTGCCTGGTCAAGGCACATATGGGAGTTGATGCTTCCAGCTCCTCCCCCACTTCTCTCTCTGTCTCTCCTCTCTCTGTCTCTCCCTCTCCTCTCTAAAAAAAAAAAAAAAAAAAAAAAAGACCATTACTTTTAACTCTTTGCCAGGTAAATTATTTACCTCCATTTTATTAAGGCTTTTTTCTGGGGTTTATTTGGAATCTGTTCTTTTATTTTATTTTATTTTGCTTGACTTTCTATATTTGGTTCTGTGTATTATATGAAATAGTTCTCTCCCCATCTTGAAGGAGTGACTCAGTGTAAAAGATGAATTTTTCCCTAGTTCTTGATTGTTCTCTAGAACTGTCTTCAATTGTTTCAGACCTGTGGAGTCCCAAAAAGCAGCCTTCCTGCTTGAGCCTCGTGCCTAAGGGGTGCCCCATGCATGGGCTGTGCATGCATATTGGCTCTAGTGAGGTCACCACAGCTGCAAACAAGGGTGGGGCTGCTTGCCACCACATCTAGCATTGCAGCTTGAGCAGTGCAGGGTGGCAGGGCTGGAGCTACAACTTGGGTGGTTTGGGGTGGGAGTTGAGCTGCTCACCTACCACATCTGACAGTGTCACACAGATGACAGAGGTGGGGGCAGGGCTGTTTGCCCACTGATAGCTGGTTAGAATGGGAATGCAAAAATGGCACCTGCCTGCACTGATGCCAGCAAGGTGGAGGGACCTTGCCTGTATAAATGGCATCTGCTAGTGTACCAGTCCTCAATATATTTCTGTCCCTCTGGCAGGCACATCCAGCCTAGCAGGTGAAACCCTTCACATATGGTCTAAGTTCCCCTCAAACTGGTACATTTTGCACTGGGTGCAGGGGCTAATGGGTCTGCATATAAGCACTTTAAGAGTGGAATGGTCACTCCCTACACAGTGCTATTTCACATTGGTTTTCAAAGCCAGATGTCTTTGGGGCTCATTTCTCTGGTGCAGGAACCAAGGGCTAGGATGTCCTGAGTGAGGTACAAAGGCCCTACTCCTTAGGGAGAAGCTCTGTTTATATATTTATTTTTTGAGGTCCTCCTGATTGTGGGTCACTGATCTAGGGGTGGGTTTTTTTTTTTTTTGTATTTTTCTGAAGTTGGAAATGGGGAGGCAGTCAGACAGACTCCTGCATGTGCCCGTGGGATCCACTGGCACGCCCACCAGGGGGCGATGCTCTGCCCATCTGGGGTGTTGCTCTGTTGCAACCAGGGCCATTCTAGCGCCTGAGGCAGAGGCCACAGAACCATCCTCAGCGCCCGGGCCAACTTTGCTCCAATGGAGCCTTGGCTGCGGGAGGGGAAGAGAGAGAGACAGAGAGGAAGGAGAGGGGGAGGGGTGGAGAAGCAGATGGGTGCTTTTCCTGTGTGCCCTGGCCGAAAATCGAACCCGGGACTCCTGCACACCAGGCCGACGCTCTACCACTGAGCCAACCGGCCAGGGCTGTAATGTATTTAAATGTTAAATTACTATATTATACAACTGTAACTAATACAGTACTGTAAATGGTGGGATTCAAATAATTTAACAACCAGTTCTCTGCCCTAATGACTGTTATATAAGTATAAATAAAAGATATACCAAAAGGTAGGTTATTGTTTCATGAATTTAATACTTAAATAAGAATAATACCCAGAAAGCTGGGGTTTGCCACTGAAGGCTGAAGGTGCCCAGGGCCATCGGCCCCACCTACGACACTGTGGACAAGCCTAGGGTATTTCTTCCAAGAAGCAGGTAAACTGATCTCATTTGCACAAGGGCCAATTAACTATGTTTTGCCTGAATAGTCAGGTTTTTTATTCTTCCCTCAAAGATCTCTGTTGTGGGTGCTGATAGTCCTATTTTCTGCTGCTTTGCTTAATATATAATGTTTCCTTTATCCCTCCTACCTCAATGCCCCACTCATATTTCAGGCTGGGACCTACTCCTAATTTAGAGCTCTCTTTCCTCCTTTTGCCAACTTGTATTATGAATTTACCTTTGCCACCCAGCTTAGTGTATCCCAAGGTTCTCTTTACCATGCCACAGTCACAGAGCTCCAGGGAAAAGCAATCTGGTCTCAACTCTCCAGGCAGAGGAGAACAGAAGCTCCATATCCACGCATGCTGCAAATGGCTTTTTCCAGTCTACCTGAATCATTACCAACTAGAAGCAGCGGTCATTGGGACTTGGACATGAGCTGCAAAGTATAGAATGGTGACAACAATTCCAGTGCCATGCGGACTTTTCCTGGATGTGACTTTTCCTGGACTCCTGCTCCCTGTGACAGCTCCTAACAGTCTGAACTGTGGTTGGGTTGCATTTTTCAGGGATTTGGCATGGTGATGGGGCCAACTTGGACTTGGTGAACATGTTAAGGACACTACTCTTTTATGGATTCTTGCTGTATTGGCCAAGAGTTTGCTTAAAGGCTTTTAATAACTGTAAAAAAAAATAGAGGACTGGATGAAGAAGATGGGGCACATATACACCATGGTATACTATTCAGCTAGGAGAAATGATGACATCGGATTCTTGCTGTATTGGCCAAGAGTTTGCTTAAAGGCTTTTAATAACTGTAAAAAAAAATAGAGGACTGGATGAAGAAGATGGGGCACATATACACCATGGTATACTATTCAGCTAGGAGAAATGATGACATCGGATCACTTACAGTGGAATGGTGGAGTCTTGGTAGCATTATGCGGGGGTGAAATAAGCGAATCAGAAAAAAACAGGAACTGCAGGATTCCATACATTGGTGGGACATAAAAGCGAGACTAAGAGGCATGGACAGGAGTGTGGTGGTTACGGGGGATAGGGGGAGGGAAGGAGGGAGAGGGGGAGGGGTACAGAGAGAACTGGATGGAGGGTGGCGGAGGACGATCTCTCTTTGGGTGATGGGTATGAAACAGAACTAAATGACAAGATAACCTGGAAATGTTTTCTTTGAATGTATGTACCCTGATTTATTGATGTCACCCCATTAAAATAAAAGTTTATATATATATAAAAAAAATAATAAAAGAGGCATATAAAACTAAATTATGTTATAAGAAAGAGTTTTAAAATAATAATAAAAATATTAAATAATACCTGACAAAAAAACAATAAAACTGTTATTTAAGATATTTCCAATGACAGCTTGTCACCCTCTGGTTGTTTGGCACTTTTTCTCTTTATGTTATATGTTTGTTTACTGAAGTTAACAAACATGAGGGGATTAAAATGTAGTATTTCATCAAAGGTATAATGAGTTTTATGAAATGAATGAATAAATATTACAAGCATAGTTTCATCAAATTTTTTTCACCTATGGATGAAACGAACATTAGAATACACTGTTGCACTTAAAATATGCTGTTGCACAGATGAATGTTAAAAAAGAGCAAAGAATCTAAATTTGTGATTTCCACACTGGGCACTACCCAAGCACCAACCTTAGAGAGAACCTTGATATCAAGTGCCATTTTAACAACTGCTTCACAGAACTTAACAAAAAATTAGGTATTGGTTCTGCCAAACTGGTGTGAACCAGCTGAATCCCACCACTGACTACAACAGTTATACTTCAAAAAAAACAAACAAAACATATTTCTTTCAACAAATAAGATATATTATATTGTTAACCTTTGTTATGGAACAGGTGTTAAGTTAGTTCTCAGGTTCTTTTCAGAGGGAACTTGACTCATATGTAGTTGTATATAATCAAATTTTATTTTAAAAATTAGAGGCCTGACCAGGTAGGTGGTGGTGCAGTGGATAGAGCATTGGCCTGGGACGCAGAGGATCCAGATTCAAAACCCAAGGTTGCTGGCTTGAGCGTGGGCTCATCTGGCTTGAATGCTGGCTCACCAACTTGAGAGTGGAATCACAGACATGACCCATGGTCGCTGGCTTGAGCCCAAAGGTCTCTGGCTTGAAGCCCAAGGTTGCTGGCTTAAAGCCCAAGGTCGCTGGCTTGAAGCACAAGGTCATTGGCTCCAGCAAGGGGTCATTGGCTCAGCTGGAGCCCCCCATCCAGGCACATACGAGAAAGCAATCAATGAACAACTAAGGTGGCACAACAAAGAATTGACGCTTTTCTCATCACTCTCTCTTCCTGCCTTTCTACCCCTATCTGTTCCTCTGTCTCTGTCTCTCTTGATTTAAAAAAAAGAGAGAGAGAGAAAGGCAAGCTAGATTTAGTTTGAAAGCTGTAGTTTGCTGACCTATAGTCTATGTTTATAAGTGCTATTCTCTTTTCAGGTAGTATCTTGTTAGATTTTGGTATCATTGTTATGTTGACCTCATAAAGTGATCTGTGGGTTTCCCCTTCCCTTGCTGTTTTCTAAAAAAGCTTCTGTAAGATTGATATTACTTCTGCATTAAATGTTTCTCTAGAAAAACTATTTGAGCCTGAAGAATTCTTAATGGGAATGTTTTTACAGATAAACTGTGTTAGTTTTGGTAAGTTATGCTGTTGAAAGTATTATTCTATTTCATCAAAATCTTCAACCTTAATGGCAGAATGGTGTTCTTAATATTCCCTAATCATATTTTTTAAATGTCTGTAGCATCTATAGCCACTGGTAGCCCCTCTTTCAATATTTTAAATATTATTTGTATTCTCTCTTTCTCTCTTAATGAGCCATGCTATTTTTATTAACATTTTCAACTTATAGCTGTGTGAATTTCCTTATTGTTTTCTGTGTCACTGATTCTTCTGTTCATTTTTTCTTTCTTTCTATTGACTTTAAGTTTAATCTACCTTTTTCTAGCTTCTTAACATGGAAACATAGAACACTGATTTAAACCTTTTTTCTTTACAAATATAAATATTTAAATCATAGATCTCTAATTACTGTTTTAGCTGTATCTCACAAATTTTAACTTTAGTGTCTTTATTATCAACCTATATACCTAAATTCCCTATTTTTACATTTTTTGGCACAAGGATTATATTACAAGTTTGTTTAATTTCCACATATTTTTCTAGATTTTCAAGATATGTAGTTATTGATATTTACTTTAATTACGTTATGGTAAGAGAACACACTCTGTAAGGTATCAGTTTTGAAGTTTATTGAGACAAAACCTATGGCCCAGCATATGATCTATCAATATTCCATGGACACTTGAATGGAATGTATATTTTGCAGTTGCTGGGCATAGTATTCTTTACCTGTCAGTTGATGGTTTTGTTCATATCTTTTATATCCTTACTGAATTTTTGGTCTCTTACTCTTAAATTACTGAAAAATAAAGGTTAAAGTCTCCCACTGTAATTGTGGGTTTTTTCCTTTCTTTAGTTCTATTAATTTTCACTTCATGTGTTCTGAAGTCTGTTATTTGGTATATACACATTTGGAAGCATCCTACTGAAAGGCTCCTATTACTATTATGAAAAATCCTTCTCTATTTCTGGCACTGCTCCTTTTTTTGAAGTCTACTTTGTCAGAAATTAATATAGCTTTAACACTTTTTTATGCTTACAGTTAACCTGATAGATCTTTTTGGATCCTTTTTCTTTTAACCTGTAGGTTTCTTTTTTTTTAATGTATTAATTTTTTTTTAGAGAGAGAGAGAGAAGGGTGAGGAGCAGGAAGCATCAATTCCCATATGTGCCTTGACCAGGCAAGCCCAAGATTTCAAACCAGTGACCTCAGTGTTCATAGGCTGATGCTTTATCCACTGCGCCACCACAGGTCAGGCCTGTAGGTGTCTTTATATTTAAAGTGTGTCTTACGGTTTCTGATCAGAAATTAGCCTTCTTTTGGATCATTGTTCCAGACGTGAGACTTTTTTTCTGTATGCTATTAAGATTTTTTCTTATCTTTAGTATTCAGAAGTTTCACTAGAAAATATCTAAGTATGATTTTCTTTGAATTAATCCTGCTTAAGGTTTGCTGAGGTTAGAGGCTTTATAGGCTGTCAACCCACCCCCCCCAAAATTTGAGATATTTTTAGTCATAATTTTTAAAAACTTGTATCCTGTAGCATTTTCTCTTTCTTGTCCTCTTAATGGTGTTTCACATGTCTTGGATGTTCTGTTCATATTTATATAATCAGAGTCAATATTTTCTATTAATCTGTTTTCAAATTAATTACTTTTCTGTTATTACCAATCTGCTGTTAAGGCCATACTGGGAATTTTTAATTTCAGATACTGTATTTTTTGGTTCTAGTATTTCCATTTGGTTTATTTATATTTTACATTTGTCAGCTGAGATTCTTCTCCCACTGCTTATTCACCATATAGATATTTTCCTTCAAATTCTCAAAAGTATTTATAATAGTTGTTTTATAGTCCTTGTATTCTAATTTCAACATCTGGGTCATCGTGGGGTTGGTTTCTATTGACGGACTTTCCTCTAAGCTACAGGTCATATTTTTCTATTTCTTCTCATGTCTAATAATTTTTTTATTGTATGCTGGACACTGGCTGATACCTAATAGTGATCATGGAACTCTGGACTATTTTAACTTCCCTTAAAGGATGTTGAGTTAAATTTTTGGCAGATATTCTTGATCTTCTCAGGCTTGGTTTTATCCTTTGTTAAGATGGGTCCATTCTGGTTTTGATTTAGTTCTAGGGCTTGGTCCTTATACCTAAAGTATGACCTTGCATGCCACGCAAGATATTCAGCAAGTATTCTCTTTTATGGCCAGGTCAGAATTCCAACATTACCCCAATACTGCAATTGCTGCTATCTCCTTCCCACTCAGCCCATAGCAGCCACTCTCTACGAAGTCTCGTGGATTTTCATCCTGCACATGTAAAGCCTGCTCTCTGCAGGAACTTCAGGGACACCTTTAGTCTTCTGTGGTTACCCACTCTGAAAAGCTTCCTCATCTCTGGTATTCTGTCCCACAAATTCTAGCTACTGTAGCAACTCTGCACTCCAATATTATGCCTTCTCAGCTCAGCATGATCACCACTCTACTTAGGCTTTATCTTCTTGTACCACAGCTATAACTGGGGGAGATGGCCCCCAATCTGAGAGCAGGGGTAAATGGTAGGGCAAACCTTGAATGTTTCTCTCTTTTGAAGGATTACAGTGATGTTGCCTATAGTTCAATGTCTAAAAAATTGCTTTGCATATTTTGTCTTCTTTTACAATTGTGTAAAACCAATACCAAGTATCCCATCATTGCTGGAAGTATAAGGTTATCTACTCAAAGTCCATATTCCTAGGCACTGTTGCAAATGACCTCTTTAATAGGATTCTATATACAGGAAAATGGTAAAAGAAAATACTTTCTTAATAGTGTGGGAAAACATCAACAGGGATTAAGGAATGAGAGAACTGAAAGAATTAAGAAACTGTTGTCAAAGAGTGGGATGTTGGAATGTAAGATTTCATAGATGAAACGCATAATAAGATCTTGCTATAGCCACAAGTATAGATGGCTTAAACATGATGATATAATCTCTACCTTTTCAGAAAGAGAAAAGAATAATATGATAGCCATCAGATTGTGATCTTTGATGACAAGAACTGGGTGAATGATGATAGAAAACAAACCATCTAAAGAAAAATAGGAACAGAAAAGCATGAAAAGAAGGCTTTGAGGAAATATAATGGGTATTAAATAAATTTAAATTTTTCTTTAAAAATATCTAGCCCTGGACAGATAGCTTAGCTGGTTAGAGCATTGTCCCGAAGAGCAGAAGTTGCCAGTTGGATCCCTAATCAGGGCACATATAAAAACAGATTAATGTTTCTCTCTCTCTCTCTCTCTCTCTCTCTCTCCATTCCTCTCTCTCTAAAAAAAACAAAACTACAGGCTATCCTGGGAATTTTCTTGATAGGCAACTGAAAATATACATCTATTTCAAGAAAAACATGGAGATATAACAATGGTTCTTATTAAAGTGATAGGATTGGATGCAATTGTCTAAAAAGAACATATATCTGTAAAAGAAGAAAGGTCCAACATAAAAACCTAGGGGATCCCAATATTTTAGAGGCAAGCAGATAAGCAGTCTAAGAATGAATGTTCAGAGAAGTAAAAGGCAATATAAAGAGGAAATTTGGTACAGCATTTAGGAACATGAGTTCTGGAATCAAATACTTGGTTTAAATCCCAGCTGTTATACTTGTAAAGCAACATGACCATGAGAAAAATTACTTAACCTTTATATGCCTGTTTTCCATAAAAATATATAAGTGATACATAATAGTATGTGTCTGATGAGAGACAAATCACGATGGCTCTGGAAGCTCATTCGGCCCCCAATTCCCTGCCCTCACAAAATTTTAGTAGCAAAGATCACCATGTTTGAATGAATACAACCCTTTCTTTCTTTCTTTTTGTTTTAAATTAAGTGAGAGGCAGGGAGACAGGGATGCAAAGAGACAGACTCCTGCATGTGCCACGAACTGGATCCACCTGGCAAGCCCCATACAGGGTGATGCTCTGCCCATCTGGGGCTACTGTTCCGCTGCTCAGCAAACGAGCCTGAGGTGAGGCCATGGAGCCATTCTCAGTGCCTGAAGCCAACTTGCTCACTATTTGAGCCATGGCTGTGGGAAGAGAGAAGAGGAGAGAGAGAGAGAGAGAGAGAGAGAGAGAGAGAGAGAGAGAAGGGGAGGGGGAGGGGTAGAGAAGCAGATGGTCGCTTTTCCTGTGTGCCCTGACTGGGGATTAAACCCCAGACTTTCACACGCCAGGCCAATGCTCTACCACTGAGCCAACCAGCCAGTGCCAAGCTCAACCCTTTCTAACAAGGCTATTTACCCTATAAGGAAGCTTCCATGGTGCATGGTTGCATAAATACTCCCTGCCATACCTAACCTAATAAATATGTAAAATATTATAGAGGCTGGGTTTTTTTCTACTGCAACTTTTATCATGGTGCATGCAGACTATGACTGACTTAAACTGTAGGATAAGAGTTTGAAGATTATGTGCACTCTCCCTACTACTCTCCATGTTAAGCTTTTTCTCAATAAAATCTTTCCCTACATCATGTGACACTATAGTGCTGTTTCTTTTTCTTTTCTTTTTTTTTTTTAAACATACAAAGTACTTTGAACAGTATCTGACTCTTTTTTTTTTTAATTTATTTATTCATTTTAGAGAGGAGAGAGAGAGAGAGAGAGGAGAGAGAGAGAGAGAGAGGAGAGAGAGACGGGGGGAGGAGCTGGAAGCATCAACTCCCACATGTGCCTTGACCAGGCAAGCCCAGGGTTTTTTTTGAACCGGTGACCTCAGCATTTCCAGGTCGATGCTTTATCCACTGCGCCACCACAGGTCAGGCTATAGTGCTGTTTCATGACCCCCATGCAAGATATTTCCTCATAAGGTTATTATGAAGATTAAATAAATTAATATTTATTTAATATTAAATAAAACTGTTTATAACACTGCCTAGCTTATAGTAAGCATTATGTAAAGGTTAGCTCTTTGTTTTTATCTATTGGATTGTTTGTTTTTGAGAATTTCTGTAAGAGTTTATTTGAGTCATACTGATGACATGATAGGAAGCAAGATCTCAAATGCTTCCTAGCTCAGTTTAGAAAAGAAGACTTAGGAAAGACTAGCTGTGATCTAGAGTCAAATAAAAAGATATCAAAAAAGAGCTGGGGCACAATGTCAAATGTTACAAAAATTAAAGAATAAAACAGAACAATGGGCCTGACCTGTGGTGGCGCAGTGGATAAAGTGTCGACCTGGAAATGCTGAGGTCGCCACTTCGAAACCCTGGGCTTGCCTGGTCAAGGCACATATGGGAGTTGATGCTTCCAGCTCCTCCCCCCTTCTCTCTCTCTGTCTCTCCTCTCTCTCTTTCTCTCTCTCTGTCTCTCCCTCTCCTCTCTAAAATGAATAAATTTAAAAAAATTAAAAAAAACACAACAAAAAAACCCCAGGACAATGGGTATGGCAACAGAATAGTACAAAAGTCAGATTATATTAAGGACTGAGTGGGAAGTGAAGAGTAAAACAGGGAGTATGGATTAGTTTTTGTATGAAATTTTCTAGCAAAAGAAAAAACAAAGTACATTGGTTAGTGATTTTTTTTACTTGCAAGTGACAGAAATCCAATTTGAACTAGCTTAAGTAAACAGCTTACTATAATAATACTGTGGTGTCTCAGAATGCAAGGTCAATAGTGTGCCTGAGTCTTGCAAACACGTGGAACCAGGGATCATTAGTATTCTTTCTATGGTTCCTCTCTATAGGTTTGCTTCATTTTCTCCCCTCCTTTTTCCAGTGTAGTTGCACTGCTTTTTTGTTCCACGGTATGAAATATGACCATCAAGAGCTCCAGAGCTTGCATTTTATAATCCAGGCACACAAAGAGATGGTGGAGTTGTATATTTTTCTCAGTTCCAGTTTCAAAATTCTTTATAAAGGACTCTGGCCCTACTTAAATTAAATGTCTAATCTTGAGTGAATCAACTGTACCCAGTGATTATATAGGTTAATGGATTAGCGCATAAATGGCTATTCCTATTGCAACTATATGAATCCAGTGGGATGCGAAAAAGACAAAATAATAAATACTCACTGTAAGGAGACAGCATTTTCTTGAGGGATAGGTAGTATCAAAGGTGGGGTTTTGGGTGGTGTTGTTTTTTAGGCCAGGTAAGAGATTTTAACATGTTTACACACCCTATTTTTTGCTCCATAAGAAAGCACTTTCCCCCCCAGAAGTGGAGGGGAAAATGCCCATGCGTTTTATGAAGTGAAAAATACAGTCTTTTATTAAATATTTTAACACACCATTTGGTTCAGATTTTTTTTTCTTATTTTCCTCCTTAAAACCCTAGGTGTGCCTTATGGTCAGGTGCATCTAATGGGGCTAAAAATATGGTAAATGGAAGCAGTCAAAGGATTGGGATGAAAGGTATAGGATCAGAAGTGAGTTACTTAATAGAATAAATTCCTAGGCTGGTCAAAGGGAATGAATGGAATTTAGTGCACAAGCAGCCTTGTAGAAAAATAAGCCTTTCTGAGATAGGAGGGAAGAAAATATGAATGCACACTGGCATAGGAAGGTCTAGGAAGGTGAAGGAAATTGAGGGAGATTTGACCTGAAGTTCTCCTGTGAAGTATGTGGCTAAGTTACATCTTGAGAGTGTGGGAAATGAAGTAAAAGAGGTGCTTGAAAAGAATAATAAACATTAATATATCTGTAATGAGGAAGAGAAAGGAAGCTAAAAGGAAGAAGTTAAGGCTTGTTCAAACCGCTGCATCTGACTCAGACTGGAAACTATAAATTTATAAAGGTGTCAGATGTACACTGTGACTCTACTCAGTAATGCTTACTACCTTGTGACTAAGAACTCACAAGGCACAGGTAGAAAGATGGGGGAAAAGGTGGTAGCTAAGAAGACTTAACTCGTAGGGTCCGGTTACTAGGAAGTAGCAGTAAAAAAACATTTCAAATCTGACAAATAATTCCAAACTCTGCATTAGTGTTGTTCACATGGTACTGTCAACATATTAACAACTTTATAATTAACTATTAGAAAAGATTAACTGTATTACTTTCTAAGGATCATTTATATTCACTTACAAATTAAATATTTGGTCTTAAAACATCAAATCTGAACTCTTGAGAGATCTGTACATTCAAATGTTTAAATGTCACCTTAATTTTGCTGCATTCCTTTTAGTATACAATAAAGCTAACTAATCATGTGTAAATAGAGTCACTAACCCAAAGTCCATATCTTGATGCTTATAACAAACCAATTTCTTCGTAACAGGTACTTGTGTCATTATGTTAAATAAGCCTACTTGCAAAACAGGAACAATAGTATCTACTTTACATGATTATGATGCAGATTACATGAGTTAACAAATATAAAGTGCCTAAAATAGTGCCTGATAAATGATAACCACTCAACAGAAACCTGCCACTATTAGTACAATTATGAATCTGTGGCAGAATGATGTCTAAATTAATATTATTTATTTTAAAAATAAAATATTACTAGAAAAATAAACGATACTATAATAGTCTGATTAAAAGTATAAATGACTCAATGTACTTATGCATTTGAACAATAATTCTTATATAAAAAACAGGGACAAGGAAAGCAGAAAATTTAAACCAAAAGTAATAAATAAAATGAATTAATTTTCACAAAATATATATGTAAGCTTTAGAAGAAAAAATTTTCTTTAAAAATACTGAAATATAAAATTTATCCAAAGGTACCCTGACTAGATAGCTCAGTTGGTTAGAGCATCATCCCAAAGCACAGAGGTTGCCGTTTTGATCCCTGATCAGGGCACATATAGGCACAAATGTTCCTGTCTCTCTCTTCCTCTCTCCCTTTCTCTAAAATCAATAAAATAAATATTAAACTTTATTTAAAAGCAATAAAGTAACAGCTTCTATGAATTATGAGTTACATATAATAAGAAAACACAGCACAGTACCATAAATTCCATTTTCATCACATCCACATCTTCTCTTAATTATAAATTTTCTCCCTGGAATGATGCAAAATAATAGATTAACACTTGATATATTCTTATACTGATTTAGCATTAAAATTGCACTATAACAATCAGGAGCATAATTTAACGCAAGAATAGGGAAAACTAGCCCTGGCCGGTTGGCTCAGCGGTAGAGCGTTGGCCTGGCGTGTGGGGGACCCGGGTTCGATTCCCCGCCAGGGCACATAGGAGAAGCGCCCATTTGCCTCTCCACCCCGCCCCCTCCTTCCTCTCTGTCTCTCTCTCCCCCTCCCGCAGCCAAGGAGGCTCCATTGAGCAAAGATGGCCCGGGCGCTGGGGATGGCTCCTTGGCCTCTGCCCCAGGCGCTAGAGTGGCTCTGGTCGAGGCAGAGCGACGCCCTGGAGGGGCAGAGCATCGCCCCTGGTGGGCATGCTGGGTGGATCCCGGTCGGGTGCATGCGGGAGTCTGTCTGACTGTCTCTCCCCGTTTCCAGCTTCAGAAAAATACAAAAAAAAAAAAAGAAAAAAAAAAAAAAAGAAAAGGGAATACTAAATAAATTGAAAAATGTGAACTAGAAAATGTCAATAATGGATCACATGAATGTAAAATGTAAATAATTCTGGTTGGGGTGTGGGAAAGGAGTGCAAGCTTAAACTAAACTGATTTTAAAAACAAAAATGAGGATATAATAAAATTAAGATATTTCGCCACTAGTGTCACATAGTTCAAATGAGGGCACAATAAGAAAGACAGATGGAAGGCTACATGAAAAAAGTCAATGGAAAAAAATAGAGCCGGAAAGGGAAAAGACAAAAGAAAAAGTTTCACAAAGAAGCAACACAATATAAAGAAGTAGAAAAATAGAGAGAAAAGGCCCAGGAGATTCTAAAAATGCAGGTCAAATACTCTTATCCCTTGGTCTTTTCTTGGGCCAGGAACCTGGAAACGCTATTGTGTCTCTAGGTTTCACACGCGTGAAACCTGTACTCCTGCTACATCTTCTAGTTGTTTTTCCAGCTTTGTTTTTCCTACAGCTAATTTCCTCAATTCTTATTTTTCATTTTATTGCATGACATGCAGACCTTATTTTGTAAAGTACTTTTCCTTTTTAGAAATAAGATGAATATAAATAATACTTTTTATAACTTCATAATAATGAATGGCTAATCAATCACGATTCACATTTATACTGCTCTAATCTAAAACAAAAGTTCTTTACTTGAAGCCTATGAATTCCTTGAAATTTTGCTAGAAATTGTGTGCGTGTGTAATATTTTGTGAGTTCTTTTGTGTGTGGTGTGTGTGTGTGTGTGTGTGTGTGTGTGTGTGTGTGTGTGTGAGTGAGAGAGGGACAGACAGAAAGGGAGAGAGATGAGAAGCATCAATTCTTTGTCGCAACACCTTAGTTGTTCATTGATTGCTTTCTCATATGTGCCTTGACCAGGTGGCTCCAGCTGAGCCAGTGACCCCTTGCTCAAGCCAGCAAGCTTGAACTCAAGTGATCTTTGGGCTCAAGCCAGTGACCATGGGGTCATGTCTATGATCCCACACTCAAGCCAGTGACCCTATGTTCAAGTTTGTGAGCCAGTGCTCAAGCTGGATGAGCCCATGCTCAAGCTGGTGACCTCGGGGTTTTGAGCCTGGGTCATCAGGATCCCAGGCTGACGCTCTATCCACTGTGCCACTGACAGGCTATTTTGTGAGTTCTGAACCTTTGTCAGAGCCTGAAAGCGGAATACTGCTGTGCTAGAGGTTTTATTGTGAATGACATTGCCAACATAGTTAACTGTTAGGAAATTTAGTATTTGGGCTGCAACAGAAGAAAGGGAGCTAACACTTAAAAAGCATTTCTCATATACCAATTTCTATGATCTGCTGTACCAGTGGATTTTAAGACTGCACTCTCTGGAACAGGTCTGAGTAAGGCCAATTGATGCCCTAAGCACAGCCTAACAATGACCCCTAGCCCTTCTTTTGCTTATAATAATGAGTTTAAGGGACTTTTACACAAATTAGCTGATGAGTTAAATGATATCCCGACTCAGCCAGCTGGTTTTATTATCTACAGAAGTGAAATTCATACCATGAGCCAGAAACAAATGTAATACTGATAATAACTCAACCTAAACTTTTAAACTTCACACTTACCATACCAAAGGAAAGGATTTTTTAACACTACAAATTAAAATGGAACATGGTAGATAAAATAATTACTCTAGTTAAGTGTGGCAGAGAAAGAGTTAAAGGCAGGACGAAAAACTCTGTGGTGCTCTACTTTCCTTGGTCCCAGAAGCTTGTGCTTATTTTCCTTAAACTTTAACCCAGGGCATAAGCAGCCACGAAACAGGATGATCAAGTACCAGTAAAGATCAGATACAACCCTCCCTTAATCAGACAAATTATCTTTGCTCCTGATTGACATATTTATATTTCTTTATAATATTTCATTTAAACAATAGTTTCCTTGGCTTAAAGGAGTTTAAAATTATCTTTGTAAATCAGAGACCAATGCAATGTTAGACTTTACTAGTGGTTGAATAAATTGAGGACCAGAACTAACTGGTAGATCATGGTTTTAAATCCCAATTTAAAGTAACTCAGCATCACAGGTATGGTGGTGTGAGGGATCTCCTTGGTCTCTCCCCCTGAACTTTCAACAATTTGAACAGCTATAACTCAGTGTAGGAACCCCAGCTTGGCATAAAGGCACGCGTGAAAGATCCTGCATTGAAGCAACTAAAGGTGGGCAGGCAGGAGCAGATAGGGAGGCAAAAAACAAAAAGAGAGCCAAGGACACAGCCCTGAAGCTGAGGCTCACAGCAGGGTGAACCCAGGTTGTGTCTAGGTTTCCTCTGGCTGGGAGGAACAGAGAGATTCAGTGGGCATTCTCACAGGAGTGAAAACAAGAGCAGCAGCCAAGTGCAGGGACCTGGACAGGGGACAAAGCTTTGGAACACTGCCGGTTGTCCCATGGTTAACCCGGGGTCAGCCCGTCATCCACTGGACAGGGGACAAAGCTTTGGAACACTGCCGGTTGTCCCATGGTTAACCCGGGGTCAGCCCGTCGTCCACATTCCAGGAGAGAAACAAAGACACAAGGCCCCGCCGTCACCCAGCCTCCCAGAACTTACCTCCCTTCGCTCTTGGTGTTGAGGTGCAGAAGACATCGATGCATACCTGAGAACTGACACTACAGAACCACTGTTTCCCTGGAGCAAAGAGGGTACTCTGCGTCTGGTCCTTGGTTGGGGTGTAGGGGAGACCACACGGTGGCCGAGGTTGCCATATTGGGAGGTAAAACAAAGAAGACAGCCCGCTTACCCCAGCCCCAGCCCACACCTTTGCCAGCATGCTGGCTACACTGACAATAGCCAGCATCATGGTGGGAGTCAGCATGAGGATTTCACAAACCCAAAATTTGTGATTCAATGCCACCTACAGGAAATATAATAGAAATATCTTTTAGAAGTAATCTAGAAAAAAGCCACTCATACAGATGTCTAGACAGAGGAGCCACTGAATACCATGAATAACCAAGGGAGCAACACAGTTCAGAAAGAAAATGAAAACTCTCTAGGAAGCAAACTTAAACACATGGAAATCTGGGATATAAATGACAGAAAATTCAAGATTCAAGTTGTGAAAATACAAGATGCAAAAAACCAGGCAATTTAATGCACTGGGGGGGGGGGTACTTTTATCAAAAAGATTAAAATTTCAAAAAACAACCAGACAGAAATTCTGGAGATAAAAAACTCAATAAATGAAATCAAGAATGAACTAGTGAGCATGGAAATAGAGCCGACCATTTAAATGAAAGAAATAGTGATCTCAAAAATAGAAATTTAAAAATGACACAGAGGGAAGAAGAGGGACTCTTAAGTATAAAAAAAAATGACGGCCTGACCTATGGTGGCACAGTGGATAAAGCGTCGACCTGGAAATGCTGAGGTCACCGGTTTGAAACCCTGGGCTTGCCTGGTCAAGGCACATATGGGAGTTGATGCTTCCAGCTCCTCCCCACCTTCTCTGTCTCTCTTTCCTCTCTCTCTCCCTCTCTGTCTCTCTCTGCCTCTCTCTCTCCTCTCTAAAATGAATAAATAAAATTAAAAAAAAAATGACAGGCCCTGGCCAGTTGGCTCAGTGGTAGAGCATCAGCCTAGTGCATGGATGTCCCAGGTTTGATTCCCAGTCAGGGCACACAGGAAAAGTGATCATCTGCTTCTTCCCCCCTTCCCTGTCCCTCCTCTCTGGCTGGGTTGGAGCAAGTTGGCCTTGGGTGCTGAGGATGGCTCACTGGCCTCAACTCTGGTGCTAAAATAGCTCAATTGCTGAGCAACAGAGCAACAGCCCCAGATAGGCTGAGCATTGCTCCATAGGTGGATTGCCAGGTGGATCCCAGTTGGGGCACATGCAGGAGTCTGTCTCTCAGCCTCCCCACTTATCACATAAGAAAAAAAAATGACAGAGCTCTATGAGAACTATCTGACTCCATCAAAAAGATCAATATAAGAATAACAGGCGGCCCTGGCCGGTTGGCTCAGCGGTAGAGCGTCGGCCTGGCGTGCGGGGGACCTGGGTTCGATTCCCGGCCAGGGCACATAGGAGAAGCACCCATTTGCTTCTCCACCCCCACCCCCCTCCTTCCTCTCTGTCTCTCTCTTCCCCTCCCGCAGCCAGGGCTCCATTGGAGCAAAGATGGCCCGGGCGCTGGGGATGGCTCCTTGGCCTCTGCCCCAGGGGCTAGAGTGGCTCTGGTCGCGGCAGGGCGATGCCCCGGAGGGGCAGAGCGTCGCCCCCTGGTGGGCAGAGTGTCGCCCCTGGTGGGCGTGCCGGGTGGATCCCGGTCGAGCTCATGCAGGAGTCTGTCTGACTGTCTCTCCCCATTTCCAG
Organism: Saccopteryx leptura; assembly: GCF_036850995.1. Classification (NCBI taxonomy): domain Eukaryota; kingdom Metazoa; phylum Chordata; class Mammalia; order Chiroptera; family Emballonuridae; genus Saccopteryx; species Saccopteryx leptura. Next base: position 166,483,524 of record NC_089505.1, read on the forward strand.
CTTCAGGAAAAAAAAAAAAAGAATAACAGGCATACCAGAAGAAAAAAAGAAAGAGAAAGGAATGGAGAGCCTTTTCAAACAAATAACAGAACTTCCCAAACTTATGGAAGGAACTAAGTCCTCAAATCCAAGAAGCAAATATAACATCTAGTTACCTCAATCCAAACAGGCCTTCTCCAAGGCACACTGTATTAAAACTGTCAAAAATTTATGACAAAGAAAGAATTCTCAAGGCATCCAGAAAAAGAAGAAAGTTAGATATAAAGGAAAGCCCATTTAGATTATCATCAGACTTCTCAGCAGAAGCTCTATAAGCCAGAAGAGAGTAGAATCAAATATTCAAAGTACTGACAGAAATTACCAGTCAAGAATAATATATCCAGCAAGGTTATCCTTTACATATAAAAAATAAATATTTTTGTAGACATACAGAAGCTAAGAGAGTTTATCATCAGAAAATGCCGACTGCAAGAAATACTCAAGCCTGACCAGGCATAGGGGATAGAATGTCCAACTGGGACATGGAGGACCCAGGATCAAAACCCCGAGGTCGCCAGCTTGAGCATGGGCTCATCTGGTTTGAGCGAGGCTCACCAGCTTGAGCCCAAGGTTGCTGGCTTGAGCAAGGGGTCACTCGGTCTGCTGTAGCCTCCCCAGTCAAAGCACATATGAGAAAGCAATCAATGAACAACTATGGTGCCGCAACGAAGAATTGATGCTTCTCATCTCCCTCCCTTCCTGTCTATCTGTTCCTATCTTCCCTCTCTCTGTCTCTGTCTCTCTCTCTCACACACATACAAACACACACACACACACACAAACACACAAAATACTCAAAGGGGTTAGTCTACCTGAAACAAAGAACAAAATGTCACAATACTACAGGTAAGCTCTCCAACAAATTTACAGTATAAACAGGAATAATTTGTGACAACAAAAACATAAAAGGGGAGGTGGTAAAATTCCAAACTAGCAAAGGAGAATGAAGAGAAGATTCATTCAAAAGACAAAGGACTACTGTATACCTGAAACTTTCTTTTTTTTAAAAAAATTTTTATTTATTGATTTTACAGAGAGAGGAGGGTAGAGTGAGAAGTGTCATCTCATAATTGCCTCACTTTACTTGTTCATTGATTGCTTGTTGTATGTGCCATGACTGGGCAAGCCCAGGGTTTCGAACTGGCAACCATAGCATTCCAGGTTGATGCTTTATCCACTGTACCACCACAGGTCAAGAGAAACTTTCTTTTTCAATAACCTAATGGCAACTACACACACACACACACAAATTTGAGGCACATAGCTTAAAAAAATGGAATACAGAGTAAAGAAATATGGAATATCACAAATAAAAATGACAGAGAGAAACACAAAGGAAAAGAACCAATGGAAGAACAGAGCTACCAAAAAACAGAAGATAAAATGGCTATAGGAAATTATCATGCATCAATAATTACTCTACATGTAAATGGACTTAATTCGTCCATAAAGAGGCACAGAGTAGCAGACTGGATCAAAAAACAAAACCCAACTATAGCTTGACTGGGTGGTGGTGCAGTGGATAGTGCTTGCCCTGGGATGCTGAGGACCCAGGATTGAAACCCCAAGGTCACTGGCTTGAGTGTGGGGTTGCCAGGTTGAGCATGGGATTGCTGGCTTGAAACCTAAGGTTGATGTTTTGAGCAAGGGGTCACTGGCTGAGCTGGAGCACCCTGGTCAAGGAACATATGAGAACGTAATCAATGAACAACTAAAGAGCAGCAACTATGAGTTGATATTTCTCATCTCTCTCCCTTCCTGTCTGTCCATCTATCCCTCTCTCTTGCTTAAAAAACAAAACAAAACAAAAACTATATGCTGCCTTTAGAGACATATCTAGGCTACAAAGAGAGTTAGATTCAAAGAAAAAGGGCAGAAAATGATTCTCCAAGCAAATAACATCCACAAAAAGGCAGGTGTAGCCATACTTATAAACTGGCAAAACAGATTTCAAGATAACAAAGGTAACAAGCAACAAAAATGGACATTTTATAATGATAAAGGGGAGACTATGACAAAAAGGGGTAACAATTTTTTTTTTTGAGGGGGAGGTGAGAGCGTGAAAAGCATCAACTTGTAGTTGCTTCACTTTAGCTATTCATTGATTGCTCCTCATACATGCCTTGACTGGGGAGGGGGCCTCCAGCTGAGCCAGTGAGCAACTTGCTCAAGCCAGCAACCTTGGGCTTCAAGCCAGTGACCTTTGGGCTCAAGTCAGCGACCTTGGGCTTCAAGCCAGCAACCTTTGGGCTCAAGCTAGTGACCTGGGGGTCATGTCAATGATTCCATGCTCAAGCCAGCAACCCCACACTCAAGCTGGCGAGCCTGCACCTATGGTGATGAGCCAGCAAACAAGCCGGCGACCTTGGGATTTCAAACCTGGGACCTCAGCATTCCAGGTCGACTCTTTATCCATTGTGCCACCACTAGCCAGACATGCAATTCTTTTTTTTTTTTATTTTAATTTATTGTGTTTACATGGATACAAGTGTCCTACTGAATATAACTCCCTTACCCCCTACCCCTGTGTCCCTTTTATACCCTGTTTGACCCTCCCCCTAACTCCCTCTACCCTTCCTTCTAGGATTTGGGTTATCTATACCTCTGTTTTATGTATATATAATTTCACTGATCCCTTTACTTTCTCTGATCCCATCCTCTCATCCCCCTTCCCTCTGACAGCTGTCCCTCTGGTCCCTGTGACCCTGCCTCTGCCTCTATTCCATTCCTCAGTTCACTTGGTTCACTAGATTCCACATATAAGTGAGATCATATGATATTTGTCTTTCTCTGCCTGGCTTATTTCACTTAGCATAATAGTCTCCAGGTCCATCCATGCTGTCACAAAAGGTAAGATTTCCTTCTTTTTCATGACTGCGTAGTATTCCATTGTGTATATGTACCACAGCTTTTTAATCCAACAATTCTTAATATATATGCACCAAACCAGGGTGCACTGAAGTATACAAAGCAACTACTAACAGAACTAAAAGGAAAAATAGATAAAAATAAAGTCATAGTTGGGGAAAGCTATAGAGAGATCATCCAAACATAAAATCAATAAAGAAATATTGACCTTAAATGACACATTAGGCCAAATGGATATAACTGACATTTATACAACCTTTCATCCCAGAATAGCAGATTATACATTCTTCTCCAGTGCACACGAAACATTCTCAAGGATAGAACATATGTTGGGTCACAAAACAAGCTTCAACATATTAGAAAAGATTAAAATTATACCAAGTATATTCTCTGACCATAATGCTTTAAAATTAGAAATCAACTGCAAAAAGAAAAATTAAAGAAACCACAAAAATGTGGAAATTAAATAAGATACTATGTAAAAAGACTAGGTCAAAGAAGAAATAAAAGGTGAGATCAAAAGATATATAGAAACAAATGAGAATGACAATGTGACATATCAGAACTTCTTGGATGCAGAGAAAGCAGTAATAACAGGGAAGTTTATATCATTATAGGCCTATCTCAAGAAAAAAGAGATCCCAAACCTAATCTGTGGTGGTGCAGTGGATAAAGCGTCAACCTGGAATGCTTAGGTCGCTGGTTCAAAACCCTAGGCTTGTCTGGTCAAAGCATATGTGAGAAGCAACTATGAACTGAAGTTTCCCACTCCTCCCCACAGCCTCTCTCTCTCCTCTCTATAGTCAAGAAATAAAACATTTTTAAAAAGAGAAGAAAGAGCCCTGGCAGGTTGGCTCAGTGGTAGAGCATCGGCCTGGCGTGCAGGAGTCCTGGGTTCGATTCCCGGCCAGGACACACAGGAGAAGTGCCCATCTGCTTCTCCACCCCTCCCCCTCTCCTTCCTCTCTGTCTCTCTCTTCCCCTCCTGCAGCCATGACTCCATTGGAGCAAAGTTTGCCTGGGCGCTGAGGATGGCTCTATGGCCTCTGCCTCAGGCACTAGAATGGCTCTGGTTGCAACAGAGCGATGCCCCAGATGGGCAGAGCATCGCCCCCTGGTGAGCATGCCGGGTGGATCCCGGTCGGGCACATGCGGGAGTCTGTCTGACTGCCTCCCAGTTTCCAACTTCAGAAAAATACCAAAAAAAAAAAAAAAAAAAAAAAAAAAAGAGAGAGAGAAAAAAAGAAAAAGAGAAAAGAGATCCTAAGTAAACAACCTAACATTACATCTTAAAGTACTAGAAAAAGAAGAACAAAGGCAATCCAAAATCAGGAAAAGAAAGGAAATAAGCCTGACATGTACTGGCACAATGGATAAAGTGCCAATCTGGAGTGTTGAGGTCATAGTTCGAAACCCTGGGCTTGCCCGGTTAAGGCACATACAAGAAGCAACTATGAGTTGATGCTTCCTCACCCCATCATTCTCCCTCTCTTTAAAAATAATAAAGTTAAATTTAAAAAGGTAGGAAATAATAAAAGAGCAGAAGTGAATGAAATGAAGAACCAAAAGAACTATTAAAAAAATCAATACAATAAAGAGCTGGTTCTTTGAAAAGATTGATAAAACCAATAAACTCCTAACTAGACTGAATAAGGGAAAAAAAAGAAATGACTTATACAAACAAAGTCAGAAATGAAAGAAGTTACCACAGACATCATAGATATACAAAGGATCATACTGGAATACCATGAAAGACTATATGCTACCAAATTCAATAACCTAGAAGAAATGGGCAACTTCCTAGAACTATGTAACTTTCCCAGACTGAATCATGAAAAATTGGAAAGCCCAAATAGACTTATGAACAGTGAGGACATTGAAATACCATAAAAAACCCTCCAAAAAATATAAGTCCAGGGCCAAATGGCTTCAGTAGTTAATTCTAACAAAGATTCAAGAGGATTTGGTACCCATCCTTCTCAAACTCTTCCAAAAAAATCAAAGAAGCAATATTTCCTAACACATATTTTTGTGTGTGTGACAGAAACAGAGAGACAGAGAGAGAGACAGATATGGACAGTCAGACAGAAAGGGAGAAATATGAGAAGCATCAATTCTTCATTGTGGCACCTTCATTGTTCATTGATTGCTTTTTCATATGTGCCTTGACTGGGGGGCTACAGCAGAGCAAGTAACCCCTTGCTCAAGTCAGCGACCTTGGGCTCAAACCAGCGACCTTGGACTTCAAGCCAGCAACCTTTGGGGCTCAAGCCAGTAACAGTGGGATCATATCTATGATCCCACGCTCAAGCTAGCAACCCTGCAATCAAGATGTGAGATCGTGCTCAAACTGGTGACCTCAGGGTTTTGAACCTGAGTCCTCTGCATCCCAGTCTGATGCTCTATCCACTGTGCCACTAGCCTGGTCAGGCTCCTAACACATTTTATGAGATCAACATGGCAAGTATAACACACAGAAAGGAAATCTACAGACCAATATCTCTGATTAATACAGTTGTGAAAATCCTAATCAAATTACTAGCAAACCAAATACAACTATACTTTTTTCTTTTCTTTTTTTTTTTTTTTTTTTTTTTTTTTTTTTTTTAAAGAGACAGAGAAAGAGCCAGTGAGGGATAGACAGGGACACACAGACAGGAACAGAGAATGAGAGCATCAATCATTAGTTTTTTGTTGCGCATTGCGATACCTTAGTTGCTCATTGATTGCTTTCTCACATGTGCCTTGACCGCGGGCGGGCCTTCAGACCGAGTAACTCCTTGCTTGCGTTAGCGACCGTAGGTCCAAGCTGGTTAGCTTTTGCTCAAACCAGATAAGCTGAACTCAAGCTGGCGACCTCGGGGACTCGAACCTGGGTCCTCAGCATCCCAGTCCGACACTCTATCCCTGTGCCACCGGTCAGGCACAACAACCATACATTTAAAAAAAAATATCACAATCAAGTGGGGTTTACTCCAGGGTCACAAGGATAGTTCAACATATGCAAACTGAGCAATGTACACCACATTTAAAAAACAAAGGACAAAAATCATGATCCTATCAATAGATGCAGAACAGGCATTCAACAAGATGTAACATCCATTTATGATGAAAACACCCTGTAATACAAGTATAGAAGAAAATTACCTCAACATAATAAAGGCAATATATGGCAAACTCTCTGCTATTATCATACTCAATGGTGAAAAACTGAAAGCTTTTCCCCTAAAATATGGATAAATAAGGATGCCCACTCTCATTACTCTTATTTACTACAGTTCTGGAAGTCCTGCCAGAGCAATTAGGCAAGAGAAAGAAATAAAAGGCATCTAAACTGAGAAAGAAGTAAAAGTGTTTCTTGCAGATGACATGATTCTGTATATAAAAAAACCTCAAAAACTCTACCAAAAACACCCTATTAGAAACAATAAGCAAAACAGTAAAGTTGCAGGATACAAAAATTGATATATGAATCCCAATATAATTTTTTTAAAAAGTAGTTAAAAAAAAATCATCAGATTTGTATGGAGCCACAAGAAACCCCGAATAGCCAAAGCAGTCCTAAGAAAAAAAAAACAAAGCCAACAGTATCATATTACTTGACTTCAAATTATACTACCGAGCTATGATAATCAAAACAACATGATATTGGTAGAAAAACAAACACACAGACCAAGGGGACAGAATTGAGATCCCAGAAATATACCACATGTATATGTGAAAATAAGTTTTGACATGGTGCCGAAAACAAACACAGAGAAAAGAAAGCTTCTTCAATAAATGATGCTGGGAAAACTGGAAAGCCACATGCAAAGAAATGAAACTACAGACTGTTTGTCCTAATGTACAAAAATTAATTCAAAATGGATCACAGACCTAAATATAAAACCTGAAACAAAAAATTACATAGAAAAAAACATAGGTAATAAATTAATAGATGTTGTCCAGAGAAAACATTTTATGGATTTGACCCCAAAGGCAAGAAAGGTAAAGTAAAAAATAAATGAATAGGGCTGTATCAAACTAAAAAGCTTTTGTACAGCAAAAGAAACCTACAACAAAACAAAAAGGCAGAGCGGCAAGATGGTGATGGGTAGGTGGATGTACCAACTTCCAACTCCCAGAACCAAAGTGGATTATAACTTAATTTTAAGAAACATCATCTGGAAAAACCAATTTTGGACTAAACTAAGAGGACTCTTCAACCAAGAAACACTGAAGAAGCCACACTGAGACCGGTAGGAAAAGCGGAAACGCAGAGGGCTGCCCAGCTCCCCGGGGCGAACGGCAGCCCGGAGAGACTTGCGTGGCAGGAAGAGAGTTTAGCGGAGAGGGGAGGGTCCTGAGCCCCATGAACAAAGCCCCAGCCTGCAGCCCCAGAGCCTAGAAGAGGTGTATGGACAGTATTTAGCTGCGAAATAGGTCAAGGTACTGTTTGTGAGAAAAAGACAGTTTTCTCAGACCCAGGATTCTTCTTAAAGGGACTGTGCAGAAAACCTCTTTCACAACCACCCAGGGTTCTGGGGGACGGGGGCGGGGGGGGGGGGAAGAGGAGAGGACTGGAGCAACAGGAAGAGAGTGTAAATCTAGGAGGCACAGGGAGAAACACTTTGAGGGACAGCCACCCTAACCCCTGGGCTGAGTCACTCCCCAAATCTGAAGAGAATATTTCCCCTGGAAACAGCAATACCAGCAAAGGGAAGCAGGACACCAGCCAAACAAACTCTCCCGTGGTACTCAGAGCAGAGCCGCTTAGAAGGAGGGAGCTTTCAGGACTACAGTAGTGAGTGTGAGGGTCTGAGTTGCAGCGCCCCCACCCACACTGCTGAGGGCTTGCTGGAGGGCAGGAGGCAGCAGGACGCTGAAGCATGGTTCGGTTGGCAGGAGCGGAAGCTGGGCCGTCCATGCCTCAGGTCTGGTGTGAACACAGTCTAGCCTGGTGGGGGCAGAGGGGACGTGCAAAAGCAGTCCGGCCGGGCTGCAGGCCGGCCAGCAATCCTGCCTGTGGGGGAGTGGAAGGGCGGGAGCCTGGGAATGGGCAGAGATCCACCGCTGAGTAAGGGCCTGGGGGTGCGTAGCCTGGCCGGACCAGCGGAGCCGAGGCTTGTGGCCTGACGCACAACCTGGCTCTGACAGTGGGGGCGGGGCAGAAGCCCGGGAACAGGCGGAGTCCGGAAACTGAGCAAAGGTGCTCACCTCTGCCCTTGGTGCCAAGGCTTGTGGCCGTGTGTGGCACTGCAACCCAACCCATGGGGGCGGGCGAGGCCGAGAGTGGCTGAGGCTTGTAGAGCAGGGCACGGGAATATAGCCGATCCTGTGGAGGAGAGGTGGAAACCACAGCGATAGCCACAGTAGGCTGGTGCCGGCAACACCCTTACCCTAACACCCTAGGCAGCGACAGAGGGGGTGGCAGGCCTACAGACCGACCACACCTAGGGAACACAGAGGCATCACCCATTAAACTCTAGTGACCAAACCTTCTTATACACAGACAAAATGGGCAGGCAGAGAAATGCAACCCAAATGGATCAAGAGAAATCCCCACAGAAGGTCCTGAATTAGTCAGATATAACCAAATTACCAGATGCAGAGTTAAAAATAATGATTGTTGGCCCTGGCCAGTTGGCTCAGTGGTAGAGCATCGACCTGGTGAGCAGAAGTCCCGGGTTCGATTCCCGGCCAGGGCACACAGGAGAAGTGCCCATCTGCTTCTCTATCCCTCCCCCTCTCCTTCCTCTCTGTCTCTCTCTTCCCCTCCTGCAGCCCAGGCTCCACTGGAGCAAAGTTGGCCTGGGCGCTGAGGATGGCTCTGTGGTCTCTGCCTCAGGCACTAGAATGGCTCTGGTTGCAACAGAGCGATGCCCCAGATGGGCAGAGCATCGCCCCCTGGTGGGTGTGCCGGGTAGATCCCAGTCGGGCGCATGCAGGAGTCTGTCTGATTGCTTCCCCGTTTCCAACTTCAGAAAAATACAAAAAAAAAAAAATAATAATAATGATTGTTAGGATGTTCAAAGAGCTTAGAACAACAATAGATGGTCATTATGAACACATAAATAAAGAGATAGCAAATATAAAAAAGGAAATTGAAATAATAAAAAAGAATCAGTCAGAAATGACAAATACAATATCAGAATTGAAGACCAAAATGGAAGGAATTAAAAGCAGGATGGATGAAGATGAGGATCGAATCAGCGAGTTAGAGGACAAGATAAATGAAGACAGGGAAGCAGAGTAGAAAAAAGAAGAGACTCAAAAAGTCTGAGGAAACTATAAGAGAGCTCTGTGACTACACAAAGAGAAAAAAATCCACGTAATAGGGGATCTTGAAGAAGAAGAGAAAGAACAAGGGATAGAAACTTTGTTTAATCAAATCATACCTGAAAACTTCCCTAAATTGAGCAGGAAAAAGTCTCACATGTTCAAGAAGCACAGACAACCCCATTTAAGAGAAACCCAAAGAAATCTACACCAAGACACATCATAATTAAAATATAAAAGCTAAGTGATAAAGAGAAAATATTAAAAGCTGCTAGAGAAAAAAAGGAAAAAAAGGCTATCATCTGCAAAGGAGCCCCCATAAGGATGACATCCGACTTCTCAACAGAAACACTTCAGGCCAGAAGGGAATGGCAAGAAATATTCAAAGAAATGCAGAACAAGAACCTACAATCAAGACTTCTTTATCCAGTAAGGCTATCGCTTAAAATTGAATGAGAAATAAAAAGCTTCCCAGAAAAAAAAACCTCAAGGAATTCATTACAACCAAACCAATGCTGCAAGAAATGCTAAGGGGTCTGCTGTAAACAGATCAAAGGGGAAAAATTTTGAATATAGCAAAACAGGAATACAGCTTTAAAGAATAAAATGGCAATAAACAACTACATATTAATAATAACCTTAAATGTAAATGGGTTAAATGATCCAATCAAAAGACAGGGTAGCTGCATGGACAAGAAAACAGGACCTTTACATATGCTGTCTACAAGAGACACACCTTAAAACAAAAGCAGCACATAGACTGAAGGTAAAAGGATGGAAAAAATATTTCATGCAAATGGAAATAAAATAAACGCTGGGTTGGCAATACTTATATCAGGCAAAATGGACTTTAAAACAAAGAATATAGGAAGAGATAAAGAAGGACACCACATAATGATAAAAGGAGCAATCCAACAGGAACATATAACCATTATAAATATCTACGCACCTAATATAGGAGCACCTAAATATATAAAGCAGACTTTGATGGATATAAAGGGCGAGATCAACAGTAATACTATAATAGTAGGGGATTTCAATACCCCAGTAATATCACTAGATAGATCCTCAAGAAAGAAAATTAACAAAGAAACAGCAGACTTAAAGGACACACTAGATCAACTCGATTTAATAGATATCTTCAGAACCTTTCACCCTAAAGCAGCAGAATATACATTCTTTTCAAGGGCTCATGGTACATTCTCTAGGATAGACCACATGTTAGGGCACAAAAGCAGTCACAACAAATTTAAGAAGATTGAAATCATATCAAGCATCTTCTCTGATCACAATCGCATGAAACTAGAAATCAACCAGAATAGAAAAACTGAAAAATACTCAAACACTTGGAAACTAAATAGCATGTTATTAAATAATGAATGGGTTAACAATGAGATCAAAGAAGAAATTAAAAAATTCCTAGAAACGAATGATAATGAGCATACATCAACTCAAAATTTGAGACACAGCAAAAGCAGTCCTGAGAGGGAAGTTCATAGCATTACAGGCATACCTTAAGAAGCTAGAAAAAGCCCAAATAAACAACTTGACCCTGCATCTAAAAGAATTAGGAAAAAAACAGCAAGTAAGCCCAGATGTAGTAAAAGGAAGGAAATAATAAAGATCAGAGCAGAAATAAATGACATAGAGGCTAAAGAAACAATACAGAGGATCAATGAAACCAGGAGCTGGTTCTCTGAAAAGGTAAACAAGATCAATGAACCTTTAACCAGACTCACCAAGAAAAAAAGAGAAAGGACTAAAATAAATAAAATTAGAAATGAGAGTGAAGAAATAACTGACACAACAGAAATACAAAATATTGTAAGAAAATACTATGAAGAACTGTATGCCAAAAAACTAGACAACCTAGATGAAATGGACAAATTCATTGAACCATATAATCTTCCAAAAATCAATCTGGAAGAATCAGAAAACCTAAACAGACCAATTACAACAAATGAGATTGAAACAGTTATCAAAAAACTCCCAACAAAGAAAGTCTTGGGCCTGATGGCTTCAAAGTGAATTCTACCAAATATTCAAAGAAGAACTAACTCCTATCCTTCTCAAGCTATTTCAAAAAATTCAAGAGGAAGTAAGACTTCCAAGCTCCTTTTATGAGGCGAGCATGATTCTGATTCCAAAACCAGGCAAAGACAACACAAAGAAAGAAAATTATACACCAAACTTAGATGCCAAAATCCTCAACAAAATATGAGTAAACCGGATCCAGCAATATATGAGAAAAATCATACATTATGATCAAGTGGGATTTATTTTTGGGAGGCAAGCCTGGTACAATATTTGCAAATCAATCAATGTGATTCATCACATAAACAAAAGGAGAAAAACCACATGATAATTTCAATAGATGCAGAAAAAGCATTTGATAAAATCCAGCACCCATTCATGATCAAAACTCTCAGCAAAGTGGGAATACAGGGAACATACCTCAACATGATAAAGGCCGTCTATGACAAACCGAGAGTCAACATCATACTCAATGAGCAAAAATTAAAAGCAATCCCTTTAAGATCAGGAACAATGCAGGGGTGCCCCTTTCACCACTCTTATTCAACATAGTTCTGGAAGTCCTAGCCACAGCAATCAGACAAGAAAAAGAAATAAAAGGCATCCAAATTGAAAAGAAGTAAAGCTATCGTAATTTGCAGATGATATGATACTGTATATAGAAAACCCTAAAGTCTCAGTCAAAACACTACTGGACCTGATAAATGAATTCAGCAAGGTGGCAGGATATAAAATTAATACTTAGAAATCAGAGGCATTTTTATACACCAACAATGAACTGTCAGAAATGGAATTAAGGAAACAATCCCCTTCACTATTGCAACAAAAAGAATAAAGTACCTAGGAGTAAATTTAACAAAGGAGATTAAAGACTTGTACTCGGAAAATTATAAAACATTGATAAAAGAAATCAAGGAAGATACAAACAAGTGAAAGCATATACTGTGCTCATGGTTAGGAAGAATAAACATATTTAAAATGTCTATGTTACCCAAAGCAATTTATAAATTCAATGCAATACCAATTAAAATACCAATGATATACTTCAAAGATATAGAACAAATATTCCAAAAATTTATATGGAACCAAAAAAGAACACGAATTGCCTCAGCAATCTTGAAAATGAATAATAAAGTGGAAGGTATCACACTTCCTGATATCAAATTATACTACAAGGCCATTGTACTCAAAACAGCCTGGTACTGGCATAAGAACAGGCATATAGATCAATGGAACAGAACAGAGATCCCAGAAATAAACCCACACCTTTATGGACAACTGATATTTGACAAAGGGGGTAAGAGCATACAATGGAGTAAAGACAGCCTCTTCAACAAATGGTGTTGGGGAAACTGAACATCTACCTGCAAAAAACTGAAACTAGACTTACGCCACTCACAAGAATAAACTCAAAATGGATAAAAGACTTAAATGTAAGCTGTGAAATCATAAGCATCTTAGAAGAAAACATAGGCAGTAAGCTCTCCGACATTTCTTGCAGCAATTATTTGCTGATTTATCTCCACGGGCTAGTGAAATAAAAGACCGGATGAACAAATGGGACTATATCAAACTAAAGCTTTTGCACAGCTAAAGACAATAAGAACAGAATAAAAAGACAAACTACACAATGGGAGAACATACTCGACAATATGTCTGATAAGGGGTTAATAACCAAAATTTATAAAGAACTTGTAAAACTCAACATCAGGAAGACAAACAATCCAATCAAAAAATGGAAAAAGATATGAATAGACACTTCTCCAAAGATGACATACAGATGGCCAATAGGCATATGAAAAAATGCTCAACATCACTAATCATTAGAGAAATGCAAATTAAAACCACAATAAGATATCACGTCACACCAGTCAGAATGGTGCTCATCAACAAAACAACACAGAAAAAGTGCTGGCGAGGATGTGGAGAAAAGGGAACCCTCCTGCACTGCTGGTGGGAATACAGACTGGTGTAGCCACTGTGGAAAACAGTAGGGAGATTCCTCAAAAAATTAAAAATCGAACTGCCCTTTGACCCAGCTATACCACTTTTAGGAATATACCGTAAGAACACCATAGCCCTGTTCTTAAAGGAGAAATGCACCCCCATGTTTATGGCAGTATTGTTCACAATAGCGAAGATCTGGAAACAGCCCAAATGTCCCCGTCAGTGGATGAGTGGATTAAAAAGCTTTAGTACATATATACTATGGAATACTACTCAGCCATAAGAAATGATGACATCGGATCATTTACAACAACTTGGATAGACCTTGATAACATTATATGGAGTGAAATAAGTAAGTCAGAAAAACTAAGAACTACATGATTCCATACATAGGTGGGACATAAAAATGAGACTTAGAGACATGGACAAGAGTGTGGTGGTTACAGGATGGTGGTGGTGTTGGGGGGAGAAGGAGAGGGAGGGTGTGGGGGGAGAGGAGGGGCACAAAAATACCCAGATAGAAGGTGACAGAAGACAGTTGGACTTTGGGTGATGGGTATACAACATAATCAAATGTCAAAATAACCTGGAGATTTTCTCTGAACATATGTACCCTGATTTATCAATGCTACCCCAGTAAAATTAATAATAAACAAACAAGGCAACCAACTGAATGGGATATATTTGCAAACAACACGCCAACAAGCGGTTAATGTGTGTGTGTGTGTGTGTGTGTGTGTGTGTGTGTGTGTGTGTGTATGTACTGCTTACAAAAATTAGAGGATATTTTATAGCTTCATATTCATTTTGAAATATCCCCTAATTTTTGTGAGTGGTATATGTACACACACACACACACACACACACAACCTCATAAAACTCAACACCAAACAAACAAACAATCTAATTTAAAAAATGGCAGCCTGCCTGACCTGTGGTGGCACAGTGGGTAAAAGCATCGACCTGGAACACTGAGGTCACCGGTTCGAAACCCCAGGCTTGCCTGGTCAAGGCACATATGGGATTAGATGCTTCCTGCTCCTTCCTCTGTTCTTTCTATCTCTTTCCTCCCTCTGTCTCTTTCTTTCTGTGTCTCCTCTCTCTAAAAAAAATATAAATAAAAAATGTAAAAAAACAAACAAAAAAAAAAACGGGCAGCCTGACCCGGCGGTGGTATAGTGGATAGAGTGTTGGGTTCTGATGCAGAGGACCCAGGTTCAAAACCTTGAGGTTGCCAGCTGATTGCAGGCTATCCAGCTTTAGCGCAGGGTCACCAGCTTGAGCGTGGGGTTGCTGGCTTGAGAGTGGGATCATAGACATGACTCCATGTTCGCTGGCTTGAAGCCCAAGGTACTGGCTTGAGCACAAAGTCGCTGGCTTGAGCAAGGGGTCACTCACTCTGCTGTAGCCCCCTGGTCAAGGCACATATGAGAAAGCAATCAATGAACAACTAAGGAGACTAAGAAGCCGCAACAAAGATTTGATGCTTCCCATCTTTCTCCCTTCCTGTCTGTCTGTCCCTATCTGTCCTTCTCTGTCTCTGTCTCTGTCACAAAAGCAAACAAACAAACAAAAAACAGGCAGCTTGACCTGTGGTGGCACAGTGGCTGGAGAGTTTGTTTGAAATGTTGAGGTCACTAGTTCAAAACCCTGGGCTTACCCTGTCAAGGCATATACGACAAGTAAGCAATGAATAACTAAAGTGAAGCAACTACTCTGTCTGTAAAATCAATAAATAAAATCTTAAAAAAAAAAACCCACAACCAAGAAACAGGCAAAGACCCTTCAGACACATCTCCCATGAAGATGAAGACTCATAAATAGCCAACAGATTTATGAAAAGATGTTCAACTTTACTGGCTATTAGGGAAAAGCAAATAAAAAATACAATGAAACATTACCTCACACCTGTTAGAATGGCTATTATCAACAAGACAAGTACTAACCAGTGTTGGTGAGGTTGTGGATAAAAAGGAACCCTCATTCACTGCTGATAGCAATGTAAACTGGTACAACCATTGTGGAAAACAGTTGGTCAGTTCCTCAAAAAATTAAGAATATAGTTACCATTTGACCTAGCAATCCCTCTACTGGTTATCTACCTGAAAAATTCAGAAACATTTGTTTGCAAAGACATATATACCCCCACATTCATCACAGCATTATTCATGGTGTCCAAGACATGGAAACAACTGAAGTGTCCTTCAATAAAGGATTGGGTAAAGAAGTTTGGTACATATAGACGATGGAATACTACTCAGCCATAAGAAAAAACGAAATACTGGTACTTGTGACAACATAGATAGATCTTTAGAATAACATGTTAAGTAAAATGTCACATAGAAAAAGTCAAGAACCACTTGATTTCACTCATATGTGAGATATAAAACTGAAAGCAACAAGTGAACAAGCTAACCAAACAAAAAATAACTTACAGACACAGACAACAGTATGGTGTTTACCAGAGGGAAAGGGGAGTGAAAGGGGGTCAAATGCCTAGTGACGAAAGGAGATTTGACTTTGGGTGGTGAACCCATAATGCAATATGTGTATTATAGAAACCTATATAATTTTATTAATGTCACCCAATAAATTTAATAAAAATAAAAAATTATAACTTCAGTTTTATACTATTCATTCATTTTGTCATCTCCACTTGGACATGTAATAGATATATCAAATTTAATATATCTAAACTCAAACTCTTGATTCGTTCTATGCCTCCAAACATGCTCATCTCCTACTATTCCCCATCTCAGTAAATGCTCAGTTACTTTGACCAAAATCTGTGAAGTCTTTCTTAACTTCTATTTCACTCAAAACCTACATCAAATCCTGTTGGCTCTACCTTCATGAAATATATCCAGAAATTGAACCATTCCTCAACAGTTCTAAATCTACCTTTCTACCTTCTGTCTACCCCAAATCATCTCTTGCTAATTATTACAAATAGCCTCCTAGATGGTCTGTACTTTTGTCCCTTTTACCTTCCATTCTTCATAAAGCAGCCAGAGAGATCCTTTGACTCAGGGGTAGTCAACCTTTTTATACCTACCGCCCACTTTTGTGTCTCTGTTAGTAGTAAAATTTTCTAATCTCCCACCTGTTCCACAGTAATGGTGATTTATAAAGTAGGGAAGTAACTTTACTTTATAAAATTTATAAAGCAGAGTTACAGCAAGTTAAAGCATATAATAATAATTACTTAACAAGTACTTTATGTTGGATTTTCGCTAAGTTTGGCAGAATAAATCTTTATAAAACAACTTACTATAGTTAAATCTATCCTTTTATTTATACTTTGGTTGCTCTGCTACTGTTCACCATGAAAACTGGAACGTCCACTAGTGGGCGGTAGGGATCAGGTTGACTACCACTGCTTTAACCCTTCGAGTAGTATGAATGTTCATGTATGTCTTCATGCCTCCTGACCATCCAAAGTACGATTGATTTATTTTAAAAATGTGTAAGGCAATATTAATAAAAGGCAAATGTAGGTTCTTCTTGATTCCATAAAATGGTTATCAGACAGACATGATTTTAAGTTAATAAAACTGTAACTAAAACTAATTTCATTTTTTGGAAAAAAAAATGACTCCCGGGGGTCAGCAAGCATGAAAAAAACTCATTACTCAAAGGGTTGAAAACATAAGTCAGATCATGTCATGGCCCTAAGTAAAACTCTTCAATGGCTTCCCTCAAACTTCAAATAAAATCCACACTTATAGGAACTATAAAACCTCTAGGGCACTCACCCAGCACTATTTTTTACCTTATCACCTACTACTCTCCCTCTTGTTTATACCACATCCGCCACACACATCCTAGCTGTTTTCTGCACATGCTAGACATGCTACCACCTCAACATTTTAGGACCTGTTGTTCCCTTTCCTCCAAAGCTCTTCCTCTGAGTTTACTTCCTTGCTTCTCACAGAACTCTGATCAAATATCACCTTCTCATGAGGCCTTTCCTGACCACTCTATCTAAAATAGTATCCCTGTCGCATTGTATCCTCTCACCAACTCTTCTTCATAAAACTTATTTTCACCTGGCAGTAGAACATGTCTATTTACTTGATTACTGATGGTCTCCTCACTAAAAGGTAAGCTCCTTTTGGACAGGTTCTTGGTCATTTTTATTTCTCTAATCCCAGTGCCAGATTATATAGTAGATGACCAATAAATTCTAAATGACTCAAATGGCTAAATAAGTGATCTATAGCAAATTTTAAAGGCTAAATAAAAACAGGTCCTGGCAAGTTGGCTCAGCGGTAGAGCATCGGCCCACCATGTGAGAGTCCCGGGTTTGATTCCCAGCCAGGGCACACAGGAGAAATGCCCATCTGCTTCTCCACCCTTCCCCCTTTTTCTCTCTCTCTTTCCCTCCCACAGCTAAAGCTCCATTGGAGCAAAGTTGGCCTGGGCACTGAGGATGGCTCTGTGGCCTCCACCTCAGGTGCTAGAATGGCTCTGGTTGCAACGGAGCAACACCCCAGATAGGCAGAGCATTGCCCCCTGGTGGGCATGTGGGGTGGATCCTGGTCAGGCACATTCGGGAGTCTATCTCCCTATCTCCCTACCTCCCCGCTTCTCACTTCAGAAAAATACAAAAAGTAAAATAAAAAAAATAAAATAAAGGCTAGATAAAAACAAATTTTATCAGGCTTTATAGAAGATTATCTTGTTTATTATACCATCTCATTTATTATGCCACAACTTCATAATGTGCAAATTTGTTTTATCCATAATATTATTACATGTAAATAGTTTTCTACTTATAAATAGTAAATTTTTTTTTTTTTGTTTTGGGGTGTTTTTTTCTATGTAAGGAAGGATATGGAGAAATAAAAATAAACTCTAACAGTTCTTGTTTTGAATCCATTCCAAAAACATGTTTTAAATTGTTTAGACCATAAATCCTATTTTAATATGTTTGAAAATGAGATAAATTGGCTCTGGCTGGTTGGGTCAGTGGATAGAGAGTCAGCCTGGCAAATGGACATCTCAGGTTCAATTTCTGGTCAAGGAAGACAGGAGAAGCCACGATCTGCTTCTTTCTCCCCCCCTCTCCCCCTTCTCTTCTTCTTCCCCTCCTGTAGCTAGTGGCTCAACTGGTTCAAGTGTCTGGGCCGTCTGTGCTGGGGCACTGAGGATAGCTGTTGGTTGAGCATCAGCCTCAGGAGCTAAAAATAGCTCAATCGATTTAAGCATCAGTCCCAGACGGGGTTGCCAGATGGATCCCAGTTAGGGTGCATGTTGAAGTCTATCTCACAATCTCCTTTCCACTCATGTTAAAAAGAATAAAGAAAAAAAAAGTTATGTAAATGGGCATTTAAAAAAAAATTAACATTACCTGGGAGAGATTCTTTATTTTCACATGCAAACTATAAATTAAATGATTATAAACAATGTTGAATGTAGTGGGGATCAAGTTGTCTATTCATTAGATATGCTCAAAGAATATGGGAGTAGATAAATCATGTGAGTGAAATATTCTGAGCCACTGTGGAAGTTTATGACTAAAATAAAAGTTACCTTAATTTTTACTAGAATGGTTTCCAGGAAGTCTAGAAACAAACTAACTTCAGAACTCCAAAAATATTTTTCAATATCCTAGAGTTAAAAATACTTTCCTAACATGAGGTAGAATCAGTTCTTTAATCAAATAGAGATTATATTTTATCAAAGATATAGGCTATTTTAACAAAAGTTACTTTTCAAAGCTAAATTTTCAACTCTGCTTGTCTGTTGTAAATGCATTCCAGACTAACAGCAAATTTTTTGTACTTTCAATATTTGTATACATCATCTAATGGCAAGCTTCACTTAAATAAATGGATTTTCTACAAATAATAAATTTATATTCAACAGTGACAAAGTATTATAACTTCTAATGTATGAAATACATACCTGAGTTAAACCAGACCCTGTTTGCATAGAAGATTTTTTTAACAGTCTCACTTCTTTGTTTATGTATCTTAGCATTCCACTAAGAGTAGTGAAGTCATTATTCTCAGAACCGTCATCTTCTAGGTCACTTGTGAGAGGTTTAAATGAATCTGACTGGGAATAAGTCAGATCCTTCTGGCTTTCTTCTAATGTTGAAGATTGTTTTAATTGCTTTTTTTTAAAGTCCTGTAGTAATTCTTCAGAAAGATCTTCATCACCATGAGTTTTGAAACTAAGGTCACTGGCACTAATACAGCGACGTAGCTTCCTACACTTGATAAAAGCTGTGTTAGTATGTTTAGGATCCTGAATGCCAGGCACAAATTCTACTGTAGATGTAAACAGGGCTGGTAGAAACTTGATGTCTTCTGCCCTTTCACGTCCAGAAACTTTGACTTGTAATCTGGTTAATTCTGATTCCTGTGGAAAAATTGGTATATAGTAGGTGTTCAGTACACTTTGTTAAATGAATTATTTAGAAAATCACAGACTCTTAGAAGTCTAAGCAAATTTTCATCCCAGTATAAGAATTCCTTTTATAACAACTCATCAGGATTTTCTCAGCTTTGTTTCAACCCTTCATTTTGGATAATTACCATACATATGTTAATTTGAAATATGTTTAAACTATACTAAGGAATTCCATGAAAACTAGATTTTTTTCCTTAAAGAATTATTTTCTTCTTAGTGTTAATGACAATATCATTTTCTAGTCAAGACTAAAATCTTACATCCTAAAAATTCTCTGCAAAAGTGTAAAGATAAACTACCTTTTGTTTACCTAATGTATCACAAACAAAGAAAACTCCCTTCAGAATTTCTAATAGGAAATAAACTTATATGAGCTACTTTGCTTATCTGTCCTCATTATAAGAAAGCTTTATTAAGCTAGAAATTAAAAAACAACAACCAGCCTTTAAGAATGTGATTAGTATTCCCCCCCCCCTTTTTTCTTTACCGTGTGAGAGATGGGGAGGCAGAAAGATAGACTCCTGCATGTGACCCGACCAAAATTCACCTGGCAAGCCCACTAGAGGGCAATGGTTTGCCCATCTGGGGCCATTGCTCTGTTGCTTGGCAACCGAGCCATTCTAGAGTGAGGCGTGGCCATGGTGTCATCTTCAGCACCCAGGACCAACCTGCTTTAATGAGCCATGGTGGCGAGAGTGAGAGAAAGAGAGAAAGAGTGGAGAAGCAGATGGTCACTTCTCCTGTGTGCTCTGACTGGGAATCGAACCTGGGACTTCCACATGCCAGGCCGATGCTCTATCACTGAGCCAACCAGTCAGGGCCAATAATATTTAATAAACCAATTCATTCATATATACATACATACATACATATATATATATATTTGTGTGTGTATATATATATATTTGTGTGTGTGTGTGTGTGAGTGAGAGAGAGAGAGAGACAGAGAAAGAGAGAGGGACAGACAGACAGGAAGAGAGAGATGAGAAGCATCAATTCTTTGTTGTGGCACCTTAGTTGTTCCTTGATTGCTTTCTCATATGCGCCTTGACTGGGGGGGCTACAGCAGCCTGAGTGACCCCTTGCTCAAGCTAGCAACCTTGTATTCAAGCTGGTGAGCTGTGCTCAAACCAAATGAGCCCATGCTCAAGCCGGTGATGTCGGGGTTAAGAACCTAGGTCCTCTGCATCCCAGTTTGATGCTCTATCCACTACGCCACCTCCTGGTCAGGCTAATAAATCAATCCATATTAAATAAACTTTTCATTTCTATTGTTTTTCCAATACCTTCATTTGGGTCTTCTGGGGTTTTTTCGGTTTTGTTTTGTTTTGTGGAAGAAAAAGAGAGAAAGACAGAGAGAGGGACAGACAGACAGGAAGGGAGAGAGATGAAAAATATCAAGTCTTCATTGTGGCACCTTAATTGTTCCTTGATTGCTTTCTTATATGTGCTTTGACTGGGGAGCTACAGCAAAGCAAGTGATCCCTTGCTCAAATCCGTGACCTTGGGCTCAAGCCAGCAACCTTGGGCTTCAAGCCAGCAATCTTTGGGCTCAAGCGTATGACCACGGGGTCATGTCTCTAATCCCACACTCAAGCCAGTGACCCTACTCAAGCTGGATGAACCCACACTTAATCTGGTGACCTTGGGGTTTTGAACCTGGGTCCTCTGCATCCTAGTCCAATGCTCTATCCACTGCGCCACTGCCTGGTCAGGCAATTTGGGTCTTTTGACCCAATTCTGGGGTCCTGAGACTGAGACTGCATACTGTGAAAAGTCATAAAGCCTAAGAATGTAAAGACATTTTAATTTTAAAAGTTAAAAGATAGTCTGACCTCTGGTGCTACAGTGGATGGAGCACTGACCTAGAATGCTGAGGTCGCCAGTTCAATACCTCAGGCTTCCCCAGTCAAGGAACATACAAGAAGCAACTGCTGTGAGTTGATGCTTCCCGCTACTCCCTCCCTTTCTCTCTCTACATCAATATATAAAATCTTCAAAAAAAAAAACACAAGTTAAATAATATGTGTAGTAATCTCTTGTTCAAATATTCTTCTTTTCTTATGAGTATGCATAAGAAATTTCCTAGGCCCTGGCCAGTTGGCTCAGTGGTGGAGCGTCGGCCTGGCGTGCAGAAGTCCCAGGTTCGATTCCTGGCCAGGGCACACAGGAGAGGCGCCCATCTGCCTCTCCACCCCTCCCCCTCTCCTTCCTCTCTATCTCTCTCTTCCCCTCCCGCAGCCGAGGCTCCATTGAAGCAAAGATGGCCCGGGCGCCGGGGATGGCTCCTTGGCCTCTGCCCCAGGCGCTGGAGTGGCTCTGGTCACGGCAGAGCGACGCCCCGGAGGGGCAAAGCGTCGCCCCCTGGTGGGCATGCCGGGTGGATCCCGGTCGGGCGCATGTGGGAGTCTGTCTGACTGTCTCTCCCCTTTTCCAGCTTCAGAAAAATACAAAAAAAAAAAAAAAAGAGAAAGAAATTTCCTAAATCAGCTACTTTTAATAGTTTCTATTTTTTCTAAAAATACAGTGCTTATAATGATCATAACTACAATGTGCATTATAAAATGAAAGTTTAATGTGCATATGATGCATATTTTAGTTCTTTGATGTCTTTTTGTTTTAGATTTTATTTATTCATTTTAGAGAGAGGAGAAAGAGAGACAGGAGAGAAAGAGAGAAGAGGAGGAACAGGAAGCATCAACTCCCATATGTACCTTGACCAGGCAAGCCCCGGGTTTTGAACTAGCGACCTCAGCATTCCTGGTCAATGTTTTATCCACTGCACCACCACAGGCCAGGCCAGTTCTTTGATGTCTTTATACTACTTTATCTAGATCAGCGGTTCTCAACCTGTGGGTCGCGACCCTGGCGGGGTCGCCTAAAGCCATCGGAAAATACATAATGCATATCAGGTATTTACATTCCAAATCATAACTGTAGCAAAATTACAGTTATGAAGTAGCCACCAAAATTATTTTTTGGTTTGGGGTCACCGCAACATGAGGAACTGTATTGCGGGGTCATGGCATTAGAAAGGTTGAGAACCACTGATCTAGATCAACTTTATAAGTGGTTAGAGTGTCATTTTTTTCTTGTAGTAAGTCTTGTATTCACATACTCTTAATAAAGCAGCTACAGAGCTGATACAAAGTATGTGGGAAGTTTTTTTTTTAAACTCCTCTTTGTTATCTCACTATAACTTACAGTTTAACACCTAACTTTTACAATAAAATGTGGTATCTGAATACATTGAACATCATTCAACATTTTGTTAAGACTCAAAGAAGGCCACTGTTCTAATCATTACTGTAGCATGCCATCATGTAATGATGCCATTAGGGCACTCAGAAAATGGTCTTAGCTTTGCTCTGGCTCTAGTTGCCCTCAAATACTAGGGGACTTGTTAGGACACTAAAGGAAGTGAGCTGGCAAGATCAATGCCTTCAAACACTGTTCTTTCTTATTTCTCACTTCTGTTTCTATTCTCTGTATTTAGTGCTGCTACTAACATATTGTTTTACATTATTTACAGCTACTTCTAATTGTTACAGTTATGACAGCTTCTGCTCTTCTATTAGCTTTTCTTACTTTCTCTCTTATCCTCTTTTTTTTTTTTTTTCAAGTGAGAGAAGGGGAGATAGAGAGACAGACTCCTGCATGCGCTCCAACTCGGATCCACCTGGCAACCCCCGTCTGGGGTAGATGCTCAAATCAACCGAGCTTTGCTCAGTATCTGAGATCTATGCTTGGTCCATCTGAGCTATGCTCAGTGCCCAGGGCTGACGTTAGAACCAATTGAGCTACTGGCTGTGAGAGGGGAAAAGGGAGAGAATGGAGAGAGGGAGGGGAAGAGAAGTAGATGTTTACTTCTCATGTATGCCCTGATCAGGGATGAACCTGGGACATCCACACACCAGCAGATACTCTAGTCACTGAGCCAACTGGCCAGGGCCTTCTCTTATCGTCTTAAACTCCTCTTCAGTCTTGATCTAGAGCCAGTTGACACTGACGTTGAGAGCTGGTGTCAAAAAAACAAAGGAATTCACCCTGGCCAGTTGGCTCAGTGGTAGAGCGTTGACCAGGAGTGTGGATGTCCTGGGTTCAATTCCCAGTCAGGGCATATAGGAGAAGTGCCCATCTGCTGCTCTACCCCACCCCTCTCTCGCTTCTCTCTCTCTTTCTCTCTCTTTATCCTCCTCCCCTCCTGCAGCCATGGCTTGAATGGAGCGAGTTGACCCTGGGTGCTGAAGACAGCTCCATGGCCTCTGCCTCAGGTGCTAAGAAGGACTCAGTTGCTTAGCAATGGATTAACACACCAGATAGGCAGAGCATCGCCCCCTAGTGGGCTTGCCAGGTGGATTCCGGTCAGGGCATATACAGGAGTCTGTCTCTGCCTTCCTTCCTCTCCCTGAATAAAACAAAACAAAAAAACCCAACCCCCCCAAAAGAAAACCCACAAAGGAATTCTGCCTGGCCTGTGGTGGAGCAGTGGATAGAGCATAGACCTGGAATGCTGAGGTCACCAGTTCAGAACCCTTGGCTTAACAGGGTAAGGCATATGTGACAAGCAACAAGCAAGCAATGAACAACTAAAGTGAAGCAACTATGAGTTGATACTTCTTGCTCCCCCCATCCCTATAAAACTAAATAAAATCTTTTTTTTTTTTTTTCTTTTTTTTCTTTTTGCATTTTTCTGAAGCTGGAAACAGGGAGAGACAGTCAGACAGACTCCCGCATGCGCCCGACCGGGATCCACCCGGCACACCCACCAGGGGCGACGCTCTGCCCACCAGGGGGCGATGCTCTGCCCATCCTGGGCGTCGCCATGTTGCGACCAGAGCCACTCTAGCGCCTGGGGCAGAGGCCACAGAGCCATCCCCAGCGCCCGGGCCATCTTTGCTCCAATGGAGCCTTGGCTGCGGGAGGGGAAGAGAGAGACAGAGAGGAAGGCGCGGCGGAGGGGTGGAGAAGCAAATGGGCGCTTCTCCTGTGTGCCCTGGCCGGGAATCGAACCCGGGTCCTCCGCACGCTAGGCCGACGCTCTACCGCTGAGCCAACCGGCCAGGGCTAAATAAAATCTTTTAAAAAGTGTTAAAAAACAAAAAAAAAAATTCTATTTTTGACTGATGTATTTGCTAATCATAGTACACATTCTAAGATCTCTGTATATATAGTTCATTTTAGAATTGCTGCTATTTACCCAATATTTTGGTAATTTTCAAAGTAGCTGAATTTAAAAACTTCTGAATAATGGATAAGTACAACCCAATTGTATTTATCTCATTGGTAATATCTCACAAATGAGCAGAGATAACTACTGTAACTAGGGATACACAATACAGAATCTTTTACATTTTTAAGGCCATTTTCACAATGAAGCTTTATAATTTTATATAAATATTATAAATTCCCAGAACACAAGGTACATTAATGTTTCAATAAAAGCATAGATCTTTGTGGTGGGTCTTGGATGTAGCCTTGGCAGTGGCAAGGGCGTGGGGAAGGGTGGGGTGAGGGGGCGAGGCTGCAGTGAGTGAGGCAAAACTCTCCTCCCCTCAGCCCCACCGCATGGGGCTGCCAGAACGTGATGTTGGAGGGATGTCCACCTTCTCTGAGGCGGCGCTGGAGAAGCTGTCAGAGTTGAGCAACTCGCAGCAGAGCGTGCAGACCCTGTCCCTGTGACTCATTCACTACCGCAAGCACTCACGCCACATTGTCACCACCACCACAAGCACTCGTGCCCCATTGTGACCTTGTGGGAGCCAGAACTGCGTCAAGCCGAACCAAACAGGAAGTTTACTTTTCTCTACCTAGCCAATGATGTCATTCAGAACAGCAAAAGGAATGGGTCGAGTTTATGAAGATTTTTGTACCAGTTATAGTGAAGGCTTTTAAGCATGTTTCAAGTGAAACTGATAGAAGTTGTAAGACCCACCTTGGAAGAGTGTTATATTATCTATTTGGGAAGAAAGGTCCCATTTATAAAAACGATGTATTAGAACAACTTAAGTAAGCTTTTTATGGCTTTAAGAAATCTAGGAGGCCTGACCTAGAAATCTAGGTGGCGCAGTGGATAAAGCATCGACCTGGAAATGCTGAGGTCGCCGGTTCGAAACCCTGGGCTTACCTGGTCAAGGCACATATGGGAGTTGATGCTTCCAGCTCCTCCCCACCTTCTCTCTCTGTCTCTCTCTCCTCTCTCTCTCCCTCTCTGTCTCTCTCTCTTCCTTTCTCTCTCCTCTCTAAAATTAATACATTTAAAAAAAATTAAAAAAAAAAAAGAAATCTAGGAAATGAACTTAGGAACAGGTAAAGGTTGATGAAAATGAAAACTGTTCTTCTCTGGGATCTCCAAGTGAACCACCACACTCGATCTATCTCGTTAGAGCATTACAAGATCTAGAACAGGGGTCCCTAAACTTTTTACACGGGGGGCCAGTTCACTGTCCCTCAGACTGTTGGAGGGCCAGACTATAAAAAAAAAACTATGAATAAATCCCTATGCACACTGCACATATCTTATTTAAAAGTAAAAAAAAAACAAAACGGGAACAAATACAATATTTAAAATAAAGAACAAGCAAATTTAAATCAACAAACTGACCAGTATTTCAATGGGAACTATGGGCCTGCTTTTGGCTAATAAGATGGTCAATGTCCGGTTCCATATTTGTCACTGCTAGCCATAACAAGTGATATGACGCACTTCTGGAGCCCTGACGCGTGCATCCCGCGTCACTGGAAGTAGTACTGTACTGAGCGACGTGGCATAGCTTTCACTGACCACTAATAAAAGAGGTGCCCCTTCCAGAAGAGCAGTGGGGGCCGGATAAATGGCTTCAGGGGGCTGCATGCGGCCCGCAGTTATCAAAGGATAGCTTCTTTATGTGTTGAAGTCCAGGAAGTATCCTTACTAGATAAGATAACAGATAAAGAATCTGGAGAAAGGCTTTCTAAAATGGTAGACAATGCCTGTATGTTGCTGGCAGATTATAATGCCAGATTAGTGGCTGAAATAGATGATAGGAAGTAACTCAAATGTTAGCAGATTATCTTCCTTGTCAAAAGGAAGCCTTTGCAGAGAAAGAGCAAAAATTGGAAGAATATGAAAATGTTAAAAAAACTGGAAAATTACAATTGTGTGAAGATAAAGAAACACACCAGGCCCTAGCCGGTTGGCTCAGCGGTAGAGTGTTGGCCTGGCGTGCGGGGGACCCGGGTTTGATTCCCGGCCAGGGCACATAGGAGAAGCGCCCATTTGCTTCTCCACCCCCCCCCCTTCCTCTCTGTCTCTCTCTTCCCCTCCCGCAGCCAAGGCTCCATTGGAGCAAAGATGGCCCGGGTGCTGGGAATGGCTCCTTGGCCTCTGCCCCAGGCGCTAGAGTGGCTCTGGTTGCGGCAGAGCATCGCCTCCTGGTGGGCAGAGCGTCACCCCTGGTGGGCGTGCCGGTGGATCCCGGTCGGGCGCAGGCGGGAGTCTGTCTGACTGTCTCTCCCTGTTTCCAGCTTCAGAAAAATACAAAAAAAAAAAAAAAAAAAGAAACACACTACATAATAACCAATGGGTAAAAGAAGAATTCAAAAGAAAAATAAAAAATTATATTGACAAAGCTGGTGAACCCATGTTCAAGCCAGATGAGCCCATGCTCAAGCCAGAGACCTCTGGGTTTCAACCCTTCAGTCCTCTGTGTCCCAGTCCGACGTTCTATCCACTGTGCCACCACCTTAACCTCGCTGAGTCACAGACCACTTTGTCATCTGATGGATTTAAAGACATGCATTAAGAGAGAAGACAAGATGGCGATGGAGTAGGCGGAAGTACCAACCTCCACCTCCCAGAACCAAAGTGGATTACAAACTAATTTTAAGAACCATCACCTGGAAAAATCAACTTTGGACTAAACTAAGAGCACCCTTCAACCAAGAAACACTGAAGAAGCCACACCGAGATTGGTAGGAAAAGCGGAAACGTGGAAGGGCTGCCCAGCTCCCTGGAGTGAACGGCAGCCGGGAGAGACTCGCGTGACGGGAAGTGAGTTTAGCAGAGAGGGGAGGGTCCTGAGTCCCAGGAACAAAGCCCCAGCCTGCAGCCCCAGAGGCGTATGACAGTATTTAGCTTGAAATAAGACAGGATACTGTTTGTGAGAAAGAGACAGGTTTCTCAGACCCAGGATTCTTCTTAAAGGGACCACGCAGAAAACCTCTCTCACAACCACTCACCCAGGGCTCTGGGGGACAGGGAGAGAGGAGAGGACCAGAGTAGAAGGAAGAGAGTAATCTAGGAGGCACAGGGAGAAACATTTTGAAAGACTGCCACCCTAACCCCTGGGACGAATCACTCCTCAAATCTGAAGTGAGTATTTCTCCTGGAAACAGCAATACCAGCTAAGGGAAGCAGGACACCAGCCAAATAAGCTCTCCCGCGGCACTCAGAGCAGAGTCGCTTAGAAGGAGGAAGCTTTCGGGACTACAGTAGTGAGTTTTAGGGTCTGAGCTGCAGCGCCCCCACCCACACGATTGAGGGCTCACCCCAAGGGCAGGTGGCAGCGGCAGGACACAGAAGCACTGTCCTGTCGGCAAGGGCGGAAGCCAGCAGCCACCACTGAGGCCCAGGTGTGAGCTCAGTCTTGCTTGTCTGGGGAGGAGGGGACATGCAAAAGAAGTCAAGCCCAGCTGTGGCCCACCTGCAATCCAGCCTGTAAGGGAAGGGCAGGAGCCCTGGAAGGGGCGGGGACCCGCCCTTGAGCAAGGGTGCAGGAGCACAGCCTTGCCTCACCCACGGAACCGAGACTTGTGGCCTGACTTGGGAGCTGGCTCCCCCCGTGGGGGTGGAGCCAAAAGCCCAGATCAGGTGGAGTCCCACTACTGAGTGTGGGCACACAGTCCCGCAGGCCTGTGGAGCCAAGGCTTGCAGCTGTCCCACGAGCGGGCTCCTCCTGCAGGGGAGGGGTGAAAGCCCGGAATTAGGTGCAGACCCGCAGCTGAGCACCGGTGCTTACCCCTACCCTCAGGGCCGAGCATAACGCCACCCGCGGGGGCGGAGTGAAGGCCAAGGCCACCGAGGCTTGTACACCTGAGCACGTGATCAAAGCCACTCCCATGAAGGAGAGGCAGAAACCACAGCAACAGCCCGAGTGGGCAGGTAGCGGCAATGCCCATACCCAAACGCCCTAGGCAGCAACAGCAGAGGGGGTGGTGGGCCTGCAGACAGACCACACTTAGGGAACACAGAGGCCACACGCAGTGGACTTGAGTGGCCAAAGCCTTCTTTTACACAGACAAAATGAGAAGGCAGAGAAATGCAACATATATGAATCAAGAGAAATCCCCAGATAAGGAACTAAATGAGTCAGATATAACCAAAGTACCAGATGCAGAGTTTAAAATAACGATTGCTAGGATGCTCAAAGATATCAGAACAACAATAGATGGTCATTACAAACACCTAAATAGAGGATAGCAAATATAAAAAAGGACATTGAAATAATAAAGAATCAGAAATGACAAATACAATATCAGAAATAAAGAACACATGGAAGGAATTAAAAGCAGGATAGATGAAGCTGAGAATCGAATCAGCGAGTTAGAGGACAAAGTAAATGAAGGCACAGAAGCAGAGCAGAAAAAAGTAAAGAGACTCAGAAAGTCTGAGGAAACTCTAAGAGAGCTCGGTGACAACATGAAGAGAAATAACATCCGCAGAATAGGGGTTCCTGAAGAAGAAGAGAAAGAACAAGGGATAGAGACTTTGTTCAAACATATCATAGCTGAAAACTTCCCTCAATTAAGGCAGAAAAACATCTAACAAGTTCAAGAAGCACAGAGAACTCCATTAAAGAGAAACCCAAAGAAAACTACACCAAGAAACATCATAATTAAAATACCAAAGCTAAGTAATAAAGAGAAAATGTTAAAAAAGACTATCACCTAAAGAGGAACCCTATAGGATGACTTCCAACTTCTCAACAGAAACACTTGAGGCAAGAAGGGAATGGCAAGAAATATTCAAAGTAATGCAGAATAAGAGCCTACAACCAAGACTACTTTATCCAGCAAGGCTATCATTTAAAATTAATGGAGAAATAAAAAGATTTCCAGACAAAAAACAAAAAACAAAAACAAAACTCAAGGAATTCACTACAACCAAATTAATGCTGCAAGAAATGCTAAAGAGCATGTTGTAAAGAGATCAAAGGAGAAAAAATATATAGCAAAAGAGGAATACAGTTTTAAAGAATAAAATGGCAATAAACAACTACATATCAATAATAACCTTAAATGTAAAGATTAAATGATCCGATCAAAAGACATAGGGTAGCTGCGTGGATAAGAATACTTGACCCAGGCCCTGGCCAGTTGGCTTAGTGGTAGAGTGTCGGCCTGGTGTGCAGAAGTCCCGGGTTCGATTCCCGGCCAGTGCACACAGGAGAAGCGCCCATCTGCTTCTCCACCCCTCCCCCTCTCCTTCCTCTCTGTCTCTCTCTTCCCCTCTCGCAGCCGAGGCTCCATTGAAGCAAAGATGGCCTGGGCGCTGGGGATGGTGCCTTGGCCTCTGCCCCAGGCGCTAGAGTGGCTCTGGTCGCAACAGAGCGACGCCCCGGAGGGGCAGAGCATCGCCCCCTGGTGGGTGTGCCGGGTGGATCCCAGTTGGGCGCATGCGGGAGTCTGTCTGACTGTCTCTCCCAGTTTCTAGCTTCAGAAAAATACAAAAAAAAAAAAAAAAAAAAAAAAGAATACAGGACTCATACATATACTGTCTACAGAAGACACACCTTAAAACAAAAGATGCATATAGACTGAAGATAAAATGATGGAAAAAATATTTCACGCAAATGGAAATGAAATAAAAGTTGGGGTAGCAATACATATATCAGACAAAATGGACTTTAAAACAAAGATTATAGGAAGAGATAAAGAAGGTCACTACATAATGAAAAAGGGAGCAGTCCAAGAGAAGATATAACTGTTATAAATATCTACACACCTAATATAGGAGCACCTAAATATATAAAGCAGACTTTGATGGATTTAAAGGGCGAGATCAACAGCAATACTATAATAGTAGGGGATTTCAATACCCCACTAACATCACTAGATAGATCCTCAAGAAAGAAAATTAACAAAGAAACAGCAGACTTAGAGGACATACTAGATGAACTCGATTTAATAGATATCTTCAGAATCTTTCACCCTAGAGCAGCAGAATATATATTCTTTTCAAGTGCTCATGGTACATTATCTAGGATAGACCACATGTTAGGGCACAAAAGCGGTCTCAACAAATTTAAAAAGATTGAAGTCATATCGAGCACTTTTTCTGATCGCAATGGCATGAAACTAGAAATCAACCACAACAGAAAAACTGAAATATACTCAAACACTTGGAAACTAAATAGCATGTTATTAAATAACAAATCGGTTAACAATGAGATTGAAGAAAAAAATAAAAAAAATTCCTAGATATGAACGATAATGAGCATACAACAACTCAAAATTTATGGGACACAGCAAAAGCAGTCCTGAGAGGGAAGTTCATAGCATTACAGGCATACCTCATGCTAGAAAAAGCCCACATAAACAACTTGACTCTGCATCTAAAAGCACTAGAAAAAGAACAGCAAGTAAAGCCCAGGTGTAGTAGAAGGAAGGAAATAATAAAGATCAGGGCAGAAATAAATGACATAGAGGCTAAAGAAACAATACAGAGGATCAATGAAATCAGGAGCTGGTTCTTTGAAAAGGTAAACAAGATTGATGAACCTTTAACCAGACTCACCAAGAAAAAAAGAGAGAGGACTCAAATAAATAAAATTAGAAATGAGAGTGGAGAAATAACAACTGACACAACAGAAATACAAAATATTTTGAGAAAATACTATGAAGAACTGTACGCCAAAAAAACTAGACAACCTAGATGAAATGGACAAATTCCTTGAACCATATAATCTTCCAAAAATTAATCTGGAAGAATCAGAAAACCTAAACAGACCAATTACAACAAATGAGATTGAAACACTTATAAAAAACTCCCAAAAAAGAAAAGCCCTGGGCCTGATGGCTTCACAAGTGAATTCTACCAAATATTCAAAGAAGAACTAACACCTATCCTTCTCAAGTTATTTCAAAAAATTCAAGAGTAAGTAAGACTTCCAAGCTCCTTTTATTTTGTATTTTTATTTTTTTACAGAGACAGAGAGTGAGTCAGAGAAAGGGATAGACAGGGACAGACAGGAACGGAGAGAGATGAGAAGCATCAATCATTAGTTTTTCATTGCACGTTGCAACACCTTAGTTGTTCATTGATTGCTTTCTCATATGTGCCTTGACCACGGGCCTTCAGCAGACCAAGTAGCCCCTTGTTGGAGCCAGCAACCTTGGGTTCAAGCTGGTGGGCTTTTGCTCAAACCAGATGAGCCCGTGCTCAAGCTGGCGACCTCGGGGTCTCGAACCTGGGTCCTCTGAATCCCAGTCCGACGTTCTTTCCACTGCGCCACCACCTGGTCAGGCCAAGCTCCTTTTATGAGGCGAGTATAACTCTGATTCCAAAACCAGGCAAAGACAACACAAAGAAAGAAAATTGTGGGTCAATATCCCTGATGAATTTAGATGCTAAAATCCTCAACAAAATATTAGCAAACCGATCCAGCAATATATAAAAAAAATCATACACCATGATCAAGTGGGATTTATTCTTGGGAGGCAAGGTTGGTATAATATTCGCAAATCAATCAATGTGATTCATCACATAAACAAAAGGAAGGAGAAAAACCACATGATAATTTCAACAGATGCAGAAAAAGCATTTGATAAAATCCAGCACCCATTCATGATCAAAACTCTCAGCAAAGTGGGAATACAGGGAACATACCTCAACATGATAAAGGCCATCTATGACAAACCCACAGCCAAGATCATACTCAATGGGCAAAAATTAAAAGCAATCCCCTTAAGATCAGGAACAAGGCAGGGGTGCCCTCTTTCACCACTTATTCAACATAGTTCTGGAAGTCCTAGTCACAGCAATCAGACAAGAAAAAGAAATAAAAGGCATCCAAATTGGAAAAGAAGAAGTAAAACTATTATTATTTGCAGATGATATGATATTGTATATA
The DNA here is from genome assembly GCF_036850995.1 of Saccopteryx leptura. Lineage (NCBI taxonomy): Eukaryota > Metazoa > Chordata > Mammalia > Chiroptera > Emballonuridae > Saccopteryx > Saccopteryx leptura. Next base: position 166,516,202 of record NC_089505.1, read on the forward strand.
GAAAACCCTAAAGTCGAAGTCAAAAAACTACTGGACTTGATAAATGAATTCAGCAAGGTGGCAGGATATACACCAACAATGAACTGTCAGAAAGAGAAATTAAGGAAGCAATTCCCTTTACCATTGAAACCAAAAAAATGAAGTACCTAGGAATAAATTTAACCAGGGAGGTTACAGACTTGTTCTTGGAAAATTATAAAACATTGATAAAAGAAATCAGGGAAGATACAAACAAGTGGAAGCATATACCGTGCTCATGGTTAGGAAGAATAAACGTCATTACAATGTCTATATTACTGAAAGAATCTTATAAATTCAATGCAATACCGATTAAAATACCAATGACTTACTTCAAAGATATAGAACACATATTCCAAAAATTTATATGGAACCAAAAGAAAACACGAATAGCCTTAGCAATCTTGAAAAGGAAGAATAAAGTGGGAGGTATCACACTTCCGGATACCAAGTTATACTACAAAGCCACTGTACTCAAAACAGCCTGGTACTGGCATAAGAAAAGGCATATAGATCTATGGAACAGAACTGAGAACCCAGAGATAAATTCATACTTTTATGGACAACTAATATTTGACAAAGGAGGTAAGAGCATACATTGGAGTAAAGACAGCCTCTTCAACAAATGGTGTTGGGAAAACTGGACAGCTACCTGTAAAAAAATGAAACTAGACCACCAACTTACACCATTCACAAAAATAAACTCAAAATGGATAAAAGACTTAAATGTAAGCTGTAAAACCATAAGCATCTTAAGAAAACATAGGCAGTAAGGTCTCTGACATCTCTCGCAGCAATTTATTTTCCAATTTATCTCCACGGGCAAGTGAAATAAAGGCAGGATAAACAAATGGGACTATATCAAACTAAAAAGCTTTTGCACAGCTAAAGACAATAAGAACAGAATAAAAAGACAAACTACACAATGGGAGAATATATTTGAAAATATGTCTGATAAGGGGTTAATAACCAAATTTATAAAGAACTTGTAAAACTCAATACCAGGAAGACAAACAATCCAATCAAAAAATGGCAAAAGAAATTAATAGACACTTCTCCAAAGAGGACGTGCAGATGGCCAATAGGCATATGAAAAAATGCTCAACATCACTAATCATTAGAGAAATGCAAATTAAAACCACAATGAGATATCACGTCACACCAGTCAGAATGGCGCTCATCAACAAAACAACACAGAATAAGTGCTGGTGAGGATGTGGAGAAAAGGGAACCCTCCTGCACTGCTGGTGGGAATGCAGACTGGTGCAGCCACTGTGGAAAACAGTAGGGAGATTCCTCAAAAAATTAGGAATGGAACTGCCCTTTGACCCAGCTATACCACTTTTAGGAATATACCCCAACAATACCATAGCACTGTTTAAAAAGAAGAAATGCACCCCCATGTTTATGGCAGCATTGTTCACAATAGTGAAGATCTGGAAACAGCCCAAGTGTCTGTTAGCAGACGAGTGGATTAAAAAGCTTTGGTACATATATACTATGGAATACTACTCAGCCATAAGAAATGATGACATCAGATCATTTACAACAACATGGATGGACCTTGATAACATTATATTGAGTGAAATAAATAAATCAGAAAAAACTAAGAACTACATGATTCCATACATAGGTGGGACATAAAAATGAGACTCAGAGACATGGACAAGAGTGTGGGGGTTACAGGGTGGGGGAGAGCAGAGAGAGGGGTTTGGGGGAGGGGAGGGGCACAAAGAAAACTAGTTAGAAGGGACGGAAGTCAATTGGACTTTGGGTGATGGGAATGCGGCATAATCAAATGTCAAAATAACCTAGAGATGTTTTCTCTGAATATATGTACCCTGATTTATCAGTGTCACCCCATTAAAATTAATTTTAAAAAAAGAAAAAAAATTATATTGACACAAATGAAAATTCAGCTTATCAAAACTTACAGAATGCACATAAAGCAGATATTAAAACATAGTTTATAGCGATAAATACCTACATTAAGAAACAAGAAATATCTCAAATGAACAATCTAACTTGACACCTAAGGAATTAGAAAAAGAAGAACAAACTAAGGCCAAAGTTAATAGAAGGAAGGAAATAACAAAGATACAGTAAAAATAAATTAGAAATTCAATAGATAATAGAACATATCAGTATAACAAAGATCAGGGTTCTTAATAAAATAAAATAAACCTTTAGGTAGAACTTACAAAGAAAAAAAGAGGATTCAAATAAGTAAAAACAGCCTGAGCAGGCGGTGGTGCAGTAGATAAGAGTGTTGGACCGGGACACAGGACCCACGTTCGAAATTCTGAGGTCGCCCAGCTTGAGTGCGGGATCATATATAGATATCGCCCCATGGTCACTGGCTTGAGCCCAAAGGTGCTGGCTTGAAGCCCAAGGTTGCTGGCTGAAGCCCATGGTTATTGGCTTGAGCAAGGGGTCACTGGCTTGGCTGTAGTCCCCCCAGTCAAGGCACATATGAGAAAGCAATCGATGAACAACTAAGGTGCCACAGTGAAGAATTGATGCTTCTCATCTCTCTCCCTTCCTGTTTGTCTGTCCCTATCTGTCCCTCTGATTCTCTTTCTGTCTCTGTCAAAAATAAATAAAAATAAATAAATAAATAAAATAAGGAAAATCAGAAACGAGAGAGATGTTACAACTGATACCATAGAAATATAAAGATCATAAGAGACTACTATGAACAAGTATATGCCAAGAAATTGGACAACCTATAAAAAAAAGAAAAAGTTCCCAGAAACATACAACATACCAAGATTAAATCACAAAAAAATAGAAAATTTAAACAGACCAATTTCTGTAAAGGAGATTGAATCAGTAATCAAAAACCTCACAACAAATAAAAGTCTAGGACCAGATGGCTTCACTGGTGAATTCTATCAAACATGCAAGGAAGAATTAATATCAGTGCTTCTCACACTCTTCCAAAAAGCAGGAGAGGACCTTTTCAAACTCATTTTACAGGGCCAGAATTACACTGACACCAAAAGCAGACAAGAATACTACAAGAAAATAAAATGACAGGTCAATATCACTGATAAACATAGATGAAAAAATATTTTAAAAGTATTAGCAATCGATTTCAACACTACATTAAAAAATCATACACCATGAAGAAGTAGGATTAAATCCAGGGATACAAAGTTGGTCCAACATCTGCAAAACAATCAATGTAATAAACCACATTAACAAAATGAAGGATAAAAATCATATGAACGTTCCACTAGATACCAAAAAAGCATTTGAAAAACTTAATATCCATTTATGATATTAATAAAAACTTTCAACAAGTGGATATAAAGGTAATGCCCCTCAACATAATAAAGACCATATATAATAAGCTGACAGTTAATATCATACTTAACAGTGAAAAGCTGAAAGCTTTTACTCTTTTAAAACCAGGAATACAAAAAGCATGTCCACTCCTGCCATTTTTATTCAACATAGTATTGGAAGTCCTAGTTAGGACAATTAGGCCAGAAAAAGAAACAAAAGCACCGAAGTGGAAAGGAAGAAGTAAAACTATTTTCAGGTGACATAATATTATATGCAGGAAATCCTAAAAATCCACTAAAGAAACTGTTAGAATAGATATGTAAATTAAGTAAAACTGCAGGAATACAAAGTCAATATATAAAAGTCAGTTGCAGTTCTATATATTAATGATGAACTATAAGAAAGAAAAATTATAAAAGCAATCCCATTTGCAATTACTTCAAAGAGTAAAATATACAGAAATAAATTCAATCAAGGAAGTGAAAGAAGTGTACATTGAAAACTTTAAGACATTGATAAAAGTAATTGAAGATAGATAAATGGAAAGATACTCTGTGCTCATAAATATGAAGAAATAACATTTTGAAAATGTTTATACCATGCACAGCAATTTACCGATTCAATTCAACCTCTATCAAAATTCCAATGGCATCTTCCACAGAAATAGAACAATCTTAGAAAAGAACAATCCTAAAATGTATATGGAACCACAAAATCCTCAAAAGTCAAAGCAATCTAAAGAAAAAACAGAGCTGGGCTCTGGCCGATTGGCTCAGTGCAAGAGTGTTGGCCTGGCATGTGGTTGTCCCAGGTTCAATTCCCCGCCAGGGCACACAGGAGAAGTGCCCATCTGCTTCTCCACCCTTCCCCCTCTCCTTTCTCTCTCTCTCTCTCTTGCCTTCCTGCAGTCAAGGCTCCATTGGAGCAAAGTTGGCCTAGGCACTGAGCATGGCTACATGGCCTCCGCCTTGGGCACTAGAATGGCTCTGGTTGGAATGGAGCAAAGCCCCAGATGGGCAGAGCATCACCCCCAAGCGGGCATGCCAGGTGGATCCCAGTCAGGCGCATGTGGGAGTCTGTCTCTGTGCCTTCCCGCTTCTCACTTCAGAAAAATACCAAAAAAAACCCCACAAAAAAACCCACACACAAAAATAACAACAACAAAGCTGGAGCATCACACTTCCTGATTTCAAACCATATTACAAAGTTACAGTAATCAAAAGAGTGTAGTATTGGCATAGAAACAAATACATAGATCAATAGAACAGAATAGTTTACCTAGGAATAAACTTATGCATATATAGCCAATTAATTTATGACAAAGGAGCCAAGGATATACAATAGAAAAAAGACAGTCTTATTTTATTTTATTTGGTATTTTTCTGGAGTGAGAAGCGGGAAGGCAGAGAGACAGACTCCCGCATGTGCCGGACCGGGATCCACCTGGCATGCCCACCAGGGGGCAATACTCTGCCTATCCGGGCCATTGCTTTGTTGCAACCACAGCCATTCTAGCGCCTGAGGCGGAGGCCACGGAGCCATCCTCAGCACTCGGGCCAACTTTGCTCCAGTGGAGCCTTGGCTGCGGGAGGGGAAGAGAGATAGAAAGTAGAGGGGGAAGGATAGAGAAGCAGTTGGGTGCTTCTCCTATGTGCCCTGGCTGGGAATCGAACCTGGGACTTCCACACACCAGGCTGACACTCTACTGCTGAGCAACCGGCCAGGGCAACAGTCACTTTAATGTATGGTTTTGGGAAAACTGGACAACCACATGCAAAAGAGTGAAATTCAATCACTATCTTATACTATACACAAAAATCAACTGAAAGGCCTGACCTGTGGTGGCACAGTGAATAAAGCATCGACCTGGAAATGCTGAGGTCGCCGGTTCGAAACCCTGGGCTTGCCTGGTCAAGGCACATATGGGAGTTGATGCTTCCAGCTCCTCCCCACCTTCTCTCTCTGTCTCTCTCTCCTCTCTCTCTGTCTCTCTGTCTCTCTCTCTCTCTCTCTCTCTCCCTCTCTCTCTCCTCTCTAAAATGAATAAATAAAATAAAAATTAAAAAAAAATCACTGAAAATGGCCTAAAGACTTGAATATAGAAACTGAAACCATTAAATTCCTAGGAAAAAACATAAAGGGTAAGCTCCTTGACACTGGGCTTAGCAATGATTTTTTGAATTTGACACCAAAAGCAAAGGCAGCAAAAGCAAAAATAAACAAGTGGGACTACATCAAACTATATAGAAAAGCTTCTGCACAGTAATAAAAACCACCAATAAATTGAAAAGGCAATCTATGGAATGGGAGAAAATATTTGCAAATCATGTATATGATTGATTGATAACCAAAATATATAAACCCTGGCCAGGTACTTCAGTTAGAGCATCATCCCTGTTGATAAGCCAAAGTTTCAGGTTCAATCTCTAGTCAGGGCACATACAAGAATCAACCAATGAATGCATAAATAAGTGGAACATCAAATTGATTTTTCTTTCACTCACTAACTTTTCCTCTTCCTGTCTAAAAAAGTCAATCAATCAATAAAAAAAGAATACTGCATGGTATCACTGATATGTGAAATCTTTTAAAAAATTGTCAAATTCATAGAAAGAGCGAATAGAAAAATGGTTGACAAGGGCAATAGGGAGCGGTTGGTCAAAGGATACAGTCTTTTAGTTATAAGATAAGTAAGGCATGAGCATCTATGTGTAACATGGTGACTATGTTTGGTAACACTACGTCATAGCATTAAAATTTGATGAGAGTAAAATTTAAATGTTCTCACCAAAGGTATTTTTTAAAAATTTAAAATGTTTGGGCTGGCCTGTGGTGTATAGTGGATAGAGCATTGACCTGGAACGCTGAGGTCGCCAACTTGAAACCCTGGGCTTGCCCAGTCAAGGCACGTACAACAAGCAACAAGCAAGCAATGAACCAAAGTGAAGCAACTATGAGTTGATACTTCTTGCTCCCCCCACCCCTCTCTCTGTAAAATATATAAAAATCTTATAAAAAAAATTTAAAGCTCATGTTTGAACATTTATAAATTACTATTTCTCCTGGGGAATTATGATATATATCATATTAGTAATTCTGAAACGCAATATCTTCTAAATAAAATGCTTTTTATTCAAATAGGTCAATATTTGGTCATATAATCCTCCATAAACTATAACAGAAAAATAATTCATAAATTTACTTTTTCATAGATATGTGATGAAAAAGGAGCTCTGCAATAAATCTAATGGAAAGTGACCTAAAAGGGTAATCTGATCATAAATTCCTAACTGGTCATGGTGGGTAGTCAGGCCTCAGGTCTGTAGCTTTCCAAGTGAAAGATTACGTTCTCCTTAAATTCTGCCTATCATTCTCATGCATTTAGGTTGACATGCCCTTGAAATGCCAGACCCCTGGGAGGGATAACCACCCTCAAGCGAGCACATGACCTTGCTAACTATCCTAGAATCCAATCATAGAGATTAGCCTGCCTTGCTTTCTCCCACATTCATGTAATGTTCCTTATGTTCCCTCCTTAATTTCAAATGCATAAAGGAAACTGCAAATTGTCATTTTGGGAAGCATTTTCCTCAGTCTGTTGAGATTTTGCTTCAAGGCGTGTCCTCTGTTTAGCTCAAATGAACTCTCATAAAAATTTTCTACAGGTTTGGACGTTCTTACATCAACACATGCTTTATATACTTTTACATGGTTACTTACTTTAATAAGTAATGCTTCATTTGTAGCTTCTATAACTTCATTCCTGTCTTGGACTTGCTGATGCAAACTGCTCACAGTGTCCTGAGCTTCTTCTAATTCCAATTTTGCCTTCTCTAACTGTTCATTTAGTTGCTGAATGGAAGACTTTTGAGAGTCAGCAGAAATCTTCCACTTTGCATGGTTCTCCTGATGGGAAATCATCTATATAGCCCCAAAGTTGAAAAGGTAAAAAAAGAAAATAGGATGGGGTTGGTTTCAATAACTTTCTAATACTTTTTTCACTTCCACTTAAATGAAAGTAAATTATTTTTAAATACAAACATCTGATTTCTCAACATACAACATACTAGAGGAAAAAGGGAGGAGAAGGAACCTATAGTCTTAAATTTAATTAAGAACAGTTAACCAAATATACTGAACTGTTTTTGGATCCTGACTTGAAAAAAATCGCCTATAAAGCATTTTTGTGACAACTGGGGAAATGTGAACAAAGACTGGAGAGTTGATGATATTAAGGAATTGCTGTTGAGCCTGGCTGGTTGGCTCAGTGGTAGAGTGTCAATCTGGCATGTGGAAGTCCCGGATTCAATTTCCAGTCAGGGCACACAGGAGAAGTGACCATCTGCTTCTCTTCACCTCCACCTCCCTCCTACTTCCCCTCTTACAGCCATGGCTCAATTAATTCAAATACATTGGCCCCGGGCACCGAGGATAGCTCCATAAAGCCTCTGCTTCAGGTGCTAAAAATAGCTCAGTTGCGAGCATGTCCCCAGATGGGCAGAGCATCAATCCCAGACAGGGGATGCCAGGTGGATCCCAGTCAGGGCGCATGCAGGAGTCTGTCTCTCTATCCCCACTCCTCTCACTTGGAAAAAATAAATAAATAAAATTAATAAAAAAAGGAATTACTGTCAATTTTTGTGTAATAATGATATTCAAGTTATATATATATTTTTAAGAAACCCTTATCTTTTAGAGATTGTTATTGAAATGTTTACTGATGAAACAATATCAAGGATTTGCTTCTAAATAACATGTGATATGTGGAGGGTGGAAGGAAAGTGAGTGAGGTTAAAGGTACAGTGACCACCATACTTCCCAGTTTACCTATAACTATCTAGGTTTTATGCCTTGGTATCCTGGTTAGTTGGTAACATCCTTTTTCATTCTCAAAGGTATTCCCTTTTAGATAAAAGAAATGGTCAACAAACTTACAATTGAAATCAAATTGGCCAAGAGTTGTTAATCATTGAAGTGAATAATAAAGATGGGAGGATTTTTATCATTCTCTCTACTTATGAATATATTTAAAATTTTGCACAGTAAATTTTTAAAGATTTCACTGTCATAAAAAAAATCAGTTCTGCCCTGGCTAGTGGCTCAGTGGACAGAGCGTTGGCCTGGGATGGACATCCCAGTTTCGACTTCCAGTCAGGGCACACATGAGAAGCAACCATTTATTTCTCCCCCTTCTTTCTCTCTTCCTATCCCACAGGCAGTGGCTTAATTGGTTGAGTATGGTCTTCAGTGCTGAGGAAAGATCCAATGGAGTGTATCAAGCCTCTGGCGCTAAAAATAGCTCTGTACTTAAGCACTGGCCCCTGATGGGGACCACCAGATGGATCCCAATTGGGATGCATGTGGGAGTCTGCCTCACTATCTCCCCTCCTCTCACTTAAATCAGTTTTGCAATTATTATTGAGTTTTCTGACAATTCTGAAATTTGCATTTTAAGGAATGCTTTTATTTATTTATTTATTTTTAATTTTTTTGTATTTTTCTGAAATGAGAAGCAGGGAGGCAGAGAGACAGACTCCCGCATGTGCCCAACTGAGATCCATCCAGCAAACCCACTAGGGGGCAACGCTCTGCCCATCTGGGCCATTGCTTCATTGCAACCAGAGCCATTCTAGCGCCTGAGTCCGGTGAAGGCCATGGAATCATCCTCAGTGCCCGGGACAACTTTGCTCCCATGGAGCCCTGGCTGATAGAGAGAAAAGAGAGGGGGAAAGTGGAGAAGCAGATGGGAGCTTCTCCTGTGTGCCCTGGCCGGGAATCGAACCTGGGACTTCCACACAAAGGGCTGAGGCTCTACCACTGAGCCAACTGGGCAAGGCAAGGAATGCTTTTAAAACTTATTGATCCCTTTTTCTAAATCTGTTACTTTAATGACATACTCTCTCATTTTTATATTCAAATAATATACACACTTTAAAAATAAATCTTTATTAGGTACCAAAAAAGAAAAAAAATTACATATTTTTATTAGCATGCAAGTACAGTGTGTCTGTAAAGTCATGGTGCACTTTTGACCGGTCACAGGAAAGCAACAAGAGACGATAGAAATGTGAAATCTGCACCAATTAAAAGGAAAACTCCCAGTTTCATACTATTCAGTGCAGTTTGATGTGGGCTCACGCACAGATTTTTTAGGGCTCCTTAGGTAGCTATCCCGTATAGCCTCTACAGACTCGTCACTGACTGATGGCCTACCAGAATGGGGTTTCTCCACCAAACTGCCGGTTTCCTTCAACTGCTTATCCCACCTAGTAATGTTATTCCTATGTGGTGGCACTTCATTATAAATGCACCAATATTCACATTGCACTTTGGTCACGGATTCGAATTTAGCGAGCCATAGAACACACTGAACTTTCCTCTGTACCGTCCACATCTCAACTGGCATGGCCCTGGGCTGCTCCGCTGTATACACGGTGTTCCGTCATCATCTGTGCATGCTGCCACATCATCCTACAGAAACTAGGAGGGTTTTCCTTTTATTTGGTGCAGATTGCACATTTCTATCGTCTTTTGTTGCTTTCCTGTGACCGGTCAAAAGTGCACCATGACTTTACAGACACACTGTATTTAATTACTCTGACTTGAAGATCCTTATTTATGAACAGCAATGGCATTTTATTTTATTTATTATACTTTTTCCTCTCCTTAAAGGCTTCATTAAAAGTTTTTGAAAGTTCACTTATCTTCATGACTGTGTTCAGAGAGACTCCAGGTATGTCAGCAGATTCATCATCAGTCCACCTCATAAGCACTTTGTAACTTTTTACAATGTTGAAGCCAAAAGTACACTGCAACTTGGGTAAACAGATAGGGCAAAAATTTAGGGGCTGCTAGTCAGCTTCTTCCAAGTGGCTGGAGCCTTGCGTTAAGCATGTAAGCCACAAGTAATGTTGAAGTCCAGATGTGTGTCCAATTTCATGGGTTAAAGACGTACAGGATTGACGCAGCAAACACAAGGCACTTCAGGAATGTAATAGTTATCAAAAGTTGAGCAGTCACTTGAAGATGTTTTCTGCAGCTCTTCACTTAGCCTGCATAGCATGAGCTATAAAAAAAACTGCCATACCCGGCAAAGGTGAATATACTATACCATCTGTCAAAGAGGCCTGTCCAAAGACAAAATTCCAGAAGTTTTTTTGAGTAAAGATCAATCATTGTTATTCCCATAACACAGAAGGCATCTTCAGGTTTCTTCTTCTTTAAGAACTTTGAATATGCCCTTCATGTCTTCTAGGTTCTTTGTGTTATCATTGACTCTAAAGGAATACCTCATGCAGAGACAGGAACTGATTCTAGGAATTTTACTGTCAAGACATAGAAAATGTTGCACAGTAGCTCTTGAGCCATTTAATAGATTCTTTATTGATAATTCTGGTCTTTCTAAGAGATCCAATGCACTGTATATAAACACTGTGTTTCTCTATAGATTTTCTTTAAGGATCACTGAAAGTGTTCCAAGTCTTGCAGAGTCCTCAATGGGAGGAGATCCAATCTAACTGAAATGCAAGGTAATGGTCTAACCCAGTGGTCCCCAACCTTTTTTGGGCCACGGACCGGTTTAATGTCAGAAAATATTTTCACGGACCGGCCTTTAGGGTGGGATGGATAAATGTATCACGTGACCGAGACAAGCGTCAAGAGTGAGTCTTAGACAGATGCAACAGAGGGAATCTGGTCATTTTTTAAAAATAAAACATCATTCAGACTTAAATATAAATAAAACAAAAATAATGTAAATTATTTGTTCTTTCTCTGCGGACCGGTACCAAATGGCCCATGGACTGGTACCGGTCCGCGGCCCGGGGGTTGGGGACCACTGGTCTTAAGAGATCACTGTACTGCTGGAAGACTGTTCATCCAACACTGTTTCCCACATCTCACTTCTCATACTGTGATACAATTGTTGGGTTCTTTGAGATGAGAGATGTTTTTAGTGTCTGTTCAGAGTGCTATACTGTTTGCATAATGAGAGGTCGCTTTCATTCACATCATGTTACTATGTAGTGTTTTCATTTTTCTTTTGAATGGGTCTAACAGCTGTCCTACCATGAGGCTTACAAGAAAGAGCATAGTAGGCCTAGTCAGAGAAGTGGTGTACTCAGTACCTTCACCCTGGACAGGCCTCAACACCACCCTTGATGGCTTCTGTACGCATGCCTATGTTATGTATTTTTATGTCATACATAAAAAAATTAGTACCAAATATTACATAGCAATCTGGGACTAATTTTTATAATTCATTTTATGTACTATCTGCTTATAAATAATTCAAGGTTGCTTACAAAACTAAAAGTAAAAAAATGGATAATTAAAAATGAAAGTAGAATAGAGATTATATAATAAAAGTATAATGAATAATCACTAGCAAACACTTAAGATGGACTAATTATTACTGATGGTCATTAAGTTGAGCAGCTAATATCATTTAATAAATATGCCCAGTCCAAGAGCAGTCACACTTGTCTCTAAAGATCAAAGATTCTAATCTCTTGGATTCAGTTTTGCAAGCATGTTTTGTTTGACAAATACAATGTTTTCAGAGACCTGAATCTAAATGCATTGAAGCAAGACATGGTGACCACAAGCTCAACCAATTCTTTACAATGATGTTGCCAAACTCCCTTGAAAGGTGTTTAATATAAATGTATTTATTTGCAAGCCTTGCTATATTGAAGTGTTTTATTAGAGCTTCATAAATAGTTTATTTACATCTTATACATAAATTTTAGATAATATCTTCAGATGAAGTTTTTATAAAGACAAGAAATGCTATTTTAATTGATAATATTGCCCATTTCTATAAAGGCTCAGACATAATAATAAATAAAAAACAAAGTATCAGGTTCTGGTATTGCCTTTCTATCTAACTTAGTATCAGAAAAAATGGTTAGAAATTACAAAGCATTTTAGATTCATATCACATGAAATTGCTTATTTGGGATCTTAAATATTCCAGTTAGTTTTGGCAAGTGTGATTTTATAACCAGTAATAATGATGATGATGATGAAGATGATGAAGAACAATGCTCTGGTATAAGAATTTTAATTATATTACTTCATTTAATCTTCAATACAGCTCTGTGAGATAGATACCATTATTATATCTATTTTAGACACAGATGTTAATTGCCCAAGGTCACATATAAGTGCTAAATGATGACTTGAATTTGCACCAGGCTGCCTGGCTCAAGAATTCAGGCTGTTAACCCTGCAGTACATAGTTCACTGGATATAAGGAAAAGTTATATGTTTAAGCTACTAGAAGTAAAAAACAGTATGTTATTCTATTAAGGACATTTAAGAGCTAGATTTATACTTTTGTCCAGATAGGTAATCCACTTCAGCAGAAAGTAATGGTACAAAATAAATTTTTCTTTACCTCCAGATGATAAGCTTCTTTGAGAGAGTCTACTTCTGCTGACAATTTCTGGATTTCGGCTTGCATTCTTACTTCTAAATGAGCTTCACGAACTTGAGAAACCCCCAATTCTTCAGCTAAATGGTTTCCATGAGCTTCCTTAAAAATGACATATTAAGTAAAGGCTATATGATGTATTTGTTTACTATAGCTAAGCCAATCCAGTGCATTTATGGAAGTACTTTAATCTTTTATAATATTATAAACATTCATATACTAAGTTCACTTACTAAAAGGTACAGTTTAAAATCTAGGCATTTTAAAGACTACTAATGGGAGTATATAAGTATATGGGTTGTTTTTATAAATTTATTAATCAATGTTTTCTATAAAACAAACTAATAACCACAGTATGCCGAACTTTGGCAGATAATAGTTTATTCTTAGGTATGCCCATGCAGTTTTGTTTACCAGAAGTGCTACTTGCTTATCAAGTCAGTTGTGTATTTATCCAAACTATTTATGCTAGTTGTGCTTGTGACTGTAATAATGTAATTTTATTATACACGATTAACAATGATAATATATGCATGTGAAAAGAAAGTTTTTATATGAAAACTAAGTTATATGCTTTGAAACTACTCAATGAATGAATCACAAACTTTTTAAAATTAATTTGAGAGAGAGAATAGAGGGGGGAGAGGGAAAGGGGAAGGAAGGGGAAAAGGGAGGAAGGGGAGGGCAAAAGGGGGGAGAAGGGGAGAGAGAGAAAATCACAAACTTTTGCCACCCACATAGAAGCAGTCAAGATATTTGCAAAATATTGTGGAAAATCCCACAAAAAATATAAGAGATACTATACTGTTTAATTTTCAAAAGTTCTTTAATTCTTCCACTTTTTTTTTCCAATTTTTCATTTACAGTTGACATTCAGTCTTGTTTTACATCAGTTTCAGGGGTATACCATAGTGGTTAGATAGACATTCATATAATTTACAAAGTGATCCTCTCTACCCACCTAGCACCATACATAATTATTATAATATTACTGGCCATATTCCCTATGCTGTACTTTACATCCTGTGACTATTTTGTAACTACAAATACGTACTTCTTAATCCCTTCACCTTATTCACTTAGTCCCCAAAACTTCCTCCCCTCTGGCAATCACCAGTCTATTTTCTCTATCTATGACTGTTTTTATCTTGTTTGTTCACTTATTTTTGTTCTTTATTATTTTTTCAAACTAAAAGAGAAAGTTTATTTAGAAAGTTACAGAGGTAGAAGTGAGCCATGGAAGAAGTGGGCCTAGAAAACAAGTAACAGAGGCAAAAGAAGGGCCGCTGGAGCTTAGGGGAAAGAGACAAGAAAATGTGCCTGGAGAAAGGAGGCAGGGAAGGTGCTGGTGTGCTCCACAGAGAGAGCCACCTATTGTGTTCTTTAGATTCCATATATAAGTGAAATCATATGTTACTTGTCTCTCCCTGTCTCTTCTTCCACTTTAGAGAAACCAAAATTGGAAACCACAGATGATGGAATATGACTATTGTGTGTGTAAGAAAGACCAGGTGGAATTATAATCAAATAACCCTACCCATACACAAAGAACCAAGACTTGGTCCACATTAAAGATTAACACATGAGTGTATATTTAGAGTTTGGGGTTAAAATATAATATTTTACATTGTCATTTTTAAATTATTCCCCACATTCACTCTTTTTTTTTTTTGCTTAATTGAGCTTATCAGAAAAATTAATTATATTATACTTAGATACAATTGATAAGAAATGAGATAAAAGTAGATAGCTTTCCTTCTGAGAGATTTCTCAAATACCTTATTATTTTAATAAAAATTCCCTAACTATTCTTTATTAGTCTAACCATCCAGAAATGTGAATTTAAAAAGTGTTAGGTTAACCAAAATTAGACATAGAAATACTTTAACTCAATTCATATATTGAATTATGTAGTAACCATCATTGAAAAAAAAAATCACAGGAACTTTACTAGAACACTAAAAAATATAGCCCTGGCCGGTTGGCTCAGTGGTAGAGCGTCGGCCTGGCGTGCAGAAGTCCCGGGTTCGATTCCCAGCTAGGGCACACAGGAGAAGCGCCCATCTGCTTCTCCACCCCTCCCCCTCTCCTTCCTCTCTGTCTCTCTCTTCCCCTCCCGCAGCTGAGGCTCCATTGGAGCAAAGATGGCCCAGGCGCTGGGGATGGCTCCTTGGCCTCTGCCCCGGGCGCTGGAGTGGCTCTGGTCGTGACAAATCGTCGCCCCCTGGTGGGCGTGCCGGGTGGATCCCGGTCGGGCGCATGCGGGAGTCTGTCTGACTGTCTCTCCCCGTTTCTAGCTTCAGAAAAATACAAAAAAAAAAAATATATATATATATATATATATATTATTTTTCTCAAAGTCTAAGTAATTAACTGAAGTGTACCAATATAAATATTTTAAGCTATGTTGTTAATCTTCTACCAAATATTGTGCAAATAAAATTTATATTAGGGCTTTTGCTTTTTAAAAAAATTGCTCTCCAATTGCTCTGGACTGAAGGTTTAATAACAGTTATAAATTTAAATCATCAGTTTTAACTTGGAAAAGTGGCTACGAATGTAAAAACTTTCACTAAAAAAATATTACTTTTTCTTCAAAGTGATGCTTAAACTCACCTGAAAGTCTAAAAGTGCTTTATAACTAAATTTATTAAAAACTAATTAGAGTGGCCAAAACTAAGTTCTGAGGAACTTCCTAGTTATATTACAAAGCTATGGTAAGTATAACATTTTTCATTCTAAATAACATAATATAAAATTTACCACTTTAAGCCCTGGCTGGTTGGCTCAGCATTAGAGCATCGGCCAGGAGTGTGGAAATCCTGGGTTCGATTCCTGGTCAGGGCACACAGGAGAAGCGCCCATCTGCTTCTCCACCCTTCCTCCTCTCCTTCCTCTCTGTCTCTCTCTTCCCCTTCCACAGCCAAGGCTCCACTGGAGCAAGAGTTGGCCCGGGTGCTGAGGCACTATAATGCCTCAGGCACTATAATGGCTCTGGCCGCAAAGGAGCAATGCCTAAGATGGGCAGAGCATCACCCCCTGGTAGGCATGCCGGGTGGATCCCAGTCGGGCACATGCGAGAGTGTCTGACTGCTTCCCACTTCTAACTTTGGAAAAGTACAAAAAAAAAAAATTTACAATTTTTAAGTGTACACATCATTGGCATTAAGTACGTTCACATAGTTGTACAACACTAACTTCTGCAAGAACTGTATTCTACAGTTCAAAAAAGTGAATGGCAAAATTTTTAAGATTTTCAATAAGGTAAAATAGGGATTACCTTCTCTTTAGAGAGTTGCTTTAGTTCCTCCAGTTCACTTGAGAGCTTTTCTATTTCTCTCTGTGCTTGGATTTGTTGACGACGAGCCTCCACCAATTCTGCATGGGAGTTCTGCAACTGCTCCCGGGTTAGCCTCAATTCTTGCTCCAAATCTATGGCCTCCTTATACTGAGTTGCAATGTATTGTTCTTGCTCTTTCACAACCTGAAATATACAAGATATTTATAAGTTTCAAAATAAAATGATAGATAACCTATTTATTTTGATTTCTCTTTTAATAAGTGACTCTCCCCCCCAACTAAATCTCTATAAAATTTAACATACAAAGAATATCATTCACTGTGAAACTGATATTTAGAAAACGGTTGCTTTTCTTTTCTTTTTTTCTTTTTTTTAAGTGAGAAGAGGGGAGATGGTGAGGTGAGAAGAGGGGAGATCGTGAGAGACTCCCACATGCGCCCTGATCGGGATCCCTCAGCAACCCCCATCTGGGGCTAATGCTGAAATCATCTGAGCTATCCCTAGTGCCTGAGGTCAAGGCTCAGACCAACTGAGCTATCCTCAGAGCCTGGGGCTGGTGCTCAAACCAATCAAGCCACTGGTTGCAAGAGGGGAAGAGGGAGGAGTGGGAAAGAGAGGAGGGAAAGAGGAAGGAGGAGAGAAGCAGATGGTCGCTTCTGTGTGCCCTGACCAGGAATTGAAACTGGATATCCATATGCTGGGCCAATGCTCTATCCACTGAAAAAACTGGCCAGGGCCTTTTTTCTTTTTTAAAATAATTTTTTTTTTTTTTTTTTTTTTTTTTTTTTTTACAGAGGCAGAGATAGACAGGGACAGACAGACAGGAACGGAGAGAGATGAGAAGCATCAATCATCAGTTTCTCGTTGCGCGTTGCGACTTCTTAGTTGTTCATTGATTGTTTTCTCACATGTGCCTTGACCGTGGGCCTTCAGCAGACCGAGTAACCCCCTGCTGGAGCCAGTGACCTTGGGTCCAAGCTGGTGAGCTCTTTGCTCAAGCCAGATGAGCCCGCGCTCAAGCTGGCGACCTCGGGGTCTTGAACCTGGGTCCTTCCGCATCCCAGTCCGACGCTCTATCCACTGCGCCACCACCTGGTCAGGCCCTTTTTTCTTTTTTAATGACAAGAAAATGACAAAATATAATAATATAATATAATATAATATAATATAATATAATATAATATAATAAATAATATATAATATAATAAATCTGGGAATCACTGGTATATTTTGCACAACTTTAATATGCAAGATATATAATCCATTATCATTGAGTATAATACAACAGAACACATAATAATATAAAGAGAAAAAAGAAGTTAATATTTGATTATTCAAGTCAAAGATGAAGAATATATTGGCATAAATGACCAAAACCCACCATTAATTCACACAGTTGGATTAAAGTCATGACCTTATTCCCTGTGAAAGTAAAATATGTCCCTGCCTGGCCGGCTGGCTCAGTGGATAGAGCATCAGCCGGCGTGAGGATGTCCTGGGTTCAATCTCTTGGTCAGAGCACACATGAGAAGCAACTATCTACTTCTCTTCCTCTCCCTCTCCCCCTTCCCTCTCTCTTCCCCTTTCATAGCCAATGGCTCAACTGGTTTGAGCATCAGCCTCAGGCGCTGAGGATAGCTCAGTTGATTTGGCCCCAGATAGGTTGCCAGGTAGATCCCGGTTAGGGCACATGTGGGAGTCTGTCTCTCTATCTTCCCTCCTGTCACTTAAAAAAAATAAATGCCACTGACATTGCTACTCTCTCTGAAATACTTTTATACTACTCAGTTAAGTCCCTAGTAAAGTATTGTTTCTTAGAGAAAAAAAATCAATGAAAAGTTAGTTCTAAATTTGCTTGGTTAGGTGAGAGGTAATGACACTTGACTTTAGGGCTGATAAGAAGAAAAGAAACCTGTACAAATCAATAGGACCTTGATGTCCCAGGTCCAACCCTGTTGTATGTCAATATAAATCTCAGGTAAATATTTTTCCCATCCATGTTAGGGAACATGAAATGACTGGGCCAATAATAATTTTTCCCCCACTGGGGCCCACATTTGCTTTCAGGGACCCTGCTTGATGTATGTATGTAATTCAACTAATATTTATTCAGGCTTACTATATGATATGTACTGTTCTAGGTGTTGATATAAGAGTGACCAAAGGAGAAAAAGTAGTCACCCTTATGGAGTTTACATTCTACTAGAGGAGACAGATAATCTGCTGGTCAGATACAATAAAGAGCAATATAGCCCTGCCAGGTAGCTCAGTTCGTCAGAGTGTCATCCTAATATGCCAAGGTTGCAGGTTGAATCCTGGTCAGGGCACATACAAGAATCAGCCAATGAATGTATAAGTGGAACAACAAGTCTTCCCTTTCCCATTCCTTTCTAAAATCAACTTTAAAAAAACACACAACTTTTTTTTTCCCTCCTGCAGCCAGTGGCTCAACTGGTTTGACTGTCAGCCCAGGATAGCTCGTTGGTCCAAGTGTCAGCTTCAGGTGCTAAAAATAGCTTGGTTGATTTGAGTATCAGCCCCAGAAAGAGGTAGCCAGGTGGATCCTGGTCAGGACCACATGTAGGACTCTATCTCACTACTCCCCTTCTCTCACATTAAAAAAAAAAAAAAAAGAAGAAGCAATTTTAGTTTTTAAAAAACAAGTGAGGCCCTGTCCGGTTGGCTCAGTGGTAGAGCGTCGGCCTGGCGTGCAGGGGACCCGGGTTCGATTCCCGGCCAGGGCACACAGGAGAAGCGCCCATTTGCTTCTCCCCCCCCCCCCTCCTTCCTCTCTGTCTCTCTCTTCCCCTCCCGCAGCCAAGGCTCCATTGGAGCAAAGATGGCCCGGGTGCTGGGGATGGCTCCTTGGCCTCTGCCCCAGGCGCTAGAGTGGCTCTGGTCGCGGCAGAGCATCGCCCCCTGGTGGGCTGAGCATCGCCCCTGGTGGGCGTGCAGGGTGGATCCCGGTCGGGCGCATGTGGGAGTCTGTCTGACTGTCTCTCCCCGTTTCCAGCTTCAGAAAAATACAAAGAAAAAAAACAAAAAAAAACAAAACAAAAAAACAAGTGAAATGGGTTCATGATTCAACACACATGCAACTGATGATACGTCATCTGGCAACTCATAAGAACATCAGAATAAAATAATAAGATCCAAGAAAGCAATAGGTATTAGCCCAAATAATTAGCCTAAAAATGTTTATTACACAGTTTCTAAAAACTACTACCAACCAGTTTAGAACATAAAGATTTATATAAAGCTCTTGCTTACACTTTCCATTTCTTTCATCTTTTGCTGTGTTCGTTCAGTTTCTTTTTTCAGTTGACTGATCTCCTGTTCATTTTGTAGTGTTACAAATTCTTTTTCTCGGAGCTGTTCTTTGGCATTTTGCAATTTTTCATTCAAACTTTCTATCTGAATTTTAAACAGAACAATTTTAATGTAACTACAAGAAAAATTATTCTTTAATCATAACTGCAATCAAGTAAGTCAAGCATTAAACACATATATCTAAAATATAAAAATATAAAAATGTGTCTTTAAGACAACTGTAATTTAGACAAAAAATCAGAATTCTTGTGCCTAGTATATATGTATACGTAAAATATGAAAAAAAGATAAAGGTCTCAATCATATTTGTAGAAAATTAGGAAATATGTGCATGACGTTAAAAATATAGTTAATGAAAAAGTTCCCTTCTTAATGTGTTAATTTCTTAGTCACAACCAGTTAACAGTATTTTTCGCTCCATAAGACACACTTTTTTCCCCGCAAAAGTGGAGGGGAAAATGCTTGTGCGTCTTATAGAAGCACAAAATATGGTATTTTATTAAATATTTTAACACACCACTTGGTTCAGAATATTTTTTTTTCTTATTTTCCTCCTTAAAACCCTAGGTGTGTCTTATGGTCAGGTGCATCTTTATGGAGCGAAAAATACAGTACTTACAAATCCTTCCAGGTATTTTTTCTTCAGAGATATTTTATATATATATTCAGACAGGCACACATTATGATAAGTATGTGGACACAATAATCCAAGAAAAACTATATTCAGGCCCTGGCCGGTTGGCTCGGCGTGCGGGGGACCCGGGTTCGATTCCCGGCCAGGGCACATAGGAGAGGCGCCCATTTGCTTCTCCAATCCCCCCCCTTCCTCTCTGTCTCTCTCTTCCCCTCCCGCAGTCGGGGCTCCATTGGAGCAGGGATGGCCCGGGCGCTGGGGATGGCTCCTTGGCCTTTGCCCCAGGCGCTGGAGTGGCTCTGGTCGCGGTGGAGCGACGCCCCGGAGGGGCAGAGCATCGCCCCTGGTGGGCAGAGCGTCGCCCCTGGTGGGTATGCCGGGTGGATCCCGGTCGGGCGCGTGCGGGAGTCTGTCTGACTGTCTCGCCCTGTTTCCAGCTTCAGAGGGATGCAAAAAAAAAAAAGAAAAAAGAAAAAAAAAAAAAGAAAAACTATATTCAAAATAACATTAAGAAGCCTGACCAGGCCCTGGCCTGTTGGCTCAGTGGTAGATCGTCGGCCTGTTGTACAGGAGTCCTGGGTTTGATTCCCTGCCAGGGCACACAGGAGAAGCACCCATCTGCTTCTCCACCCCTCCCCCTTCTCCTTCCTCTGTCTCTCTCTTCCCCTCCCGCAGCCAAGGCTCCATTGGAGCAAAGTTGGCCCAGGTGCTGAGGATGGCTCTATGGCCTCTGCCTCAGGCGCTAGAATGGCTCTGGTTGCAACAGAGCAACGCCCCAGATGGGCAGAGCATCGCCCCCTGGTGGGCATGCCAGGTGGATCCCGGTCAGGTGCATGTGGGAATCTGTCTGACTGCCTCCCCGTTTCCAACTTCAGAAAATTACAAAAGAAAAAAGAAGCCTGACCAGGTGGTGGTGCAGTGAATAGAGCGTTGATGGAGGACACTGAAAACCCAGGCTCAAAACCTTTAGGTCATGGGCTTGAGCGTGGGCTCAGCAGTTTGCCGGTTTGAACGTGGAATCATAGACATGACCTCATGGTTGGTAGCTTAAAACCCAAGGTCACTTGCTTGAGCAAAGGGTCACTGGCTTGGCTGGATCCCCCATTTCCCCCGGGGTCAAGGCACATATGAGAAAGCAATCAACGGACAACTAAAGGACCATGACTACGAGTTGATGCTTCTCATCTCTTTCCTGTTTATCTCTGTCTCTGTCTCCATCTCTCTTTCTCTTGCTAAAAAACAAACGAACAGAAACCAAAGAAAAAAACATTAAGAGGGTAGTCACCAAGGGCTGAGGAGTGGAAGAAGTGTTGAAATGTTGAGCATAGGGTACCAAGTTTCAGTTATGAGTCAGTTCTAGAGATCTAATGACTCTAATTAGTAATACTGTATTGCATAGTTGAAATTTGCTAACAGAATAGATATTAAGTGCTGTCACCAAAATAAAAAACAAAGAAAAAACCCAAATGAGGAGAAGATATATTAATTAGCTTGACTGACGCAATTATTTCACAATGTATATGCACACCAAACATCACATTGCACACCTTAACTATATGTAATATTTATTTGTCAATTATATCTCAGCTAGGAGAAAATATTCAGAATAGAAAAAAATATATAAAGTAGCATGTATAAGATGATTAAAATTAAATAGTATTTTTATTATACACTGTATAGTCTATTTAAAAAGCCTTGTTATATTTATAATAGATGCTTACATTAAAGTAGTTATCTCTCTCTCTCTTTTTTTTTTTTGTATTTTTCTGAAGTGAGAAGCAGGAGGCAGAGAGACAGACTCCAGCATGTGCCCGACCAGGATCCACCCAGCATGCCCACCAGGGGGCGATGCTCTGCCCATCTGGGGCATTGCCCTGCTGCAGCCGGAGCCATTCTAGCGCCTGAGGTTGAGGTCATGGAGACATCCTCAGTGCCCAGGCCAACTTTTGCTCCAATGGAGCCTTGGCTGTGGGAGGGAAAGAGAGAGAGAGATAGAAAGTAGAGGGAGAAGGGTGGAGAAACAAATGGGCGCTTCTCCTGTGTGCCCCGACTGGGAATCAAACTGGAACTTCCACAAGCTATGCCAATGCTCTACCACTGAGCTACCTGGCCAGGGCCTAAAGTAGTTCTCTTTAAAGACAATTTAAAATATGTAATTTTTATAATTTACCTGTTTGTTGCATTCTTTAAGTTCCAATTCTGATTTCTCCAGTGTACCCTCTAATTTAATTATTTTCTGTTCCATTTCTCCCCTGTGCTCACGAATAGTCATATCCAAATGTGTAACCTAAATACAAAAGTAACATTAAACAATCATTCCGTTTTATTCTGATGTTTAAAACTATAGCTTGGAATATGTATTATAATATTTACAGTGGATATAACTGAAACAAACTCATCTCAAATAAATTATTAAAAATAATGGGAAAAATAATCTTTGCTTACTAACAATGGATCTTAAGCCCCATATATACTACAAATTTAAAGAAAAAATAGGTTCATAAGTGACAAAATGATTCAGACTTCATTTTATGCTCGATGAAAGCTGCTCAATACAATGTAGCAATAAAAATTGTAAAATGCAGCAAAAGCACTGTTTGGAGAAAAATTTATAGCACTAAATGAATGTATTAGAAAAAAAGAACGATCTAAAAATCAATCATCTAAACATCTGGAATAAATTAAATCCAAAGTAAGCAGAAGGAAATAAATAATATTACAGCAGAAATCAATGAAATTAAAATTAGAAAACCAATAGAGAAAATCAACAAAAGCTGGTTCTTTGAAAAAAAATCAATAAAATTAATAAGTATCTAGCCAAGCTAACTGAAGAAAAAAAAGAGGACACAAATTGCTAATATCAGAAATGAAAAAGAAGACACTACTATAAATCTCGTGGACATTAAAAAAACAAAGGAATAAAATAAACAACTCTCTGCCCATAAATTTAATAAAACTAAATGAAAAAGACCAATTACTTGAAAGACACAATCTGCCAAAACACACACAAGAAGATATGTCTATACTTATTAAAGATATTGAATCAATGATTAACAGCTTTCTAAAACAAAGCACTGGGCCCAGATGGGTTCACTGATAAATTTTTTCAAAGATTTAAGAAAAAAATGTAACAATTCTCCTGCCTGAACTGTGGTGGCACAGTGGATAAAGCATTGACCTGGAACAATGAGGCTGATAGTTCGATAACCTGGACTTGCCTGAGAAGCAACTATGAATTGATGTTTCCCGTGCCTCCTCCATCCCTTTCTCCCTCTCTCTCATTTCTCTAAAATTAATAAACAAAATCTTTAAAAAATATAGTAATTCTTTACAATCCCATTCCAAAGACAGAAACAGAGAAAACTCTTCCTAACTCATTCTGTGAGGCCAGCATTACCCTAACATCAAATAAGACAAAGACATTATTAGGAAAGGAAACTATAGATCAACATCTTTCATGAACATAACTGTAAGAATTCTCAACAAAATATGACCAAATCATACCCAACAAAGTAAAAGAAAAATTATATACCACAAGTGGGTTTATTTTATCAAAAGTTGGTTCAACATTTGAAAATCAATTAATGTAATCTATCACATCAACAGGCTAAAGAAAAAGTATTTGACAAAATCAAACATCCAATTATGATAAAGATTCTAAGCAAGCTAGGAATAGGGAGTACCTTCCTCAGCTTGATAAAAAAAAGTGTACAGAAAACCAATCAACAGCAAATATCATACTTAATGGTGAAAAGAACTCAAACCTTTCCCACTAAGATCAGATACATGGCAAAATTATTCCCTCTTTTCAACACTGTACTAGAAATCCTAGATAATACAACTAGACAAGTAAAGGAAATAAAAGGTATACATACTGGGAAGGAAGACATAAAATTGTCTTTGAAGAGAATATAATCATTTAGGTAGAAAAATCCAAAAGATTTGACAAAATTTTCTGGAACTAATAAGCAATCATAGCAGATATTAGGGTACCAGCTTACTACACAAAAGCAATGAACAAGAGGAATTTGAAATTAAAAACATGATATTTATATTAGCACCCACACAAAAAAATTACTTAGGGACAAATCAAATTATATAAAATCTATATAAGGAAAACTACAAAAATCCAATATAAGATATCAAAGAATTAAATGGAGAGTCAATGTTCATGAGTAGGAAGACTCAATATTGTCAAGATGTTACTTCTTCCCAACTTGATCTATAAATTCAAGGAAATATCAATCAAAATTCCAGCAAGTTATTTTGTGGATATCAACAAACTGATTCTAAAGTCTACAGGGAGAGGCAAAAGACCAAGAATAGCCAACACAATGTTGAAAGAGAATACCCAGCTTCAAGACTTACTACTACAAAGCTACACTAATCAAGACAGCGTGGTACTGGTAAAAAAAAGAAAAATTAGGTGACCAGATCAAGTCAATGGAACAGAAGAGAGAGCCTAGAAACAAATCCACATAAATACAGTCAACTGATCTTCGACAAAGGAGCAAAGGCAATACAATAGAGAAAAGATAGTCTTTATAATAAATGGCGCTGTATTAAGTGGAAAATATGGGGGGGGGGAGAACCTAGACACCGACATTACACCCTCCACAAAAATTAACAAAATGGATCTTAGACCAAAATGTAAAATGCAAACCTATAAAACTCCTAAAAGGTAACATACAAGAAAACCTAGATGACTTTGGGTGTGGGAAAATGGCTGGGGTTTATTTTAGACTGTGGTCCTGAGACAAGTCTTTTGTGTGGACTTTGGAACGCCGGGTCCTGCGAGGGCAGAATGCTGCCCTTGCAAGCACTAGAACTAGAAAAGACTGTTTAATGGAAAACAGTTGATCCTTATGGCCTTTTCTTACATACCTTAAAAAACATTAGTTAACTACCCTTCTATGCACCTGAACTCAAGCTCTGTTAATTTACCTAATGAGCAAAGAGACCAATAAATTTGATGAGGTTGCAGTGATCTGGGCTCTCAGTCCTAGAGGCTGGGAGTCCCCTGTACCCATCTTTCTCTCTATGTTGCGTCTTGCGTATGTTTTTTCTTCAGTCCTGCAGCGCCTTCCTTTCATGCATGCCCACAGCTGAGCTGGTCTTGGCACTCGGGTACAGCCATAACTTTTTAGATAAAACACCAAAGGCAGCCTGACCAGGCGGTGGCACAGTGGATAAAGTGTCAAACTGGGATGCTGAGAACCCAGGTTTGAAACCCTGAGGTTGCTGGTTTGAGTGAGGGCTCATCCAGCTTGAGCGCAGGCTAACTAACTTGAGCATGGGGTTGTTGGCTTGAGCGTGAGATCACAGACATGACCCCGAGATCACAGACATGACCCCATGGTTGCTGGCTTGAACCCAAGGTCACTGGCTTGGCTATAGCCCCCCAGTCAAGGCACATATGAGAAAGCAATCAATGAACAACTAAGGTGCTACAATGAAGAACTGATGCTTCTCATCTCTCTCCCTTCCTGTCTATCTGTCCCTATCAGTCTCTTTCTCTCTCTCTCTTTTTCTCTCTCTGTCTTGCTAGAAAAACAAAACCAAAAACACCAAAGGCACAGTCTGTGAAAGAAATAATTGATAAGCTGGACTTCATTTAAATGAAAAACTTTTACTCTGTGAAAGTTAATGTCAAAAGAATGAGAAGGAAAGCTACACACAGAGAGGAAATATTTGCAAAAGAAAAATCTAACAATCACACTACTTGGTATTTACCCAAAGGAATTAAAAACGTTAAATCCACACAGAAAGCTACACATGAATATTTATAGCAGATTTACAATTGCTAAAACTTGGAAGCAACCAAGACTGCCTTCAATAGGTGAGTGGATAAATAAGCTGCAGGACATCCAGAATATAGAATATTAGAGCTAAATAGAACTGTCAAGGTATGAAAAGACATGGAGGAACCTTAAATACATATTACCAGCTGAAGGAAAACAAGCTGAAAGAGATACAGACTAAGATTTAACTTTTGCATATGATATTCTGGAAAAGGCAAAACTATTGAGACAATAAAAAGATCAGTGTTTGCCAAGGTTAGGGAAAAAGAGGAAGGATGAATAGGTGGATCACAGAGGATTTTTGGTGTAGGGAAAATATACTGCTCACAAAAATTAGGGAATGTTTCAACATGCACTTTCAAGATTAGGGAACGTGCAGATACTCCGGTACTTTTATTTTGTATAATGCATTTTCACCAATAAAATAAAAGTTGGTTTTGCACCTCATTTGCATTATCGAATAACTTTCTTTGACTTGTTTGCTTTTCTGATGTTCTTGTTTAATAAAAAAATCAAATGCTTCTTTTTTTATCACTTCATATTCATTATGAAATATCCCCTAATTTTTGTGAGCAGTGTACTATAATGGTGAATAGCTATCATACATTTCTCTTACAGAATGTGCAATACCCAGAATAAACAGTAATGTAAACTCTAGCCTTTGGGAGATAATCAAGTATCAGCATAAATCCACAACTGTCAGAAATGTTCCACCTCTAGTGGAGAATGTTGATAATGAGGAATTTTGGGGGGCATTTGTGGGGGTAGGGGCTACATTAGAAATCTCTGTACCTTCTGCTTAAGCTTGCTGTGAACCTAAAACTACTCTAAAAAACAGTCTTCAAAAAAGATTCTAGTAAATAATGCCTTCTGAATGTTTTGCTCCTTCAACAAACATTAGCTTGAGCAAGTAACTCCTTTAATTCCATTTTTTCTGAAATACAATAATATGAGATCAAAAGGTTCAGATACTAAGCTAACCTTCATTCTCAAAAATCCACCTGCTATAAAAATAGCAAGATAAAGAAAGATAATATATTTCTAATTTTTCAAAAATATTTATGTGCTCAATAAAACAAATATGTTATAAAGATGTTCATTTACCAAAAGCATGACCTCTGAAACACTGATTGTATTTTAACAGAAAATTTTACTAAAATATAATTAAGAAAACCAACTTGAGCTGCTCTTTGCTTTAGCTCCCAATTTCTCTCCTTAAGTGCCTGATCCATTTCAAGGAGTTCTTGCTTTTTGTCTTCATTCTCCATCTTGCATTCTCTGAAATTTTACAAAGGAAAAAGATCAAAGCAAATAGAAATATTATAATTTTTAAAAATTAAGGCAACTGGATTACCTTTCCTATAAATTAAAAGTGATTATATATATGCAATTATTTCAGATTGAAAGGGCTCAAATTAAAGCAATAATATATAAGAAAATGCTTGATATCAACATAATTAGTTTAAATAGAGTGTTCTAAAAAGGTAAAAATTAACTTAAACTCTGCTACTATAGACAATTTAAGCTAAATGTTAAAGCACTCCCAGGGTATAAGATTGAATCAGTATAAAAATTTAAAAATTATATCCATATTTTTTCATCTATAAATCAAAAAGCATTTGAATGTCTTTTCTATACAAGACTATGAATTTATTACAACTGAATGAGGCATTATTGCATGGTTGGCATCCCTGATACCCACAGTTCAGTAAATGACCACTGTATTTCTCATGGGAATTTTACTCAAAATGATGCCTTACATATAATGATGTAACGAAGTTACCACAAAAATATTTTTATAAATATATATATTTTATAAATTCTCATCTTCCTAAAACACTTATATATAGTATAATCTTGCATTATAAAAATGCTTAGTACTTACACAATTTTAAGCTTTCTACCACTCTGAAGCCTGCGATCAGAGAATTTTAATTTGAACTCTAAATTCTCATGACAAAGGCTGAAAATATTATGTTGATCTTGAGAATTTTCAAATGATTTTCCAGTCTTAAATATGAAACAATAGTAAATAAAAGCACTGATTTAAAAAATAGATCTTGAACTTCTTTAATGAGCTGTTATTATTCTCCCAAAGTCAAAAGTTATAAAATACAACACTAATATTCTAAAAGTAATATGAAATGAATTCTAAAGATAACTCTAATTGCTACCAATGTGAATAACCAAGATTCCAAAATTCAACTACTAGACAGAATTTTAGATTTCATTTTTATTTCTTTTATCCATTCATTAACTTAACCATTTAGCAAATATTTATTGGATTCTTCCTTATATCAGGGTTCTAAGTACTGTGGACTTAACAGTCAACAAGATAGACATCCTTCATTATATGGAGCTTACATTCTAATAGGTTCCAGGAGAGAAGATGAATGATAAATATTAAAACAACTCAACATGAAAAATATCACAATATAGAGTGTTATGTTAGAACATGATTAAACAGTGATGAAATAGTGACTGGTGGCTATTTTAAAGTAGGTGGTCAGGGAATGGCCCTCTGAGGTAACGTGAAGGGCAAGTTGCTGGCCACAGAACCATTATTTCAGGCCAAAGAAACAGCTATGGCAAAGTTGGAAGGTGAGAAAAAAATAAGTTTTAAGTAAAATAAAAAGGCCAGGAGCAAAGAGAGCAGTGTTAAATGAGGCCTGAGATGTAGACCTTGTCATGTAGGGTTTTGTATTCCAGAATAAGGAGCTGGGATTTTTGTAAAATTGTCATAAAATACATATAAGATTTACAATTTTAATCACTTTTAAGTATACAATTCAGTTACACTAAGTACACTGACAGTGTTGTGTTATTATCGCCACTATTTCTAATACTTTTTCATCACTTCAAATTAAAATTCCATACCCATTTGCAGTTACCTCCCTCCCCCTAGTTCCTGGCAACCACTATTCTACCTTCTATCTCTACAGATTTGTTAATTTTGGACATTTCATATAAATGGAATTATCCAATATGTATCTGGTTTCTTTCATTCAGTATAATATTTTCAAGGTTCATCCATGTTGCAGCATTTATCAGTATTCTCTTTCCATGGTTGAATAATATTCCTTTTATGGATATACCACATTGAATTTATCCATTCAATTACTGAGGGACATTTGGGTTGTTTCCACTTAGTGATTATTGCAAAGAGCTGCTATGAACATTTGGGGAAAATTTTTGTATGAATGTCTGTTTTCAATTATTTTAGATATATACCAAAAAGTGGAATTACTGACTTACATAGTAATTCTGTGTTTAACTTACTGAGGAACTGCCAAACTGTTATGTGTAGCAATTATACCATTTTAGTTTCTCACCAGCAATGTATGAGGGTTCCAATTTCTCCACCCACTTGCTAATACTTGTTATTTTCTGTTTGGGTTTCTGTTTGTTTGTTTTTACTATGGCTATGCACACATTATGGCATAAAGTGGTATCTCATTGTGATTGTGATTTTGATTTACATTTCCCAAGTAACTTGGGTTTCACACTGAATCTTTTGGGAAGTCATTAGAAGGTTTAAGTAAGGGAGTAGTATGATCTGATTGATGTTTTAAATCATAAACTTAAATCTATTCCATGGAGAATGGATTGTGCAGGGGTTAATAATTTGAACAAGTTGGGAAGTAAGAGCAGTAGACCAGCTGAGAGATGACGACAGCTTGTGCTAAGGTGAGAATAGAAAAGAGGCCAAGGAATCAATGGATCTCATTCTGGAAATAAAGTTGACATGACTGGGCTGACAGATTAAATGAAAAAAGGAAGGAAAGAAGATAAAATAATCGTAAATTTCTGATTTGAGCTATTGTATGACACTGAGAGAAAGGGCAGGAGAAAAAAAAATGAGTTCTGTTCTGGCCAACCTTAAGAAACCTCTTAAAAATATCTAAATGGAGGTAACAAGTAAGTCATCAGATAGTTGAGTCTGGAGTTTGAGGTTTGAAAGTCTGACACATACTATTTAAAGCTACATGAACATGCCCTGGCTGGCTAGCTCAGTTGGTTAGAGCATTGACCCAGAGCACAGAGGTCGCCAGTGTGATCCCCATCAGGGCACATACAGGAACAGATTGATATTCCTATCTTTCTCTCTCTCCCTCTTCCTCACTCTTCACTAAAATCAATCAATAAATTTAAAAAAATAAAGCTACATGAAATTTACTAAAAATGAGTTTGTGAGTAAAAAAGAGAAAGGGGCCCTATAGTAGGTTATGAGATAGATCTCAGTTTTGGGTCATATTGCTGCTCTCTGTCCTGTTCTTTCATTCCACATCCTGGGTTGTAATTCTGTTTTCCTTTTCCGAATCATTTACTACACTTTGGCTCTGGTCTGGCTCTTCACCCTCACTCACCACAGATGTGGTGAGCTTAGCTGCTAATCTAAAAACCTAGATTTTAGAGTTGAATAGACTTGTGTTTCTCTTCTTTGAACCCTCTACCTGACTTTCGGCATTTTACTTAATTTTCTCAAGCCTTAATTTTCTCAAGTATAAGATAGTGACTCTCGTAGCAATATTTTTGCTGATTTATCTCCACAGGCAAGTGAAATAAAGGACAAAATAAACAAATGGGACTATATCAAACTAAAAAACTTTTGCACAGCAAAAGACACCATGAACAAAATAAAAAGACAAACCACACAATGGGAGAACATATTTGCCAATACGTCTGATAAGGAGTTAATAAAAATTTTTGAAGAACTTCTAAAACTCAATACCAGGAAGGTAAACAATCCAATTAAAAAATGGGCAAAAGAACTGAATAGACACTTCTCCAAACAGGACATACAGACGGCCAATAGGCATATGAGAAAATGTTCGATGTCATTAATCATCAGAGAAATGCAAATTAAAACCACAATAAGATACCACCTCACACCTGTCAGAATGGTGCTCATCAACAAAACGACACATAATAAGTGCTGACGAGGGTGTGGAGAAAAGGGAACCTTCCTGCACTGCTGGTGGGAATGCAGACTTGTGCAACCACTATAGAAAAAAAACAGTATGGCGTTTTCTCAAAAAATTAAAAATAGAACTGCCTTTTGAACCAGCTATTCCACTTTTAGGAATATATCCTAAGAATACCAAATCACTGATTCAAAGAAGATATGCACCCCCATGTTTATGGCAGTATTGTTCAATAGCCAAGATCTGGAAACAGCCCAAGTGTCCGTCAGTGGATGAATAGATGAAAAGATGTGGTACATATACACAATGGAATACTATGTGGCCGAGAAAAAGAAGGAAATCTTACCTTTTGCGATGGCATGAATGAACTTGGAGATGATTATGCTAAGTGAAATAAGCCAGGCAGAGAAAGAGAAGTATCATATGATGTCACTTATATGTAGAATCTAATGAACAAAGTGAGCTGAGGAACGTAATAGAGGCAGAGGCAGGGTCACAGGGAGCAGAGGGACAGCTGTTAGAGGGAAGGGGGATGAGGAGATGGGCTCAGAGAAGGCAAAGGGATTAGTGAAATTATATATACATAACACACAGATACAGATAACAGGACAGCAAATTCCAAAGGGAATGGGGAGGGAATTAGGTGGAAGGGGACAAAGGGTGGTATTGGGGGACGAGGAGGTGCAGGTGAGGGAGTTATATTGAGTGGGACACTTGAAATCATGTTAACACAATAAATTAAAATTAATAAAAATTTAAAAAAACACACTGAGACTTGAACACATCTAGTGTGGGGATGACACCCATCCCTCAAAAAAAAACACAACAAAAGTAAGTGGTAATATGCTCATAAAGAAATGAGTAAGATCATATACGAAGTCCATGACATAGTACCAGCACAAAATAAGAACTTAATACAAAGAACAAAACTAATATTATTAATACTGTTTTGCTATTAACCATTGCTGTATGCTGGCCCAATCATTTTTTTTTACCACTATGGAATATAGGAGAGGCCAATATAAAATGGTCCTAAGAACAAGGATCAAGTATTTGCCAACAGCAATTGCTGAATTAGATGGAGCATTGGGTAGGCTGACCAGGAAGAGCCACAGTGAACCAGTTGAGAAGTTTAGACATCTAGAATTCAACAACAAACTTTACTGTATGACCCAAGGATTCAGAATAGTAAAGTGAAATATTAATTGTAATATCATTTCTTAGTGTTTAACTCACCTTAGTTCAGCTGTGAGATCCTTTATAGTGGTGTATTTTTCCTCTAATGATAACTGAGCCTTCTGCAGCACATCTCTCAATTCTTGGAGTTGTCTTAAAGTACTTTTTAATTCTCCATGAGCATTTTGTAGTTCAGTCTCTAGTACTTCCCGTTTCTGCAAGGCTTCTGTTAAGTCAGTTTCAGTGTGGTGCTGTAACTTTTCTAACTCCTTCACTGTTAAGACAAGAGAATAACTTTAGAACTATATATAAGCCATTTATCATTAAGAAATTTTAAAATAATTATAATTAAGAATATTCTATTTAATTCATGTTGAGTGCTCACTGTCCCTTTCAACCCCACCATCCTAAATTCTTACTTTAGTCTACTTTTTAAAATATAAATAAGTTGGCAGTGAAGCTAACCGGTTGCTTACCATCATTTGTTTTCTTATCTAGTTCTGTCCTTGTCTGTTCTAAGATCATGTCCAACTGAGAGAGATGCATTGCTTTATTTTCTCCATCTCGTTTTAGATGCATCATTTCTTTTTCCATTTTAGACAGCTCTTCTTTGTACTGATCCATCTCAAGTTTTACTTGCCTAATTAAAAAAATAAAATAAAGGATAATTTGGAAACTTAAAAACCAACTGACTTGTCTCTGACTAAACTATCTGTAGTTAGATTGAACTTTTATAAATCTATATGGATTGAGAACATCCATGGAGAGGTGCCTCATTCATCTGTAAATTGTTATCTTGATCCAGAAAATAAAGATAACAATCAAAATATTCATCATAAAGACCATACTACTCATGGTAGATGCAAGTCAGTCATTTTTACCAGACATTTCTTAATAATGTTACCTTTTTAGCTTTAAAATGGACTAGATATTCTTAGAGTAGTACAACATTCTTGCTTTACAGATGATGAAACTGGAAGATTAAGTGAATTGTCAAGGACAGAAATTTTTAACCTTTTTCATAAACTAATTACTAAAATTCTACGGCATACCAAAAAATATATTTTTTGCCAATCTGACAAAAAAAATAGGTGTGATTTTGGTTCACTAACACTGGACGGCTATTGTTGTATTGGCTGTTGTCATTTTTTTATTTGACAATCTAAGGGCAAAGAAGTCAGTGCTTGCACATTTTAAAAATTCTTGTGGCACACCAGTTGGAAATGGCTGGTCTAGGATAATACAAATAGTTATTAGCAGTGAAAGTTCACTAACTTTTAGGCAGTCTTGGGCTTATTCCACTATGGAAGTTCTGGTACCTATTGACTAGTTAAAATGGTGAGAGGAAGTTTTAAGTCAATTTGCTGGTAATTCCAAAGTGATACTCACTAATTAAACAATTGTTAATCCATAATCATGGGGAGAGCTGATGTTCTTTTGCATCAGTATTTTCATTATTGTAGTTATTTTGGTCTGTGACCTTTCATAAACTGAGTTTGCAAGTTGGAGCATTTGTTTTCTAAATGTAACTTAGACAAAATTATAATTGTTAGTGAGGTTTTTCTCAATGTCCATAAGTGAACTTGAGGAAAACTAAAAAACCTCTGTAAGAATTTGCAAAACTATGTATGCATATGTTATGTCTATGTATAGAAAATGACACATATCCTCAAATGTATCCATGGCCCAACAAAGTTAAGAACTGTTAGATCAGCCTGACTAGGTGGTGGTGCAGTGGGTAGAGTGTTGGCCTGTGATGCAGAGGACACAGGTTTGAAACCCCGAGGTTGCCAGCTTACGCACAGGCTCACCGGCATGAGCATGGGGTTGCTGGCTTGAGTGTGGTAGCTGGCTTGAGCGAGGGGTCACTGGCTTGGCTGTAGCCCACAGGTCAAGGCATATATGAGAAAGCAATCAATGACAAAAAATTGATGCTTCTCATCTCTCTCCCTTCCTGTCTGTCTCTCTCTCTCTATCTCTCACTTAAAAAAAAAAAAACTATTAGATCAGACAAGTGCTAATAACCCTATTATATGTCTAGAATACTAGGGTAAATGATTTTTAGCTTGATTAACTCTTTTCTTATATTAGAGTGGATATAAAACAATTTAAAAAGAATAATTGAAAGAGGTTGTCATACAGTACCAAGAAATGACAGTTTGCAGCAAAGAAGTTGGGGAAAATTTATTTTTAAAAAATATAAGAACTCAGGAGAGAGAGAAAATGGCTTCAGAGTAGGCAGATGTTACAACCCCCACCTCCCAGAACCAAAGTGGATTACAACTTAACTTAGGAACAGTTGTCTTGAAAAACCAACTTTAGACTAAACTAAGAAGAATCTATAACCAAGCATCACCGAAGAAGCCACACTGAGCTGGTGGGAAAGGCAGAGATGCAGAAAGGGCTTCCCTGCTCCCAGGAGTGAGAGGCAGCCTGGAGGGTCTCTCAGGGTGGGATGGGTTGCCCAGAGAGTTGTGGGTCCTCAGCTCCAGGATCAGAACCCCAGCCTGGAGCCCCAAAGACTAAAGGAGGCGTACGGACAGTATTTACCTGAAAGAAGAGCGGGGTTACTGTTTGCGAGAGGGAGACATAACTCTCAGACCCAGGCTCCGTCTTAAAGGGACTGTGCAGAAAACCTCGTTTACAGCCACTTACCGGGGGCTCCGGAAGTGGGGAGTGCCGAGAGGACTGAAGTTGCAAGAGGAGAGTGTAGTTTCAGAGCACAGGGAGAGACTGTGTGGGACAGCCATCCTGACCCCAGCACTGGGTCACTCCCCAAACCTAAAGTGCCCATTTTTCCTGGGAAAACCAAGCCAACCAAAGGAAGCAATTATTCCACCCACCAGAGGCTCTCTCCTGCTCCAGTCAGTGCAGACAGATACTTAGAAGCAAGGGGTGCATCAGGGACATAGAAGTTGAGTGCTGAGGTCTGGGTTACACAGCCCTCCTATCCTGCTCAGTACCCTCCAAAGGGCGAGAGGGCCCGGCTGCAGAGGCAGCCAAGGGGTTTGGCCCGTGCGATGGACAGGGGGGACCCCAGCAAGGCAGCCAGTGCAGCAGCAGTGGGGGGCAGAGCCGGGAGAGGCCTCCTGCGTACATGGGGGTGGAACTCTGCGGGGCAAGGAATCCCCTGTGTTGGCATGGATGGACCCCAGTGGAGTGAGGCATCCCATGTGTCCGTGGAGATGGAGCTCAGCGAGGAGTGCTGCTCACCTGTGGGGAGCGGAGCCAGGCAACCCGAATAGCCACAGCGAGGGGTGGAGCCCGCAGAGGCAGCCCGGGCACCCGCCAAGGGTGGAGCCTGGCAGCCTGCACTGCAAAGGAGAGGGGTAGAGCCCTAAGAGGTGTCCCTCACGCCCATGAGGACGGAGCCTGGAAAAGCAGCCCGCACATCCATGGGGGGCGAAGCCCAGCAAGGCAAGGAGTCCCCCACACCTGTGCCCACCTGAACTGCAGCCCACGAGCCACAGCTGCTGCTCGAGTGCCTGAGGAGGCAGAGGCAGAGGGAGGCCGGAGGAAAAACCTCAGGTCAGGAATAAAGAGGCCACACAACCTGGCCAAGAGTGAATAAAAGTCAGCCTAGGAGTGTAGCTGATAGTTACAATGGATTCAGGGCCCAGCAGAGGCAGCCGCAAATTCTGAATTGCCTGCAGCTCCAAGAAGGTTGTTAAGGGCCAGTCAAAAGCAGTGACCCCTACTGGTCTGCACCAGGTTCTGGCCAGGGAGGACCAGGACTGGTACATCCGGTAGCCAGATACAGAGAGCATCAGCTCAGGACCTAACAACCATAGTTAGAGTGGAATCTTAAGGAAAGGCTTCTTATATATGACCCAGCTAAGGCATAGAAAATGCTGTCACAAACAGCAAAAAGAGCAGTAGCAGAAGACAAGCAGCCCACAATGAATTAAAAACAGCTGAAGCCATCCTGAAAAGATTTAGAAACAACACAAATGAAAGCTGGAGGCAGACAACACCAACCCTATACTCAGCAAGCTACAAACAACACATCCAAAGGAGTAGTCTATACAGAGACAAAATGGGAAGACAGAGAAATAAAATTCAAATGAATCAACAAAAGAAATACCCAGAAAGAGAACTAAATGAAATAAAAATAACCAAGACACCGTACGCAGAGTTTAGAATAATGATTGTTAGAATGCTCAAGGATCTTAGAGCAACAACAGATGGACAAAATAAGCACCTAAACAAAGAGCAAAAAGTACATTGAGGCCCTGGCTGGTTGGCTCAGTGGTAGAGCGTCGGCCTGGAGTGCAGGAGTCCTGGGTTCGATTCCCGGCCAGGGCACACAGGAGAGGTGCCCATTTGCTTCTCCACCCCTCCCCCTCTCCTTCCTCTCTGTCTCTCTCTTCCCCTCCCGCAGCGAGGCTCCATTGGAGCAAAGATGTCCCGGGCTCTGGGGATGGCTCTGTGGCCTCTGCCTCAGATGCTAGAATGGCTCTGGATGCAACAGAGTGACGCCCCAGAGGGGCAAAGCATCGCCCCCTGGTGGGCATGCCAGGTGGATCCTGGTCGGGCACATGCGGGAGTCTGTCTGACTGCCTCCCCATTTCCAGCTTTGGAAAAATGAAAAAAAAAAAAAAAAAGTACATTGAAATCATAAAAAAGAATCAGACAGAAATGACAAACACAATATCAGAAATGAAGACTACACTAGAAGGAATTAACAGCAGACTGGACAAAGCAGAAAATCAAATCAGCAATTTAGAGGACAAGATAATCGAAAGCACGGAAGCAGAATAGCAAAAAGAAAAGAGGATCAAAAAGTCTGAGGAAACTCTAAGAGAGCTCTGTGACAACATGTAGAGAAACAACATATGCATAATAGGGGTTCCTGAAGGAGAAGAGAAAGAACAAGGGAGAGAGAAGCTGATTGAAAAAATCATAGCTAAAAACTTCCCTATATTGATGCAGGAAAGAAGTCACACAAGTTCAAGAAGCACAGAGAATCCCATTAAAGAGGAACCCAAAGAGACCTACACCAAGGCACATCATAATTAAAATACCAAAGTTAAGAGATAAAGAAAGAATACTAAAAGCTGCAAGAGAAAAGCAGCCAGTCATCTACAAAGGAGCCCCCATAAAGATGACATCCGACTTCTCAACAGAAACACTTGAGGCCAGAAGGGAATGGCAAGAAATATTCAAAGTAATGCAGAACAAGAACCTACAACCAAGACTTCTTTTTTTTCCTTCATGTATTATAATCCATTCATTTCTTTTTTTTTTAATTTTTTTTTTTACTTTTATTAATTTTTAGAGAGGAGAGAGAATGAGAGAGAGAGAGAGAGAGAGGGAGAAAGAAGGGGGAGGGAGGAGCAGGAAGCATCAACTCCCATATGTGCCTTGACCAGGCAAGCCCAGGGTTTTGAACAGGCAACCTCAGCATTCCAGGTTGACACTTTATTCACTGCGCCACCACAGGTCAGGCCAACCAAGACTTCTTAATCCAGCAAGGCTATCATTTAAAATTGAAGAAGAAATAAAAAGTTTCCCAGACAAAAAAAAAACAAAAAACTA
Source organism: Saccopteryx leptura (assembly GCF_036850995.1). Lineage (NCBI taxonomy): Eukaryota > Metazoa > Chordata > Mammalia > Chiroptera > Emballonuridae > Saccopteryx > Saccopteryx leptura. The sequence continues at coordinate 166,553,652 of NC_089505.1, forward strand.
AAGGAATTCATTACACTCAAGGACTTCATTACAACCAAACCAATGCTGCAAGAAATGTTAAGAGGCCTGTTGTAAACAGAACAAAGGGGGGAAAATCTAATAAAAGAGGAATGTACATTTAAAGAATAAAATGGCAATAAACAACTATATCAATAATAACCTTAAATGTAAATGGATTAAATGTTCCAATCAAAAGACATAGGGTAGCCTGACCGGGTGGTGGCGCAGTGGATAGAGCGTTGGACTGGGATGTGGAGGACTCAGGTTAGAGCCCCCAAGGTCACCAGCTTGAGCGCAGGCTGATCAGGTTTGAGCAAAAGCTCACCAGCGTGGACCCAAGGTCACTGAATTGAGCAAGGGGTTACTCGGTCTGCTGTAGCCCAACGGTCAAGGCACATATGAGAAAGCAATGAATGAACAACTAAGGTGTTGCAATGAAAAATTAATGATATATGCTTTTCATCTCTCTCTCTGTTCCTGTCTGTCAGTCCCTGTCTATCCCTCTCTCTGACTCTCTCTCTGTCTCTGTTAAAAAAAAAGACATAGGGTAGCTACATGGATAAGAAATAGGACCCGTATATATGCTGTCTTCAAGAGATCCACCTCAAAACAAAAGATACACATAGACTGAAAGTTAAGAGATGGATAAAAATATTTCATGCAAATGGAAATGAAAAAAAAAAGCTGAGGATAAAAAAGGTTACTACATAATGATAAAAGGAGCAATCCAACAGGAAGATATAACCATTATAAATATCTATGTGCCTAATATAAAAGCACCTAAATATATAAAGCAGACTTTGATGGACATAAAGGGCGAGATCAACAGCAATACTATAATAATAGGGGATTTCAATACCCCAATAACATCACTGGATAGTCTTCAAGGAAAAAAATTAACAAAGAAACAGCAGACTTAAAGGACACACTAGATTAACTGGATTTAATAGATATCTTCAGAACCTTTCACCCTAAAGCAGCAGAATATACAGTCTTTTCAAGTGCTCATGGTACATTCTCTAGGATAGATCACATGTTAGGACACAAAACGAGTCTCAATAAATTTAAGTGGATTGAAATCATATCAAGCATCTTCTCTGATCACAACAGCATGAAACTAGAAATCAACTACAATAGAAAAACTGAAAAATATTGAAACATTTGGAGGCTAAATAGCATATTATTAAATAAATCGGTTAACAATGAGATCAAGGAAGAAATAAAAAATTTCCTTAAAACAAATGAAAATGAATATACATCTCAAAATTTATGGGACATAGCAAAAGCAGTCCTGAGAGAGAAGTTCACAGCATTACAAGCATACCTTCACAGGCTAGAAAAAGCTCAAATAAGCAACTTAACCCTGCATCTAAAATAACTAAAAAAAGAACAGCAAGTAAAGCCCAGAGGAAGTAGAAAGAAGGAAATAATAAAGATCAGAGCAGAAATAAATGACATAGAGGCTAAAGAAACAATTCAGAGGATCAATGAAACCAAACGCTGATTCTTTGAAAAAGTAAACAAGATTGATGAACATTTAACCAGACTCACCAAGAAAAAAAAAAAGGACTCAAATAAATAAAATTAGGAATGAGAGTGAAGAAGTAACAACTGACACAGCAGAAATACAAAGGACTGTAAGAAAATAATATGAAAAACTGTATGCCAAACAATTAGACAACCTGGGTGAAATGGAAAATTCCTTGAAACATACAATCTTTCAGAGATCAATGTGGAAGAATCAGAAAACCTAAACAGACCGATTACAACAAAGAAAATCGAAACAGTTATCAAAACTCCCAACAAACAAAAGCCCTGGGCCAGATGGCTTCACAGGCAAATTCTACCAAGTATTCAAAGAAGAACTAACTCCTATCCTTCTCAAGCTATTTCAAAAAATTCAAGAGGAGGGAAAACTTCCAAGCTCCTTATATGAGGCAAGCATAATTCTGATTCCAAAACCAGGCAAAGACAAGACAAAGAAAGAAAAGTATAGGCCAATATCCCTGATGAATTTAGATGCTAAAATTCTCAACCAAAATATTAGCAAATCGGATCCAGCAATACATGAAAAAAATCATACATCATGATCAACTCGGATTTAGTCTGGGGAAACAAGGCTGATACAATATTCGCAAATCAATCAATGTGATTCATCACATAAACAAAAGGAAGGAAAAAAATCACATTATTAAATCAATAGTTTGCAGAAAAGCATTTGATAAAATCCAGCACCCATTCATGATCAAAACTCTCAGCAAAGTGGGAAAACAGGGAACATACCTCAACATGATAAAGGCCATCTATGACAAACCCACAGCCAACATCATACTCAATGGGCAAAAATTAAAAGCAAGGAAATACAGTGCAAATCCATCAGCTTTGGTGGCTGTCAGGGTAACAGAGGAAGAAACACGGTGAATAGAGAAGCACAGGGCAGGCTCTCCAGGGTGAGCTCTGCGGGAGCCTTCTCACTGGTCTGTGAACAAACGTCACTCGAGCAGCACAGTATGAGGAACAGAGTGGCTTACCACTTCACTCAGTTACATAATTAGAGTATTTTCATTCACATTCATCAGCCATTGCAAAGCTCCTTATATGAGGCAAGCATAATTCCTTAAATCAGGAATAAGTCATTGTTCCTTAAATCAGGAACAAGGCAGGGGTGCCCCCTTTCACCACTTATTCAATAGTTTGGAAGTCCTAGCCACAGCAATCAGACAAGAAAAAGAAATACAAGGCATCCAAATTGGAAAAGAAGGAGTAAAACTATCATTATTTGCTGATGATATGATACTGTACATAGAAAACCCTAAAGTCTCAGTCAAAGAACTACTGGACCTGATAAATGAATTCAGCAAGGTGGCAGGATATAAAATTAATACTCAGAAATCAGAGGCATTTTTATATACCAGAAATAAACTGTGTGAAAGAGAAATTAAGAAAACTATCCCCTTCACTTTTGCAACAAAAAAAATAAAGTACCTAGGAGTAAGTTTAACCAAGCAGGTTAAAGGCTTGTATTCGGAAAATTATAAAACATTGATAAAAGAAATCAAGGAAGATACAAACAAGTGGAAGTGTATACCATGTTCATGGATAAAAAAAATAAACATCCTTAAAATGTCTATATTATCCAAAGCAATTTATAAATTCAATGCAATTCCCATTAAAATACCAATGACATACTTCAAAGATATAGCACAAATATTCCAAAAATTTATATGGAACCAAAAGAGAACACAAATAGCCTCAGCAATCTTGAAAAAGAAGAATAAAGTGGGTGGTATCACACTTCCTGATATCAAGTTATACTACAAGGCCATTATACTCCAAACAGCTTGGTACTGGCATAAGAATAGGCATACAGATCAATGGAACAGAACAGAGAACCCAGATATAAACTCATACTTTCATGGACAATGAATATTTGACAAAAGAGATAAGACCATACAATGGAGTAAAGACAGTCTCTTTAACAAATGGTGTTGAGACAATTGGACAGCTACTTGTAAGAAAATAAAACTAGACCACCAACTTACACTATTCACAAAAAGAAACTCAAAATGTATAAAAGACTTAAATGTAAGTCATAAAACCATAAGCATCTTACCAGAAAACATAGGCAGTAAGCTCTCTGACATCTCTCGCAGCAATATATTTGCTGATTTATTTCCACGTGCAAGTGAAATCAAGGACAGGATGAACAAATGGGACTATATCAAACTAAAAAGCTTTTACAGCTATACAATATGAACAGAATAAAAAGACAAACCACACAATGGGAGAACATATTCAACAACACGTCTGTCTGATAAGGGGTTAATAACCAAAAGTTATAAAGAACATGTAAAACTCAACACCAGGAAGATAAACAATGCAATCAAAAAATGGGCCAAAGAAATGAGAAGATACTTCTGCAAAGAGGACATACAGATGGCCAATAGGCAGATGAAAAAATGTTCTACATCATTAATCATTGGAGAAATGCTAAGTAAAACCACAATGAGATATCACCTCACACCAGTCAGAATGGAGCTCATCAACAAAACAACACATAATAAGTGCTGGCGAGGATGTGGAGAAAAGGGAACCCTCTTGTACTGCTGGTGGGAATGCAGACTGGTGCAGCCACTGTGGAAAACAGTATGGAGATTCCTCAAAAAATTAAAAATGGAACTGCCTTTTGACCCAGCTATCCCACTTCTAGGAATATATCCTAAGAACACCAAATTACTGATTCAAAACAAGAAATGCACCCTCATGTTTACTGCAGCATTGTTTACAATAGCCAAGATCTGGAAACAGCCCAAGTGTCCGTCAGTGGATGAGTGGATTAAAAAGCTGTGGTACATATACACAATGGAATACTATGGGGCCATGAAAAAGAAGGAAATCTTACCTTTTGAGAAAACATGGATGGACCTGGAGACTATTATGTTAAGTGAAATAAGCCAGGCAGAGAAAGAAAAATACCATATGACCTCATTCATTTGAGGAATCTAATGAACAATGTGAACTGAGAAACGGAATCGATTCAAAAGCGGGATCAAAGGGACCAGAGGGAAAGTGGACAGAGGGAAAAGGGATGATAGGATGGGATCAGAGAAGGGAAAGAGATTGGTGAAATTATGTATACGTAACACAACGTTATAGAGAGCAGAAAAGAAATCCTGGAGGGAAGGGGGGAGGGTGCCGGGAAGAGGGTGTTAGGGGGATGTTGAGGGGAACACGAGGGTGGGGGGGATGTATTCAGTGGGACATTTGAATCTATGTAAACATAATACATTTAAATCAATTAAAAAAAATAAATATATTATATATATATATGAACTTGGCCCTGGGCAGTTGAGTCAGTGGTAGGGCATTCACCCGGCATGTGAAAGTTCTGGTTTGATTTCCAGTTTGGGCACACAGAAAAAGCAACCAACTGCATCTCCTCCCCTCCCCCTTCTTTCTCTCTCTCTGTCTTCTCCTCCGGCAGCCATGGCTTGACTGATTCCAGTGCACTGGCCTCAGGCACTGAGGATGGCTCCCATGGTGCCTCCACCTCAGGTGCTAAAAATAGTTCAGTTGCAAGCACCAGGCCCAGATGAGCAGAGCACTGGCCCTAGACTGGGGTTGCCAGGTAGATCCCAGTCAGAGCACACGTGGGAGTCTTTCCATCTCCCCTCCTCTCACTTAAATTAGAAAAGAAAAATACAAGAACTCAAAAAGCATTGTTGTTCACTGATATTTAGTAAAAAATAAACCAAGTTCTATACTCCTCAAAGTTTCATCAGGTTACCATGGTAGAATAACTGATGTATGTAATGATAACCCTGAGACACCTAGAGAAGGTAAAAATGACAAAAAATATACATTTTGAAAATTTTCTATCAAAATATTTTTGTTTTATTTTAAAGTTTCAGCCTGACTTGTGGTGGCATAGTGGATCAAACGTTGACTGGGGAACACTGAGATCACCGGTTTGAAACCTTGGGCATGCCTGGTTAAGGCACATGAGAGTTTATGCTTCCTGCTCCTCCCCCATTGTCTCTCTTTCTCTGTCTCCTCTCTCTAAAAATAAATAAAATCGAAAACAAAAATAAGTTTCAGAACTTGGTAAAAATAAATTCCACCCCTATTTATTAATGAGCAGTTACACATTATTTCCTGATGCCATATAAATGAGGCATTACTATAATATAATAAATATTTAAGAATTTATAATAATTATATAAATAATCCAATACTAAAAGTATTCCCATAATTTTCAAAATTTTACAACAGGCTTTAAATACACTAGTTTTCCCAGAAATATCTCACTTTACAGTCTTTAGGTTATTGTGGGCAATCAAGCCTGAGATTGGAAACGGGGCCAAAGGAAAGATTACCTATGCAAAAGTAATACAAACCATTTACAACACAGCAGCTGAGACTCTGGCTTTTTCAAATGTAAAAAAGATTTGCAAATGACTATGAAGGCGGTCTGAGAAATCTAACAAGTACTATGTGAGCCTTAACGCTAAGAAAACAGGATCATTCAAATTCAATAAGATTTACACATAATACCAGAAGAACCTTTATAACAGAAAAAACTTGGTTTTAGAACACATCTAAATTGTGCATCTCATATCCTAACTTCTTTGCATTTCAGCTTCCTTATTCTAAAAATTGGGATAATAAAACCTGATAGGGCTATTTTGAAGATTGAGTTAATGTGTTTACTTTAGCACACTGCCTGGCACACAGAAAATGTTCAATAAATCAGGGAAGTTGAATATAGCTTTCAGCTCATGGGTTCCTTTCTTGACTAATTGATGCCTAGATCCAGCCCAGTCAAATCAGAATCTTTAGAGGTGGAAAAAAAAAAGAATCTTTAGAGGTGGGACCTAGGCATCAATACTTTTTAAAGCTCCTCAGGTGATTTCAATGTTCAGTCAAGCTTCAGTTAAGGTGAACTACTGCTTTATTCTATTAACTTTCTCCCTCCCACAAACAATTTGACCTTATTCCTGTATATACGAGCATCCTTGCCTGCAACTTTTTTTTTTTTTTTTTTTCATTTTTCTGAAGCTGGAAACAGGGAGAGACAGTCAGACAGACTCCTGCATGCGCCTGACCGGGATCCACCTGGTACCCCCACCAGGGGGCGACGCTCTGCCCACCAGGGGGCGATGCTCTGCCCATCTGGGGCGTCGCCATGTTGCGACCAGAGCCACTCTAGCGCCTGAGGCAGAGGCCACAGAGCCAGCCACAGAGCCATCCCCAGCGCCCGGGCCATGTTTGCTCCAATGGAGCCTTGGCTGCGGGAGGGGAAGAGAGAGACAGAGAGGAAAGCGCGGCGGAGGGGTGGAGAAGCAAATGGGCGCTTCTCCTGTGTGCCCTGGCCGGGAATCGAACCCGAGTCCTCCGTATGCTAGGCCGACGCTCTACCGCTGAGCCAACCGGCCAGGGCCTTGCCTGCAACTTTTAATATTTTGCACAATTTAATTTACTACAACAGTTGCTGAGTGCCCATGAAATATAAAGAATTATGCTAATTGTTGTGGGAGGACCCTTAAAACAAACCAGATATTATCTTGGTCTTAAGGAACTTAGAGGAGGGTTATGAGGGAGGTACAGACAGAACGCTACGGAACACAGACTGTAGAGATATTAATTCCTCAGGCAAAAGATTCATTGAACATTATCGGATACTGAAACTCAGATACTATTAATGTTGAAAGAGGAAGATAAATAAAAACTATTATATTCATTTTACCTGGCAGTAGCAGTAAGCTCAATAACTTTCTGCCTTTTCAAATCTGCTTCATGTGTGGCTGTGTCACATTTCTCCTCCATTTTTCTCAACTTTTCAGCTGAATTTTCCTTTTGTTTTTGAAGGTCTTGTTCCAGTTTTGATACCTTGTAAAGCAGTTTTCAGTAAGTATTTTAAATTCAGTCACAGCTCAAAATTTTTCATAAGAAAAGTGTTTATATAAATTTATAGCCTAACCTATCATTCAGTTTCAAGACATACAACAAAAGTCAAAGTAGAGACCAGGAATCATAGCAGGTCCTTGAATAATGTCATTTCAATCAAAGTTGTTTCATTATAATGTTGATGAGGTACATGGGAATCTAATTTTTGTATATAGTTAGTACATGATAAAATTGTTTTTGTTATTTGTCATTTCACTTCAAGTAAGAGAACTCATCAACAACATTAAAGGAGGACTGTAATGTTTTGGAAATAAAACAAAATGATTTTTAATAAAGATATTTTGTTCATATACATATTTATAGAAATGGCTACATCGTAACACTAAAATAAGATTTCTAAGAATTGAACAAAATAATAGTAAATGTTCTCCTTTTCATTATCTCCATTTGAAATGTTTTTCTTCTCTTGTCAAACCATGTTCCTTTCCCTCTTCACAAATTGGCTCATTCAATGAAAGATTCCTAGATTACAATCTACACTCAAATATTATAACTTGCATTTGCTCCCAACATAACTTGCATTTATTCATACATTCTTCATTCTGTTCTGCTACAGTAAAGGAGGTATTCTTCCTGCTATACAAGTCAAAATACCTCATAGGTATTCTAGATTCAATTCCTATCCACTTCCTCAGGAACCTCATACTATTGACTATTTTCTATTCTGCTCTAACTTCAATCTTTCTTTCTTTTGGTTTCTATTTTTCTTTTCATTTTTTAGCAAGAGAAAGATACAGAGGGACTGGCAGGAACAGAGAGACAGGAAGGGAAAGAGATGAGAAGCATCAACTTGGTGTTGCGACACTTAAGTTATTCACTGATTGCTTTCTCATACGTGCCTTGATGGGGGGGGCACTCAAGCTGAGCCAGTGACCCCTTGCTCAAGCCAGCAACCTTGGGGCTGAAGCCAGCGACCATGGGGTCACGTCCAAGATCCCACACTCAAGCTGGCAACCCTGCGTTCAAGCTGGTGAACCTGCGTTCAAGCCAGCTGAGGCTGTGCTCAAGGCAGCAACCTTGGGGTTTTGAATCTGAGTCTCAGCATCCCAGGCTGACACTCTACTCCTGCACCACCTTTTGGTCAGGCTCTTTTGCTTTCTTTAGCAAAAACATCAGCATTTAAACATGTTCAAGACCTTCCCATCATAAAAAATTGTCCTTCATACCTCAACCTCCCTCCAACTACCACTTGTTCTTTCCTCATCTTCATAGCCCAACTTCTCAAGAGTTTCCTATGCTTGTATTATTCTAACTTCTCATTCATTCCACAACCCATTCCCATGTGACCATTCTACATAAACTGTTATATCATTAATGAATTCCATGTTGCTAATTCCAGTGAATATTTCCCAACCCTCAATTAACTTGACATTGATTATAGTAGCCAATGACATGAATTATTGTTCTTTACTTCATGAAACATTTTGGCTTCCATGTACCACATCCTTCAGAGTTCTGTCCAAGTCAGTCTTCTCACCCTCATTCTATATTCTCTCCCTGATTAATCTCAGCCACTCCATGTTTTCAATGAACATTCACATGACTGTGATCTCAAAGTTAATCTCTGGCTAATGACTTTGGTATCTTACTTGTTCTTCTAAAATGTGTCATGGAAGAACTAAATACAGAGTATAAATCCACACCTACCTCAAGTTCTAAGAATAAAATTAAAATAGTACCCAGGAAATAAGGGAAGAGAACCATGAAAAACCTACCTACTTACTCTGTGCTTAATTAAATAGCACACTCAGAAGCAAAAAAGAATCTAAAGATGAGTAATAACCTGAAAAAATACAGCACAGAACCTATGCATAGTGGAACAGAAATAAAAGCTACAAAAATAGTCGCTAAAAATTTAATCCAAATTCTGAAGAAATTTTTAGATATAAACTTCTTTAGACCCTCAAAGAAATTGAAGAGTATACAAAAATATCTCAAAATAAATATCATGAAGAAATAAAAATCACCAAATACAAATGAACTGGCAGACTTGGGGAAAGGGGGCAAAAGAAAACCATAAGACTATTACAGAAATGAAAACAACTCCAGAAGGAACAAGAATGATAATCAACCCTGCAAAACCCATAGTTAATGATAAGGGATTTAAGAAGTGGGACTCTAACACAGATGAGCTAAGAACTGCTTCAGGATAAAGCTGTACATCAAGTATATCAAGCATATTGAGCAATGGGTCTATAACAAAAGGGATGGAGAGTTATAGGAGTGGTGTTTCTAAAAAGAAAATATATAATACCTGCCTGATATGTTTGAATGTATTGAGAGAAGATTCTTTAGTTCCATTGGAGAGGCTGAGAATGAATTCAGAAACCATAGATAAAAAGTTATACAAATAGGCCCTGGCCGGTTGGCTCAGTGGTAGAGCGTCGGCCTGGCATGCAGGAGTCCCAGATTCAATTCCCAGCCAGGGCACACAGGAGAAGCGCCCATCTGCTTCTCCACCCCTCCCCCTCTCCTTCCTCTCTTTCTCTCTCTTCCCCTCCCGCAGCCAAGGCTCCAATGGAGCAAAGTTGGCCTGGGCGCTGAGGATGGCTCTGTGGCCTCTGCCTCAGGCGCTAGAATGGCTCTGATTGCGGCAGAGCGACGCCCCAGAGGGGCAGAGCATCACCCCCTGGTGGGCATGCCGGGTGGATCCCAGTCGGGCGCATGCGGGAGTCTGTCTTACTGCCTCCCTATTTCCAACCTCAGAAAAATTAAAGAAAAAAAAAAAAAGAAAAAAAAAGTTATACAAATAACATAAAGGTGAGATGTAGTGAGATTACATAGAGGCATCATTTTCTAATTTATACATTTCTATAATGTTTGAAGAGAAAAGGCACAAAAGATGTGAACTATCTGTCTGAAGAATTCAGATGAATTTGGTGATGAATGAAAAAAGAGATTAGATTCTAGTATAAATTTTCCCAGGACTCTTTCTTTGGCAAAACTTATTTTTTTATTTTTTTGAGAGAAGCAGGAAGAGAGAGACAGGAACATCAAGCTGCTCCTGTATGTGCCCTGACTGGGAACCTCTGTGCTCTGGGATGACACTCCAATCAACCAAGCTATCCAGCCAGGACTAACTTATTTTTAGAAATAAGTCATATCCTTTGGCATCTTTTTTTTTTAGTGCATGCTTTGGCATTTCTTTAGGGATTATCACATGTCCTGATCCAAAAACAAGAAATTGGAAAGTATGATGATTCATATAGGTATTATATTCAGGTCCAAGAAGAAAGGATTGTAAAAGAACTCTAGATTATAATTAAGTTGTATGGAATGACAAAATGTGCCCATGGTATTACATGGTCACATTACACAGGAATAGAAATTTATCCATTTAATAATGTTAACATAGAGTATGTCTTATAATATGAAATCTTTGAGGTTAAAGAGCAATTTACAACTAACAAAAACTTTATTATCAATTGTAAAAATTTCTATTTCCTATAAGTAAGATAATTTTGACCAATAATATATACCTGTTTTTCAAGTTTAGTTTGAATGTCTTCTAGCTCTCCATTTCTTACTGTCTCTTGGTGTAACATCTGCTGCTGTTGCTGAAGAGTGTGCTGTAGAATAACATTTTGCTCAGAGGTCTCTTGAAGACTGTGATGTTTTATCTTTAGCTCTTTCTGTAAACAATATACCTAACAAGTATAACATTTCTCATTATGACATGTTTCAAACAAAAAGCAACAAAATGTCAAAGCTGTCTGTCTTATTAATTACCTCACTTGTCATGTGGGACAAATGTATGTATATTTATGGCTATAGGTTAGAATGTGGAAGGTCAGGGTCTATTTTACTGATGAGGAGATATGTTAGAAGGGACTGCTGATATGGCTGGCTCATGGCTGGTGTCTGAGACTGTAGATTTTAACATTCTCTAAGAGATGAGATTGTTTTGCCTGGCTAGGGTGCCAAAATATGTTTTCCTTCTGTGAGTCTGGAATTTTTATATTTGGGGTACTTCCTATGTGGCCAGCACCCCCTGCCCCCAAATCTTAATCTCTGTGTCATAAGCAGGCTTCCCTGGGTAGAAATGGTATAAACATTACCATATTTCACTGCTACAGAAAGAAGCATGTTCTACATGATGCCTCTCAGACGGAGGGAAAGAACGTATGAAGTCATGGTTTTTTCCACACTCCCATCAATGTATCTTTTCCCCTTACTGATAAATTAGAGCCATGAAATCACTGCATAAGTGTTATGTTCGATTTATTACATTATTGTTGCTATTTTTGCCATTGTTTGTAAAATTAGTGACCACAGTATGCTTCGTTTGGCTTTCCTACTTTTCCATCTCCTATGTATATAATTCTCTGTAAAAAAATTCCCTCCATTTTAAAGATACAGAAGGGCTTCTGTTTTTCTGGTTGGACCTTTCTGATACATGCAAGTCACCTTGACAAGGACTTATTGGGGCTACTTCTAAACATAAATTTAAGGTTTAAATACATATATAGGGGTGGGTAAAAGAAGGTTTAAAGTTGTTCCTATGGAAAAATAATATAGTAATTAATAAATAATAATATAAGGAGAAATTGTTTCACTTACTCACAACTGTAAATTTACTTTTGCCCACCTCTGTATTATAAATTTGACAAAGATATAAAGGAATTTTTCACTAGGATTATTCCACTGAGCAAACATTTAATGTCTACCTATTATGTTAAAACTAAAGTAGCAGACAATGAAAATACAAATATGATAACTCAAGAAAAATCCCCTAATATATGAAAAACTCATCTAAATAAAGAAAGTTAGCTTGTAATTCTCAATTTCTCAGACAACTAGAAGGAACAAAAACAAAATGAAAAATATTTAAAGAATTTTATACCTCTAAGTCTAAAACAATGTTCTAAGTATTAATCCTCTATATTAGAATTACCTTGTGATATTAATAATTTTACTTTGATTCCCTAAAAATAGATAAAAGAATCAAAATTTTAAGATGTCATATTGTGTTCCACTGAAATAATATTTAGTTTTAAAATAATATACAATTAAAATTTAAAATTTACTGAAAAGATTTTTTATATCACCTACATAAAGATGTATGTGTAAAGTATCTTGAAAATAAACAATATCTCAAAAAGAAATCAATTGTATATTTAAAATAATATACAATTAAAATTTAAAATTTACTGAAAAGATTTTTTATATCACCTACATAAAGATGTATGTGTAAAGTATCTTGAAAATAAACAATATCTCAAAAAGAAATCAACTGAAAATATTCATTTACCTCTTCAGATTTCTTCTTTAGCTGTTTTTCAAATTTTTCCTTATTTCCTTCCAACTGATTCAAATGCAAGGCAAGTTCTTCCTTACAAATTTCCAATGCTGAATCTAACTGTCTGACCTAAGCAAGAAAAAATGCAAAACAGGAAAATCAACTAATATTAATAAATATTTTATATGCTCAATAGATTACAGATTTATGTCCTAATGTTAACTCACTGCTTTAAACAGTGAATATACAAAGTTAGGATATAAAATGCTATTACAGAGGAGATTTATTTAAAAACTAATTTTTCATTGCAAACTCAGGAACCAGAGACTGGAGTTCTGAAAAATATATAGGACATGACCAAGTGAAAAGGGCATTCCAGGAAGAGGGAGGATGTTCAGAGTTAAGTCATTGTAAAAAGGACTGATGAGAAGCTAGCAGGAACTTATTTAGCTACCAAGAGTATGAATTTGTTGGAAATGGTAATTTGGGAGATAAGATTGGCAAGACAGACGGGCCAACTATCAAGAACCTGTAAGCCAAACACCCTAGAACAGTACCCTAAAAATATAAGCAGTATTTAAGCCTACTCCTTGAGTTCCCTTGATCAAGAAAAATAGTAAAGTGAATACAAACTGGTATATCATGGCAATGATGCTATGGTTTAAATATTCTCAATATGCTGAATCAGTAAGAAAATGAAAATGTTTTTGTCAGCTGGGGGAAAAAACTAGGAGAAGGCTGCTTTTAGAATCAATGAAAATATTTTCAGAAAGGTAGCAATGTAACTTGGTTCAAGGGTTCCTACAGCTGCAAATGCTTTATACTACCTTAACATTAAAGAGCAAATGAACAACAAGCAACCCAAATCAACAATTTTTTGAAGAATGAGTTCAAGGGCCAGTTTACATACATGCTCCATATACTATCGGCTAATAAGATTCTTGTCTTGTTCCTTTCTTTTCCTATTGTAACTTTGAGCTTCTCAGGGCTGTTTTCTCTCTCTCTTAATGCTAATAGACTTCTAATGTGAAAGATTTCTCAATAAGATAAGCAGAAAAAGAAAGAGAAAAAGAGAGAGAGAGAGAAAGGCAAGGTGGGAGGGAGAGAAGAGCAGGAGGTATCAACTCGCAGCTGCTTCTGGTATATGCTTTTACCAGGTAAGCCTAGGGTTTCAAATTGGTGACCTTAGAGTGCCAGCCACCACAGGTCAGGCTACAATTCTTATTTCTAAAAAGAAAATCTTGACACACAGATTTTAAATATCCTGTCCCTAGAGCCTGTGAATATAACCATTAACAGCTAAAAAATTTGTAATTTTGAATGATTATCTTATTAATAAAATTATTACTTGCCCTATTAATAACTTTTAATTAACATTTGTTTTATGAAAGGTATAGGCTCTGGCCATTGGCTCAGTGGTAGAGCATCGGCCTAGCGTGTGAAGTCCCCAGCTCGATTCCCAGTAAGGGCACACAGGAGAACTGACCATCTGCTTCTCCACCCTTCTCCCTCCCCCTTCTCTCTCTTTCCTCCCACAGCCATGGCTTGATTGGTTCAAACACATCAGCCCCAGGCACTGAGGATAGCTCCATGGAGCCTCTGCCTCAGGTGCTAAAAATAGCTCAGTTGTTAGCATGGCCCCAGATGGGCAGAGCATGGGCCCCAGACAGGGGTTGCTGGGTGGATCCCAGTTGGGGTGCATGCAGGAGTCTATTTCCCCTCCTCTCACTTGGAAAAAGAAGAAGAAAGAAGAGAAGAGAAAAAAGAAAGGTATAAAGACTTGTGAGTTTTCTTTCTTAATCAAGAGAATGAGCATTATTAGTTGTATCATCATCCACACAGAGAGAAAAATAAAATCTATGACTGTCAGAATATCAGTACCTGATAATTAACCACATAAAAACTCCTTCAGACCAGATTTATCATTAAATGTTAAAATCAATGGTTATAAGGTTGTTGAGGAGAAAGACTCTCACATATTCTCCAAGAATCATCCCACATTTTGTTTATTAATTATAAAGGAGAAATGTGCTCTTAAAATGGTGAGATTCGCCTTAAATACGGTGTCAAGATTGGCATGCCAATAATGAGGTTATAACGTCAGTGGACAAGATTAGGCAGGTTCACATTGGATTCCGGTAGATGATAGAGGAACTGTGAAGCCAGAAAGCTTGGGCCATTTGCATTTAAGAGATTCTTGCAATCGCAGAGGAGCAAACAGGCAGGGAGAACCGCTTCTCCCAGCAGCAGGGAAACAAATAGCAAAGTGGCCCCTCATGGCAGTGGACAGGCTATCCGCAATCCATCCTGAGGGCAAGCTCCCGTACCTTACATAGGCTATACACACATGGCTCTGCTATGCACTCATACACTAATCACGCAAAGTATAAGCGAGCAAGCCTAACACAGCTGTTTTCCCATTGGGTTGATCTGACATTACGGGCCTCCTGATGTGAAGCAGTGGGAGAAATACAGTATAACCCATGTGGTGTTCCAGTTGACTTAGATTTTTTCAGAAGATTCAATGTTTTGAGAATAAGAGACAGTGAGTTTAGGGGAATCTAAAGAATCAAAACAACACATGATTTATAATTAAATCCTAGACTGGGAAACAAAAAGGAACCAAGCTAAAGTAGTATAAATCAAGGTTTTACTGTACATACAAATCACCAGAACACTGCACTGAAATAAAGATTCTTAGTAACGTGGCCAGAGTAGGGTGATACAAGGAAGGTACGTAGGGCTCAAAATTTAAGGAGGCACTCAGGATCATGCAAGTTCTTACCCTCCCACTTGTATGACCTTTGAGTACGCATCTCCTTAAATTTTGCTCTAGAAGCACCTCACTTGCTTCACCTTAGTTCAGTGGTTCTCAACCTGTGGGTCGCGACCCCGGTGGGGTCGCCTAAAGCCATCAGAAAATACATAATGCATATCAGGTATTTACATTCCGAGTCATAACTGTAGCAAAATTACAGTTATGAAGTAGCCACCAAAATTATTTTTTGGTTTGGGGTCACCGCAACATGAGGAACTGTATTGTGGGGTCACGGCATTTTCTTCAATAGGTCTGGGGCAGAGCAGATATTTTGCAAGTCAAGCAAGTTCCTAGGTGATGATAACGCTGCTAGTCAATAGACCATGCTTTATGCAAGAACGCTATAAAAACATTTTTACATAACTGGAAAAATTTCAGTATGGCCTGTGTATTGAATGATGCTACTGAATTATTGTTCACTTTCTCTGGTAGGTAGAGGTGGTATGGTCATGTTGGAGAAAGCTTCTGTTCACAGGAAATGCAAGTTTACGTATTAAAGGTATAAAATGCCATGTCATCTACAACCTTCTCTCAGGTGACTCTGGCAAAAAGAAAGTGTGTGAGCAGGGGTAGGACTGGGTGTGTGCAATCACAAGTGTGAGTGTGAGTGTATGTGCAAAGAGAGATGAAATGAATGTAGCTAAAGTTTAACAAACAGTGAATCTAGGTGAGGGATATAAATCTATTCTCTGTACTATTCTTTCAGTATTTTCATAGGATGAAATTTAATTAAAAATTACTAAACCCATTAAAATGAATAAATAATTAATAAAAACCAAACAACTACTCTGCTAGATTTCTTATTTGAACAGAGTTTGAGTCTGAGTCTCATATAAACAAACATTACTGTATACAAACCACTTACTAATACACACACATACACTCACACATACAAATAAACACACAATGTTCTAATGAACTAAAACCTCTTCAGGGACCCAGTCCAGGGGCAACTGGGAAGGAGTTCTAGGCCACCCTTTCTTCAGTAAAAGCACCTAGGCTCTTCTTGTTGGTTTGTTTTTTTTTACACTTATTGTTTTTTTCGGGGTTGGGGAAAGAATCTAGAGTGAAAAATAAAAACAAAATAAATAAATAAAATCTATAACTCTAATAAGCATTTTCTCAATTTTCTATTTAATAACAGGCAACATTAATTACTTTAATTTACTGGTTTGGTGCTACCTGTTTAGAATTTTCCTGCCAAACTTCTCCTCTCATTAAGGTAGAGGCTGTATCATACTTTTATAAGTGATATAACTTTAGTCCTTATAGCTCTCCTGAAGATAGAAAATTCATAGAAGTTTTTATGCAAAGGACAAATTGAAGCTTGCAGAGGGGTATGGCCAAAAGTGAGGAAAGAAAAGTAGTAATGACATAATCAAGAAAAGAGAACTAGATTTCAAACTTCTTTTTTGTTGCTATAAATATCCTACATGTTCGGGATCATTTAGTCTATCTTGAGTCATAAGAATTTTGCTTCTCTATTTCTTCCTCACTTTTTCTTCCCAATAACAGCAAAACTATTAAAGGTACCAAGGGAAGAAAACCTAACATCATAATATATTTTTTTGCTGATTTCCTTCCTGTCTCAAATCTGGTTATTAACATATAGAAATAACTTACCAAGTGACTGGCTAGACATGTTGGGTAGTTTAAAGAAAAACAGGAGTTAAGTGGCAATATAAATTATATTTAATAAAATTATTTTATGCATATAATGTAATGATTTTTTATGTTAATGATCTCAGGGATTAATTTTATATGAGGAAATAAATTGACATGGCATGAAATGTTAAAAGTTTTGAAAAATACTATAGGAAAGTTATGAAAAAACACATAATTGTGTTTACATGAGTATACAAGGTCACAAAATGGATTAAACAAGGAATACTAGGTAAAAAGTTCTAAAACTCATCGATTTTTAAAAATCCTTTTTATTCAAGCCACATATGACAGAATAAAGGTAGCAGTATGGTTGGATGTATTTTTAACACTAAAAATGCAAATGAAAAAAGACTACACAATAATTACTTATGAAACTGAGTAACTTCATGCACACTAAGCATTTTTTGTACCCTATTAATTTAATTTTCAAATTAACTACAGTCCTTATTTTACAGATAAAGTGCAGAGAGCATAAATATCTGCCCAAAGTTACAGTTAGTTAGTAAAGACTCTGAAGCCAGAAGTAAAATATAAGCCAAAAAACTGTATTTTATCCAAAAATTCTGATTTTATCCCCTAATTAATCTTAGAACAGAACAGTAGAAAGAACAAAACTGGCTTCTTGTAGTTTCATCTCCCTTCACTTTCTCTGTTAATTCTTTACTAGCAATGTGAATAAGTAGCTAATGTTAAAACACAATTTTACATTAAAAAGCAAAAACGGAGGTTAGATACTATAAAAAGGCAAAAATAAAGAGGTTAGATAATATGCAAATTAAATTATCAACTGTCAGATAATTAAGATCATAATTCCATTGAAAAAAATATACTTAAAGAAACTAAGTTTGGCCCTGGCTGGTTGGCTCAGCAGTAGAGTGTTGGCCCAGTGTGTGGAAGTCCCAGGTTCAATTCCTGGCCAGGGCACACAGGAAAAGCACCCATCTGCTTCTCCACCCTTCCTGCTCTCCTTTCTTTCTCTCTTTCTCTTCCCCTTCTGCAGCCAAGGCTCCACTGGAGCAAAGTTGGCCCGGGCGCTGAAGATGGCTCCATGGTCTCCACCTCAGGTGCTAGAATGGCTCCAACAGCAAGGGGACAATGCCCAGATGGGCAGAACATCGCCCCCTGGTGGGCATGCCGGGTGGCTCCCGGTTGGGTGCATGTGGGAGTCTGTCTGACTGCCTCCCTACTTCTAACTTCGAAAAAATACAAAAAAAATAATTCTTTTAAATAGTTTAAAGTATTAGCATCCTAACCTTGATTGTTTCTTCAGATACTTGGTTCTGTAACGCTTTCAAAGCTTCATCTTTCTTCATATTTGCCCTTTCCATTTCCTGAAAACATGCAGATTTGTAAGTAAAAATATAAGTATGCATATAAATATTTTAGCATTACTAATACGCTGTTAAACAACTGTTATACAGTTAAAAGCATGTTATAGAAACATAATCTTAAAATATTAGCCAGCTTTTAAACAGAACTTTTATAAAAAATGATTTTACCCCTTTGCTTTCTGTCAAGAGTCTGTCTAGTGATTCAAGATGATGATGTTTGCATATTACATCTTGCTGCAACATAAACATAGTCTTTTCTTGTTCTTTAAATTGTTGGTCTTTTTTCTCTAGTTGAGATGCAAGCTAACATAAAATAAGATTAATTTTTATGTCAAAAATTCTTTAAATTTAAAAATATTTCAATATACAATACACATTAAATTACTACTAAAATTACATAGATTTTTTGCAATTTGCTATACTTCCTTTAGTTTCCCTCCTTTTAGAGAAGAAATGAAATCATATGCCTATGTCTCATCCCTTTACTCCTTCACCAATACTATGCTGAAATTGACCAGTATCATTCTGTGGTTTTTCATTCTTATACATGATTTTGCTCTTTTTCTACAGTTGTAGATTCATGAACAATATGTAATGTAGTTTGCTGTTTTGAAATTTTACATAGATTAGATCAATACCTGCAACTTTTAGCAACATTTTTTGATATTCAAATCATTTTTTATATTATAGTTGACATACATTATTATATTACTTTCAGGTGTATACCCTAGTTAGACATTATGTATCTTACTAAGTGATTATCCTGATAAATCTCCCAAACATCTGATACCATACCTAGTTATTAGATTACTGAGTATATTCCCTATGTTGTACTTTATACCCCATGACTATTCTGTAATAACCAATTCTTACTTCTTAATCCCTTCACCTAAGGATTAAACCAAGAAAAAAAAATTATAGAAACAGATAACAGTATGAGGATTGCAGGAGGGAAGGGGGTGGAAGATGTGGAGGATGGTAAAGTGGGGATAGGTGGGGATGGAGGGAGTCTTGACTTGTGGTGAACACACAATGCAATATACAGATGATGTATTGTAGAATTGTGCACCTGAAACCTATTTAACTTTATTAGACAAGGTTACCCCAATAAATTCAATATATTTTTTTAAATACCTTCATCTTTTTAACCCATTCCCCCAACACCTCTCCTATCTACCAACCATCAAAACCTTCTCTGTATCTACAAGTGTTTCTGTTCTGCTTATTCGAGTTTTGTTTTTTTAAAGATTAAATTGTTGATAGATATGTATTTACTGACATTTTATTGGTCATATTCTTAATCTTTCTCTTTTTTTTATTTAGAGGAGGGGAGATAAAGAGACTCCCACATGTGCCCCAACTGGGATCCACCCAGCACCCATCAGGGGCCGATGCTTGAAATCAACCAAGTTATTCTCAGTGCCTGAGGCTGACACTCTAACCAATCAAGCCACTGGCTGCAAGAAGGGAAGATAGCGAAAAAGGGGAAAAGGGGAGAAAGAGAAGCATATGGTCACTTGTCATGTGTGCCTTGACTGGGAACTGAAACCGGGACTCCCACACGCCAGGCTGACACTCTATCCACTGAGCCAACTGGGCATGGCCCTTTTTCTTCTTTTAAATAAGACCTTAAACATTTCATATAATACTGGTTTGGTGGTGATAAACTTCTTTAGCTTCTTCTTCTCTGGGAAGCACTTTATATGTCCTTCTATTCTAAATGATAGCTTTGCTGGGTAGAGTAATCTTGGTTGTAGTTTCTTACTTTTCATCACCTTGAATATTTCTTCCCAATCCCTTCTGGCCTGCAAAGTTTCTGTTGAGAAGTCAGCTGAGTTTTATAGGAACTCCCTTGCAGGTGGCTAGCTGCTTTTCTCTTGCTGCTTTTAAGATTCTCCATCTTTAACCTTTTGCATTATAATAATGATATGTCTTGGTGTGGGTCTCTTTGGGTTCATCTTGTTTGGGACCTCTCTGAACTTGCAGGACTTGTATATCTATTTCCTTCACCAAGTTAGGGAAGTTTTCTGTCATTATTTTTCCAGTAAGTTTTCAATTTCTTGATCTCTTCTCCTTCCAGCACCCCCATGATGTGAACGTTGGTAGGCTTGAAGTTCTCCCAGAAGCTCCTTACACCATCCTCATGATTTTAGATTCTTTTTTCTTTTTGTTGTTCTGATTGGGTGTTTTTTACTTCCTTATATTCCAAATTGCTGATTTAATTTTTGGCTCATCTACTCTACTGCCGATTCATTTCAGTTAATGTATTGTTGATTTCTGACTGGTCTTTTTCATGTTTTATATCTCCATTTTTATGTTCCTGTCTCTTTCTTGAATTTCTAAGTTTACCTACTGCTCTCCTCTCATTGAGCATCCTTACAACCAGTATTTTGAACTCTACATCTGGTAGATTGCTTGTCTCCATTTTATTTAATTCTATCTCTGGAGTTTTGTTCTGTTCTTTCATTTGAGACATGTTTCTTTGTCTCCTCATTATGGCTGCCTCCATGTGTTTCTATTAGGTACAGCTGCTACATTATCCGGGCTTGGTAGAGTGGCCTTATTTAGTAGGTGTCCTGTAGCGTCCAATGGCACAGCCTCCCTAATCACCCAAGCTGGGGACCACATGTGAATTGTATACACTCTCCTCTTGTAGCTGAACCTTGATTGCTGTTGATACATTAATGGAAGGGATTTACCCCTAGGCCATTCAGCTGAAAGACTGGTTGTGACCACTGACCACTATGGAGTATCAGCTGTACAGGGGACCACCTGAGCAGGACTTACTTCACTTCCCTGTGGTGCCTACTGAATCCTCCCCTTAAGTGTGTCACTTGTGGAGGTGGTTGAATGGTGGTGTTTCTATGTGGTCAGAAGCTGCCCATCGGCCCTGGTCAGTTGGCTCAGTGGTAGAGCGTCGGCCTGGCGTGCAGGAGTCCCGGGTTAGATTCCTGGCCAGGGCACACAGGAGAAGCACCCATCTGCTTCTCCACCCCTCCCTCTCTCCTTCCTTCCTCTCTGTCTCTCTCTTCCTCTCCTGCAGCCGAGGCTCCATTGGAGCAAAGTTGGCCCGGGCGCTGGGGATGGGTCTGTGGCCTCTGCTTCAGGCGCTAGAATGGCTCTGGACGCAACAGAGCGATGCCCCAGAGGGGCAAAGCATCGCCCCCTGGTGGGCATGCCGGGTGGATCCTGGTCGGGCGCATGCGGGAGCCTGTCTGACTGCTTCCCTGTTTCCAACTTCAGAAAAAAAAAGAAAAGAAATAAAATTTTAAAAAAAGCTGTCCATCAAGTGCTCTGGCTCTGAGGCCTTCTGGGAGATGCAAGGTCAGATGCAACCTGTGTTCTACATAGGGCCACTTGACATGAGCTATAGAGCATCTGCAGGTGGCTGCCAACTGTGTTGGGCTTAGACATACCCAGGCAAGGCCAAGCTGCAAACCAAGGCCAGCTGCTGCTAGTGTGAGGCCTGGGGCCACTTAGAGGTACAGGGCATGAGCTACAAAGCAACCTTCTGATGGTTGATACTTGTGCTGAGCTTGGAGGTACCCAGGAGAGGCCAAGCTGCAAACCAAGGCCAGCTGCCGCTAGTGCTGGGCCTGGGCCATTTAGTGAGGTGTTCAGGGCTCACTAAGGCCAGCTGCTGCTTATTTGAAAGATTTTAAGAAAATCTGAAGCATACCAAGACAGGCCATTTTTATGGAAAAGCCATTGAAAATACCTTGGATGGTCCTGAAAGTTGGGTGGGGTGGGGCCTCAGAGAATCACCTGGGTGAGGTAAACAGTGTGAACCAGGTTGATAGAGTCTCATATGGTACCAACCTGCAGGCTCCGTGTGGGGAGGGCTCACCAAAGGAACAACAGCCTCTGCCCACACTTCTGTCTGGGAAAAAGCTGTCCTACTAGCTCTTGCACTGATGCCTGGACAATTCAGTTCTACCCCATATGTCCCTGCTTCTTTTAAAGCTGCTACTGCTGCCTCAGCACTGGAGCTCAAAGGGAGTAAGTCCAAGTTAGCCCACGCATGAGCCCTTTAAGAGGAGCTGCCTAGGCCCTGGCTGGGTAGCTCAGTTGTTTATCGAGTGTTGCCCCCATATTAAGGTTGCAAGTTCAGAGCACATGCAAGAGTAAACCCATAAATGCATAAATAAGTGGAACAAATCAATATTTCTCTATCTCTCTCTAAAATCAATTAAGTAAAATTTTTTTTAAATTCCAGCAACGCTCCACTCGCCTTCATCCTCATCCCCACTGGTTTATGCAGCAAGAGTTACGGGAATTTAAACATACCATTTTATTATTAGTTTCTCTTTGTCTTCTCTGTTTTTGATTCCTATTTCTCCTTTCTAGACTTCTTTTATATATATGAATGTTTTCAGAATTCTATTTTATCTACTGGCTCTTTACTATATATCACTTTTACTGGTTTCTCTATGGATTTTAATACACATATTTAACTTTTCATACATATTTAACTTTTACTGAGAATTAGGATATTTCCGCATAAAGTAAAATGTAATAACTTTATAAAAACACAGATCCCTTTACCTTTCCTCTTTTATATTGCAGTTGTCCAATGTATTATACCAACATATACTCAAAACCTCACTAGACAATGCCATGATTTTTTATTTCAAGTGTCATAAAACTTGAAGAAACATAGTACATTGTATCTAACCAAATAGTTACTGGTTTTGTTACTATTCCTTCATTCCTGAGGTTTCAAGTTTCCTGCTGATATTATTTCTTTTTGCCTGAAGAATCTTATTTTAGAACAAGTCACCTGGTAACAGATTCTCTAATTCAGTGTTTTTCAACCTCCAGTCTGCTAGAACTTTCATGATGTTGTATAAAGATTACAGGCCCAGACTCTATAATCTTCATCAGGGTGGTTAATTTTTTCACAACCTGGCATAAAATTTCTAGCAGACAAGCATGGGTCTATGGACTTGCAGTTGAAAAACACTGTAATTGTCCTCCATCTAAGAATATATTTATATTTATGAAAGAATACTTTTTGCTGAACATTGAATTCTAGGTTGATGGACTTTCTCCTTTAGCAAACTTTCATAGTTTTTTTATGAGAAATCTACAGTAATTTTTTTAAGTGAGAGGAGGGGAGATAGAGACTCATGTATGTGCCATGACCAGGATCCATGCAGCAACCTAGCCAATGCTCGAGTACCAAGCTATTTTTAGCACCTGAGGCTGACACACTCAGACCAACCAGGCTATCCTCAGCACCGGGGCTGATGCGTGACCTAACTGAGTCACTGGCTGCAGGAGGAGGAGAGAATGGGGAGAGGGAGAAGGACAGGGAGAGAAGCAGATGGTCATTTCTCTTATGTGCCCTGACCAGGTATTGAAACTTGGAAATCTGCATGCCAGGCCAATGCTTATCTACTGAGACAGCCAGCCAGGGCCAAAAAAATCTACAATAATTTTAATCTTAGTTCCTTTATAGGCAATGTGTTATTCATCTCGGTATGCTTTTAAGATATTTTTGTTTTGACCAGACCAGGTGGTGACGCAGTAGATAGAGCATTGACCTGGGACACTGAGGACGTAGGTTCAAAACCCTGAGGTCGACCCTGGCCAGTTGGCTCAGTGGTAGAGCATTGGCCCAGTGTGTCCAGGTTCAATTCCCAGTCAGGGCACACAGGAGAAGTGACTATCTGCTTCTCCATCCCTCCCCTTCTCCTTTCTCTCTCTCATTTCCTGTCCCACAGCCATGGCTCGGTTGGAGCAAATTGGCCCCGGGCACTGAGGATGGCTCCATGGCCTTGCCTCAGATGATAAAATAGCTCGGTTGTCAAGCAATGGAGCAATGGCCCCAGATGGGCAGAGCATCGCCCCAAAGTGGGCTTGCTGGGTGGATCCTGGTTGGGAAGCATGTGGGAATCTGTCTCTCTGCCTTCCTACTTCTCACTTAAGAGAAATTAAAAAAAACAACAACAAGAAAACAAATCCAAGATCACCAGCTTGAGTGTGGGGTTGCAGGCTTGAATGTGGGATCATAGACATGACTCCATGGTTGTGGGCCTGAGCCCACAGGTGGCTAGCTTGAAGCCCAAGGGCACTGGCTTAGGCCCGAAGTCGCTGGCCTAGGCCCAAGGTCACTGATCTGAACAAGGGGTCACTGGCTCAGCTGGAGCCCCCTGCCACCCCACCGTCAAGGCACATATGAGAAGCAATCAATGAACAACTAAAGTGCCACAATTACAAGTTGATTTTTCTAATCTCTCTCCCTTCCTATCTCTCTCTCACTAAAAAAATAATTTTGTGTTGGTATTCAGCAAGAACTTTGATGTATCTAAAAGTTGTTTTCTTTGACTTAACCTCTTTGAGCGTATTGAATTTATAAATTTATTTCCTTAAATAAAATTGTAAAGTTTTCAGTCATTATTCCTTCAAATGTTTTTTGCACTAATCTTATTTTCTTCTCTGGGCCTCTAATGACATGAATGTTAGACCTTATAATATTCTCCCACAGGTCCCTGACACTCTGTTCATTTTCTTCCAAATCCTTCTTCTCTCTGCTGCTCAGAATGAATAATGTGTATTGCTCTATATTTCATGTTTACATTTTTTTCCTCATTAGCTCCATGCTGCTATTAAGAATATCGAAATGGGCCCTGGCCGGTTGGCTCAGCGGTAGAGCGTTGGCCTGGCATGCGGGGGACCCGTTCGATTCCTGGCCAGGGCACACAAGAGAAGCACCCATTTGCTTCTCCACCCCCCCTCCTTCCTCTCTGTCTCTCTCTTCCCCTCCCGCGGCCAAGGCTCCATTGGAGCAAAGATGGCCCGGGCGCTGGGGATGGCTCCTTGGCCTCTGCCCCAGGCGCTAGAGTGGCTCTGGTCGCGGCAGAGCGACGCCCCGGAGGGGCAGAGTATCGCCCCCTGGTGGGTGTGCCGGGTGGATCCCGGTCGGGCGCATGCGGGAGTCTGTCTGTCTCTCCCCGTTTCCAGCTTCAGAAAAATACAAAAAAAAAAAAAAAAATTACCATCCTGACCATTTAAAAAAAAAAAAAAAAAGAATATCAAAATGATCGATATTTTTTACTCATGTCATGTCATTCTTGATCTCAAACCTTTTCTTTACTCTTGTTTTTACTGTTTAGTTTTCACACACAGTTAAAGAGTGTTTCTACTATCAACCAAAATTAAAACAACTAATATCTTTAGTGGAAAAGTCTGTGGACTCACTCTTAGTTTGGTAATATAAAAAAATAAATAATGATTAGGCCCTGGCCAGTTGGTTCAGTGGTAGAGCATCAGCCCGGCATGTGGATGTTCTGGGTTTGATTCCTGGTCAGGGCGCATAGGAGAAGCGCCCATCTGCTTCTCAACCCCTCCCCCTCTCGCTTCTCTCTCTCTCTCTCCCCTCCACTCCTGCAGCCAAGGCTCAATTAGAGCGAGTTGGCCCTGATGAAGAGGATGACTCCATGGCCTCCACCTCAGGTGCTAAAATAAAGGTTCCAGTTGCAACGGAGCAAGGGCCCCAGATGGGCACAGCACTGCCCCCTAGTGGGCTTGCCGGGTGGATCCTGGTTAGGGCAAATTCAGGAGTCTGTCTCTGCCTCCCCTCCTCTCACTAAAATTAAAATAATAATAATAATATTATTATTAAAGCTGAAATTGCACCAGTACTGTATAAAAAATACTGTAATGATCCAGAAGTAATGGGATTCTAATTATAGTACTTGCCTATAACTTTTCTATGTCTTTATTTCCTCATATGTTAAAAACAGAAAGCTACACTAGTATGTTTCAGCTTCATTTTTAGCATCTATATTCTAAATATACATTATATCTACTTGTAAAAATATTACTATCTTACTCTTTCAATCTGATTTTCCATTTCTTTATGTTGTTCAAGATGAATTTTCTTTGCCTTTTCAAAAGCTAAACAAATTTTCTCATGCTCTGTATTGATATTGGTTTCTAGACTTCTTATCTTTTCATTTTTTTCCTAGAAATACAAAAACAGTTAAAGGAATATAATTGAAAGGAAAAATTTAAAAATAAAAGAACTGAGAGCTAGTTTTACATAAAAGTACATTAAGCATTAAATTTGTGTTACTCTATTCTCTAAAGATTCATAGCAGTTAATATGTCAAACTTCAAAAATACATGTTTATTAAAAAACAAAATAGTTATTTTAAAAATTATATCAAAATGAGAAAATTAAAATACTTCAAAATACTGAGACTATCAAAAAGTTTCTACTATTTCCTTTAACTCTACTAGGATAAAACTTAGAAAATATAGATAACAGATGTGTATCAGCCTATTAACCTAAAAATATAGAAACAAAAAAAGGGCTGAGAAGAGTCTAGTAGAATTTGTATTTTCCTATATGGTACTTTTTATAATAATGATACTAAAACAAACATACTGTCATGAATTAAGTGCCTTAAAGTCACAGTGAATTTGTAGTAAACAACTAATTTTTACCATAAGCTCCTGTTCAAGCTCTGCATTTTTTGTAGCAATAGAGGAATAAGCAACTATTTTTTCTTCCAGCTGTTTCTCTAGAGTTAAAAGTTGAGAACATTTCTTTGTCATCTGAAAACAGATGGAAATAAATGAAAAATTATTTTTAGAAAATGACAATTTAAAAGAAAAACAAATAGTGGATAGTGGGCCAGAGATATAACACAGCTTGTTTCATCTATGTAATATATAAGTAATTTAGTGCAGATTTCTATGTCCAAATAGGACTGCACCCTAACCCATTTCTTAAAAGTAGCTGTGAAAGACTAAAATTAGCATAATAGAATTTTAACAATAACTATTTCTAGTGGTAGAATTATCAATGATGTATGCCTTCTTCATATTTTTCCATATTTTCAACAAGACTATGCTAATTTAATTTTTTTTAAAGTTATTAATCTGTCTTGACCAGTGGTGGCACAGTGTAGAAAGTGTCGACCTGGGACACTGAGGTACCAGGTTCAAAACCCCAAGGTTACCGGCTTGATCATGAGCTCATCTGGCTTAAGCATGGGCTCATCATTGATGTTTCTCATCTCTCTCCCTTCCTGTCTGTCTGTCCCTATCACTAAAACAAACAAACAAAAGTGCCCCCATAGATAGTCACTGCCTATGGTTTGAAGGGTGAGTATAGTACACACATGTGATCTATGTCTACAATTACCTAATGGGGCATCCTTGTTCTGTCCTCAGTGGAAATGAGATCAGATATTCACAAAACACACATTATCCTCTTTCCATGTTATCCATAGCATATTAGCACCAGATTCACATGTAGTTTTATAAAAATGTAGATTCCTGCCTGACCTGTGGAGGTGCAGTAGAAAAAGCATCAACCTAGAATGCTGAGGTCGCCTGTTGGAAACCCTGGGCTTGCCTGGTCAAGGCACATATGAGAAGCAACTATGAGTTGATGCTTCCTGCTCCTCTCCACCCCACCTTCTCTCTCTTTCTCTGTCTTTCTCCTCTCTCTAAAATCAATAAAATCTTTTTTAAAATGCTGGCACCTGAACATAATTCAATATCTGCTTAATCAAAATTACTAGGGTAGGATCCATAAATCTGCATGTTTAACAGGCTTCTCAGGTAGTCTGTTGTTCGCTAAAATTTGAAATCCTTTATTACCACTACTTTTCTTCCAATTGCATAATACAAATACTTTACTTGTACTTGTATATTATTTGTATTAACTTACATTTAGAAGAAATAATAGTGTATAACTGCCACCAAATTTTAGAACTTTTAGCACCCTTCAGTGGATTTTCCTACTTTTAACATAGTTTGAAATGCAAAGGTTTCCAAATACAATTTTAAAAGAATTTGTAACTTACATGGATGGTATCAAGAATTTTTTAAAATGTAAAAAATTGCATTTAAAATACATTGTTTAATAAAACCATACAATATCTTTTACTTGTATGAAAATTAAGTACATATAAGCAGTTAATTCAAGCTTACTTCACTTTCAAGTCTGCTTGAGTTTGAGGCTTTCTCTAGCAGCTCTTCTTGAATCAGTTGAAACTGACTAGTTCTGTGGGCCATGTTAACTTTCAAATCAGAATTCTCAGCTTCTATTTCC
Source organism: Saccopteryx leptura (assembly GCF_036850995.1). Classification (NCBI taxonomy): domain Eukaryota; kingdom Metazoa; phylum Chordata; class Mammalia; order Chiroptera; family Emballonuridae; genus Saccopteryx; species Saccopteryx leptura. The sequence goes on from NC_089505.1 coordinate 166,582,244, forward strand.
ATCAACTTGGTACGTAGTTCTTCTATTCCAGAAGCAAGTTTTTGCCTTTCTCTTTCATATTCCTTGTTCATAACATGTTGATTTTGAGCTTTTATGCTTTCTCCTAGTAACAATTAAAGGAAATTTGTTCTGTATAAACTTCAAGGAAAGAAACCTATTTCAATGTTAAAATATTTAATCATAAAGTTTAGTTTCTGATCTAAAGAACTGTAAAGGGAATGGAGAATGAGACATACATTAAGGAAAATGGTAAGGTACTTTCTAAATTAAATACATAACAAAGTGAGAGTAAGTTCTTCTGAATCACTCAATTTCTAGACTATTCCTTCATAGTAGAAAACCTATTCCTTTATTCCAGAAAGGGCTCATCTCTACCTTTAAAAATCCCATTTTTTGGATAGCAATCATTGCTAAAAAAAAAATTGTTTAAAACAAACAAAAACATGTCCTCTCTCCTTAAACTGAAGTTAATCATACAATGTATTTGGATAACTTGAGATGATTAAAAATATTTTGATATATTGTACATAGATGCAGGTTCAAAAGCTGAAAAACAGTGACTCCCAGTACAAACTAACTGATGAGAATTCAGCAATGCTTTTTTAAAACCACTGAGAGTTATCAGAGGCAGTTGAGTATACCCTTTCTCCATTACAAATGTATATATTAACCTCATACATCAAGGTAACTAAACTTTCAGGACTTTAAAAAAGGCACACTATAGATCAGGGGTACTCAACCTTCTTATACCTACCACCCACTTTTGTATCTCTGTTAGTAGTAAAATTTTCTAACTGTCCACTGGTTCCACAGTAATGGTGATTTATAAAGTAGGGAAATAACATTACTTTATAAAATTTGTAAAGCAGAGTTACAGCAAGTTAAAACATATAATAATAATTACTAAACAAGTACTTTATGTAGGATTTTTGCTAAGTTTGGCAGAATAAATCTTTATAAAATAACTTATTATAGTTAAATTTATCTTTTTATTTATACTTTGGTTGCTCTGCTACCGCCCACCATGAAAGCTGGAACGCCCACTAGTGGGCGGTAGGGCTGGTCCCTACCACTGCTGTAGATGATGGCATGAAAACACACATAGATATGGAAACAAGTAGAGATATACTATGGCTTCAAGGGTTGCATAAGTAGCCACTTCCCATCAAATTTCCATACCCTTAGTATTTCCCTTTCTACACTACCTCTCACTGGTTCTATTTCTTTGATTTCAGAGACTCTACGACATATATTCACACCCTCTAAACACTGGCATTCCCTATGCTAATCCATCATTCTCTCTAGTCTTTCTAATCACTTAGATATCTACTTTTTTCGCTGTCATTTCTGCTGCTAGCAGCCCATCATATTTGAAGATAGATTGTGATACATTACAGCTACATATGTTAACCACTAAGGCAACCAATTAAAAAAAAAGAGGTACAGCCGCTTGACCCATGGTGGCACAGTGGATAGAGCGTCAACCTTGGATGATGGGGACCCAGGTTTGAAACGCTGAGGTTGCTGACTTGAACACAGTTCACCAGCTTAAGCAAGAGGTCGCTGACTTGGCCCTGGCTGGTTGGCTCAGTGGTAGGGCATCGGCCTGGCATGCAGGAGTCCCGGGTTCGATTCCCAGCCAGGGCACACAGGAGAAGCACCCATCTGCTTCTCCACCCCTCCCCCTCTCCTTCCTCTCTGTCTCTCCCTTCCCCTCCTGCAGCCAAGGCTCCAATGGAGCAAAGTTGGCCCGGGTGCTGAGGATGGCTCTGTGGCCTCTGCCTCAGGCACTAGAATGGCTCTGATTGCAGCAGAGCAACGCCCCAAGATGGGCAGAGCATCGTCCCCTGGTGGGCATGCCGGGTGGATCCCGGTCGGGCGCATGAGGGAGTCTGTCTGACTGCCTCCCCATTTCCAGGTTCGGAAAAATACAAAAAAAACAATTTTTTTTTTAAAAAGAGGTCGCTGACTTGAGCATGGAATCATTGACATGATCCTATGGTTGCTGGCTTGAAGCCCAAGCCCCGGTCAAGGTACACAGAAGCAATCAATGAACAATTAAAGTGACGTACCTATAAGTTGATGCTTCTCATCTCTCTCCCTTCCTGTCTGTCTCTCACTTAAAAAACAGGTATAATTAATCAATAGTGGAAATTTTAAAAAATGGAATACTACGAAGGCAAGAAAGATGAACAAAGGCCAATAGAATAGTAAACAAGTACCAAAATGATAGATTTAAACCCAAAAAGATGGACAGATACATTTAATATACACAAGTAATCTAAATATCCCTATTAAGAGCCCTGGTTCAGTAGCTCAGTTGGTTAGAGCATCATCCTGATACACTAAGGTTGCAGTTCAATCCCTGGCCAGGGCACATATAAGAAGAAACCAAAGAGTGCAAAAATAAGTAGAACAACAAAATAATGTTTTTCTCTCTCAAATCAATTGTTTTAAAATTTTTTAAATGAAAGTAAATATTTGTATTTAGAAGCAAAAAATGTCTACCTTGTTATAAAAGCAAGAACCAATTATATGCTTTCTATAAGATACTCATTCACATACAAAGATACACAGGTCAAAAGTATGGGGAAAAAATTCAGACCAGGCAAATACTAATCAAAAATAGCTGGTGACAAACTATCAGAAAGAGGAAGAAAATAATCCCATGTACAATCAATTTAAAAAGAATAACATACCTAGGAATAACTTTATCCAAGGTAAAAGATATGTATACTGAAAACTTTAATAAGACAATGATGAAACAAACTAAAGATAAAAATAAATGGAAAGATATTTCATGCTCACAGACTTAAAGAATTAATATTGTGAATGTCCCTACTACACATGGCGATCTAAAGATTCAATTCAACCCATATCAATGTTTCAATGGTATTTTTCATAGAAATAGAACAAACAATCCTAAAATTTGTAAGGAACCACAAAAGACCCCAAATAGCTACAGCAATTTTTTAATTTTTTAAAAGATTTTATTTATTTATTTTTGGAGAAAGGGGAGAGAGGGAGGAAGAGGGAGATAGAGTGAGAGGAGAGAGGCAGGAAGCATCTACTCCTAGTAGTTGCTTCCCACATGTGTCTTGGAGCAATCCCAGGAATTCGAAAGGGGCAACCTCAGTGTTCCAGGTCGATGCTTTGTCCACTGTACCACCATAGGTCAGGCACTACGGAATAAACCCATGCAAACTAATTTATGACAAAGGAACCAAGAATATACAATGAAAAAAAAGGATAGTTTCTTTAATAAAGAGTGTTAGGAAAACTGGACAGTCACATGCAAAAGAATAAAACTGGACTACTATCTTACCCCACACAAAATTAACTAAATATGGATTAAAGACTTGAACATAAGACCTAAAACTAAAATTTCTAGAAGAAAACATAGGGGATAAACTACTTAAAATCAATCTTGGTGATGATTTTTTGGGATTTGACAAAAGTAAAGGCAACAAAATCAAAAATAAGTAGGACTATATCAAACTAAAAAGCTTCATATAGCAAAAAGAACCATCAACAAAATAAAAAGTAAATCTATGGGATGAAATAAAATATTGGTAAAACATATGTATCTGATAAGGGGTTAATATCCAAAATACAAACAACTCATACAACTCAACAGCAAAAAACCAAACAATCCAATTAAAAAATGGGCAGAAGATCTGAATAGACACTTTCCAGAGAAGACACAGAGATGTCCAATAGACATATGAAAAGATGCTCAACATCACTAATCATCAAAGAAATGCAAATCACAGAAACCAAACTGATAATTCATTTATTTTTTTAAAAGATCATAAAATACTCTGATCATAATTTATTTTAAAAATTCAATAAAATATACTCACCTATTTGACTACCTCCTAGTTTTACAGGTTCTGTTTCTAAACTACTTAATTTGCCACTTTCTTTGTTGTCATTACAAGAAATAAGACTCTGAGATAACTGATTTGCAGTCAGATTTGCCTGAAGCTTTTGAATTTCTGCCTCTTTTATTGCAAGCTTAATCCTAGCACAGAGAAAAGAAACCAAAAAATATTAAATAAAAATACATCATACCATTTTTACTTTTCAAAATGGTAAAATATTTTAAACTTTGATGTTAGTTAACCAATATTGGGCAGTATATGCAAAACTCTTTCATATCATTGATTAAACTGTAAACTGATTTAGCAACTTTAGAAACTTGGTAGTATCTAGTAAAACTGAAAATGTACACACCCTACGACCCAGATTTTCACTTTCAGAAATAAATACTAAAGAAATTCACCCATAGCATAGTTAACATGTATAAGTATGTACTTTGCAGCACTGTTTGTAATAGGAAACTAGAAATATCATAAATCAATAAAGAAATAAGTTGTGACAGTTATAAGATAGACTCTTATACTGCTATAAAAACCAAACTAATCACACTAATCCATGCATTAATCACTGTACCTACTGTAATATGGATAAATTTTTTAAATGATCCTAACTGAAAAAGCAAAATTACAAACAACATAAATATATAGTATATTTCTGTGAGTACAAACATATACAAATGGATTAAAGAATATGTACCCAATTCATGATGGTAGATCCTGAGGAGAAGAATGGCAGTGGTGCAGTGGTTAAGAACCAAAATATATCCTCTATCCTGGAATGTTTTAGTTTTTATTTAAAGAAAAAGATTTGAAACAAATCTCACAAAATGTTAGGAATCAATTCTTAGTTGTGAAAACAGATATTTGTTATAATAATACTCTAGACTTTTGTATATTTTTCAACATTTCAATTAAAGATCTTAATTATCAATTTCTAAAAACATTATATTTGTTACAACTTCAGAACCTGAAAACCATACCTCAACTCCGAAATCATCATTTTATTTGCCTCACAGCAGCCAACGTAACTGTCTTCCTTGTGTGACAAACTACTCATGTGATGCTTAGAAAGAGACGACTTAAAACCAAACATATCTCTTTTTAACTGTAAATTTAAAAACAAACATATAAGTTTATAGTATCTTGATATAATTTTTTAAATTCAGAAATCCAAGTCTGAAAAATTGTGTGAGTTTTATAGAATTAGCCTAATATCCACCAATAGGAGAACATATAAATACATTATGAAATAGTAGGGATAATGGGAAAGCTATAATAGTTAAATAAGCCTGCATTGTGTAAATCATTATGGAGAACTCATACAACATAAAACTGAGTGAAAAACAACAGTGGCACATGTAGTATTTTAAAAAATGTACTAAACTATATATGTATATATACTGTATACTAAAATATATATATTTTCAAGATGCATCTGTATGTGGCAATAATTAAAATATGGACAAGAGGGATACACATGAATTTCAGAATAGTCGCTACCTCTGAGGAGAAAGAGAAAGAATTAGATCTGATATGTATATAAAGAGGCTTCATTTACCTGTAAAATTTTATTCTAAAAATATCTGAAGTGGATATCGCAAAATGTTACCTAGATTTATCGACTGCTATGCTACGTTGGTCTGTGTGTATGAATAATACATAATTTTTAAATTAATTGTAAAAGGAGGCAAAGAAAGCACTAATGACCACTACTTTAAAACTACTATATGACCAAATCACATTTTCTAGAAATGAAAAAACTCACATTTCTAAACCCTGTTATTCTCTGCAGTGCATGAAACACAGGATCAAGCATGTTACACCAGCTTCAGAATCACATACTATTAAGTAATTCTTGATAGAGACAAATGAAAATATCAACTAAAAATGAATGTTGCCTGACTGGGCGGTGGCGCAGTGGATAGAGCGTCAGACTGGGATATGGAAGACCCGGGTTCGAGACCCCAAGGTCGCCAGCTTGAGCACGGGATCATCTAGCTTGAGCAAAAAGCTCACCAGCTTGGACCCAAGCTCGCTGGCTTGAGCAAGGTGTTATTTGGTCTGCTGAAGGCCTGCGGTCAAGGCACATATGAGAAAGCAATCAATGAACTAAGCGGGTTGCAACGAAAAACTGATGATTGACACTTCTCATCTCTCTCCGTTCCCGTCTGTCTGTCCCTATCTATCCCTCTCTCTGACTCTCTCTCTGTCCCTCTAAAATTTTTTTTTAATTTTAAAAAATAAATTAAAATGAATGCTATCTGCATCTGATTATTATCAGATTTCAAAAGCAAACTGGTAGATTAAAAATCTAAGCAAATAATAATCTGCATCCTAGGAAAGTAGATATAGCAGCAGGCTGGGAACCAAGGATCATACATTCTAGTTTTAAATCTGCAACAAGTTATTCACTTCCTTGGGTCTATAATTCTTCATCAGTAAAATGATGATATTGAATCAGATGATTTCTAAAATCTCTCTCAGCTTCATAATTCCATGACAGTTTAAAATTGGTAAGAGGCTACCATCCATACATATGTAAAACTAACCACGACACATTTATCTGTAGCTTTCTCCTGAACTCACCTTACCTTGCACCTATCAAAAACAAGTTTCTGACACAAGTATACTTACCTTCTTCCTACTTATAAATATGATCATATACACATACAACACAAAAAGAAAAAGTGACTGACTATATCATAAAAACACTTTAATATTCTGTACTATTCAGTAAATGTGTGAAAAGTTGCTCAACATTATTAACCATTAGGAAAATGCAAATCAAAACCACAATATAATACCACTTCATACACACTAAGATGAATATAATTGAAAAGATAAATAACAAATGTTGGCAAGAATGAGGAAAAACTGGACCCCTCGTGTTGCTGGTAAGGAGGTAAAATGGTACAGCCACATTGAAAAACAGTTTGGAATAAATTCACTATATGACACAGCAATTCTACTCCTACTCAAGAAAAATAAAAACATGCCCACTCAAAGACTTACATGCAAATATTCATAGCAGCATTATTCACAATAGCCTAAAAGTGGAAACAATCCAAGTGTCCATCTATTGGCCAATGGTTAAATAAAATGTGATATATCAACACAATGGAATAATATTCAACAATAAAAAAACATTAAATACTGATATATGTCACAATGAATGATTCTCAAAAACATTAAGAAGGCAAAAGATCAGACGCAAAAGAACATATACTGTATAATTTAGTTATATGAAACGTCCAGAAAAGACAATACTCCAGATGCAGAAAGTATATTACTGGTTCCCTAGCAGTGAGGGTGGGGACAGAAACTAATTATAAATGGGCACAAGGGACCTTTTGGAGATGAAAGAAATGTTTGAAAACTGAATTGTGATCACTGTTATAGAACTTGTAAATTTACTAAAAATCACTCAATCACTTAAAATGGGTAAATTCTGTGGTGATATAAATGTTACTTCAATAAAACTGGTTTTTAAAAATTCTGTCATTCTTATATATGGCATCTGAGAGACTGTGAAAGGCTGAAATATCAGAAAGTTACGTATTAAAAAATAGGGATTAGCCCTGGCCGGTTGGCTCAGCGGTAGAGCGTCGGCCTAGCGTGCGGAGGACCCGGGTTCGATTCCCGGCCAGGGCACACAGGAGAAGCGCCCATTTGCTTCTCCACCCCTCCGCCGCGCTTTCCTCTCTGTCTCTCTCTTCCCCTCCCGCAGCCAAGGCTCCATTGGAGCAAAGATGGCCCGGGCGCTGGGGATGGCTCTGTGGCCTCTGCCCCAGGAGCTAGAGTGGCTCTGGTCGCAACATGGCGACGCCCAGGATGGGCAGAGCATCGCCCCCTGGTGGGCAGAGCGTCGCCCCATGGTGGGCGTGCCGGGTGGATCCCGGTCGGGCGCATGCGGGAGTCTGTCTGACTGTCTCTCCCTGTTTCCAGCTTCAGAAAAATGAAAAAAAAAAAAAAAAAATAGGGATTAGATAGAAAAGAAATTGACATGTGAAAGTATACACATGTAAGAAAAACAGAAGAGGCCCTGGCCGGTTGGCTCAGTAGTAGAGCGTCGGCCTGGCGTGCAGGGGTCCCGGGTTCGATTCCCGGCCAGGGTACACAGGAGAAGCGCCCATCTGCTTCTCCACCCCTCCCCCTCTCCTTCCTCTCTGTCTCTCTCTTCCCCTCCCGCAGCGAGGCTCCATTGGAGTAAAGATGGCCCGGGTGCTGGGGATGGCTCCTTGGCCTCTGCCCCAGGCGCTACAGTGGCTCTGGTCCCGACAGAGCGAGGCCCCGGAGTGGCAGAGCATCGCCCCCTGGTGGGCAGAGCATCCGCCCCTGGTGGGCGTGCCGGGTGGATCCCGGTCGGGCGCATGTGGGAGGAGTCTGTCTGACTGTCTCTCCCCGTTTCCAGCTTTGGAAAAATACAAAAAAAAAGAAAAACAGAAGAAGCTAATAAAGCAACCACGAAATGAGGGTCTTTTAATAAAGCACTTCACTAAATTTTCTTGTTAACATATACTTACTGGCAACTGAGACATAATTTTTTCCAAACTTCTCAGTTCCACCCTTGAACTTTCTATTTCCTTCTGACATACATCCAGTCGCTCATTCTGTGTTGTGATACGGACTTTTAATTCTCGGTTTTCATCCATTAGAGAAAATTTTTCTCGAAGTATTTCATCTTTGTCCTCCAACTCACTCTCTAGCTTCAAAATATTTTGTCTAGCTTCAGTTAGTTGTGCCATGACTTCTGAATTTTTCACTGCCATAATTCTTAATTTTTCTTTTCCATTGTTATTTTCTTCTTTCAGTTGCCTATGAAGAAACACAAAAATGAAAATAAAATATATAGTCATTTTCTTTTTTAATTTTTGACAGAGACAGAGTCAGAGAAAGAGACAGATAGAGACACACAGACAGGAAAGGAGAGAGATGAGAAGCATCAATTCTTCATTGCGACACCTTAGTTGTTCATTGATTGCTTTCTCATATGTGCCTTGACCAGGGACTACCTACAGCAAAGTGAATGACCCCTTGCTCAAGCCAGAGACCGTGAGCTCAAGCCAGCGACCTTGGGCTCAGATCTATGATCCCATGCTCAAGCCAGCGACCCTGAAGTCAAGCTGGTGAGGCTGTGTTCAAGCCGGATGAGCCTGCACTTAAGCCAGTGACTTGGGGTTTCGAACCTGGGTCCTCTGCATCCCAGTCCAATGCTCTATCCACTGCACCACTGCCTGATCAGGCATATATTCATTTTCAATAATTGTATTTAATCTCACTTACAAAATATTTTAAAGCTTAATTCTGAAATAATAATACCTGCTCACATTTTCCATGTGCCTACTTCCTGCATGCCAGGCACTCACAACTCTATGTGGCTAGCATTATCACTCCCTGTTAATAGGTGAGGAACTGAGGCACACAAAGGTTATAGTGTCTCCAAGTAGTAGGGCAGGATAACTCTACTACCTTGGAAGCATTTCTACTTCTTTTTTAAAAGTGTAAAACAGATCTAACTCCAAATTCCTAACCCAACATTTTACAGCATCAAGAAAGTTTTAGACTATATAAAGAATATTCATGAAGTGCAGCCACAACTCTAAAAGGCAAAGTCTAATCAACCACTAACAGATTACTAGGCAGTAATATTTTTGAATATATACACCTATAAAAACATGTCAATCATTAGAACAACCTAATCTTTTTTATTTTTCTTTTTTCAGAGTCAGAGAGAGGGATAGATAGGGACAGACAGGAACGGAGAGATGAGAAGCATCAATCATCAGTTTTTCATTGCGACACCTTAGTTGTTCATTGATTGCTTTTTTATATGTGCCTTGACCGTGGACCTTCAGCAGACCACTCAAGCTGGCGACCTCGGGGTCTCGAACCTGGGTCCTCCGCATCCCAGTCCAATGCTCTATCCACTACACCACCGCCTGGTCAGGCAGAACAACCTAATCTTTAGAACTATTATAATATTTCATCAGTTCCCTTTCTCACATTTTTTAAGGTCTCTGAAGTGGGAAGTTTAGACTAAGTGATTCTTCAAGATTTGAAGATTACATATTTTACTAATTAGTTAATGTGATCACACTGTAAGAACATTATGTCTCTTAATTTTTTCTGAATATATGCAAAGCAAAATAATTGATTATATTACTCTATATTTAAAAGTGTATTAACATCAACATATATTTTATTCATTTAAAACCCTAACTTTATTATACCTAGAAAAAACTCTGTATGAAGCCTACCTTTCTACATTATTTAAGGCCACAATATACAAAATATTCTCGTCCAAAATATTTCCCATTTTTCTTCATTTCCACACAAAAATTCTTTTTCTACAATAGAATACTGTACCTTAATTTCTCTTTCAGAATTTCAAGGTCACTGTTATATAGACCACACTTTTCCTGTAGCCTTTTATTTTCTTTTTCACAGTCAATGAGATTTTTCTCTAATATTTCTTCTTCAGCTTGAACCTAAAACAATAATTTATTTTTAAGTGGGCACAATAATGTCATAGGTTTTAGATTTTTCAAACTAAAAAGTAGTGATTTTAAAAATAAGCAGGAGGGTAGAGTAAGTATTCCACCCATTTAAGTCCCTAACCTTATAGCAAAGGGAACAACGTGAACTTCCTGGACAGGGAGTGGAATTCTACCACCTGTTCAGAAATGGTTAAGAGCCTATAACAGGCCTGACCTGTGGTGGCGCAGTGGGATAAAGCGTCGACCTGGAACACTGAGGTTGCCGGTTCGAAACCTTGGGCTTGCTTGGTCAAGGTACATATGGGAGTTGATGCTTCCTGCTCCTTCCCCTTCTCTCTCTCTCTCTCTCACTCCTCTCTCTCTAAAAAAATCAATCAATAAATAAAATATTAAAAAAAAAAAGAGCCTATGACAGAGGGGCAATAGCAAATGTGTTCTGGCCTCACATGGACAAGGCAAGCAACTCATGTAGGTATTCATGTAGGTATGAAGTCACTAAAGGCTAACATATTTCCAGAGAAATGTTCCAGAGAAGTAACATTTTAAATTTTAGTCACAAAATAATCCCACAGAAATCACAATCCAAAACTGAAAAGCCCAGCACCCAGCTTAGAACAGCAGGAGTGTAGGACTGGGCTCACTTCCTCTTTGTGACATCTGCATAACTATACGGCTCTGCTGAGTAGTTTTAAATTGATCATTCTAATGAAAGGTATTAAAAACCATATCTTACATTTTCCTCTGTTTCTTCTATAAAATCCTCCCTCTCCTTGAAGATATATCCCCTACAAATTATTCTATCTCCCCCTACAGATTACTTCATTAAAAATTCCTTCTATGATATTTTATTCCCACAGGGATCTTCTTTAAGGTTATCAAAACAGTCAGCTGATTAATTAAAAATGAAGATTTTGGTAACAAATGGGATCATGATTTCTTTTTATTTTTTAATTTATTACTAATTAAAATGGGGTGACATTGATAAATCAGGGTACATATGTTCACAGAAAACATCTCCAGGTCATTTTGACATTTATGGTGCATACCCATCACCCAAAGTCAAATTGTCTGTTGTCACCTTCTATCTGGTTTTATTTGTGCCCCTCCCCTCCCCTTTCCCCCTCGCCTCCACACACCCCCTGAACCACCACCCTCTTGTCTATGTCTCTGAGTCTCATTTTTATATCCCCCTATGTATGAAATCATATAGTTCTTAGTATTTTCTGATTTACTTATTTCACTCAGTATAATGTTATCAAGGTCCATCCATGTTGTTGTAAATGACCTGATGTCATCATTTCTTAAGGCTGAGTAGTATTCCATAGTATATATGTATCAAGGTTTTTTTCTTGTTGTTTTTTTATTTTAATAGGGTGACATTGATAAATCAGGGGACATATGTTCAGAGAAAACATCTCCAGATTATTTTGACATTTAATTATGTTGCATAGCCCCACTCAAAGTCAAATTGTCTTCCGTCACCTTCTATCTAGTTTTCTTTGTGCCCCTCTCCTCCCCCATTCCCTCCATCTCCAACCTCCACCTCCCACCCCAACATTACCATCACATTCTTGTCCATGTCTCTGAGTATCATTTTTATGTCTTATCTATGTATGGAATCATACAGTTCTTAGTATTTTCTGATTTACTTATTTCAATCCGTATAATGTTATCAAGGTCCATCCATGTTATTGTAAATAATCTGATGTCATCATTTCTTATGGCTGAGTAGTATTCCATAGTATATATGTACCAAAGCTTTTTAATCCACTTGTCCACTGACGGACACTTGGGCTGTTTCCAGATCTTCGCTATTGTGAACAATGCTGCCATAAACATGGGGGTGCATTTCTTCTTTTGAAACAGTGCTATGGTGTTGTTGGGGTATATTCCTAAAAGTGGGATAGCTGGGTAAAAAGGCAGTTCGATTTTTAATTTTTTGAGGAATCTCCATACTGTTTTCCACAGTGGCTGCACCAGTCTGCAATCCCACCAGCAGTGCAGGAGGGTTCCCTTTTCTCCACATCCTCACCAGCACTTATTCTGTGTTGTTTTGTTGATGAGTGCCATTCTGACTGGTGTGAGGTGGTATCTCATTGTGGTATTAATCTGCATTTCTCTAATGATTAGTGATGTTGACTATTTTTTCATATGCCTACTGACCATCTGTATGTCCTCTTTGGAGAAGTGTCTATTCATTTCTTGTGCCCATATATGGTTGAATTGTTTGTCTTTCTGGTGTTGAGTTTTACAAGTTCTTTATAAATTTTGGTTATTAACCCCTTATCAGCCGTATTATCGAATATATTTTCCTACTTGTAGTTTGTCTTTTTATTCTGTTCTTATTATCTTTAGCTGTGCAAAAGTTTTTTAGTTTGATATAGTCCCATTTGTTTATCCTGTCTTTTATTTCACTTGTACTTGGATATAAATTGACAAATATATTGCTGCAAGAAATGTCAGAAGCTTACTGCCTATGTTTCCTTCTAAGATGCTTATGGTTTCACAGCTTACATTTAAGTCTTTTATCCATTTTGAGTTTATTTTTGTGAATGGTGTAAGTTGGTGGTCTAGCTTAATTTTTTTGCAGGTAGATGTCCAATTTTCCCAACACCATTTGTAAAAGAGGCTGTCTTTACTCCATTGTATGCTCTTAACAACTCTGTCAAATATCAGTTGTCCATAACGGTGCGGGTTTATTTCTGGGTTCTCTGTTCTGTTCCATTGATCTATATGCCTATTCTTATGCCAGTACCAAGCTGTTTAGAGTATAATGGCCTTGTAGTATAACTTGATATCAGGAAGTGTGATACCTCCCGCTTTATTCTTCCTTTTCAAGATTGCTGAGGTTATTCGTGTTCTTTTTTGGTTACATATAAATTTTTGGAATATTTGTTCTATATCTTTGAAGTATGTCATTGGTATTTTAATTGGTATTCCATTGAATTTATAGATTGCTTTGGGTAATATAGACATTTTACTTATGTTTATTCTTCCTAACCATGAACATGGTATATGCTTCCACTTGTTTGTATCTTCCTTGATTTCTTTTATCAATGTTTTATAATTTTCCGAGTACAAGTCTTTAGTCCCCTTGTTTAAATGTACTCCTAGGTACTTTATTTTTTTGGTTGTAATAGTGAAGGGGATTGTTTCCTTAATTTCTCTTTCTGACTGTTCATTGTTGGTGTATAAAAATGCCTCTGATTTCTGAGTATTAATTTTATATCCTGCCACTTTGCTGAATTCATTTATCAGGTCCAGTAGTTTTTTGACTGAGACTTTAGAGTATTTTTTGTTTGTTTGTTTTTTTATTATTATTATTATTTTGTATTTTTCTGAAGCTTGAAGCAGGGAGAGATAGACAGACTTCCGCATGTGCCCGACCGGGATCCACCCGGCATGCTCACCAGGGGGTGATGCTCTGCCCCTCCGGGGCGTCGCTCTGTCGCGACCAGAGCCACTCTAGCGCCTGGGGCAGAGGCCAAGGACCCATCTCCTGCGCCTGGGCCATCCTTGCTCCAATGGAGCCTCGGCTGCGGGAGGGGAAGAGAGAGACAGAGAAGAAGGAGAGGGGGAGGGGTGGAGAAGCAAATGGGCGCTTCTCTTGTGTGCCCTGGCTGGGAATCGAACCCAGGACCTTTGCATGCTAGGCCGATGCTCTACCACTGAGCCAACCGGCCAGGGCTAGAGTTTTCTATATATAACATCGTATCATCTGCAAATAATGATAGTTTTACTTCTTCTTTTCCAATTTGGATGCCTTTTATTTTTTCTTCTTGTCTGATTGCTGTGGCTAGGAATTAAAGAACTATGTTGAATAAGAGTGGTGAAAGGGGCACACCTGCCTTGTTCCTACTTTAAGGGGATTGCTTTTAAGCTTTGCCCATTGAGTATGATGTTGGCTGTGGCTTTGTCATAGATGGCCTTTATCATGTTGAGGTATGTTCCCTGTATTCCCACTTTGCTGAGAGTTTTGATCATGAATGCGTGCTGGATTTCATCAAATGCTTTTTCTGCATCTATTGAAATGATCATGTGGTTTTTCTCCTTCCTTTTGTTTATGTGATGAATCACATCGATTGATTTGTGAATATTGTACCAGCCTTGCCTCCCAAGAATAAATCCCACTTGATCATGGTATATGATTTTTTTCCTATATTGCTGGATCCGGTTTGCTAATATTTTGTTGAGGATTTTAGCATCTAAATTCATCAGGGATATTGGCCTATAATGTTCTTTCTTTGTGTGGTCTTTGCCTGGTTTTGGAATCAGAATTATGTTCGCCTTATAAAAGGAGCTTGGAAGTCTTAGTTAGTTCTTCTTTAAATATTTTGTAGAATTCACTTGTGAAGCCATCAGGCCCAGGGCTTTGGTTTACTGGGAGTCTTCTGATAACTACTTCGATTTTATTTGTTGTAATCGGTCTGTTTAGGTTTTCTGATTCTTCCAGATTGATTTCTGAAAGATTATGTGTTTCAAAAAATTTGTCCATTTCATCTAGGTTGTCTAGTTTTTTGGCATACAGTTCTTCACAGAATTTCCTTACAATGTTTTGTATTTCTGTTGTGTCAGTTGTTATTTCTCCACTCTCATTTTAATTTTATTTATTTGAGTCCTCTCTGTTTTTCTTGGTGAGTCTGGTTAAAGGTTCATCAATCTTGTTTACCTTTTCAAAGAACCAGCTCCTGGTTTCATTGATCCTCTGTATTGTTTCTTTAGCCTCTATGTCATTTATTTCTGCTCTGATCTTTATTATTTCCTTCCTTCTACTACCTCTGGGGTTTACTTGCTGTTCTTTTTCTAGTTCTTTTAGACGCAGGGTCAGGTTGTATATTTGAGCTTTTTCTAGCTTCTTAAAGTATGCCTGTTATGCTATAAACTTCCCTCTCAGGACTGCTTTTGCTGTGTCCCATAAATTTTGAGTTGATGTATGCTCTTTAACATTTGTTTCTAGGAATTTTTTTATTTCTTCTTTGATCCCATTGTTAACCCATTCATTATTTCACAACATGCTATTTAGTTTCCAAGTGTTTGAGTATTTTTCAGTTTTCCTGTAGTGGTTGATTTCTAGTTTCATGCCATTGTGATCAGAGAAAATGCTTGATATGATTTCAACCTTCTTAAATTTGTTGAGACTGCTTTTGTGCCCTAACATGTGGTCTATCCTAGAGAATGTACCATGAGCATTTGAAAAGAATGTATATTCTGCTGCTTTAGGATGAAAGGTTCTGAAGATATCTATTAAACCCAGTCGATCTAGTGTGTCCTTTAAGTCTGCTGTTTCTTTGTTAATTTTCTTTCTTGAGGATCTATCTAGTGATGTTAGTGGGGTATTGAAATCCCCTACTATTATAGTTTGCTGTTTATCTTGCCCTTTATATCCATCAAAGTCTGCTTTATATGTTTAGGTGCTCCTATATTAGGCGCATAGATATTTAAAATGGTTATATCTTCCTGTTGTATTGTTCCCTTTATCATTATGTAGTGACCTTCTTTATCTCTTACTATAGTTTAGTTTTAAAGTCCATTTTGTCTGATATAAGTATTGCTACCCCAGCTTTTTTTTCATTTCCATTTGCATGAAACATTTTTTTTCCATCCTTTTACCTTCAGTCTATGTGCATCTTTTGTTTTAAATTGTGTCTCTTGTAGACAGCATATGTATGGGTCCTGTTTTCTTACCCATGCAGCTACCCTATTTCTTTTGATTGGATCATTTACATTTAAGGTTATTATTGATATGTAGTTGTTTATTGCCATTTTATTCTTTAAAGCTGTATTCTTCTTTTGCTATATTCTTTTTCCCCTTTGATCTGTGTACGGCAGACCCCTTAGCATTTCTTGCAGCATTGGTTTGGTTGTAGTGAATACCTTGAGTTTTTTTTCTCTGGAAAGCTTTTTATTTCTCCTTCAATTTTAAATGATAGCTTTGCTGGATAAAGTTGTCTTGGTTGTAGGCTCTTGTTCTGCATTACTTTGAATATTTTTTACCATTCCCTTCTGGCCTCAAGTGTTTCCGTTGAGAAGTCGGATGTCATCCTTATGGGGGCTCCTTTGTAGGTGATAGTCTTTTTTTCTCTAGCAGCTTTTAATATTTTCTCTTTATCACTTAGCTTTGGTATTTTAATTATGATGTGTCTTGATGTTTCTTTGGGTTTCTCTTTAATGGAGTTTTCTGTGCTTCTTGAACTTATGAGATGTTTTCCTGCATTAATTGAGGGAAGTTTTCAGCTATGATATGCTTGAACAAAGTCTCTATCCTTTGTTCTTTCTCTTCTTCTTCAGGAACCCCTACTATGAGGACGTTTTTTCTCTTCATGTTGTCACAAAGCTCTCTTAGAGTTTCCACAGACTTTTTGAGTCTCTTTTTTTTCTGCTCTGCTTCCGTGCCTTCATTTATCTTGTCCTATAACTCGCTGATTTGATCCTCAGCTTCATCCATCCTGCTTTTAATTCCTTCCATTGTGATCTTCATTTCGGATATTATATTTGTCATTTCTGACTTTTTTTTATTATTTCAATGTTCTTTTTTATATTTGCTATGTCTTTATTTAGATGTTTGTAATGACCATTATTGTTGTTCTAAGATCTTTGAGAATCCTAACAATCGTTATTTTAAAC
Organism: Saccopteryx leptura; assembly: GCF_036850995.1. Lineage (NCBI taxonomy): Eukaryota > Metazoa > Chordata > Mammalia > Chiroptera > Emballonuridae > Saccopteryx > Saccopteryx leptura. Next base: position 166,599,246 of record NC_089505.1, read on the forward strand.
TCTGCATCTGGTAATTTGGTTATGTCTGACTCATTCAGGTCTTTTTCTGGGGATTTCTCGATTCATTTGTGGTGCATTTCTCTGCCTTCCATTTTGTCTGTGTAAAAGAAGGGTGTGGCCACTGGAGTCCAATGGGTGTGACCTCTGTGATCCGTAGGTGTGGTCTGTCTGCAGGTCCGCCACCCCCTCTGCAGCTGCTGCCTAGGGCTTTCAGGTATGGGCGTTGCCGGTGCCAGCCCCTTAAGGCTGTCGCTGCGGTTTCTGCCTCTCCTCCACGGGAGTAATTGTGATCACATGCCGTGAAACCAACAACCAGACGGACACCACATGGTAGCACTCTTCTTGCTCCTGGCCCATTAATTGTGGGGGTTTCTAAAATGGGTCGTAAACGGCATCTGGTTCTTACCTCAGGGCCATTGGAACGTAAAATTGCCCACAATATGCTCTAAAATAAGAGATCTCAATGGATTAGTTGTTATTAAGTCTGTGATCCCGGCATACCTTGTACTGTCATGCCTGGGGTAGATTTTTATTCATGCAGGTCTACAAGCCTCAGCAGCCTCAGCCTTTGCCTCGCCCTCGTGGTGGAGCTATGCACTGCACCCGGGCCGCAAGCCTCAGCACCGCAGGCAGGGGTGAGCACCTTTGCTCAGCTGTGGGTCTCCACCTGTTCCCAGGTTTTCACCCCACCCCCACAGGAGCCCACTTGTGTGTTGGCTGCAAGCCTCGGCTCCATTGGCTGCATGTCCACGCTCAGTCACGGGACTCCGCCTGTTCTGGGTTTTCTTCCCAACCCCCCCCCTCCCGGCAGGAGTTGTTCATGTGTTAGGCCGCAAGCCTCGGTTTCGCAGGCCGGGTGAGGCTGCCCGCCCGCGCACCCTTGCTCAGTGCCAGGTCTCTGCCCCTTCTGGGGCTCCCGCCATTCTCCTGTAGGCGGGGTTGCAGGCAGGCCACAGCTGAGCCTGACCACTTTCGCTCTCCCTCTGCCCCTGTTAGGCAAGACTGAGCTCACACCCTTTAAGAAGAATCCTGGGTCTGAGAAATCTCTCTTTCTCACAAACAGTATCCTGACTTGTCTCGCAGCTAAATATTGTCCGTATGCCTCTTCTAGGCTCTGGGGCTGCAGGCTAGGGCTTTGTTCCTGGGGCTCAGAACCTCCCCTCTCTGCTAAACTCACTTTCCGCCACATGAGTCTCTCTGGGCTACCATTTACTCCGGGGAGCTGGGCAGCCCTCCGTGTTTCCGCTTTTCCTACCAGTTTCTTCAGTGTTCCTTGGTTAAAGAGTCCTCTTAGTTTAGTCCAAAGTTGGTTTTTCCAGATGATGGTTCTTAAAATTAAGTTGTAATCCACTTTGGAACTTTGGAAGTTCGTACTTCCGCCTACTCCATCGCCATCTTGCTGCCAGATCATGATTTCTTAATTTTTAAAAATAGTATTTCTTTCTTCTACCCTTCTACCTTTCTTTAATCAGATTCATTACCTTCCCATTTCAATTATTATCTCAAGAAGGAAGTCCTCATATTTGTATCTGTTGACCATACAGACCTCTCTTTGGAGCTCAATAATTGAATATCCAACATGTAGCCTTCCTCCAAACAGGTTTTATTATCATACAGTATTACTTGAAGATAGTAAATGAATGTAATAAAGCCACTATATTACTACAGAGAGTCTGTTCAGGAACCACCCTTTGAGAGGCAGAAGTGAGACCCTCTCAGGGTGGTAGGTCCAGGGAGATCAAGTGAAGGCTACATAATCTAATCTGTCTTCATTTTCACTGAGGTAAAGAGAACAAATATACTGTTTCTATAGCTCCAACTCCTACTCACCCCATTTTTCTCTATATTGTTTCTTTTTTTAGAGAGAGAGAGAGAGAGAGAGAGAGAGAAAAGAAAGAGAGGGAGACAGGAAGAGATGAGAAGCATCAACTCATAATTGTGTTGTGTCATTTTAGTTGTTCACTGATTGCTTCTCATATGTGCCTTGATGGGGGCGGGGCTCAAGCCAAGCCAGTACCCCTTGCTCAAGCCAGTGACCTTGGGCTCAAGCCAGTGACCTTAGGTTTGAAGCCAGCAACCATGGGGTCTTGTATATGATCCCACACTCAAGCCGGCAACCCTGCAGTCAAGCTCGCAAGCCTGCGCTCAAGCCTAATAAGCCTGTGCTCAAGCCGGCAACCTTGGGTTTGTGAACCTGAGAACTCAGCATCCCAGGTCAATGCTCTATCCACTGCGACCCCAATGAAATAGGCTATTTCATTTCTTCTCTTGTCTCTACTCTTCTCTCTTTGGATAAAAAGGTTTCCGTTCATTATAAAAAGAAGGTGAACATTATCCTTAACTAATATTTATGTTATTTTTATAATTTTATTATGAATAAGTTCATAAAAATTATTCCCTGTTCCTGACCTGTAATGGCACAGTGGATAAAGATTCAGCCTGGAATGCTGATGTTGCAGGTTCGAAAACTCGAGCTAACCCAGTCAAGGCACGTATGAGAGTCAACTGCTATGAGTTGATGCTTTCTGCTCCTCCCCTTCTCCTCTTTTTTTCTCTCTTCTAAAAGTAATAAATAAAATCTTTTTAAAAAAATTACACCTGACCAGGTGGTGGTATAGTAGATGCAGCAGACCCAGGTTCAAAACTCCGAGACTGTGGGCTTGAGCATAGGCTCATCGGTGGGCTCACCTGCTTGAGTGCAGAATCGCCGGCTTGAGCATAGGATCATAGATATGACCCCTTGGTCACTGGTTTGGGCCCAGAAGTTGCTGGCATGAAGCTCAAGGTCACTGGCTTGAGCCAAAGGTCAGTGGCTTGAGCAAGGGGTCACTGGCTCAGCTGGAGCCCCTCAGGTAAGGGAAAAGCAATCAATGAATAACTAAAGTGATGCCATCAAGTTGATCCTTCTCATCACTCTCCCATCCTGTCTGTTTCTTGCTAAAAAATAATAATTACTTCCTGTTTTAATCATAAATAAACATATTCTATTTATGTTTATTGCTATTTTTAGAATATGGACAGTAATACAAAACTGCTTCTTACCTTTTCCAGCTTTTCAGCCACTTTTTCTTTATAATGTTGGAAAGCTTTGCTCAGTTCTTCAGCATTATATAGTGCTTCATTCCTTTGTCGTTCAGCTCTAAAATTTAAAAAGGGATAATTAGTAAAAGTAAAGAATGCTCTGTATTTGAATAGTTAGGTTCCAAAGTAACCTATACTTAATTTTAAGAATAAATTAGAGAGAAACTGGTTTTTCTGTACTAAAAAAAAAGAGTATTGGGCTTAATCTACAAAATAAAGAATAAAGATTAGACCATAATAATTTCCTGACTATAAAAGATCAATACAAAATATGAAACAGCCCTGGCCGATTGGTTCAGTGGAGGGGCATTAGCCCGACGTGGATGTCCCAGGTTCGCTTAGTCAGGGCACACAGGAGAAGCAATCATCTGCTTCTCTACCCCTCCCCATCTCTGTTCTTTTTCTCTCTCTCTCTTCTCCTCTCACAGCCATGGCTCATTTGATTTGAGAGCATCAGCCCTGGGTGCTAAGAATAGCTCCATGGAGCCTCCACCTCAGGTACTAAGAATAGCTCAGTTGCGAGAATGCCCCTCCACGAGCAGAGCATCAGTCCCAGACGGGTTGCCAGGTGGATCCTGGTTGGGGCACATGCAAGAGTCTGCCTCTCTATCTCCTCTCCTTTCACTTGGAAAAGAAGAAAAATTTAAAAAAAAAAAATGAAACATTTATAAACTTTAAAACATACATACATTCCTATGTGTTGACAATATTTTTTCCTCAGTCCAAAGAAGACAGATAAGGTAAGTAGGCTGTATGATGAATTTTCAAAAAACAGGTATTACAGAATCAGCCCACTGTCTAAAATATTAGAAATACTCTGGCCCTGGCTGGTTGGCTCAGCGGTAGAGTGTCGGCCTGGCGTGTGGGGGACCCGGGTTCGATTCCCAGCCAGGGCACATAGGAGAAGCGCCCATTTGCTTCTCCACCCCCCCCCTTCCTTCCTCTCTGTCTCTCTCTTCCCCTCCCGCAGCCAAGGCTCCATTGGAGCAAAGATGGCCCGGGCGCTGGGGATGGCTCCTTGGCCTCTGCCCCAGGCGCTGGAGTGGCTCTGGTCGCGGCAGAGCGATGCCCCGGAGGGGCAGAGCATCGCCCCCTGGTGGGCAGAGCGTCGCCCCTGGTGGGCGTGCCAGGTGGATCCTGGTCGGGCACATGCGGGAGTCTGTCTGACTGTCTCTCCCCGTTTCCAGCTTCAGAAAAATACAAAAAAAAAAAAAAAAAATACTCTGTAAATACTGTGAACTTTGCAAAAGTCATGTAAACTTTCAAAAAGATGTTTCAAAAGAATAGGACTTCTATTAATATTATATAAAAATCTGAACAACATCCAACCGCCACCAAACACTGTCTTTAGTACAACCATGCTGTTTCACCTTTTAGCTAACCTGACCTTTCACACATTTCTTTCATCGAACTGAGCTTGAACTTGGTAAATTTCAAATTCACATCTAAAAACGTTTCTATTTTTTTTCTATTTCTGTATTTTCAGCTTCTACTTTATTGGCTTACAAACTCAAGTGAAAGTACCCCTTATTTTCTGAATATTGTAATTCTTAAGTTTAGATAGCAATTATGGATATTAAAGATGTCTACCTGATTCCAAAGTTTCAGATAAAAAATAGAAAGAGTTTAAACAATAAGGGATTTATCTAAAAATCTAAGAGAATATATTCTATTCCTTACTTTGCCAAGCTAGAATTCAGGGAGCAAAGGATACCTGTAATTTGCACTTAAAGAAACAAAAACCGCTTAAAGGCTTTAATCACTGTAAAGAAAAAAATAGAAGACTGGATAAAGAAGATGTGGTACATATACGTCTTGGTATACTATTCAGCCATAAGAAATGATGACATCGGATCATTTATAACAAAATGGTGGGATCTTGATAACATTATACGGAGTGAAATAAGTAAATCAGAAAAAAAACAAGAACTGCAGGATTCCATACATTGGTGGGACATAAAAACGAGACTAAGAGGCCCTGGCCGGTTGGCTCAGCAGTAGAGCGTCGGCCTGGCGTGCGGGGGACCAGGGTTCGATTCCCGGCCAGGGCACATGGGAGAAGCGCCCATTTGCTTCTCCACCCCCCTCCCCCTCCTTCCTCTGTCTCTCTTCCCCTCCCGCAGCCAAGGCTCCATTGGAGCAAAGATGGCCCGGGTGCTGGGGATGGCTCCTTGGCCTCTGCCCCAGGCGCTGGAGTGGCTCTGGTCGCGGCAGAGCGATGCCCTGGAGGGGCAGAGCATCGCCCCCTGGTGGGCAGAGCGTCACCCCTGGTGGGCGTGCCGGGTGGATCCCGGTCGGGCGCATGCGGGAGTCTGTCTGACTGTCTCTCCCCGTTTCCAGCTTCAGAAAAATACAAAAAAAAAAAAAAAAAACGAGACTAAGAGACATGGACAAGAGTGTGGTGGTTATGCGGGGCAGGGGGAGGGAAAGAGGGGGAGGGGGAGGGGAGGGGGAGGGGGAGGGGGAGGGGAGGGGGAGGGGAGGGGGAGGGGAGGGGGAGGGGCACAAAGAAAACTAGATAGAAGGTGACGGAGGACAATCTGACTTTGGGTGATGGGTATGCAACATAATTGAATGACAAGATAACCTGGACATGTTTTCTTTGAATATATGTACCCTGATTTATTGATGTCACCCCATTAAAATTAATAAAAATTTATTTTTAAAAAGAGCCTGCATAGATATTATGCTTTCTTTTGTCATCCTTCCTTTCAAGTCAAACAAACTTAGACACTTTATACTTATCTACTCCTCTTCACTACCAATAAAAAAAGTCATGATATATTTCAGCCACACAGAATAGTATGGATATATATACCCATGTACTCACAATCCAACTTTAATGAATCTTATAACTCGTCTGGTTTTGCTTCATGTAGACTTTATTATTTTAAAGAAGCAGAACATTATAGACATGACAGAGCAGAGGTCCCTGCAAGTCTTTTCTAAATCTCATCCCCCTGACTTCTTCCACAGAGGTAACCTGAGTATCACTTTGTTTCTTTTAAATTGTCAAACATTTTTATATTCATCTGTTAAACAAAACCCACAAATAATACCTCATAATTCATCTAAGACACAGATTGTTTTCACATTTTTAACATCTCCAAAATTGATACGTTTTTTTTTTTTTTTTTTTTTTTTCATTTTTCTGAAGCTGGAAACAGGGAGAGACAGTCAGACAGACTCCCGCATGCGCCCGACCGGGATCCACCCGGCACGCCCACCATGGGGCGGCGCTCTGCCCACCAGGGGGCGATGCTCTGCCCATCCTGGGCGTCGCCATATTGCGACCAGAGCCACTCTAGCGCCTGGGGCAGAGGCCAAGGAGCCATCCCCAGCGCCCGGGCTATCTTTGCTCCAATGGAGCCTTGGCTGCGGGAGGGGAAGAGAGAGACAGAGAGGAAAGCGCGGCGGAGGGGTGGAGAAGCAAATGGGCGCTTCTCCTGTGTGCCCTGGCCGGGAATCGAATGATACGTATTTTATAACTGATGGTATCTCACTTTCATGGTGATATTTTTTTCTTAATGATTAACATTATTTTAGTGATTTTTTTTCTTAGTGATTACAGTGTAACTTAAAACCTGTGTAATCTCTCACTTAATAAAATATCAGTCTCCTTTCATGTTTTTATACTTTATACAGACTGCTTGTCTACAACGATAAGACCTATCAATGTTCACGTGAGAATAATTCATTTTAAAAACTCTATTACTTAGGCCCTGGCCAGTTGGCTCAGTGGTGGAGCGTCGGCCTGGCGTGCGGGAGTCCCGGGTTCAATTCCCGGCCAGGGCACACAGGAGAGGCGCCCATCTGCTTCTCCACCCCTCCCCCTCTCCTTCCTCTCTGTCTCTCTCTTCCCGTCCCACAGCCAAGGCTCCATTGGAGCAGGGATGGCCCGGGCGCTGGTGATGGCTCCGTGGCCTCTGCCTCAGGCAGTAGACTGGCTCTGGTCGCAACAGAGCGACGCCCCGGATGGGCAGAGCATCGCCCCCTGGTGGGCATGCTGGATGGATCCTGGTCAGGCGCATGCGGGAGTCTGTCTGACTGCCTCCCCGTTTCCAGCTTCAGAAAAATACAAAACAAAAAAAACACCTCTATTACATAATATTCCATGGTATAAAAATACTGTTATTTATTCATCCATTTCTCAGTTGATAGATATTGAGGTTTTTTTCCAGCTAATACAAACAACATTATAGTGAACATCACAGTGTATATCTTCTTGGCAAGATGTGTAAGAGCTTCTTTAAGATAAACATATACACTTTCAACTTCATTAAATATTTTTTTAAAAATTAGTACAGGAGCTGTACCAATTTACACTCCCAACCAGAAATGTATTTGAGTTTCTGATGTACCATATCCTCACCTATGCTTAGAGAATCAGTACAAAATAAAATAATAACTTATTTAAGCCTCCCAACAATGTATTTTTTAAATTTTATTTATTAATTTTAGAGAAAGGAGAGAGAGTAAGAGAGAGAAAAAGAGAGAGAGAGAGAGAAAGGGGGGTGAAGGAGCGGGAAGCATCAACTTTTAGTAGTTGCTTCTCTTATGTGCCTTGACCAGGGCAAGCTCAGGGTTTCAAACCCTGCGACCTCAGCATTTCAGGTTGAGGCTTTATTCACTGTACCACCACAGGTCAGGCACAACAATTTATAATAAAGATAAATGCCAAAAATGAGGCGCTAAAAGGTTAAGCAACTTACCCCAAATTCCACAGGTTACAGTGAGTATAACCTTTTTCTAAAATCTCTTTACTTAATACTTTGCACTTCTACCTCGGGCATGGTAGTCAATCCAGCGGGCCCTAGAGTCATAATGTCTGGATTCATATTCTACTTCTACCACTGTCTGTGTGATCTTGATTTCTTTCTTATTCAGTTTCCTCAACTGTATAATGAGGATATTATTGATCTTATGATTATTTGAGAAGTATATGAATTATACTGTTTTTTATTTTGTGTACATATAAGAGAGACAGACAGACAGACAGACAGGAAGGGAGAAAGATGAAAAACATCAACTCATAGTTGTGCCAATTTAGTTGTTCATTGATTGCCTTGACGGGTTAGGGGAGATGCTCAAGCCAAGCCAGTGACTCCTTGCTCTAGCCAGCAAACTTGGGCTCAAGTCAGCAACCTTAGGCTTCAAGCCAGCGACCTGTGGGCTCAAGCCGGTGGCCATGGGATGACATGATCCCATGGCTCAAGCTGGCAACCCCCAGGTCTTAAACCTGGGACCTCAGTGTCCAAGGTCAACACTCTATCCACAGTGCCACTACCAGTCAGGCTACATGAGTTATACTTTTAAAGCACTTAGAAAAACACAGTAAATATTCAGTAAGCTAATTATCAAATTAAAAAATTTTGTCAATCTAATAGTGTGAGATGATTATAGTTTTACAACCTTATTGTAGTTTTGATCTGCGTTTTTGATGATGGTGAGGTTGAGCAATTTCCTATGTTTCAATGGCCATTTGGGTGGGTTTCCTATCCTTCACCTGTTTAGAGTCTTTGTGTTTTATTACTGGATTTCCCTCTTTTTTGTCTTATTGTTTTGTGAGAGTTCCTTATAAATTCTGGATATTAATCTTTGTGAATTATATTATCTGAAAATATCTCACCTAGTATCTGGCTTGCCCTTTTCACTTTTTTTTTTTTTTTTTTTTTTTTTTTTTTTTTTACTTTTAGCCAGAGAGGAAAAGGTGAGAGAGAAAGAGACAGGAACATAGATCTGTTCCTGTATGTGCCCTGACCAGGGATCAAAATGGCAACCTCTGCACTTCCAGACAATGCTAACCAACTGAGCTATCTGACCAGGGTGCCGTTTTCACTTCTTAAATGAAAAATGTCACAGAACAGAAAGTTTTTATTTTAATGTATTAAATAATTTCTGTAATATTTATGCTGTCTGGGTTTCATTTAAATACATTCTTTCTGGCCCTGTCCAGCTGACTCAGTGGTAGAGCATTGGCCCAGCGTGTGGATGTCCCAGGTTCAATTCCTAGTTAGGGCACACAGGAGAAGTGACCATCTTCTTCTCCATGCCCCCCCCCCCACTTCTCTTTCTCTCAATTCTTTCCTGCAGCCATGGTTCAATTGGACCGAGCTGGCCTCAGGATCAGAAGATGGCTCTGTGGCCTCACCTCAGGCACTAAAAATAGCTCGGTTGCTGTGCAATGAGCAACACCCCAGACCTCACTGGAGGCCTGATGGAGGGATCTTGGTTGGAGTGCTAGTGGAAGTCTGTCTCTGCCTCCCCTCCTCTCACTTAACAATAAATAAGTAAATAAATACATACATTCTCCCCACCCTGGCCAGATAGCTCAATTGGTTAGAGCATCCTCCTGAAATGCAGAGGTTGCCAGTTCAATTCCCTGTCAGGGTACATACTGGAACAGATCAATGTGTCTGTCTCTCAATCTCCTTTCCTCTCTCTCTAAAATAAATTAAAATCAATAAATAAGTAAATACATTCCTCTTTGCCATGAGACACATTGAAAACTATTCCCTTATATTTTCTCTAAAAGTTTTACTTTTAACAATTGGATCTTTAATCCATCTGGAATTTTTTTTATATGCAGGCATAGTATGAAGCAAGGATCTCACTGAATTTTTAAAATCAATAATTGGCCCTGGCCAGTGGCTCAGTGGATAGAGCGTAAGCCTGGCATATAGATGTCCCAGGTTTGATTCCCAATCAGGGCAAACAGGATAAGCAACCATCTGCGTCTCCTTACCCCCACCCCCTCTGTTCCCCTCCTGTAGCCAGTGGCTCAATTGGTTTGAGCATGGCCCCAGGTGCTGAGGATAGCTCTGTTGGAGTGCATCAGTCTCAAATGCTAAAAATAACTCAGTAGTTAAGCATCGGCCCCAGATGATGTTGCTGGGTGGATCCCAGTAAGGGCAAATATGGGAATCTGCCTATCTTCCCTCTTCTCACCTAAAAATAAATAAATACATAAATAAATTTTTAAAAATAAAATCAATAATTAATTCTCCCAGCATCATTTTATAAACTTTTGTTTTAAAATTTTTAAATCAGTATGAGCCGAATGTGGATTCACTAATTTTTTTTTTTTTCTGTATTTTTCTGAAGCCAGAAACGGGGAGAGACAGTCAGACAGACTCCCTCATGCGCCCGACCAGGATCCACCCGGCACGCCCACCAGGGGGCGATGCTCTGCCCACCAGGGGGCGATGCTCTGCCCCTCCGGGGCGTCGCTCTGTTGCGACCAGAGCCACTCTAGCACCTGGGGCAGAGGCCGAGGAGCCATCCCCAGCGCCCGGGCCATCTTTGCTCCAGTGGAGCCTCGGCTGTGGGAGGGGAAGAGAGAGACAGAGAGGAAGGAGAGGGGGAGGGGTGGAGAAGCAGATGGGCACTTCTCCTGTGTGCCCTGGCCAGGAATCGAACCCGGGACTTCTGCACGCCAGGCCGACGCTCTACCACTGAGCCAACCAGCCAGGGCCAGATTCACCAATTTTTAACATTTTGCCACTGCCCTGGATGGGTGGCTCAGCGATAGAGCATCAGCCTGCTGTGTGGATATCCTGGGTTCAATTCCTGGTGAGAACACAGAGAAGAAGCAACCATTTGCTTCTCCACCCCTCCCCACCTTCCCTCTCTCTCTTCCCCTCCCACAGCCATGGCTTGATCAGTTCAAGTGTATCAGCCCTGGGCACTAAGGATAGCTCTGTTGATACTCTGCTTCAAGTGCTAAAAATAGCTTGGTTGCGAGCATGACCCCAAATGGGCAGGGCATCAGCCCCAAACGGGGGTTGTAAGGTGGATCCTGGTCAGAGCACATGCGGGAGTGTCTCTCTATTCCCTCTCCTCTCACTTAGAAAACAAAAAACAAATTTTTAATTAAAAAAAACATTTTGTCACAATTGCTTTATGTATCTCATTGGAGAGTTTTACACTCAACCACCTTCTAGAGTAATTAGTAACCGTCACCCCCTAAATACTTTAACATGCATCTCCTAAGAACATGGACATTGCTTCATATAACTACAATGTAACTGTCAAATTTTAAAAATCTAAAATTAATATAATACTATTATCTGATATACAATTCATATATAAGTTTCACTAGTTATTCCAATATTATTTTATTTTATTAAATTTAATGCAGTGACATTGATAAATCAGGGTACATATGTTGAGAGAAAACATCTCCAGATTATTTTGACATTTGATTATGCTGTATACCCCTCACCCAAAGTCAAATTGTCTTCCGTCACCTTCTGTACGCTTTTCTTTGTGTCCCTCCCCTCCTCCCAAGCCCTCTCTCTCCTTCCGCCCCATCCCTCCCACCACCACCCGTTACCATCACATTTTTGTCCATGTCTCTGAGTCTCATTTTTATGTCCCGTCTATGTATAGATTCATATATTTCTTAGTTTTTTTCTGATTTACTTATTTCACTCCATATAATGTTATCAAGGTCCATCCATGTTATTGTAAATGATGTGATGTAATCATTTCTTATGGCTGAATAGTATTCCATAGTATATATGTACCAAAGCTTTTTAATCCACTCGTCCTCTGATGGACACTTGGGCTGTTTCCAGATCTTCGCTATTGTTAACAATGCTGCCACAAACATGGGGGTGCATTTCCTCCTTTTGAAACAGTGCTATGGTGTTGTTGGGGTATATATTCCTAAAAGTGGTATAGCTGGGTCAAAAGGCAGTTTGATTTTCAATTTTTTGAGGAATCTCCATACTGTTTTCCATAGAGGCTGCACCAGTCTGCAATCCCACTAGCAGTGCAGGAGGGTTCCCTTTTCTCCATACCCTTGCCAGCACTTATTCTGTGTTGTTTTGTTGATGAGCGCTATTCTGACTGGTGGAAGGTGATATCTCATTGTGGTTTTAATTTGCATTTCTCTAATGATTAATGATGATGAGCATTTTTTCATATGCCTATTGGCCATCTGTATGTCCTATTTGGAGAAGTGTCTATTCATTTCTATTTCCCACTTTTTGATTGGATTGTTTGTCTTCCTGGTGTTGAGATTTACAAGTTCTTTATAAATTTTGGTTATTACCCCTTATCAGATGTACTGTCGAATATGTTCTCCATTCTGTAGTTTGTCTTTTTATTCTGTTCTGTCTTTAGATGTGCAAAAGCTTTTTAGTTTGATATACTCCCGTTTGTTTATCCTGTCTTTTATTTCACTTGCCCGTGGAGATAAATCAGCAAATATATTTCTCTGAGAGATGTCGGACAGCTGACTACCTATGTTTTCTTCTAAGTTGCTTATGGTTTCACGGCTTACGTTTAAGAATTTTATACATTTTGAGTTTATTTTTGTGAATGGTGTAAGCTGGTGGTCTACTTTCATCTTTTTGCAAGTAGCTGTCCAATTTTTCCAACACCATTTATTAAAGAGGCTGTCTTTACTCCATTGTATTTCCTTACCTCTTTTGTCAAATATTAGTTGTCCACAGAGCTGTGGATTTATTTCTGGGTTCTCTGTTCTGTTCCATTGATCTATATGCTTGTTCTTATGCCAGTACCAGGCTGTTTTGAGTACAATGGCTTTGTAGTTTAACTTGATATCAGGAAGTGTGATACCTCCCACTTTATTCTTCTTTTTTAAGATTGCTAAGGCTATTCGTGTTCTTTTTGGTTCCATATAAATTTTTGGAATAAGTGGTCTATATCTTTGAAGTATGTCATTGGTATTTTAATTGGTATTGCATTGAATTTATAGATTGCTTTGGGTAGTATAGACATTTTAATCATGTTTATTCTTCCTAACTATGAGCAGGGTATGTGCTTCCACTTGTTTGTATCTTTCTTGATTTCTTTTATCAATGTTTTATAATTTTCCGAGTACAAGTCCTTAGTCTCCTTGGTTAAATTTACTCCTAGGTACTTTATTTTTTTGGTTTTAAGAGTGAAGGGGATTGTTTCCTTAATTTCTCTTTCTGACTGTTCATTGTTGGTGTATAAAAATGCCTCTGATTTCTAAGTGTTAATTTTATATCCTGCCACTTTGCTGAATTCATTTATCAGGTCCAGTAGTTTTTTGACTGCGACTTTAGGGTTTTCTATATACAATATCATATCATCTGCAAATAACGATAGTTTTGCTTCTTTTCCAACTTGAATGCCTTTTATTTCTTCTTCTTGTCTGATTGCTGTGGCTAAGACTTCCAGGACTTATAATAAGAGTGGTGAAAGGGGGCACCCCTGCCTTGTTCCTGATCTTAAGGGGATTGCTTTTAATTTTTGCCCATTGAGTATGGTGTTCGCTGTGGCTTTGTCATAGATGGCTTTTATCATGTTCCTTGTATTCCCACTTTGCTGAGAGTTTTGATCATGAATGGATGCTGGATTTTTATCAAATGCTTTTTCTGCATCTATTGAAATTATCATGTGGTTTTTCTCCCTCCTTTTGTTTATGTCATGAATCACATTGATTGATTTGTAGATATTGTACCAGCCTTGCCTGCCAAGAATAAATCCCACTTGATCGTGGTGTATGATTTTTTCCATATATTGTTGGATCCGGTTTGCTAATACTTTGTTGAGGATTTTAGCATCTATATTCATCAGGGATATTGGTCTATAATTTTCTTTCTTTGTGTTGTCTTTGCCTGGTTTTGGAATCAGTATTACACTTGCTTCATAAAAAGAGCCTGGAAGTCTTCCTTCCTCTTGAATTTTTTGAAATAGCTTGAGAAGGATAGGAGTCAGTTCTTCTTTGAATATTTGGTAGAATTCACTTGTGAAGCCATCAAGCCCAGGACTTTTCTCTGTTGGGAGTTTTTTGATAACTGTTTCGATCTCATTTGGTGTAATTGGTCTGTTTAAGTTTTCTGATTCTTCCATATTGATTTTTGGAAGATTGTATGTTTCAAGGAATTTGTCCATTTCATCTAGGTTGTCTAGTTTTTTGGCATACAGTTCTTCATAGTATTTTCTTACAATCCTTTGTATTTCTGTTGTGTCAGTTGTTATTTCCCCACTCTCATTTCTAATTTTATTTATTTGAGTCCTCTCTCTTTTTTTCTTGGTGAGTCTAGTTAGAGGTTCATCGATCTTGTTTACTTTTTCAGAGAACCAGCTCCTAGTTTCGTTGATCCTCTGTATTGTTTCTTTAGCCTCTATGTCATTTATTTCTGCTCTGATTTTTATTATTTCCTTCCTTCTACTACATTTGGGCTTTCCTTGCTGTTCTTTTTCTAGTTCTTTTAGATACAAGGTTAAGTTGTTTATTTGAGCTTTGTCTAGTTTTTTAAAGTGTGCCTGTAGTGCTATGAACTTCCCTCTAAGTACTGCTTTTGCTGTGTCCCATAAATTTTGAGTTGTTGTATGCTCATTGTCATTCGTTTCTAGGATTTTTTAAATTTTTTCTTTGACCTCATTCTTAATCCATTCGTTATTTAACAACCTGCTATTTAGTTTCCATGTGTTTGAGAATTTTTGAGCTTTTCTGTTGTGGTTCATTTCTATTTTCATGTCATTGTGATCAGAGAAAGTGCTTGATATGATTTCAATCTTCTTAAATTTGTTGAGACCGTTTTTGTGCCCTAACATGTGGTCTATCCTAGAGAATGTACCATGAACACTTAAAAGGAATGTATATTCTGCTGCTCTAGGGTGAAAGGTTCTGAAGATATCTATTAAATCAAGTTGATCGAGTGTGTCCTTTAAGTCTGCTGTTTCTTTGTTAATTTTCTTTCTTGAGGATCTATCTAGTAGTGATGTTAGTGGGGTATTTAAATCCCCTACTATTACAGTATTGCTGTTGATCTTGCCCTTTATATCTATCAAAGTCTGCTTTATATATTTAGGTGCTCCTATATTAGGTGAGTAGATATTTATAATAGTTATATCTTCCTGTTGGATTGCTCCCTTTATCATTATATAGTGGCCTTCTTTATCTCTTACTGTATTCTCTGTTTTACAGTCCATTTTGTCTGATATAAGTATTGCTACCCCAGCTTTTTTTTTCATTTCCATTTGCATGAAACATTTTTTCCCATCCTTTTACCTTCAGTCTATGTGCATCTTTTGTTTTAAGGTGTATCTCTTGTAGACAGCATATGTACGGGTCCTGTTTTCTTATCCACGCAGCTACCCTATGTTTTTTGATTGGATCATTTAATTCATTTACATTTAAGGTTATTATTGATATGTAGTTGTTTATTACCATTTTATTCTTTAAAGCTGTATTCCTCTTTTGCTATGTTCTTTTCCCACTTTGATCTGTTTACACTATGCCCCCCTAACATTTCCTGCAGCATTGATTTGGTTGTAATGATTTCCTTGAGTATTTTTTTGTGGGGGGAGCTTTTTATTTCTCTTTCAATTTTAAATGATAGCCTTGCTGGATAAGATAGTCTTGGTTGTAGGCTCTTGTTCTGCATTACTTTGAATATTTCTTGCCATTCCCTTCTGGCCTCAAGTGTTTCTGTTGAGAAGTCTGATGTCATCCTTATGGGGGCTCTTTTGTAGGTGATAGCCTCTTTTTCTCTAGCAGCTTTTAATATTTTCTCTTTATCACTTAGCTTTGGTATTTTAATTATGATGTGTCTTGGTGTAGGTTTCTTTGGGTTTCTCTTTAATGGAGTTCTCTGTGCTTCTTGAACTTGTGAGAGTTTCTCCTGCATTAATTTAGGGAAGTTTTCAGCTATGATATGATTGAACAAAGTCTCTATCCCTTGTTCTTTCTCTTCTTCTTCAGGAACCCCTATGATGCGAATGTTATTTCTCTTCATGTTGTCACAGAGCTAAGAGTTTCCTCAGACTTTTTGAGTCTCTTTTCTTTTTTCTTCTCTGCTTTCTTGCCTTCATTCAAGTTATACTCCAACTCACTGATTTGATCCTCAGCTCTATCCATCCTGTTTTTAATTCCTTCCATTGTGGTCTTCATTTCTGATACTGTGTTTGTCATCTCCAACTGATTCTTTTTTAATATTTCAATATCCTTTTTTATACTTGCTATATCTTTATTTAGGTGTTCGTAATGACCAATCATTGTTGTTCTAAGGTCCCTAAGCATCCTTACAATCATTATTTTGAACTCCGCGTCCGGAAGTTTGGTTATTTCCATATCACTCAGTTCAACTCCTGAAGGTTTCTCTTGTGGTTTCATTTGGATTGCACTTCTTTGTCTTCTCATTTCTGTGTTTGGGTGTTTTGCTTGTAGAGCTGGTTGAGTCTAGGCTTGGTGTTGTCTGCCTTCAATTTTCAATTGTGTTATTTCTAGGTCTTCTTGGGTTGGCATCAGCTATTATTTGTAATCCACTTTCGGTTTTGGGCCGCTTTGAAGTCTTGATTTGTTTGTTTTCTTAACAGGTGATAGTCTTGTTTACTGATCTCAGCAGGGGGCTTCCTTGAAACTGTATCCAGGAATGTGGTGGGTGTAACCTGAGACTCTGAAGGCCTCTTCCACCAACTAATCTCTCTGGGGGCAGGGTGTTTTCTCAGCTTCAGTAGGTGGAGGTGTATCTCAGATCTCCATGGAGACCTGAGTTACTGCCCCTCCTCCCCACTTCTTGTTTTCAGCTGTGTCTTGTTGTGCTGATTGGAGCTGTAGAGATTTCTGAAGATTTGTGATCCGGAAGCAATTCAGTCTGTTTTGTGAAAGGATCAGTCCCTCCCCCAGCTATGGCCGCCTCCAGTACTGGATAAGTCAGCTTTTTTAGGTCGTTCCCTGCATTCCTCTTCTCCTCACCATATGTCCCTCTCTCATTCCTTTCCACTTGGAAGATAAGCCAGCCCTTTCAACACACCTCACTCCCTGGTTGCCAGGCAAGTGGCTGTGAGCAGTATTTTCTGCTCTTTTCCCTGGAGTGAGAGCCCCTATGGGCTCTCAGCCTCACTCTCTCCTCCGTTCCTGTAAGCAGGGGAGATTCAGGCACTCCCTACCAGGTTTGTTGTGGCTTCTTCTTTGCTCCTTGGTTTTTGAGAGCTGTTCTTGTAGTCCAGAGTTGGTTTTTCACGCTGATTGTTCCTAAGTTGAATTGTATTCCAGTGGTGGTGAGAGCTGGGAGTCTGTGCATCTTCCTACTCCGCTGCCATCTTCAGGTCCTCCAATATTGTTTTTTATAGAATTTTTTTTCTTCTGATTGAGGATCACACACTGCTTTTAGTTATCATGTTTTTTTAGTCTCCTTAATCTGGAACATCTCAGCTTTTTTAGAATTTCATGACACTGACATTTTTTTTTAAAAATCAGTCATTTTACAGAAGGCCAACCTGGCTTCTTTCCTCATGATTAGATTTAGGCTATTCAGTTTTGGAAGACATTTTACACAACTAATGCCACACCTGTCTCACTGTATCACATATGTCAGTTTGCCAAGCATCTTAGTTTATTGATCCTTCCATCCTCCCCCGATTTGTAATGCTACCACATCTTTCACACATCAACTTTACACTATATGTGTGTTTGCTTAAGAGTCTCTGTTCTGGCCCTGGCTGGTTGGCTCTGTGGTTGAGCGTCAGCTCAGAATGTAGAAGACTGAGGTTCAATTCCTGGTCAGGGCACACAGGAGAAGCGACCATCTGCTTCTCCATCCCTCCCCCTCTATCTTTTCTTACTCCCTCCATCCCACAACTATGGCTCGAATGGTTCAAGCAAGTTGGCCCCAGGCACTGAGTATGGCTCCATGGCCTTGCCTCAGAAGTTAAAATAGTTTGGTTGCAAGCAATGGAGCAGTGGCCCCAGAAGGACAGAGCACCCCCCAGTAGGAGGCTTGCCAGGTGGATCCCAGTTTTGGCACATACAGTGGTCTATCTCTCTGCCTCCCAGACTCTCAAAAAAAAAGTCTGTTCCATATTACTGATCTTTGTTTATTCCTAACCCAAAAACATATTGATTTAATTAGCAAAACTTTAGAATCTTGGTATCTACAGCCAGGTTTGCCACTTTAGTGCACAGCTTCAAAACTGCCTTGTCTGTCCTTTATTATTTTAATTATTGACTGATTGATTGATTGATTTTAGTAAGAGGAAGAGAGAGAGGGAGGAAGAGAGAGAGGAAGAGAGAAAGAGATAAAAAGAGAGAGAGGGAGAGAAAAAGAGAGAGAGAGAGACAGGAACATGGAGCTGTTTCTGTATGTGCCCTGATTGGGGACTCAACCAGTAATCTATGAACTTTAGGATGATGCTTTAACCAACTAAGCTTTCCAACCAGGGCACCTTGTCTGTTTTTGTTTTTAATTTTCCATTAATTTTAGAGAGAGAGACAGAAGAGAGGGGGGGGAAGGGAGAGAAAGAGAAAGACAAGAGTTGTTCTGTACTTGTTGACTGCTTCTCCTATGTGCCCTCACCAAGGGTTGAACCTGTGACCTCTGGCACATTGATTGATCCTTTATCCAGGGCTCTGCCTTGTGTATTCTTTTCTTAAGGGAGGGGAGGGGGAGATAGAGAGACAGACTTCTGTATGTGACCCGACCAAGATGCACCCAGCAACTCCTGTCTTGGGCTGATGCTCAAATCAACCCAGCTATTTTTAGCACCTGAGGCTGATGCTCTCAGACTAACCTATATCCTCAGTGCCCAGGGCCAACACTGGAACCAAAGGAGCCACTGGCTGTGGGAGGGGAAGAGGGAGTGAAGGGGGAGGTGAAGGGGAAAGAAGCAGATGTTCACTTCTCTTATGTGCCCTGACTGGAAATCAAACCCAGGAAATCCATACGCCAGGACAATGCTGTATCTACTGAGCCAACTGGCCAGGACCTGCCTTGTCTATTCTCTCATGTGTGTGTGTGTGTGGGGGGGGGGTTTCCAAAGTTAGAAGCGAGGAGGCAGTCAGACAGACTCCTACATGTGCCCGACCAGGATCCACCTGGCATGCCCACCAGGGGGCGATGCTCTGCCCATCTGGGGCATTGCTCCATTGTAGCTAGAGCCATTCTAAACTCTGAGGCGGAGGCCATGGAGCCATCCTCAGTGCCCGGGGCCAACCTTGCTCCAATGGAACCCTGGCTGCGGGAGGGGAAGAGAGATAGAAAGAGGAAGGAGAGGGGGAAGGGTGGAGAAGCAGATGGGCGCTTCTCTTGTGTGCCCTGACCAGGAATCAAATCTGGGACTTCCACTTGCCAGGCTCTGCCGCTGAGCCAACCAGCCAGGGCCTTTTCTTTATTTCTTTTTTAGTGCATACATACACAAGAAGGGGAGAGAAAGAGAGAGGAATAGAGAGGAAAAGACAGACAGGAAAGGAGAGAGATGAGAGCATCAACTCATAGTTGTGGCACCTTAGTTGTTCATTGGTTGCTTTCTCATATGTGCCTTGAACAGGGGGATCCAGCAGAGCCAGTGACGCCTTGCTCAAGAGAGTGACCTTGGGCTCAAGCTAGCAACCATAATTTTTTCAATGGTCCATGAGTAGCAAGAGGCTGGAGGCTGGTTTTAAATTTCCAAACATACATGATGGGAGATTATATTCTAAGGAGCGACCTCAGCATTTCAGGTTAATACTTTATCCACTGCGCCACCCAAGGTCAGGCTATTTGGGTGACTATTTGCTTAAAATACTTTTTTCTATCCCTCAGCTTTCAACTTTTCTGTGTCCTTATGTTTTCGATATATCTTTTATTAACATCATAAGGTAAACACCTTCTGCCTTTACACTGGCTTTTTTTTTTTTTTTTTCTGAAGCTGGAAACGGGGAGAGACAGTCAGACAGACTCCCGCATGCGCCCGACCGGGATCCACCCGGCACGCCCACCAGGGGCGATGCTCTGCCCACCAGGGGGCGATGCTCTGCCCATCCTGGGCGTCGCCATATTGCGACCAGAGCCACTCCAGCGCCTGGGGCAGAGGCCAAGGAGCCATCCCCAGTGCCCGGGCCATCTTTGCTCCAATGGAGCCTCGCTGCGGGAGAGGAAAAGAGAGACAGAGAGGAAGGAGAGGGGGAGGGGTGGAGAAGCAAATGGGCGCTTCTCCTGTGTGCCCTGGCCGGGAATCGAACCCAGGACTTCTGCACGCCAGGCCGACGCTCTACCACTGAGCAAACCGGCCAGGGCCCTACACTGGCTTTTTAATCTATTATGATGAATCTTCTCCACCCCTTCCCAAAAAAGTCTACAAAGGTTTCAGTATTTCAATTTCAGAATGCCAGCATCCATTCTAGCTCTTCAAAAAAGCTCTAAGACAGGGGTAGTCAACCTTTTTATACCTACCACCCACTTTTGTATCTCTGTTAGTAGTAAAATTTTCTAACCGCCCACCGGTTCCACAGTAATGATGATTTATAAAGTAGGGAAGTAACTTTACTTTATAAAATTTATAAATCAGAGTTACAGCAAGTTAAAGCACATGATAATGATTACTTATCAAGTACTTTATGTCGGATTTTTACTTTTGTCAGAATAAATCTTTATAAAACAACTTACTATAGTTAATATATCCTTTTATTTATACTTTGGTTGCTCTGCTACCGCCCACCATGAAGGCTGGAATGCTCACTAGTGGGCGGTAGGGACCAGATCGACTACCACTGTTCTATGAGAACTCACTCACTCTTTCTTTCCTGGGAACATGCCAGTGCCTTTCTCATCCCTCTTTTCCACCCCCTACAGGTATACATCTCCTAAACTCTGAAGGTCCCCATGGGAGCAGTGGGCAGTGGCACCCTGTCCCAGGCTAGCCCTGGGAACCTGTCTCTGAGGTCCCCTTTCCTCTGACTCTCCAGTGAGCTGACAGCAGCCTGGCCTTGGCTCACTTTTTTCACTGTGACTTCTATTTCTCAGTGAGCCAAAGCAGCCCCACCTAGCCTTGTTTCTTTCCTATAACATTTCTAGTGATCCAAAGCTGCCCCACATAGTCTCTCTCCTGTTGCATCTTCTGTCCTAAGCCCTTCCTTGTTTCACTGTCCTCAGGTTTAATAAATGTACTCTCAAAATCTAAAAATAAATAAATAAAAGCTCCAAGAGTCTTCATGTCAAATCTCTACTTAAAAATCTCAATTGCCTATTTATGCTTTTCAAGTTAAAATACAAATCCTTTGGCCTAACACACAAAGCCATTTACAGTCTGGACCTAACCTGTCTTTCTTGCCTCATTTCATACTACAGTATCCATTTATAGGTAAGTAAAACTCTTTATTGTTCTTCGGCAATGATGCCATTTATATTTCAATGCCTTTGCACATGCTGTTCAGACTACTGGTAGTTTCATCCCCAATTATTCACCTTGTGAAAGCTAAGTCAATACTTTACCCTAAAAATCATCTTATTTAAGTTTTACAGAGAGAACAAGTTGCTCTTCCTTTGTACTTTTTTTTAGCTCTATTATAAAGCTAGTCTTCATGTACTATCTCACTATTTTAAATAACCACGTACAAACAAGCTTTTCTGAATAAGTCTGAATTTCAGAATATTTAACATTACAGTTTATACAGGGGGTCCTTGGGTTATGACAGTCTCGACATATGATGTTTTGAGTTTATGATGTTCACTCCCATAAGAACTTAAAAAAATTGATATGTGAGCATTAGGGCTTATGCAGTTAGCATCATACTTATAGACTACATGGGTTAACTATTATAGTTTGGTTAAGCACAGCAGAAAACTACGCAGTAATGTGGCAGATGAGTTAGGAGGTTGGCATCCCCCAGGATACTTACCTACACTTACCTACTTTGGACTGTAAAAGGTATACGTGTTCCGCTTGTATTAGGCTAGGGTGTGTTTAGACTTACACAAAAATTCCCATAGGAATAAAACTACATCGTAACCCGAGGACCCCCTGTACTTACAATAGCTACATTTGTTAGTATTAATTATATAAGAGAAACCTTCAGTTTATTTTCTACTTAATCCTTATATCAAAACAATATCATCTTGATTTAATAGGTGAGCAAACTGAGATTCAAGGTTAAATCATTTGTCCAAGGTAACAAAGCCACTGGGAGGTAAAATCTGACTATCGAACCCCAAAAACTAAACATTACTGCTAAGTAATACTGCTTACCAAATATATATTGTAATTGGAACTAGACTAACCAAACGCTGCCGGGAAAATAGTCTTCCAAACCTATTTTAATCAAAAATGACTTATGGCCTGACCAGATTGTGGTGCAGTGGATAGAGAGTCAACTTGGGATGCTGAGGACCCAGTTTGGAAACCCTGAGGTCATTGGCTTGCATGTGGGCTCATCTGCTTGAGCATGGGCTCACCAGCTGGAGCGCGGGGTTGCCGGCTTGAGTGTGGGATCATAGACATGACTGCATGGTCACTGGCTTGAGCCCAAGGTCATTGTCTTGAGAAAGGGATCACTGGCTTGGCTGGAGCCCCCCGATCCAGGCACATATAAGAAAGCAATCAAAGAACAATTAAAGTGCTGCAATGAATAATTAATACTTCTTATCTCTCTCCCTCCTGTCTGTCTCTGTTTGCCTGTCTCTCACGCAAGCGCTTACAAAAAATTGGGACTATGTCAAATTAAAAAGTTTCTGCACAGCAAAAGAAACTGACAACAATACATAAAGGCAGCTAACCAAATGGGAGTTGATATTTACAAACAACAGCTCTGACTAGGTATTAATATCCAAAATATATTTATATAAAGAACTCACAAAACTCAAGAATAAGCAAATAATCCAATTTAAAAATGGGGAGAGAATCTAAACAGACACTTAATAGATATATGAAAAAAATGCTCATCTTCTCTAGCTATTAGAGAAATGCAAATAAAACCAAAACTACAATGAGATACCACCTCACACCTGTTAGATTGGCTGTTACCAACAAGACAGGTAATAACAAGTATTGGAGAGGCTGTGGAGAAAAAGGAACCTCATTCACTGCTGGTGGGAATGTAATCTGGTACAGCCAGTATGGAAGACAGTATGGTGGTTCCTCAAACAATTAAGGAAAGGCCCTGGCTGTTTGGCTCAGTGGTAGAGCATTGGCCTGGCATGTGGATGTCCCAGGTTTGATTCCTGGTCAGGGTACACAGGAGAAGTGCCATTCTGCTTCTCCATCCCTCCTCCTCTTGCTTCTCTCTCTCTCTCTCCTTCTCTCTTTCCCTCCTGCAGCCATGGTTTGACTGGAGCAAGTTGGCTCCCGGCGCTAAAAATGGCTCCATGGCCTCCACCCTAGGAGGAGCTCGGCAGCTGAGCAATGGAATGATGCCCCAGATGGGCAGAGCATTGCCCCCTAATGGGTTGCCAGGTGACCCCCAGTCGGGGCATATGCGGGAGTCGTCTCTGCCTCCCCTCCTCTCACTGAATAAAAATTTTTTTTAAAAAATTAAGATTAAAAATTAAGACTAGAACTACCACATGAGCCAACAATCCCCCTACTTGGTATCTACCTAAAATACTCAACAATGTTGGTAAGCAAAGACACATGCACCCCCATGTTCATTGCAGCATTATTCGTGGTGACCCAGACATGGAAACAACCAAAGTGTCCCTCAATAGAGGACTGGATAAAGATGTGATACATATATGTGATGAAATACTACTCAGCCATAAGAAATGATGACATATTGCTATTTACAACAACATAGGTGGACCTTGAGAACATTATACTCAGAGAAATAAGTAAATCAGAAAAAGTTAAGAATTATACGATATCACACATAGGTGGGGTATAAAACAGAGTCATGGACATAGATAAAAGTTAAGTGGTTACCAGGGGGAAGGGGATAGAGAGGAGGAGAGTAAAAAAGGATGAATATATGGTGATGGAAGATGCTTTGACTTTAGGTGATGGGCACACAACACAAACAACAGTTCAAATGCTATAGAAATGTTTACGTGAAACCTGTGTACTCTTATTGATCAATGTCACCCCATTAAATTTATTAAGTAAAATAAAATAATGTGCTAGAAAAGGCCTGACCAGGTGGTGGCGCAGTGGATATAGCGTCGGACTGGGATGCCGAGGACCCAGGTTTGAGACCCTGAGGTCGCCAGCTTGAGCACGGGCTATCTGGTTTCAGCAAAAGCTCACCAGCTTGGGCCCAAGGTTGCTGGCTCAAGCAAGGGGTTACTCGGTCTGCTGAAGACTCGCGATCAAGGCACACATGAGAAAGCAATCAATGAACAACTAAGGTGTCGCAATGCGCAACGAAAAACTAATGATTGATGCTTCTCATCTCTCCATTCCTGTCTGCCTGTCCCTGTCTATCCCTCTCTCTGACTCTCTGTCTCTGTTAAAAATAATAATAATAATAATAATGTGCTAGAAAAACAATATTGTTTAAATAAAACTGATGTTTTTACATTCCTTATGTATTCCCTAAGGAAGACTCAGACACTTTCTCATAAATTTTAAGTAAATCATACTACTTAATTTCAGAAATGAGTAAATATCATTACATTGATTATCAACCACTAGGAATTAATCCCAATCAATAATGCCAATAATATAAAATCCACACATGAAAATTTCAATGAAAAATTATAAAAATGGACAAAAATTAAGTTATTCTACTGGCAAATTTCTGAAAATTTTTCACTTCAAAACTTAGGATTTTAAATATGTAACCGCTTTTCTTAAATTTTATATTTACTGATTTTAGTGAGAGAAGAATGAAGAGAAAAAGACAGGAACATCAATCCATTCCTGTATGTGCCTGGATCAGGGAAGGAACCAGCAACCTCTGTGCTTCAAGACAATGCTCTGAGCCACTAACCAGGGCTAATACATTCTTTCTTTTCCCTTACAGAAAGAATTACTTCTTTTAAAACCACATACCTCTTCCCTTGTTTACTTTGTTCAAGTAAGTCTACCTTCAACTTTATACATTCCTCTTGGGACTTCTGCAGACTCTGTTCCTTTTCAATCACCATTTTCTGACTCTGCTCTAATTTATCTTCTGCCTCTCTATAAAATAAAAATTTTTTAAATGCTATTAAAGAGAATATGCTAATATAAAAGAAGGAGTTCAATATTAGGAATTCTGTTAGTTTAAACCACTGAGTTAAAAGAAATAAATATTTAATTAGATAGAGAAAAGGCGTATTTATCATTTACCAAATAAGTTTTCATAAGGAATAAAAAACTACTTCCATCAAATTATAAATATATAGCTTGTATCTTATTTCATGGTCAGATACCAAAGGCATTATCATACATACAGTTTAGAGACTAGATAAGAATAGCTGTTATCTCCACTATAGCCAGTGATTTCTTTTTCTGACAGTTGCAAAAAAGAAAAGATGAAAACATAAGTATATGTATATTAAAGAAAAGACTAGCCCTGGCCGGTTGGCTCAGCGGTAGAGTGTCGACCTGGAGTGCAGGAGTCCCGGGTTCGATTCCCGGCCAGGGCACACAGGAGAAGCACCCATCTGCTTCTCCACCCCTCCCCCTCTCCTTCCTCTCTGTCTCTCTCTTCCCCTCCAGCAGCTGAGGCTCCATTGGAGTAAAGATGGCCCGGGCGCTGAGGATGGCTCTGTGGCCTCTGCCTCAGGCGCTAGAATGGCTCTGGATGCAACAGAGTGACGCCCCAGAGGGGCAGAGCATTGCCCCCTGGTGGGCATGCCGGGTGGATCCCGGTCGGGTGCATGCGGGAGTCTGTCTGACTGCCTCCCTGTTTCCAGCTTCGGAAAAATGTAAAAGAAAAAAAATAGAAAAAAAAAAGAAAAGACTAAAGTTTTCATTGCTTCTTTTTTTGTTTGTTTTGCTGGTAATATTAGCTACCGAGAAAATCCAAGAGAATTAAATAAAATATCATTAGACTTGATAAAAGAGTATAACAAATAGTCCAGTTACAAAATAATTATATTATACTATACTACCCATATACTACCAATGAACAAAACAAGAAAAAAATCACAACCAAAATACATTGATATAATACCTAGGACTAAATATAAAATAATATTATATATTACAAAGAAAATTACAAAATCCTAATGGTCATGAAAGACAACTTCAGTGTGCATCTGAATCATGTGCAAGACTCGTCAAAACATAAGACTGCTGGGTCCCACCTTTCAGTCTGTGATTCAGTAAGCATACTACAGGGTCTGAGATTTGCATTTCTAACCAGTTCCCACATGATGCTAATACTGCTGGTCCCAGAACTACTACATTTGAAATCACTAAAATGGAGTACTGTGCTCTTTAGTATGTGTATATATATATTTCTTATTTCAAAATAGAAGATCATAAATTATAAATTGTCTGACTCCTTGTATTTTTTTTTCTTAAACTCCCACTGAAGTACTAAGTGTATATTACTCTGTAAGGCAAGAAATGAACTACTTTAATATTTAATAAAAGCATATCAATAAGCATCTTAGCTTAGTCTATTTTTAGTTCCCATACCCTGCATACACTCTGTAGCCAAGAGGAGTTATGACAGACTGAACATTGATTCAACAGATTCTAACACAGTCCACAGCCCACTATAGATTTACTGGGGTAGAGGACAAGATTTAACAAGATATATCAAAAGGCAGAAGTATGAAATAAAGATTTTTGTGTTTTTGTTTGGAAATAAAAATTTTAAAGCTATAAAAAGTATACTTACCTCAAAACTTTATCTTGGGCTGAAACTTCTGCTTCCAAATTTATAATCTGTTCTTCTAAGATTGGTACATTGGCTGCCTGTTGCTGAGCAGATTCAAGCATATGGATCTAAAATAAACAAGGTAGTTACTAGATGGTGGAACTGGGTGATCTTTCTCCCTGTTTTCTATTTTAAAAGTTTTCTTTAAAAAAAAGTTTTCAACAAGAGAATGTATTATTTTTAAAAGATAAATCAGTTATATTTCCTTTGTATAAGAAATAAAACCACATATGTTGGTAATCTTAATGCAGCTAGGGTAATTTTAAGCCCTAGCTGCATAGCTCAATTTGTTAGAATGTAGGCCTGATACACCAAAGTTGTGGGTTTAATCTCCAGTCAGGGCACATACAAGAATCAACCAATGGGCCCTGGCTGGTTGGCTCAGCGGTAGAGCGTCGGCCTGGCATGCAGGGGACCCGGGTTCGATTCCCGGCCAGGGCACATAAGAGAAGAGCCCATTTGCTTCTCCACCCCCCCCCTCCTTCCTGTCTCTCTCTTCCCCTCCCACAGCCAAGGCTCCATTGGAGCAAAGATGGCCCGGGCGCTAGGGATGGCTCCTTGGCCTCTGCCCCAGGCGCTAGAGTGGCTCTGGTCGCGGCAGAGCGACCCCCCCCCCCCCAGGGGCAGAGCATCGCCCCCTGGTGGGCAGAGCGTTGCCCCTAGTGGGCGTGCCGGGTGGATCCCGGTCGGGCGCATGCGGGAGTCTGTCTGACTGTCTCTCCCCGTTTCCAGCTTCAGAAAAATACAAAAAAAAAGAAAAAGAAGAGAAAAAAAAATCAACCAATGAATGCATAAGTAAGTGGAAAAAGAAATAAATGTTTCTTTCTCTCCCCCTCTCTTAAAAAAATCAACCAATAAAAAACCCCAATAAATTCAATTTAAAAATATTTTGACTTATCTAAATGCACAGACTATACAAGTTTCTCTGAATCACTCAGATACTAAATTCGTATAAAACTGATTGCAGCCTGACCAGGTGGTGGTGCAGTGTAGACAGCGTCAGCTTGGGATGCTAAGGACAGAGGTTCGAAACCCTGAGGTCTCCAGCTTGAGCGTGGGGTCACTGCCTTGCGTGTGGGATCCTAGACATGACACCGTGATTGCTGGCTTGAGCCCAAAGGTTGCTGGCTTGAAGTCCAAGGTCATTGGCTTCAGCAAGGAGTCACTCACTAAGCTGGAGCCCAGTCAAGGCACATATGAGAAAGCAATCAATGAACAACTAAGGTGTTGCAACTATGAGTTGATGCTTCTGTTCTCTCTCCCTTCCTATCTGTCTGTCCCTGTCTCTCTCACTCACAAAAAAAAAAAAAAAATTGATTCCATAATACTATACATAATACATTAAAGCTACACAAGGAATATTTTTCCAATTACAAATTTTTATGTAATTAAATGATTTTCTGTTGGCATAGTCACCACTTCAAGAAACATACTTTTGCTCTTGACTGTGTTAATTCAAAGTGGACAGATTCTATTTTAGTCGTTAAAGAATGATTCTGTGAGACCAAACAGGCATTCTGTTGCCTAAGTTTATTAAGTTTCTCTCGAAGACTTTTGATCTCCTGATCCATGGGGATAGATGAAAATGATACCTGAAAAAATGAAAATAAATCTATTTTTACTATTTCATTAAGCATTACATGTAATTAATAAAAATGATGAACAGTTACCAATAAAATAACTAGCTCAAAAAATAAATTAAGATATTTAGTGAGAATTGGTGATGAGATGCAGAACAATCAGTACTCTCTCTGCCACTGCTGGTGGACACGCCCATAAATAAGTATAGCTTGGAACTTTGGAAAGTTCTTGGTATTATACAGTAAAGCTGAACATGCTAACACATGACACAACCGTTTTACTTCTGGGTACAAATGTGACACTTTTGCATTTTTGCACCTGAAGATAAAAAATATTCATAGCTACATTGCCAAGAGACAATTAATGAAAAAAATCCAAATGTCCACCAACTATAAAATGAATATTAGACAAAATATTCTTTAAACTGTACAGACACTTCTATTAAACTTTTTTGAGTATACATTTTACAGTAAGTTATTTTAATTTTCATTGAGTGGCAGTTTTCAAAACCTGATTTAATTTTTTTAATGTATTACACAATTCAGAAGTTAAAACTTTGTAAAAGTATACACAGAAGTCTCATTCCCATCTTTAGTAGTTACATAGTCAGTTTTATAAGTTTCTCATTTATAAATTTTTAATACCACTCATACAGCTAAAAGCAGGAAACAGCTTATGTATTTTTTTTTTTTTTTTTTTGTATTTTTCTGAAGCTGGAAACGGGGAGAGACAGAGAGACTCCCACATGCGCCCGACCGGGATCCACCCGGCACGCCCACCAGGGGCGACGCTCTGCCCACCAGGGGGCGATGCTCTGCCCCTCAGGGGTGTTGCTCTGTTGTGACCAGAGCCACTCTAGCGCCTGGGGCAGAGGCCAAGGAGCCATCCCCAGTGCCCGGGCCATCTTTGCTCCAATGGAGCCTTGGCTGCGGGAGGGGAAGAGAGAGACAGAGAGGAAGGGGGGGGGGTAGAGAAGCAAATGGGCGCTTCTCCTATGTGCCCTGGCCGGGAATCGAACCCGGGTCCCCCCACACACCAGGCCGACGCTCTACCGCTGAGCCAACTGGCCAGGGCCAGCTTATGTAAGTATTATATAACTTACGGTCTTAATTAAACCCAGCTTTCAGTCTCCATATGCATATACAAGCAAAAAAAAATTATCCACATCCACACTTCCTTATGTAAAAACCAGCATACTATATAGTCATTCCTCCATATCTACCAGTTCCTTATCCATGGATTCAACCAACCACAGATCAAAAATATTAGAAAAAAAAGTTGCATGGTTGCTAACATGTACTATGTAGTCAGGTCTACAATTCTGTCTGTACTAAACATACAGACTTTTTTGTCATTATTCCCTAAACAATATAACAACTATTTATACAGCATTTATACTGTATGCGGTATTAAAAGTAATCTAGAGATGATTTAAAGTACTTCTATGGGAGGATGTGTGTTAAGTCTTTTGCAAATACTATATATCATTTTATACAAGGGACAAGCGCATGTGTGAATTTTGGCATCTGCAGGGGATCCTGGAATCAATCCTCCAAGGATTCCAAAGGGTGACTCTATCATTCTGAACTTACCATTTTTTGCTTGAAGGATATATCCTGGCAATCTTTCCAAAATCAATTTAGTGAGAAATTCCTATTCTTTTTTTTCCATCAGCTACAGTGTCGATTGCATGTTTATTCAACTAGTTCCTTATTACTGGACCCTTGAGAGCTATTTCTAATCTGCTAAGACAAACAATGCCTCATTCTTGTACTTATGCAGGTGAATCTGTAGTATACTTTTCAAGAAATGGGATTTAACAGTCAAGGGTAAACACATTTGCAATTTTGGTAAACATTACCAAATGCCTCTCCACAATGGCTGTATGACAGTTGTATGATTTTGCATTCCTATCAGCAACGTATAAAAACCTATTTCCCCCTAATTTCACCAACAAAATACATAGTATCAAACATCCAGATGTTTAACAATCTGTTAGATAAGAGCTGATATCTAAGTATAGTTTTATTGTGAATTTCTTTTATTATAAGTGAGACTGAATATCTTTCTATGTTTAGAGATCATTTTAATTTCTTTTTCCACACGTTTTTGCCCATTTCTCTATTGGGTTGTTGACCTTTTCATTTTTAAGGAGCTCTTGACCTATTTAAAAGATTAGCCCTTTGTCTTTATTAAGCATAACCAATATTCTTTCCTCTCCAATCTGTCATTTGTTTCTTGATTTTTGTTAGGGTAAAACACAGTGATTTCAACTGAGGCATAAATATGATGGAAAAATAATTAGCTATTTGAATTGGGATAGAGATCAAATTTTCCCGAAGGACATAATCTTTAGAATTTGAATTCATTTCCTAAAATGCAAGCTCAGTCCTACAGCTTCATTAAGCAGCTTCCTTATAAAAACAAACAAAAAAATCTCTCAGTTGCTGGCTTTCTGAAGTGGTAAGAGAAAATTTTATCAAGAGATCTTGCTGTGCATATGCAACCATATGTATACATTCATGCTGGCAGTATGGTAATAAAGAACAGCAAGAAGAGTGGAAAAGGAGGTAAAAGGGTAGAGGAAGAAAGAAGGGTAAACACTGGGAGATAGATACTATGACTAAATAAGAAAGAGACAGAGAAGAAAGATATCTAAGATCAGCTACAAAATTGGCCCTGGCCAGTTGGCTCAGCAGTACAGTGTCAGCCTGACGTGTGGAAGTCCTGGGTTCGATTCCTGACCAGGGCACACAGGAGAAGCACCCATCTGCTTCTCCTCCCCTCCCCCTCTCCTTTCTCTCTATTTCTCTTCCCCTCCTGCAGTCAAGGCTCCATTGGAGCAAAGTTGGCCTGGGCACTGAGGATGGCTCCATGGCCTCCGCCTCAGGTGCTAGAATGGCTCCGATTGCAGCACAGCAACGCCCCAGATGGGCCGAGCATCGCCCCTGGTGGGCATGACGGGTGGATCCTGGTCGGGCGCATGTGGGAGTCTGTCTGTCTCCCTTCCACTTCTCACTTCAGAAAAACACAAAAAATAATAATAATAAGATCATCTACAAAATTTAGGGATAACAAAAGGAGAATATCATGCTATATCACATAGCACCCTGATCCAACTTAAACAATAAACATACTTTAACCACTAAATAAATAATTGATTGCCTATTATACACATGGCACAGTGCTAAAATCAAGGGGGTTATAATATATTTGAGAAAAGATATTTAATTGCAAAAAGGCAATAAATATAGAAGTTTAAAAATAGAATGATACACCAAATTATAACTTCTTTTTCTGATGACAAAACAAGAACCTGTATACTGTATTTAAATTCAACAAGTTTTAAGCAACGTAGTAAAAGACTATGCAAAACATGCATAAGGCATTTAAAATACTTTAAATAGGTCAAAAACTGGCCGGTTGGCTCAGCAGTAGAGCGTCGGCCTAGCGTGCGGAGGACCCGGGTTCGTTTCCCGGCCAGGGCACACAGGAGAAGCACCCATTTGCTTCTCCACCCCTCCGCCGTGCTTTCCTCTCTGTCTCTCTCTTCCCCTCCCGCAGCCAAGGCTCCATTGGAGCAAAGATGGCCTGGGCGCTGGGGATGGCTCCTTGGCCTCTGCCCCAGGCGCTGGAGTGGCTCTGGTCGTAATATGGCGACGCCCAGGATGGGCAGAGCATCGCCCCCTGGTGGGCGTGCCGGGTGGATCCCGGTCGGGTGCATGCGGGAGTCTGTCTGACTGTCTCTCCCTGTTTCCAGCTTCAGAAAAATGAAAAAAAAAATAGGTCAAAAACTAAACTACTTTTAAGTAGAGAGGTCTAGGGGAAATGGGGGGAGAGGTGGAGGAGTGAAGGGGGGATAAATGGTAATGGACTGAGACTTGACTTGGGGTGATGAACACAATACAGTGTACAGACGTGTCGTAGAGCTGTGCACCTGAAACCTGTATAACATTGTGAACCAGTGTCACCCCAGTAAATTCAATTTAAGAAAAAAGTAGAGAGGTCTAAAAACAATAACCTTATCTCTTGGCTGTTTCTGAAAATCAGTACTGCTACTGGGCATTTTACAAACTTTTTTATAAGGTGAATAATTCAAAAGTCCAAGCTGGCTAGGCTGAGAAAGATCTTCCAGAATAAGCCTTTCGCACCTTGACGGATTAGAGGCATAATCAGAATTTTCACTTGGACTAACACTAAAGAAAAAAGAAAAAAAAACATTTTAGTTCTTAGACAGTTTAAGTATTCACTCCAAATTTCTATACATTGAATAAGAAAACAGAAAAGCATATGAAATGCTGCTGGAAATCAGATTCACACTTATGAACTGAAGGCAGTGCTTCAACTAAATTTTTAAATAGACCATAATTAATTTTAAACTAGTAATCTATGTATTTCCGGAGCTTCAATGTTAGAATTACTTACGTTTCAAAAAGTAGTCATAATAACAGATTAATAAAGCCCCAAATATATATTTCATATTGAGTCCTAATATATATATATAATGTATTTTCTTAATATATAAATGATCCTCTAATGTTTCTATTTTTTTTCTCAACTGAGTTATATTAAAAATTATAGGCCCTGGCAGTTGGCTCAGTGGATAGAGTGTCGGCCCAGCATATGGGAGTCCCGGGTTCGATTCCTAGTCAAGGCATACAAGAGAAGTAACCATCTGCTTCTCTCCCTCCCTCACCCCCTTTTCTCTCTCTACCCCTTCTGCAGCCAGTGGGTCTATTAGTTTGAACATCTAGTTTGAGCATCAGCCCCGGGTGCTAAGGCTAGCTCTGTTGGTCCCAGTGCATCAGTCTCAGGCACTAAACATAACTCAGTTGATCTGAGCATTTTCCCAGGATGGGTTGCCAGGTGGATCCCAGTCCAGGCACATGCACAAGTCTATCTCCCTTCCTTTCACTTAAAAAACAAAACAAAACCCTGGCTGGTTGGCTCAGTGGATAAAGTGATGGCTGGGCGTGCAGATGTCTCAGGTTCAATTCCCAATCAGGGCACACAAGAGAAGCGGCCATCTGGCTTCCCTTCCCCATCCTCTCCCCATCTCTCCCTCTTCCCTCTTCCCCTCTTGCAGCCAGTGGCTCCACTGGTTTGAGTGTCGGCGCCGGGTATGGAGGATAGCTCAGCTGATTCAAGCATCAGCCCTAGATGGGGGTTGTGGGTGGGTCCTGGTTGGGGTGGGGTGCATGCCAGGGTCTATCTCCCCTCCTCTCACTTAAAAAAATACATATATAGAACATTATTTCCTATTCTAGAGATATATTAGAAACACAATAACAATGAAACTCATATATTTTACATTCATAAATTAAAGTCATACTCTGAATTGTGTATGTGATTTTACTTACTTACCTGGATAACTCTTCCCCTAAACTCTGCAAACTCCATTCTGTTATCTTCAGTTCATGTCTTAAGGAAGCAACATTTGCAAGCAAACGTTCTTCTTCATTGTCTTTCTTATAGTATTTTGATGAATTAGAGTCCATTTCTTAAAAATAAAAGAAATGAATTTCGTGTACCTTGCCAGAAAGAACCTGTGGTGTCAAAACATTCTCACACTAACAGTGTTTTAATTCATTAGTTCTATTTCAAAGGTTGTTAAATCTTTCATGGTGATTTAAAACAAAACAAAACAAAACAAAACAAAAAAACCCAGTAACAATTTCTCTACAGTATAAAGCAATAATGGAAAGTTTGACAGAATTTCAATCAATCAATTTTTCATTATAGTTAGGATCTAGTGATTATAGTTCCCTTTTTCTAAGCACATTTAATCTTTCAAACAATTGTGTGAACTAAATATTTTTATTCCATGTTAAAGATAAATAAAGCATATGACAAATTAAATAGTATACTCTAAGTCTCTAAGTCACACAAACTGTAAATGGTATAACCAGATCTGAACCTAAGCTCTCAGTATCCAAAGACCTTTTCATTGTCACACTGCAATTTTCTTATTATAGATCAACTTCAGTATGAGGGGTTTGAACTTATCTAATAACATTACAAGCTCTGGACATCTGATAAAATTGGTATCATTATAGTCAATCATATTTTCTTAAAGGCAATTTATTACCAGATAAAGATTATCCCCTTCTTCTATTTACAATGATTATAAAATTTAAAAAGCACAACACAACCACTGAGATTAAAATGACTTCTGGTAGGTTAACTCATAGAAACAGATGAAGAAAAGCTTTTTTTCTTCAACTGAAGTGTATCTCTTGGGTTGTGAAATTCTCTACTAAATATCTTTGCACATAAAAATCATAATAAGGGCCACATTTTATTAATACATAATACAAATAATTATTACTTATTAAAATACATATTTTTCATAATTAATACATAAAATGAAGGCTTTATAATCTCCATTACCCGTATCTCTTTCTGCATAGTCTTAAAATTACCTTCCTCTTTCAGATCCCATTTACCTTTATCATTGTAACATCTCCCTTTCATCACACTTCTGGAATTCTAACCACATCTTAAGCTACAAATGGCTAGGAGTACTGTGAATTGTTACAGATTGTAAGGCATTTAGACAAGCTCAGTGTTTTCAGTGAATAAATGATTATTAAACTGCCCTTTCTTTCCCTCATTCAGCTAAAATAGTAGACAAATTTCCTCTGTATTCAAAAGTTCTCAGATGTGAGGAGAAAGATTAAAAAATAAAACTCTCACCCTATTGGAAGAAACTATGACAGAAAATTAAATGAGATACTATATAAAAATGTTTCTATTCTCTTTTCTGTTTTGTTTTCACAAATTTGCTTCTGCTTAAGTGAGAAGACTCTCCCAAACAAAAGTCAATGAATCAGGTCCCCATTCTGCTTTATCTTTTCAAATCTCTAGCTTCCTATAAGATGGTGAAGGAAAAAAGGGTCAAGAAAATCTAGGTAAATTCTAAAATGCCACTCGATATTATGGTTCAAATAAATCAAGTTTTATGTCCAACAGCTTCTATATATTTTAATGTAAGAATTCTCTAATCCTTCTTAAGTATCAATGAATACTTTTGATAGTCAATATTCTTTTTTCTAATGGGCTATTCACAGGGGGTCTTCAGGTTATGACAGTCTCGACATACATGTATTTCGAGTTTACGATGCTCACTCCCATAAAAAATTTAAAAAATTGAGCTGTTTCTGCTTACACCATTAGCATTGTACTTTTTTAAACTCATTTTTTCTATTACTACAGTACAGTACAGTATATTTATGTCCTTTTCCTTTTTCTGTGGCTTAGTTGTGTTTTCATGTTCTAGAATTATGATTTTACAATTGTTAGGACAGGTAAGTGACTTAGGCTAGGCAGGGGTCGGGAACCTATGGCTCGCGAGCCAGATGTGGCTCTTTTGATGGCTGCATCTGGCTCGCAGACAAATCTTTAATAAAAATAATAATGTTAAAAATATAAAACATTCTCATGTATTACAGTCTATTCATTTCCTACCACTCATGTTCATGGTTGCGGGTGGCTGGAGCCAATCACAGCTGTCCTCCGGGACAACACCAAATTTTTATTGCATAATGCATAACGTACACGGGTCGTTGTATGGCTCTCACGAAATTACATTTTAAAATATGTGGAGGCCCTGGCCGGTTGGCTCAGTGGTAGAGCATCGGCCTGGCGTGCAGAAGTCCTGGGTTCGGTTCCGGCCAGGGCATACAGGAGAAGCGCCCATCTGCTTCTCCACCCCTCCCCCTCTCCTTCCTCTCTGTCTCTCTCTTCCCCTCCCGCAGCGAATGGCCCGGCGCTGGGGATGGCTCCTTGGCCTCTGCCCCAGGCGCTAGAGTGGCTCTGGTCGAGCGACGGCCCCCGAGGGGCAGGGCATCGCCCCTGGTGGGCATAGCGTCGCCCCCTGGTGGGCGTGCCGGGTGGATCCCGGTCGGGCGCATGTGGGAGTCTGTCTGACTGTCTATCCCCGTTTCCAGCTTCACAAAAATACAAAAAAAAAAATAAATAAATAAATAAATAAATAAAATAAAATATGTGGCGTTCATGGCTCTCTCAGCCAAAAAGGTTCCCGACCCCTGGGTTAGGGTGTGTTTTGAATTACAGCAAAATTTGGAATTACGTGACTGTGGTAAGGAACCAAACTGTGTCCTGAGGACCCTCTGAATTGTCAAATGAAGATTCCTCCTCCCTTCAGGAGTCATAAAAATCTATTTTTAGCCCTAGCCGGGTAGCTCAGTTGGTTAAAGCGCTGACCACACCAAGGTTGTGTGGGTTCCACCTCTGGTCAGTGCACTTACAAGAATGAGGGGGGCACGCTAGGGGACTCTACCATCATTGGCTATACATGGCAATGTGGAAAAGCATATGCTACCCACAGGCCCTGACGTCATCTAACAACATTGCGTCTGTAGCTGTTCACTAGCACACCTATCCCAACGAAGAACAAGCGCTCTTCATCCCCCCTTTACTTAAGAGGACGGGCTGTAGTTGAAAAAGATTCCTGTATTAGGTACGCTCAACTGGACAGAACTGATCCTGGCAGAATCCGACAAATGTAACATGCTCCTCTCCCTTTTTCCTCAATTACAATACAACCCGGAAGAGCAGCGTGCGCAACACGAAGCGTGTGGGAGGGTGCGTGGAGGGGACGGACAACACTCCCCCAGGTAGGCCTGTTTCTGCCCTCCAATAAGCAGTCGCTCACCACCCGATCGTAGCCGGGAGAGGGACCCACCGAACGACAGCCCCGTCGCGCTCTCGTCTACTATCGAAGCCTCGGACCCTCGCGCGGCCCCGGACGTGGAACCAGCAGACACAACGCGCAATCAGCGAACCCCGACCACCAAGGGTTCGAACCGCCGCGGGTCCGTTGGGGCCGCCCCTCCCGCCGTAGCCCCGCCCCCTTGCGCGCGGGGAGACGCGGGATGCGCAGGGCCTGTCGGGCATCGTGGTCTGAGAGCGCGTCCGAGCCCGCTCGCTGGGAACTACATTTCCCACAATTACCCCCGAGGCGCCCATTGGTGTGGGGGAGGCTATGGGAACCCGTGGCTGTCGGGGGTGTGAGGTGGGCTGTGCTCACGCCGGCCGGAGGGAGCCGAGGCCTCGGAGGTTGCGGAAAGGGACTGCTGGCCCCGCCCTCAGCCCCTACCCTTCCGAGGCCGGCGTGTTCCGTTCTGTGGGAGCGTGTGCCGCCGTGGCGGCCACTACCTGCAGTTGCAGTTTCTTCAGTCTCCAGGTTCCCCTGCCAACCACGAGGAGTCCCGGGAGGAAAAGCGGCGCCTACGTGCCCACGCCTCCCACGCCCTCTCCAGCTCGAGATCGCCCCGGCAGGGATGGGCAAGATCTGGCTGGCCTTCCCGGTGCTCCTCCTGGCCGCCCTGCCACCAGCGCCGCTACCGGTGGTGGCCGGCTTCACGCACTCCTTAGACAGCGACTTCACGTTCACCCTGCCGGCCGGCCACAAGGAGTGTTTCTACCAGCCTATGCCCCTGAAGGCCTCGCTTGAGATCGAGTACCAAGTAAGTGCGGAGGGTGAGCCAGCCTCTATCCTGTAGTCCGGCTGCATCGCGTCGTCGCCTCTCACCCGCTGAGAAACTTCTTGTGGACCGCGGGCTGGAGAGGTGGTGAAGGCAGCCCGGGAGCCGGCCTGCTCCGCGCAGGCGCGCCAGGCTGGGCTCCCGGCGGGGGAACAGAGAAGTTAGGCGGGACCGGGACCTGACTCTCTGCCTTCTCCCCTTTCCTCCCGTCGGATTGAGGCCAGCTGATGTCGGTGGTTGTACTGT
This sequence comes from Saccopteryx leptura, assembly GCF_036850995.1. NCBI lineage: Eukaryota > Metazoa > Chordata > Mammalia > Chiroptera > Emballonuridae > Saccopteryx > Saccopteryx leptura. The sequence continues at coordinate 166,637,169 of NC_089505.1, forward strand.
GTGTTTCATAATTCGCCCATCGCTTTCCTAGCCAGCACACGCTCCAATACCAAGAATTTCACAATACAGGACTGATACACGTTCTCCTTTATCATTGGGCGAGAGGATGACATTTGTTTTATTCACGCCACCACCCTCACCCAACCTCAGTATTACAGTTCTTGACTGTCATTGCTTCAGTTAAGGAGTTTTGAATTGTGCCTATGTGTTTATCACTGAATCCGATTTTAGAATATTGTGGAAGGGTCTTTGATGTATGTCAGCGATTTTCAACTGGTGTGCTACAAGAATTTTTAAAATATGCAATACCTAATTTAGTCAGGGCATTGACTGCTTTTCACTTAGATTGTCAAATGAAAAATGACAACAGCCAACACAGTAGCTGTCAGGTGTGACTGAATCAAAATTATACCTTTTTTTGTCGGATCGGCCAAAAATATATTTTTTGATGTGCCACTGAACTTTAGTAATTAGTTTATATGTGCCATGCAATGAGAAAAGTTGAAAATCACTGATGTATGTCATGGTATATTTCCTTATCAGTTACACACATCTTATTGTTTAATCAAATAAGATCTAGTTGTATATAATGACGTTATATCCTAGTGGAAGCTTTTCTCTTATATCATTTGTTTCTTTTTAGTATCTGCATAATATTATATAAGGAATTACTTTAATTTATGCAGCCCTTCAACAGGTACTGTCACATGTAGAGCAAAATAGAATTATGTAGAATTTTCTTACAAAGGGACTTTAGAATTAAAGATTTATAAGGTAAACATAGAGAGTCAAGTATCTAAAGTCACATACTTAGCAAAACTGAATCCAGAACTCAACATTTCTTTTTTATTTCCAGTCTTGTTTAAAAGTTCATTTACTGGCCCTGACAGGATGGCTCAGTGGATAGAGGTAGTCCAGCACTTGGGGGTGGCAGGTTCGATCCCTGTTTTCAGAGCATGTAGGAGAAGCAATCAATGAGTGAACAACTAAATGGATCAACTAAGTGGAACAATGAGTTGGTGCTTTCTCTTTCTCTCTCTCCCTCTGTCTCTCTCTCTCGCTCCCCCCTCTCCCTTTCTCTCTATCTCAAATCAATGGAAAAACATTTTTTAAAGTTCACTTACTGAACAGTTACTGTATGCTAGTAATGTGACAGGGGAGCTGCTGCTGCGGACCAGCGCAGCTCCTAATAAAGCTGCTGTGGAATTAAGGAAACATACTTATTAAGAAAAAAAGATGGGAAGGGGAGGACTCTTCAAATGCTGATGGCAGTATCTGAGTGCACCATAGCCCCAGTTTGCTTTATTATATAACCATATGCAAATCAAGAAAGTCCTTGATACAAAGTTACACATCTGAGGCTAAAACAGGAACTCTCCCAAGGCATAAATAGGAATCCCCCCACAATGCATATGTGAAATCAACCAACATCTGAACAAACAAAGAGTAAGAGGAAGGGCATGTAAATTGCTTCCAGCAACTTAAGGAAGCAAGTGAAGTGGGTGCAAATACTCAGCATCATAGCCAATATGGAGGTGAAGGGGGGGAGAACTTACCCTTTTGCTAAGCTTCGAATCTACTATGGCTTTTTGCCACTATGGCCCACAACAGGGAGCAATTTAAAACGAAAGAAAGACTTCCTGTTTTCAAGGGGTACTGCCTCATACCTGATCATTTCAGCCTGATGAGGCAGTGGTGCAGTGGATAGAGCATTGGCCTGGGATGGAGGTTAAAGCTCACCAGCTTGAGTACAGGGTCACCAGCTTGAGCTTCGTTGGGATCATAGACATGACCCCATGGTCACTGGCTTGAAGCCTAAGGTCACTGGCTTGAGTAGTGGGTCACTGGCTCAGTTGGAGCCCCCCATCAAAACACATACGAGAAAGCAATCAGTGAACAACTAAGGTGCCACAACTATGAGTTGATGCTTCTCATCTCTTTCCCTTCCTGTCTGTCTCTCTCTCAAAAAGTAATTTCAATAAAGTATGGTTAAGTGCTAATAGAGGAAAGCCACTCTCTGGTGTTTCAGAAAAAGATCCCTGGAGAAAATCTGAATTTTTTTTTTTTTGTATTTTTCTGAAGCTGGAAATGGGGAGGCAGTCAGACAGACACCCGCATGCGCCCAACCGGGATCCACCCTGCACGCCCACCAGGGGGCGATGCTCTGCCCATCCGGGGCGTCGCTCTGTCGCAACCAGAGCCATTCTAGCGTCTGGGGCAGAGGCCAAGGAGCCATCCCCAGCGCCCGGGCCAACTTTTGCTCCAATGGAGCCTCAGCTGCGGGAGGGGAAGAGAGAGACAGAGAGGAAGGAGAGGGGGAGGGGTGGAGAAGCAGATGGGCGCTTCTCCTATGTGCCCTGGCCGGGAATCGAACCCGGGACTCCTGCACACCAGGCCGATGCTCTACCACTGAGCCAACCAGCCAGGGCCGAAAATCTGAATCTTGATAGATGCTTAAGCCCTGGCCAGATAGCTCGGTTGGTTAGGGCATTGTCTCTCTCTAAAATCAATAAAATAAACATTAAAAAAGAAAGATGCTTAAGTGAGACAAGAATGCAATGTAGAGGGAACATTTCAAGAAAAAGGAACAAAATGAATAAATGGTTCTAAAAATGCATAGTGTGAGTGTTTTGACTGTGGGCAATATGTAGTGAACCCTAAAACTACTGAGTTTTTATTAGACTTTAAGTCTAAAAAGTCTAGAGTGGAAGTAAAAGAAAAAGATGAGAGAGATCAGGAGGCTTGATCATGGATCATCAGCTTAGCCTTGTGCACCATGTTTAGTAGCTTTGTTCTTATTCTGTGCAAGAGCCATTGAAGATTTAAACAGCATAGTAACAGTCAAAATGTTTTTCAGATAGATCACTGGGTATTGTGAAAGATGGGTTTAAGGAGGTCAAAATTAGAGTCAAAGAAATCAATGAAATGGTCCATATAATAAAACAATTTGTATTATTCAAAAATTCGTCAGCCCTGTCTGGTTGGCTCAGTGGTAGAGCAGGAGTCCCGGGTTCAATTCCCGGCCAGGGCACACAGGAGAGGCGCCCATCTGCTTCTCCACCCCTCCCCCTCTCCTTCCTCTCTGTCTCTCTCTTCCCCTCCCGCAGCCAAGGCTCCATTGGAGCGAGGTTTGCCCCAGCGCTGAGGATGGCTCTGTGGCCTCTGCCTCATGGGCTGGAATGGCTCTGGTTGCAGCAGAGCTACGCCCCCTGGTGGGCATGCTGGGTGGATCCTGGTCGGGCGCCTGCGTGCGAGGGTCTGTCTGACTGCCTCCCCGTTTCCAACTTCAGAAAAATACAAAAAAAAAAAAAAAATTCGTCAGTATTTACCCAGGAATTAGGGAGCAAATCTATTTTAACTACTGACCTCTTATGATTGAGAGCTCTAGCTCCAGAGATAAAATGCCTGGGTTGAAATTCTCTCAATTTTGAACAAGTTACTTAACCTGTAACTTGTAAAATAGAGATAATAGTAATTACCTCACAGATTTGAAAATGGGTTAATAAGTGTTAATAGACCATCCTGACATATATGAAATATTAAATGAATATTAGTATTTTTTTAAAGATTTTATTTACCGATTTTAGAAGAGAGAAAGGCATGGGGGGGAGTAGTGGGAAGCATCAACTCATAGTTGCCTCATATATGTGCCTTGACTGGGCAAGCCCAGGGCTTCCAACCTGCATTCCAGTTTGATGCTCTATCTACTGCACCAACACAGGTCAGGCAGATGTTAGGTTTTTTTTACATTTACATTTCGAGTATTATATAGCTGACTTGGTTTTAGCTTTTTTTTTATTTTTTTTATTAAATTCATTGGGATGACATTGATTAATAAGATCATATAGTTTTCAAGTATGCATTTTTAGTATACATGATCAGTATATTGCATTGGGTATCTAACAACTAAAGTCAAATCATCTTTTATCACCATATTGCTTTAGCTTTATATTTTGTATATTTAGTCACTCTTAAATGGACTGTTCCCCCAAAGCATTCATTCTTTCTAAACAATTTGTTTTCATTGAGGAGAAAACTAAAGTCATTTAGTGTCTATAATCCTAGACAATGTTGGAGGGATATGTAGGGTAAAGATCATCTTCAGCCCTTTGTTTGCATTTTCTTACTCCCAAGGTTAACTTTCCAGTAACTATAAATGTAAGTACATATATCTTATGAATAAAATAGATCATTCATTTAAAAATTTAAATCTCAGTTGGTTAGAGAGTTGTCTTGATATGCCAAAGTTGCAAGTTCAATCCCCCATCAGGGCACATACAAGAATCAACCAATGAATGCATAAATAAATGGAATAATTAATTGATGTTTCTCTCTCTCTCAAATCAATAAATAAAATTTTTTGCCTGACTTGTGGTGGCACAGCAGATAATGCATTGACCTGGAACACTGAGGTCACCCGTTCGACACCCTGGGCTTGTCTGGTCAAGGCACAAATGGAAGTTGGTGCTTCCTACTCCCCCCCCTCCATTTCGCTCCTCTCTAAAATGAATAAAGTCTTTTAAAAAGTTTAAAAAATTTTTTAATTTACTAAAAAATAAAAACCAGTCTAAAAAAATAAAAATAAAAATTTAAGTCTTTGAGTTTATGAAGTTAAATGCATACAGCTATGAGAGTATTTAAAGGAAGGATTTGATTTCATCTGGGAATAGAGAGAAGACATCCTAGAGGAAGTAGAGTTGAAATCTGTAGAAGAAGCAGGCTTACTACGCATAAGGCATGAGTGGGTAAAAAGATGGGTAAAAAGAACAGCATGTGACAAGGCATTGAGGAATAAGACAGAAGATTGTTTTTGAGGAATTGAAACACTATCACCAAAGCCTACAGATAGGGGAAAGTGGCACTTGCCCATCATATTCCGTTGAAATCATCAGGATGTTTAGTTTTGGATTGTGGTACATTTTTTAATAATTTATATTTTAAATATTTTTTACTTATGTTCTGTATACTAAAATACCATTTTTTTTTTGTATTTTTCTTAAGTGAGAAGTGGGAAGGCTGAGTGACAGACTCCTGCATGCTTCCTATCTGGATGCATGGGGCAAGCCCACCAGGGGGTGATGCTCTGCCCATCTGGGGTGTTGCTCTGTTGCAGCCGGAGCCATTTTAGCACCTGAGGCGAGAATATGGTGCCATCCTCAGCGCCTGGGCCAACTTTGCTCAGTGGAGCCTTGGCTTCTGGAGAGGAAGAGAGAAATAGAGAGAAGTGGGGGGGGGGGGGCAGGGGAGAAGCAGATGGTCACTTCTTTTTTGTGCCCTGACCAGGAATCGATCTTGGGACTTCCACACTCTGGTCTGATGCTCTACCACAGAGCCAACTGGCCAGGGCCTAAAATACCATTTTTAACAATTTCATTTAGCCTTATAACCACTACCAAAAATATTGTTTATCATATGATTTCACTTGTATGTGGAATCTAAAACAGACTCACAGATATAGAGAACAGATAGCTATCAGAGGGATTGAAGGGCTGGGTGAAAAAGGTGAAGGGATTAAGCAAAGAAAAAATACTCATAGAACCTAACCAGTGGTGACACAGTGGATAGAGCCTTCACCCAAAACGCTGAGGTCCCCAGGTTCGAAACTCCCAGGTCTCCAGCTTGAGCATAGGCTTGTCCGCTTGTGCATTGGCTCACTGGCTTGAACACGGGATCATTGACATAATCTCAAGGTCGCTACCATGAGCCCAAAGGTTGCTAGCTTGAGGCCCCAGGTCACTGGCTTGAATTTCCTCTCTATCCTCCCCACCCCCATCAAGGCACATTTGAGAAGCAATCAATGAACAATTAAAGTGACACAGTTATGAGTTGATGCTTCCCATCTCTCTCTTCCCTCTCCGTCTTTCTAAAAATTAAAAAATTAAAAAAAAAAAAAAAAAAACTTCTTATATACAGACCCAGTGTGGGAGAAAAAGGAGTGGGGAGGGAGAAGAGGATAAAAAAGAGATACGTGATGATGGAAGGAGACTTGACTTGGGGTGGTGAACACACAGAACAGTATGTAGATGTGTATTAGAGTAAGTGTATACCTGAGACCTGTATAATTTTATTAACCAATGTCACCCCAATAAATTTAATTAAAAAAATAAATCATTTAAACTTAGTTTTACTGAAATCTTTTTCTGATTTAGTGGATATATTTTTTTGGAGGGTAATCTTGAGTGATTCTTTTAGAATGTTTTGAGTTCTTAGATGTCTGAAAAGGGCTTTACTTTTTGCTTTCACTTAAGTAAATACTATCATTTTTTTACGCGGAAACTTTGAAGACATGGCTTGTTTCATTTTCCTTTTTTTTTTTTTTTTTTGCATCTTATGTATAAGAATTCTGATGCCAATCCCAATTCTTATTTTGAATGTGTCTACTGTCTACTACTAGTCTTGGAAGTTTCTAGGTTATTCTTTTCAAATCCTTTGGAATAGTCAGTAGGATTTTTGGATCTTTTTTTCTTTTAATTTTTTATTGTTTTTAGCGAGAAAGGAGCGGGACAGGAATGTTCCTTGTTCCTTTATGTGCCCTGACTAGGGATCGAACCAGCAACCTCTGTGCTTTTTGGGTCATTGCTCTAAACAGCCGAGCTATCCAGCCAGGGAGGATCTTTTTTCATTTATCCTTCTTCTGATCTACTAAATCTTTTTAGTCTAATTAATTTTCTATTTTGAAGCAAGAATTTTTATTCTCATATTTGATGATTTCTTCTCTTCATTTCTATTGGTTCCCTTCTTTTGAAATGCTTATTAGATGGATAATTTTAAATCATTAGCTCTGTCCTTCACGAAGGGTCTTACCATTTTGCATATACTTTTCCTCTATAATCTTTTCACCTTGTTCTGAGAATTCCTTGGCTCCTTGTAGTTCTCTTAATTTTTAGTCTCCATCCATGTTCATTCTGCTAACATTACATTTGTTTGTAATGCACATTTAATTGAGAGTTTTGAGATTGGTAGATATTGGCAGCTAGATACATCCTTTGCTCAGTGGAGTATCTTCCAGACATTCCTTCCCCTTCATGTCTGTTAACAGGCATCCTAGATTGCTAGCGTCACTGGATTATTTGTATTGTTTCCTTCATTTCATTGGGATATGAGGAAGAGAAAGAATTGTACATACCGTATTTCCCCATGTATAAGAATCATCTTAATTTGGAGGCCCAAAATTTGAAAAATAAATGTATTACATAAAGTTATTGAACTCAAGTTTTATTCATCATAAAATTCATACAACTCTTCCAAAACTCCCATCCATTAGCTTGTCCTCATCTGTGTCTGATGACGAATCACCGTCTTCATATATTGCCTCATCCTCAGTTCCATTCTAAGGCATTTGAAATGCTACACTTCTTCAACTACTGTATAAGACGCACCCAGTTTATAGACCCCAAATTTTTCAGGCAAAGGTGTGTCTTCTACATGGGGAAATATGGTATTTAGCCATTTGAAACCAGTTTTGTTGTATTTTTTTTCTTTTTTTTGATCAGTAAGTAGAGCACAGGAACAGGTAAATTTTTATATCAGTCCATAAATCCACCAAGAAAAATAAAATGAAGTGTAATATAAAAAGAGTAGTCATTGGAAGGAGATTTGGTGGGTTCATACATAGTTTGGCCATGCCACTTACTTTCCGTATCACCCTGGGAAAATTACTTTTCTGTGCCTCAGTTGTTGTTTTTTTATTGAAGTAAGAACAATAATAGGACCTACATTTTAAGAGTTGTTGTGAGGAATAAATTAATCCACATAAAGAACTTAAAAGACAGTATGTATCATGAACTATAATTGTGAGCTGCTGTCTTCTCAGCAGCAGCAGCATGGCTTGCTGGGATTGTAAAGGAACAGATTGTGTTCACTCACCAGTAAGTAAACAGCCTACCTTGAATATACTGTTCATATTGGGGAATAATAAGTGAATGTATTGGCTTGACCTGTGGTGGCGCAGTGGAAAAAGTGTTGACCTGGAACACTGAGGTCGCTGGTTCGAAACCCTGGGCTTGCCTGGTCAAGGCACATATGAGAGTTGATGCTTCCTGCTCCTCCCTGCTTTCTCTCTCTCTCTCACTCTCGCTCTCTCGCTCTCCTCTCTAAAATGAATAATTTTTTTTTTAAATGAATGTATTTAAGAAGTCAGTTGGAGTCAGATCATAGAGGTCTTGTCTTGAGTTTTAGGCTAAGAAGAAGGTAATTTTTATTCTTTTTTTAATGAAGAGAAATTCAGAAAAGTTACATAGCCTACCCTAAATTGCCTCAGTATAAAGTCCACAATTTGAACTCTTCTGTTTTTTTGTTTTTGTTTTACTCTATAGGGACTGTCAATGAAGGCACTATGTTTAGGAAGATCATTTCAGTAATATCTATAAGGCCTAAATTTCTGTGATAGCCAATAGGAATTGGTAATAAAAGGGTGAGTTCCAAAATTGAATGGAACTGAACCAGATGATCTTTCTGCTCCTTTCTAGCCCTAATGAGTCAATTGACTTTCTTAACCATCTAGGTTAATAAAGAACATCTTTTCATCATATATGATCTACTTTATATAATTTATTTTCAGAATTTGTAATATATATTTTTCTCTTCTGTACTATTCTACAGGTTTTAGATGGAGCAGGATTAGACATTGATTTCTATCTTGCTTCTCCAGAGGGAAGAACCTTAGTTTTTGAACAAAGAAAATCAGATGGAGTTCACACGTAAGTAATCTTTTAGTTGATTCCTTGGACTGAATAATACCAGTGGCTATCTATAGAGTGGGGAAATTTAGCACATTTGATACTAAATATCAACATTAAATGATTCTATATGAACATTTTAAATAGTCTTTGATAGTGTTCTATCTTAAAAACTGGAATATTTTCCATTATCTTTTTTCTTTTTGTTAGGCATTTTGCATTGATTGTGACTACATTTTTTCCTTACTTTGGTTAAATAGATGAGTACTGCTTAAGTATTGCATTCAGTCTATTGTGACATTTTAAACCTGCCTTTCTGGCTAACACAGACTTTCTATTTTAAGTAAGTTACTGTTCTAGCTATGTATCCTAAAATTTTTTAAGCTGCTAGCTTTATCGTCTTTGCCCATTCTTTTCTTCCTTAAAACAACAGTACAATACATCTGTGTGTTTGTAAAAATTGTTTTTTTACTCAGACCTTACCCTTTTTAGACCATTAGAAAACCCCAAAGTAAAAGATCTGACCATAGAAAAACATATACAAAGAAAATACTTGTTATAAAATTTTCAGTTTAAATTTGACAACCGGTTCCCTGGCCAGATAGCTTGGTTGGTTAGAGGGTCATCCCTGTATGCAAAGGTTGCAAGTTTGATTCCTGGTCAGGGCACATACCGAAATGGATCAATCTTTCTGTCTCCCCTCACTTCCCCTTTCTCTAAAACCAATAAATAAAAATTTTTAAAAAGAAACTTAATTTGGCTTGACCTGTGGTGGTACACTGGATAAAATGTCAACCTGGAACAATGAGGTTGCAGGTTCGAAACCTCTGGCTTGCCTGGTCAGGGCGCATATGGGAGTTGATGCTTCCTGCTCCTTCTTACCTTTTCTCTCTCTCTGTCTCTCTCTCTCTGTGTCTCTGTCTCTTTCTCTCTTTCTTTCTGCCCCCCACCACAAATGAATTTTAAAAACAATTTGACAACAGACCATATGTTCTTTTTTTTTTCTTTTTTTAAGAAATTTTATTTATTTCCTGGCTTGTGGTGGCCCAGTGGATAGTGTGTCGACCTAGAATGCTGAGGTTGCTGGTTCGAAACTCTGGGCTTGCCCAGTCAAGGCACATATGACAGACAATCAGTGAATAAATAAGTGAAGCAACTATGAGTTGATACTTTTCATTCCTCCTCCCGTCTTGTCTCTCTGTAAAATCAATTTTAAAAAATTTTTTAAGAGAAAGAAATTTTAGCCTGACGAGGCAGTGGCACAGTGGATAGAGTGTCAGATTGGGATGCAGAGGACCCAGGTTAGAAACCCTGAGGTCACCAGCTTGATGCTGGCTCACCAGCTTGAGCGCAGTGTTGCTGGCTCGATTGAGTGTGGGATTATAGACATGAACCCATGGTCACTGGCTTGAGCCCAAAGGTTGCAGGCTTGAAGCCCGAGGTCGCTGGCTTGAGCTAGGGGTCACTGGCTCAGCTGTAGCCCCCAATAAAGGCACATATGAGAAAGCAATCGATGAACAACTAAGGTGCTGCAATGAAGAATTGATGCTTCTCATCTCTCTCCCTTCCTGTCTCTTCCTGTCTATCTCTCTGTCACTAAAAAAAAGAAAAAATATAGTTCATCTTTAAATTTCAGAATATAGAAAATGTATAGAATTTCTACCAATTTTTACTTCTTTTCAATTTTCTGCTTTCCTTTAGAGCAGTGGTTCTCAACCTTTCTAATGCCGTGACCCCACAATACAGTTCCTCATGTTGCGGTGACCCCAAACCAAAAAATAATTTTGGTGGCTACTTCATAACTGTAATTTTGCTACAGTTATGATTCGGAATGTAAATACCTGATATGCATTATGTATTTTCCGATGGCTTTAGGCGACCCCACCGGGGTCGCGACCCACAGGTTGAGAACCGCTGCTTTAGAGATAAATTAATATTGACTCTTAGGAGGGAAAGGTATTTTAATGCTTTAGTGCATAGACTTGCCTCTCATTAAAACATTGGAAGACAGGCCCTGGCCGGTTGGCTCAGTGGTAGAGCGTCGGCCTGGCGTGCAGAAGTCCCGGGTTCGATTCCCAGCCAGGGCACACAGGAGAAGCGCCCATCTGCTTCTCCACCCCCCCCCCTTCCTCTCTGTCTCTCTCTTCCCCTCCCGCAGCCAGCCGAGGCTCCACTGGAGCAAAGATGGCCCGGGCGCTGGGGATGGCTCCTCGGCCTCTGCCCCAGGCGCTAGAGTGGCTCTGGTCGCAATAGAGCGATGCCCCGGAGGGACAGAGCATCGCCCCCTGGTGGGCGTGCCGGGTGGATCCCCGTCGGGCACATGCGGGAGTCTGTCCGACTGTCTCTCCTCGTTTCCGGCTTCAGAAAAATACAGGAAAAAAAAAAACATTGGAAGACAAAAATAAGTTTAGAGAGTTCACACTTAATGAGTTCTTTCAATGTGCCAGGACACTGTTCTAAATACTTTACATGTATTCATATGTTTTATTCTTCACCACAATCCTGTGAAGTACATGATATTATCATCATTCTACCAATGAGGAAATTGAGGGAAGGTTACACAGCTGGTGGACAGTGAAGCCAGGATTTAAAACCCCGTTGGTCCAACTGTTAACCACTAGAGCAAGTTTACAAATCTACTTTTTTCTTTTTTTTTTTTCATTTCAGTGAGGAAAGAGAAGAGAGAGAAGGGGGGAGGAGCAGGAAGCATCAGCTCCCATATGTGCCTTAACCAGGCATCCCAGGGTTTCAAACCAGTGACCTCAGTATTCCAGGGCGATGCTTTATCCACTGTGCCACCACAGGCCAGAAAATCTAATTTTTAAAGAGTTGATTAGCCTGACCTTGGTGGTGCAGTGGATAAAGTGTCGTCCTGGAATGCTGAAGTTGCCAGTTCGGAACCCTGGACTTGCCCAGTCAAGGCACATATGGAAGCAACTACTATGAGTTGATGCTTCCTATTTCTCCTCCTCGCCTCTCTCTCCTTTCTCTCAAAAAACAAAACAAAACAAACAAACAAAAAAAAACCCCACAAATAAATAAATTCAATAAAAAATAGATTTTTAACAACAATTTTATCTTTAGCAATATTTTTTCCCCAAGTGAAATGAGGGGAGATAAACAGACAAACTCCCGCTTATGCCCTGACCAGGATCCACCTGGCAACCCTTGTGTGGGGCTGATGCTTTGCCCATTTGGGGCCATGCTCGCAACCAAGGTATTTTTAGTGCCTGAGGGAGAGGCTACACGGAGCCATTCTTAGCACCTGGGGCTGATGCACTTGAAACAACTGAGTCATGGCAGCAGGAGCAGAAAAAAGAGAGAAGGGGGAGGGGTGGAGAAGCAGATGGTCAATTCTCCTGTGTGCCCTGACCGTGAATGGAACCTGGGACTTCCACATGCGGGGCCGACACTCTACCATTGAGCCAACTGGCCAGGACCTATATTAATTTTTTAAAGGCAACTAAAATCATCTTTTTTTTTTTATTTTAATGCGGTGACATTGATAAATCCAGGGTACATATGTTCAGAGAAAATATCTCTAGGTTATTTTGACATTTGATTATGCTGCATTCCCATCACCCAAAGTCCAATTGTCTTCCGTCATCTTCTAACTGGTTTTCTTTGTGACCCTCCCCTCCCCCAACCCCCTCCCTTGCCTCCCCCCCCATAACCCCCACACTCTTGTCCATGTCTCTGAGTCTCATTTTTATGTCCCACCTATGTATGGAATCATATAGTTATTAGTTTTTTTTTATTTACTTATTTCGTTCAGTATAATGTTATCAAGGTCCATTCATGTTGTTGTAAATGATCCGATGCCATCATTTCTTATGGCTGAGAAGTATTCCATAGTATATATGTATCAAAGCTTTTTAATCCACTTGTCCACTAACGGACACGTGGGCTGTTTCCAGATCTTCGCTATTGTGAACAATGCTGCCATAAACATGAGGGTGCATTTCTTCTTTTCAATCACTGCTATGGTGTTCTTGGGGTATATTCCTAAAAGTGGTATAGCTGGGTCAAAAGGCAGTCCAATTTTTAATTTCCTGAGGAATCTCAGTACTGTTTTCCACAGTGGCTGCACTAGTCTGCATTCCCACCAGCAGTGCAGGAGGGTTCCCTTTTCTTCACATCCTCGCCAGCACTTATTCTGTGTTGTTTTGTTGATGAGTGCCACTCTGACTAGTGTGAAGTGATATCTCAATGTGATTTTAATTTGCATTTCTCTAATGATTAATGATGTTAAGCATTTTTTCATATGCCTATTGGCCATCTGTATGTCCTATTTGGAGAAGTGTTTATTCATTTCTTTCGCCCATTTTTGATTGGATTGTTTGTCTTCCTGGTATTGAGTTTTACAAGTTCTCTTTAAAATTTATTAACCCCTTATCAGACATATTATCAAATATATTCTCTCATTGTGTAGTTTGTCTTTTTATTCTGTTCTTATTGTCTTTAGCTGTGCAGAAGCTTTTTAGTTTGATATAGTCCCATTTGTTTATTCTTTTATTTCACTTGCCCGTGGAGATAAATCGGCAAATATATTGCTGCGAGAGATGTCAGAGAGCTTACTGCCTATGTTTTCTTCTAAGATGCTTATGGTTTTACGGCTTACATTTAAGTCTTTTATCCATTTTGAGTTTATTTTTGTGAATGGTGTAAGTTGGTGGTCTAGTTTCATTTTTTTTGTAAGTAGCTGTCCAATTTTCCCAACACCATTTGTTGAAGAGGCTGTCTTTACTCCAATGTATGCTCTTACCTCCTTTGTCAAATATCAGTTGTCCGTAAAAGTGTGGGTTTATTTCTGGGTTCTCAGTTCTGTTCCATTGATCTATATGCCTGTTCTTATGCCAGTACCGGGCTGTTTTGCGTACATTGGCCTTGTAGTATAACTTGATATCCGGAAGTGTGATACCTCCCACTTTATTCTTCCTTTTCAAGATTGCTGAGGCTATTCGTGTTCTCTTTTGGTTCCATATAAATTTTTGGAATATGTGTTCTATATCTTTGAAGTAAGTCATTGGTATTTTAATCGGTATTGCATTGAATTTATAAATTGCTTTGGGTAATATAGATATTTTAATGATGTTTATTCTTCCTAACCATGAGCACAGTATATGCTTCCACTTGTTTGTATCTTCCGATTTCTTTTATCAATGTTTTATAATTTTCCAAGTATAAGTCTTTATCTCCCTGGTTAAATTTATTCCTAGGTACTTTATTTTTTTTTTTTTATTTTTTTTTTTTCCTGAAGCTGGAAACGGGGAGAGACAGTCAGACAGACTCCCGCATGCACCCGACCGGGATCCACCCGGCATGCCCACCAGGGGGCGATGCTCTGCCCCTCTGGGGCGTCGCTCTGCCACGACCAGAGCCACTCTAGCGCCTGGGGCAGAGGCCAAGGAGCCATCCCCAGCGCCCGGGCCATCTTTGCTCCAATGGAGCCTTGGCTGCGGGATGGGAAGAGAGAGAGAGAGAGGAAGGAGGGGGGGTGGGTGGAGAAGCAAATGGGCGCTTTTCCTATGTGCCCTGGCTGGGAATCGAACCTGGGTCCCCCGCACGCCAGGCCAATGCTCTACCACTGAGCCAACCAGCCAGGGTGTATTCCTAGATACTTTATTTTTTTGGTTGCAGTGGTAAAGGGGATTGTTTCCTTAATTTCTCTTTCTGACAGTTCATTGTCGGTGTATAAAAATGTCTCTGATTTCTGAGTATTAATTTTATATCCTGCCACCTTGCTGAATTCATTTATCAGGTCTAGTAGTTTTTTGACTGAGACTTTAGGGTTTTCTATATACAATATCATATCATCTGTAAATAATGATAGTTTTACTTCTTCTTTTCCAATTTGGATGCCTTTTATTTCTCTTTCTTGTCTGATTGCTGTGGCTAGGACTTCCAGAACTATGTTGAATAAGAGTGGTGAAAGGGGGCACCCCTGCCTTGTTCCTGATCTTAAGGGGATTGCTTTTAATTTTTGCCCATTGAGTATGATGTTGGCTGTGGCTTTGTCATAGATGGCCTTTATCATGTTGAGGTATGTTCCCTGTATTTCCACTGTTCTAAGAGTTTTGATCATGAATGGGTGCTGGATTTTATCAAATGCTTTTTCTGCATCTATTGAAATGATCATGTGGTTTTTCTCCTTCCTTTTGTTTATGTAATGAATCACATTGACTGATTTGCGAATATTATACCAGCCTTGCCTCCCAAGAATAAATTCCACTTGATTATGGTGTATGATTTTTTTCACATATTGCTGGATCCAGTTTGCTAATATTTTGTTGAGGATTTTAGCATCTAAATTCATCAGGGATATTGGCGTATAATTTTCTTTCTTTGTGTTGTCTTTGCCTGGTTTTAGAATCAGAGTTATACTCGCCTCATAAAAGGAGCTTGGAAGTCTTACTTACTCTTGAATTTTTTGAAATAGCTTGAGAAGGATAGGAGTTAGTTCTTCTTTGAATATTTGGTAGAATTCACTTGTGAAGCCATCAGGCCCAGGACTTTTCTTTTTGGGGAGTTTTTTGATAACTGTTTCAATCCCATTTGTTGTAATCGGTCTGTTTAGGTTTTCTGATTCTTCCAGATTAATTTTTGGAAGATTATATGTTTCAAGGAATTTGTCCATTTCATCTAGGTTGTCTAGGTTTTTGGCATACATTTCTTCATAGTATTTTCTTACAATATTTTGTATTTTGTTGTGTCAGTTATTTCTCCACTCTCATTTCTAATTTTATTTATTTGAGTCCTCTTTTTTTCTTGGTGAGTTTGGTTAAAGGTTCATCAATCTTGTTTACCTTTTCAAAGAACTAGCTCCTGGTTTCATTGATCCTCTGTATTGTTTCTTTAGCCTCTATGTCATTTATTTCTGCTCTGATCTTTATTATTTCCTACCTTCTACTAGCTCTGGGCTTTGCTTGCTGTTCTTTTTCTAGTTTGTTTAGATGCAGGGTCAAGTTGTTTATTTGAGCTTTTTCTAGCTTTTTGAGGTATGCCTGTAATGCTATGAACTTCCCTCTCAGGACTGCTTTTGCTGTGTCCCATAAATTTTGAGTTGATGTATACTCGTTATTGTTCATTTCTAGAAATTTTTAAATTTCTTCTTTGATCTCATTGCTAACCCATTCATTATTTCATAACATGCTATTTAGTTTCCAAGTGTTTGAGTATTTTTGAGTTTTTCTGTTGTGGTTGCTTTCTTTTTTCTTTTTTTTTTTTTTTTTTTTTTTTTTTGTATTTTTCTGAAGCTGGAAACGGGGAGGCAGTCAGACAGACTCCCGCATGCGCCCGACCGGGATCCACCCAGCACACCTACCAGGGGGCGATGCTCTGCCTATCCGGGGCGTCACTCTCTCGCGACCAGAGGCACTCTAGTGCCTGGGGCAGAGGCCAAGGAGCCATCCCCAGCACCCGGGCCATCTTTTGCTCCAATGGAGCCTCGGTTGCGGGAGGGGAAGAGAGAGACAGAGAGGAAGGAGAGGGGGAGGGGTGGAGAAGCAGATGGGCGCTTCTCCTGTGTGCCCTGGCCGGGAATCGAACCTGGGACTTCCGCACGCCAGGCCCGACGCTCGACCACCGAGCCAGCCAGCCAGGGCCAATGGTTGCTTTCTAGTTTCATGCCATTGTGATCAGAAAAAGTGCTCGATATGATTTCAATCTTCTTAAATTTGTTGAGACCGCTTTTGTGTCCTAACATGTAGTCTCTCCTAGAGAATGTACCATGAGCACTTGAAAAGATTGTATATTCTGCTGCTTTAGGGTGAAAGGTTCTGAAGATATCTATTAAATCGAGTTTATATAGTATGTTCTTTAAGTCTGTTTCTTTGTTAATTTTCTTTCTTGAGGATCTGTCTAGTGATGTTAGTAGGGTATTGAAATCCCTTACTATAATAGTATTGCTGTTGATCTCGCCCTTTAAATCCATCAAAGTCTGCTTTATATATTTAGGTGCTCCTATATTAGATGCATAGATATTTATAACAGTTATATCTTCTGTTGGATTGCTCCCTTTATCATTATGTAGTGACCTTCTTTATCTCTTACTATAATCTTCGTTTTAAAGTCCATTTTGTCTGATATAAGTATTGCTATCCCAGCTTTTTTTTCATTTGCATTTTTGTGAAATTTTTTTTTTTCCATCCTTTTATCTTCGGTCTATGTGCATCTTTTGTTGTTGTTTTTTTTTGTTTTTGTTTTTTTGTTTTTTTCTGAAGCTGGAAACAGGGAGAGACAGTCAGACAGACTCCCGCATGCGCCCAACCGGGATCCACCCAGCACGCCCACCATGGGGCGACGCTCTGCCCACCAGGGGGCGATGCTCTGCCCATCCTGGGTGTCGCCATGTTGCGACCAGAGCCACTCTAGCGCCTGGGGCAGAGGCCACAGAGCCATCCCCAGCGCCCGGGCCATCCTTGCTCCAATGGAGCCTTGGCTGCGGGAGGGGAAGAGAGAGACAGAGAGGAAGGTGCGGCAGAGGGGTGGAGAAGCAAATGGGCGCTTCTCCTGTGTGCCCTGGCCGGGAATCGAACCCGGGTCCTCCGCACGCTAGGCCGACGCTCTACCGCTGAGCCAACCGGCCAGGGCCGCATCTTTTGTTTTAAGGTGTATCTCTTGTAGACAGCATATGTATGGGTCCTGTTTTCTTACCTACGCAGCTACCCTGTTTTTTTGATTGGATCATTTAATCCATTTACATTTAATGTTATTATTGATATGTAGTTGTTTATTGCCATTTTATTCTTTAAAATTGTATTCCTCTTTTGCTATGTTCTTTTTCTCCTTTGATCTGTTTACAACAGGTCCCTTAGCATTTCTTGCAGCCTTGCTCTATCCCTTGTTATCTATCCCAAAGTCTCTATCCCTTGTTCTTTCTCTTCTTCTTCAGGAACCCCTATGATGTGGATGTTATTTCTCTTCATGTTGTCACAGAGCTCTCTTAGAGTTTCCTCAGACTTTCTGAGTCTCTTTTTTCTGCTCTGCTTCCGTGCCTTCATTTATCTTGTCCACTAACTCGCTGATTCAATTCTCAGCTTCATCCATCCTGCTCTTAATTCCTTCCATTGTGTTCTTTGTTTCTGATATTGTATTTGTCATTTCTGACTGATTTTTTTTATTATTTCAATGTCCTTTTTTATATTTGCTATTTCTTTATTTAGTTGTTTGTAATGACCATCTATTGTTCTAAGATCTTTGAGCATCCTAACAATTGTTATTTTAAACTCTGCATCTGGTAATTTGGTTATATCTGATTCATTCAGGGCCTTTTCTGGGGCCTTTTCTCT
The DNA here is from genome assembly GCF_036850995.1 of Saccopteryx leptura. Classification (NCBI taxonomy): domain Eukaryota; kingdom Metazoa; phylum Chordata; class Mammalia; order Chiroptera; family Emballonuridae; genus Saccopteryx; species Saccopteryx leptura. Next base: position 166,655,137 of record NC_089505.1, read on the forward strand.
TGATTCATTTGTGTTGCATTTCTCTGCCTTCACATTTTGTCTGGAAAAGAAGGTTTTGACCACTGGAGTCCACTGGGTGTGGCCTCTATGATCCCTAGGTGTGGTCTGTCTGCAGGCCTTCCACCCCCTCTCCTGTTGCTGCCTATGGCATTCAGGTATGGGCATTGCCAGTGCCTGCCCTCTGGGGCTGTTGCTGTGGTTTCCGCCTCCTTCATGGGAGTGACTGTGATCACGTGCTTGGGTATACAAGCCTCGGTGGCCTTGGCCTTCGACCCACCCCCACGGGTGGCGTTATGCTCGGCCCTGAGGGCAGGGGTGAGCGCCTTTGCTTAGTTGCGGGTCTCCACCTAATTCTGGTCTTTCGCCCGCTTGTGGGACGGCTGCAAGCCTGGGCTTCACAGGCCGGGCAAGACCACGTACCCATGCTCAGTAGCAGGACTCCGCCTGTTCTGAGCTTTTGGCTCCACCCCTACTGCAGGAGCAGCTTCCAAGTCAGACCACAAGCCTCGGTTTCACAGGTGCCCTTGCTCAAGGGCCGGTCTCCACCCCTTCCGGGGCTCTTGCCCTTCCTCTGCAGGCTGGATTGCAGGCAGCCCACAGCTGAGCTTGACCACTTTTACACGTCCCCTCCTCCCCAGCGGGGCAAGACTGAATTCACACCTGGGCCTCAGTGGTGGCCAGCCAGCTTCCACTCTTGCCAACAGAACAGCGCTTCCACGTCCTGCCACCACCCGCCCTCGGTCGAGCCCTCAGCCGTGTGGGTGGGGGCGCTGCAGCTCAGACCCTAACACTCACTACTGTAGTCCCGAAAGCTCCCTCCTTCTAAGGAACTGTGCTCTGAGTGCCATGGGAGAGCTTGTTTGGCTGGTGTCCTGCTTCCCTTTGCTGGTATTGCTGTTTCCAGGGGAAATATTCGCTTCAGATTTGGGGAATGACTTGTCCCAGAGGTTAGGGTGGCTGTCTCTCAAAATGTTTCTCCCTATGCCTCCTAGATTACACTCTCTTCCTGCTACTCCGGTACTCTCCTCTTACCCTGTCCCCTGGATCCCCGGGTGAGTGGTTGTGAGAGACGTTTTCTGCGCAGTCCCTTTAAGAAGAATCTTGGGTCTGAGAAATCAGTCTCTTTCTCACAAACAGTATCCTGTCTTGTTTCCAGCTAAATACTGTCCAGCTAAATACTTCTAGGCTCTGGGGCTGCAGGCTGGAGCTTTCTTCCTGGGACTCAGGACCCTCCCCTCTCTGCTAAACTCACTTCCCGCCACATGAGTCTCTCCGGGCTGCCATTGGCTCCGGGGAGCTGGGCAGCCCTCTCCACGTTTCCGCTTTTCCTACCAGTCTCAGTGTGCCTTCTTCAGTGTTTCTTGTTTGAAGAGGCCTCTTAGTTTAGTCCAAAGTTGGTTTTTCCAGATGGTGGTTCTTAAAATTAATTTGTAATCCATTTGGTTCGGGGAAGTGGAAGTTGGTACGTCCGCCTACTCCGTCACCATCTTGTCTACCTGCTATCAAGGCAACTAAAAGCTTAGTTATGGTATTGAAATAGTTTTTCTTCACCTAACCAGGTGGTGGCACAGTGAATAGAGTGTTGGCCTGGGATGATGAGGACTCGGATTCAAAACTCCGAGATTGTCAGCTTGAGCATGGGTTCATCCAGTTACCAGCTTGAGTGCAGGGTTGCTGACTTGATCATGGGATCATAGATATGACTCCATGGCACTGGCTTGATCCCAAAGGTGGCTGGCTTGCTTGAAGCCCAAGGTTGCTGCCTTGAGCAAGGGGTCATTGGCTTAGCTGGAATCCCCTGGTCAAGGCACATAGGAGAAAGCAATCAATGAACTACTAAGGTGCCACAACTATGAGTTGATGCTTCTCATCTCCCTCCCTTCCTGTCTGTCCCTGTCTGTGCCTCCACCTTGTTAAAAATAAATAAATAAAAATTTTTTCTTAGTTAAATCTTTAAAATAAATACTGTTCTTCTAGCCTGACCAGGAGGTGGGACAATAGATAGAGCATCGGACTGGGACACAGGGGACCTAGGTTCAAAACCCCAAGGTCTCTGCCTTGAGCATTGGCTCATCTGGTTTGAGCACAGCTCACCAGCTTGAACCCACGGTCACTGGCTTGAGCAAGGGATCACTTGGTCTGCCTCCCTCCCCAGGGCACATATGAGAAAGCAATCAATGAACAACTAAGTGCTGCAATGAAGAATTGATGCTTCTTATCTCCCTTCCTTCCTGTCTGTCTGTGGGAAACAGGCTGTAAGCCAGGGGTAGTCAACCTTTTTATACCTACCGCCCACTTTTGTATCTCTGTTAGTAAAATTTTCTAACTGCCCACCAGTTCCATAGTAATGGTGATTTATAAAGTAGGAAAGTAACTTTACTTGATAAAATTTATAAAGCAGAGTTAGAGCAAGTTAAAGCATATAATAATAATTACTTACCAAGTACTTTATGTCAGCTTTTTGCTAAGTTTGGCAGAATACATCTTTATAAAACAACTTACTATATATAGTTCAATTAATCTTTTTATTTATACTTTGGTTGCTCTGCTTCCACCCATCATGAAAGCTGGAATGCCCACTAGTGGACGGTAGGGACCAAGTTGACTACCACTGCTAAGCTGACAAGGTCCCTATAGCCTAGGGCTTAGTTTAAGACTAAGCTCTTCCCCACCCTTTTAAGACTAAGATCTTTTCAACACCCTTTTTTTTTTTTTTTTTTTTTTTTTTTTTTTTTTTTTTTTTACAGGGACAGAGAGAGAGTAAGAGAGAGGGATAGATAGGGACAGACAGGAACAGAGAGAGATGAGAAGCATCAATCATCAGTTTTTCGTTGCAACACCATAGTTCATTGATTGCTTTCTCATATGTGCCTTGACCGTGGGCCTTCAGCAGACCAAGTAACCCCTTGCTCAAACCAGTGACCTTGGGTCCAAGCTGGTGAGCTTTCTTTTTTTTTATTTTTTGCTCAAGCCAGATGAGCCCGCGCTCAAGCGGGCAACCTCAGGGTCTCAAAATTGGGTCCTTCGTATTCCAGTCCAATGTTCTATCCACTGTGCCACCACCTGGTCAGCTCAACACCCTTTTTTAAGACCAAGCTTTTCCCCACACCCTTGACTGTTGCATGGTGGGGGGGGGGGTGCACTCTTTTGAGGATTCCTGTATATGCCTCAGATGAGTGACCTTGTATCACAGACTTCCTTATTTGCATATGGCTTAAAGGCTTTAATTCTCCTCTACACTATATAATAAAGCAGACCAGGGGCTCTTGTTCTCTGTTCTTGCCATCAGCTTGCAGAGGCCTCCCGATCCCATCCTTTTTCTCTTTAATTTTATTTCCTAATTCCACATCATTCTTCATCAGGACCTGGAATTACTAGCCGTGCTGGTTTGCGGCATCTGTCTGTCTTTATCTGTCCCTTTCTCTGTCTCTCTCTGTCTCTGTCACAAAAAGTAAAATAGAAGTCAGGGTTAGTAAAAATTTCTCCAAAACAGTCTTAAATAGTTTACATAATACCTATTTGTCTAACACTGCCTGTAATGAGGAGTTACATATAAATGCATTTTTCTAGACAACTGAATTAATATTACCCTAACTATATATATTCCAAGAGTGTACTTATTCAGTAGGAGGCCTGGAAGAAAACATTTATGAATATCCATCACTGCTTTTGACAACAAAACAAAACTCACTTTACAGATTAATCTCAATTGAAGGGGAGATTTGTAGTCATATTTCCGTATGAATTGAACTTATGATAAATTACTTTTAATAACATAAATATTTAATTTCATTGTGAGGTGTCATGTATCTAGCTTTTTAATTCTGTTCTTTTCCAAAAATTAGGCCAATATCATTTACCATAATACCAAGCACATCTAGATTTTAAGTATTTGAATATACAGGGGTAGGTAAAGTAGGTTTACAGTTATGAGTATGTGAAATTATAACTGTCAACCTACTTTTTCCCACCACTGTATATTTCCAGGTTACTTCTTTCTCAAGAAATTATAAATTACCTTTAAATACTAAGGAAGTCTTATCAGTAAGCTGTCCACTTATTATATACTGTTACTTCTTCTACCTGTAGTAGTTTTTCCTTTGATCTGAAATAGAAGTATAGATAACTGAAGATGTGTACTTAAAAAAATTTTTTTAAGAGTTATTTTCTTATTGACTTTCTTTTTGAGAAAGCAGAAGAGAGAGAGAGAGAGAGAGAGAGAAAGAATGAGACAGAAAGAGAGAGAAGGGGAGGAGAGAGATGAGAAGCATCAACTCATAGTTACTTTAGTTGTTCCTTGATTGTTTCTCATACGTGACTTGAGGGGGGTGTGGGAAAAGGAGGCCCCAGCCAAGCCAGTGATCCCTTGTTCATGCTGGCAACCCTGCACTCTAGCTGGCAACCTCACGCTCAAGCTGACAACCCTGGGGTTTCGAACGGGGGACTTCAGTGTTCCAGGTCAACACTCTATCCACTGTGCCACTGCAGTCAGACTGACATGTACTTTTTTTTTAATCCAGGGTAGAGACTGAAGTTGGTGACTACATGTTCTGCTTTGATAATACATTCAGCACCATTTCTGAGAAGGTGATTTTCTTTGAATTAATCCTGGATAATATGGGAGAACAAGAGCAAGAACAAGAGGAATGGAAGAAATATATTACTGGCACAGATATGTTGGATATGAAACTGGAAGACATTCTGGTCAGTATGGTCTTTTTTTTTTTTTTTTTTTTTGTATTTTTCTGAAGCTGGAAACGGGGAGGCAGTCAAACAGACTCCCACATGCACCCGACCGGGATCCACCCGGCATGCCCACCATGGGGCGATGCTCAGCCCATCTGGGGCGTCGCTCTGCTACGACCAGAGTCATTCTAGCTCCTGAGGCAGAGGCCATAGAGCCATCCTCAGCACCCAGGCCAACTTTGCTCCAATGGAGCCTTGGCTGCAGGAGGGGAAGAGAAAGGCAGAGAGGAAGGAGAGGAGGAGGGGTGGAGAAGCAGATGGGCGCTTCTGCTGTGTGCCCTGGCCAGGAATCGAACCCAGGACTCCTGCATGCCAGGCCTACCCTCTACCACTGAGCCAACCAGCCAGGGCCAGTATGGTCTTTTAATATAATAAAAATTGTTTACATCCAGAGGCCTTACTATGTGACAGGCTAAGATTGAGCTAAGTATTTTTTTTTTTATAATTTTTTTTTAATGGGGTGACATCAATAAATCAGGATACATATATTCAAAGAAAACATGTCCAAGTTATCTTGTCGTTCAATCATGTTGCATACCCATCACCCAAAGTCAGATTGTCCTCTGTCACCTTCTATCTAGTTTTCTTTGTGCCCCTCCCCCTCCCCCTTTCCTTCTCCCTCTTCCCCCATAACCACCACACTCTTATCAATGTTTCTTAGTCTCACTTTTATGTCCCACCTACGTATGGAATAATGCAGTTCCTAGTTTTTTCTGATTTACTTAGATCCCACCATTTTGCTGTAAATGATCCGATGTCATCATTTCTTATGGCTGAGTAGTATTCCATAGTGTATATGTGCCACATCTTCTTTATCCAGTCATCTATTGACGGGTTTTTTGGTTGTTTCCATGTCCTGGCAATGTGAACAATGATGCAATGAACATGGCGGCATGTGTCTTTACGTATCAATGTTTCTGAGTTTTGGGGGTATATACCCAGTAGAGGGATTGCTGGGTCATAAGGTAGTTCTATTTTCAGTTTTTTGAGGAACCACCATACTTTCTTCCATAATGATTGTACTACTTTCCATTCCCACCAACAGTGAATGAGGGTTCCTTTTTCTCCACAGCCTCTCCAACATTTGCTATTACCTGTCTTGTTAATAATAGCTAATCTAACAGGTGTGAGGTAGTATCTCATTGCAGTTTTGATTTGCATTTCTATAATAACTAAAGAAGATGAGCATTTTTTCATATATCTGTTGGCCATTTGTATTTCTTCCTGGGAGAAGTGTCTGTTCATGTCCTCTTCCCATTTTTTTATTGGATTGTTTGTTTGTTGTTGAGTTTTATGAGTTCTTTGTAAATTTTGGATATTAGGCCCTTATCTGAGCAGTTGTTTGAAAATATTTCCCATTTAGTTGGCTGTCTGTTTATTTTGTTACCAGTTTCTCTTGCTGAGCAAAAACTTCTTAGTCTGATGTAGTCCCATTCATTAATTTTTGCCTTCACTTCTCTTGCCTCTGGAGTCAAATTCATAAAATGCTCTTTAAAACCCAGGTCCATGAGTTTAGTACCTATATCTTCTCTATGTACTTTATTGTTTCAGGTCTTATGTTTAGATCTTTGATCCATTTTGAGTTAATTTTAGTACAGGGGGACAAACTGTAGTCCAGTTTCATTCTTTTGCATGTGGCTTTCCAGTTTTCCCAGCACCATTTGTTGAAGAGGCTTTCTTTTCTCCATTGTGTGTTGTTGGCCCCTTTATCAAAAATTATTTGACTATATATATATGTGGTTTTATTTCTGGGCTTTCTATTCTGTTCCATTGGTCTGAGTGTCTATTTTTCTGCCAATACCATGCTGTTTTGATTGTCATGGCCCTATAATATAGTTTGAAGTCAGGTATTGTAATGCCCCCAGCTTCATTCTTTTTCTTTGGGATTGCTTTGGATATTCGGGGTTTTTTATAGTTCCATATAAATCTGATGATTTTTTGCTCCATTTCTTTAAAAATTGTCATTGGAATTTTGATGGGAATTGCATTAAATTTGTATATTGCTTTGGGTAATATGGCCATCTTGATTATATTTATTCTTCCTAACCAAGAACAAGGAATATTCTTCCATCTCATTATATCTTTTTTGATTTCCCTTAACAATGGTTTGTAGTTTTCATTATATAAGGCCTTTACATTCTTTGTTATGTTTATTCCTAGGTATTTTATTTTTTTGTTGTTGCTATCGTGAAGGGGATTATTCTTTTGAGTTCGTTCTCAAATGTTTCATTGTTGGCATATAGAAAGGCTATGGACTTCTGTATGTTAATTTTGTATCCTGCGACCTTACTGTATTGGCTTATTGTTTCTAGTAGTCTTTTTGTGGATTCTTTGGGGTTTTCGATGTATAGGATCATATCATCTGCAAAAAGTGATACCTTTACTTCTTCTTTTCCGATATGGATGCCTTTTATTTCTTTGTCTTGTCTGATTGCTCTGGCTAGAACCTCTAGTACCACATTAAATAAGAGTGGAGAGAGTGGACAACCCTGTCTTGTTCCTGATTTAAGGGGGAAAGCCTTCAGTTTAGTGCCATTTAATATGATGTTAGCTGATGGTTTATCATATATGGCCTTTATCATGTTGAGATATTTTCCTTCTATACCCATTTTGTTGAGTGTCTTAAACATAAAATTGTGTTGTATTTTATCGAATGCCTTTTCTGCGTCTATTGATAAGATCATGTGGTTTTTGTTCTTTGTTTTGTTAATATGGTATATTACGTTAACCGTTTTACGTATGTTGAACCATCCTTGAGATTCTGGGATGAATCCCACTTGATCATGATGTATTATTTTTTTAATATGTTGTTGTATTCGATTTGCTAGTATTTTGTTTAGTATTTTAGCATCTGTATTCATTACAGATATTGGTCTGTAGTTTTCTTTTTTTGTGCCATCCTTGCCTGGTTTTGGTATGAGGGTTATGTTGGCCTCATAAAATGTGTTTGGAAGTATTGCTTCTTCTTCAATTTTTTGGAAGACTTTCAGTAGAATACAAACCAAGTCTTCTTGAATGTTTGATAAAATTCACTGGTATAGCCATCTGGGCCTGGACTTTTATTTTTGGGGAGGTTTTTAATGGTTTTTTCTATTTCTTCTCTACTAATAGGCCTGTTTAGGCTTTCTGCTTCTTCTTGACTCAGTCTAGGAAGGTTGTATTGTTCTTAGAATTTATCCATTTCTTCTAGGTTGTTGAATTTAGTGGCATAAAGTTTTTCATAGTATTCTACAATAATTCTTTGTATATCTACGATGTCCGTGGTGATTTCTCCTCTTTCATTTCGGATTTTGTTTCTATGAGTTCTTTCTCTTTTTTCCTTGGTAAGTCTTGCCAAGGGTTTGTCAATTTTGTTGATCTTTTCAAAGAACCAGCTCCTTGTTCTATTAATTTTTTCTATAGTTTTTCTGTTCTCTATTTCATTTATTTCTGCTCTGATTTTTATTATCTCCTTTCTTTGGCTGGTTTTGGGTAGTCTTTGTTCTTCTTTTTCCAGTTCCTTAAGGTGTGAAGTTAAGTGGTTCACTTAGGCTTTCTCTTGTTTGTTCATATATGCCTGAAGTGATATGAACTTCCCTCTTATCACTGCTTTTGCTGTATCCCATAGATTCTGATATGTCATATTGTTGTTTTCATTTGTCTGTATATATCTTTTGATCTCTGCACTTATTTCTTCTTTGACCCATTCATTTTTTAAAAGTATATTGTTTAGTTTCCACATTTTTGTGGGATTTTTTTCCTCTTTTTTGCAGTTGAATTCTAGTTTCAAGGCTTTATGATCAGAAAATATGCTTGGTACAACTTCGATTTTTCTGAATTTGCTGATGTTGTTTTTTTGGCCCAACATATGGTCAATTCTTGAGAGTGATCCATGTACACTGGAGAAAAATGTATACTCTGTCACTTTGGGATGAAATGTCTTGTAGATGTCTATCATATCCAGGTGCTCTAGTGTTTTGTTTAAGGCCAATATATCTTTGTTGATTCTCTGTTTGCATGACCAATCTAGAGCCGTCAGCAGTGTATTGAGGTCTCCAAGTATGATTGTATTTTTGTCAGTTTTTGTTTTAAGGTCAATAAGTAGCTGTCTTATATATTTTGGTGCTCCTTGGTTTGGTGCATATATATTAAGAATTGTTATGTCTTCTTGATTCAGTGTCCCCTTAGTCATTATGAAATGGCCATTTTTGTCTCTGAGTACTTTTGCTGTCTTGTAGTCATCATTATTAGATATGAGTATTGCTATTGCTATGCCTGCTTTTTTTTGGATGTTATTTGCTTGGAGTATTGTTTTCCAGCCTTTCACTTTGAATTTGTTTATATCCTTGTTGCTTAGCTGAGTTTCTTGTAGGCAGCATATAGCTGGATTTTCTTTTTTAATCCATTCTGCTACTCTGTGCTGTTTTATTGGTGAATTTAATCCGTTTACATTTAGGGTAATTATTGACACTTGTGAGTTCCCTATTGCCATTTTATAGATTGCTTTCTGTTAATTTTGTGTCTTGTTTGATCCTTCTCTTTCGTTTTTCTATCTTTTGTTTTTATTTGGTTGTATTCCATACATTTTTCCTCTGTTGCTATCTTTTTTAAATCATGTGCTTCTGTGGTGGTTTTTTCAATGGTGGTTACCATTAAGTTATGAAAAGGGTTCCTACCCTGTTCATTGTAGTGCACTATCTTGTGAGTACTTTTGCACTCCATCGTCCTTTGCTACTGTTAATCTCCATCCTCTCCCCCCCCCCCTTTCTTTTTGTTGTTGTCACAGTTTAAATTTGGTTTTATTGTGTTCTTGAAGCTTTTATTGTGGCTTTGTTTTTTTTTTGTTCTTTGTATCTGATTGGAGAACCCCCTTTAGTAATTCTGGAGTGGGGGTTTTCTGATGATAAATTCTCTCATCTTTTCTGTATCTGTGAACGTTTTTATTTCTCCTTCATATTTGAAGGATAGCTTTGATGGTTATCCCAGTGAAAGCAGCCCTATTTAGGTTAGTGAGGAAGGCGGAGCATTTCTTACTCCCTATTTCCTTCGGGGTTTGATTATATATTTAGACAATTTTTCACTCTACCATACCTTCGAGTATATTGCGGAACATCTGGAGGCTCCAAGGATAGATTTTTCTGTTTCTGGTTGAAGATCTTGTTGAGTTTTGGGGGAGATTTATGGGTATCGCTTCCTACCACGCCATTACTCTGACGTCATCCGAGGTAAGTATTTTATTTGCATTATCTCTATCTTTCCAATGTGGAAATTGTACCTTAGGGAGATTAGATAATAGTTCTGTCACATGACCAGAGAAAGGGAGAATTGGAATTGAACACAGGCTCTTAACTACAAAACTCCTTTGCCTGACCTAAGGTCGCTGGTTTGAAACCCTGGGCTTTTCCAGTCAAAGCACATATGGGAGTTGATGCTTCCTGCTCCTCCCCCTTCTTTCTCTCCCTCTCTCCCTCTGTCCCTCCTCTCTAAAATGAATAAAGTCTTAAAAAGATATTTTAAAAAAACTCCCTAAAATGTTCACTAACAGAAGAATGTAATGATCCAATATAATTGAGTAATTTGTAAAAACTTAAAATGTACAGGCATTTCTCCTATATCATAGCTTTTATAACATGAAATTTGATATTATTTAATTTAGGAACAACTATTTACATTACTCAGACGAGACCTAGCAGTTATCAGAAACTAGTACTTCACTCAGGAGTAAAAACAGGATGTGGCTTCTTTGCTTCAATTGCTTTATGCTTTGTTTATTATAAACATGTATAATGAAATGTACATGTATAAGAACCTATTTGCATTTAATAATAGTATTGCTGATGGTAGAGGGAAAGGTCATTCATCCACAGCTAGATGTACTCAAAGGATAGAATTTACTCAGTGATATTTGTAAATAGCATGTATGTAACTCTATTGTAGAAACTCCTGCAATAGAAATAACATGGTTACCTGACCAGGCGGTGGTGCAGTGGATAGAGTGTCAAAGTGAGACATGGAGGACCCAGGTTCGAAACCCTGAGGTCACCAACTTGAGCGCGGGCTCATCTGATTTGAGCAAGGCTCATCAGCTTGAGCCCAAAGTCTCTGGCTTGAGCAAGAGGTCACTCAGTCTGCTGTAGTCCCCCACCCCGGTCAAGATACATATGAGAAGGCAATCAATGAACAACTAAGGTGCCGCAACAAAGAATTGATGCTTCTCATCTCTCTCCCTTTTTGTTTGTCCCTATCTCTGTCTATCTCTGTCCCTGTCACGAAAAAAGAAAAGAAAAAAAAATAACATGGTTATTTAAAGTTTAAAGCTGTATAACCTCTGATATTCTTATCACTGGCACTTTTTTTTATAAAGTGATATTTTGATCATTTGAGGTTTCTTAGGAAAGGCACAATCATATTACAGCAGATGAGACATAAATCAGTAAGCTTAAGTTGTAACATTAAATGGTCCTATCAAATATATAATTCCATGACTGAGCTTTCTGAGTCTTGGTTTCCAAACCTGCAAAATGAGGACAATACCTCCAGAGCTGTGCAGAAGAAATGGATCCACTATGTGTGTAAGTGCTCTAAACAGTGTTTAGCACACAATAAATGTTTGTTTTCTTACCTTTTTTTCCACTGGTGTTACTGTGAATACAAACAGAAAGGATTCAGTTTGATTGGCATGCATTTTTACCATGACAGTTTTTATCTCACCATGCTTTCATATGTGTATTAAACTTAGCTTAATTTTAGAACTAGAAGATAACTTAATTCTTATTAGTCTAGCCTGACCTGTGGTGCCGCAGTTGATAAAGCATCTACCTAGAACGCTGAGGTCGCAGGTTTTGAAAGCCCAGGCTTGCCTGGTCAAGGCACATATGGGAGCTGATGTTTCCTGCTCCTTCCCCTTCCTCTCTCTCTCTCCTCTCTAAGATGAATAAATAAAAGTTAAAAAACAAATTATTAGTCTAGCTCCAACCACTTTCCTTTTCCCTCTCCATTGTTTAGATAAGGAACTGACTTAAAATTAAAATGGAAATGATATATCCATACTTCCACTCTTGGTCCAGTCTACTTCCCATTTTTAAAATCTCAATCATACGGATATATTTTTCCATTTAAATTTATTTGGCCAACAAGAACAAAATACAAGTAGTCATCATTTTTATTAGTACTTCATTGCATTCCCCAGAGATTGGCTTTTATTCACAGTTAAATAAAATGATCAGAAAGTTCAGATTTAAATATGGCTTAAAATACTTACAAATCCCTTTTTAAGAAAAAGTATCTTTCAGGAACTTTTTCCCTTTACTCCCTCCAAATTTTGTATCACAATAGGAAACTTTAATAATTTTATATATGACTATCATCATTATTCTATTAAAAAGAGTTATGAATGCTCTTTTTGAGGAACTGAACCCCTTATTTTTTCTGGAAAATTTTGTATTTCTTTACAAATATCCCCTATGATAAATATTTTTTTTTTTTTATTTTAGAAAAGAGAGAGAGAGAGAAACAGAGAGAGAGAAGGGGGAGGAGCAGGAAGCATCAACTCCCATATGTGCCTTGACCAGGCAATCCCAGGGTTTCAAACCAGCGACCTCAGCATTTCCAGGTCGACGCTTTATCCACTGCGCCACCACAGGTCAGGCTATATTTTATAGTTTTATAGGATTAGCACAGCAGTATGAAATATTGAGTATATTTTTTGCTTAAATGAAGATTTTAAGCAAAGTGAGTCTCCAGGAAAATCTATTTCTTGGATTTTCTCATTTTTGCCATAAATACTTTGACATCATTTTAAATCTCAATTTTACCTTATATTCATATAGTCTATAGTTAGTTTTCAAATTATTTCTGACTAGGTCCCTACTATAAAATAGTTTTGTCAGAAGATAGGCAGCTTATAATGTATCTTGGTAAATTTAATGAATGTGATCTTGGAATATGTTTTTATTAAAAATAGGTTATACTGCCTGACCTGTGGTGGCGCAGTGGATAAAGCGTCGACCTGGAAATGCTGAGGTCGCCGGTTCGAAACCCTGGGCTTGCCTGGTCAAGGCACATATGGGAGTTGATGCTTCCAGCTCCTCCCCCCTTCTCTCTCTCTGTCTCCCTCTTCTCTCTCTCTCTCTCTCCTCTCTAAAAAAATAAAAAATAAAAGAAATAAAAAGAAATAAAAAAAAAATAGGTTATACTTTTGGATGTATAGAATATACATGTAAAGTTGAAACGTTTTCTAATTTCACTACTTTGTGAGATAAAAGCATTGGGTTTTTTGCTTAAAAACTAAATTGGACCAGACTAACATTCAAAGAAAAATAATATTAAAACACAATGCATTAGCCTGACCAGGCAGTGGTGCAGTGGATAGAGCATCGGCCTGGGACACAGACGACCCAGGTTCAAAACCCCGAGGTCACCAGCTTGAGTGCTAGGTTGCCAGCTTGAGCATGGCATCATAGACATGACCCCATGGTCTCTGACTTGAGCCCAAAGGTCGCTGACTTTGAGCCAAGTGTCATTGGCTCAGCTGGAGCCACCCCCCCATCACACCCCCATTGAAGCACATATGAAAAAGCAATCAGTGAACACCTAAGAAGCCACAATGAAGAATTGATGCTTCTCATCTCTCTCCCTTCCTGTCTGTCTTTATCTGTCCCTCTCTCTGTTGCTCTCTCTCTCTCACACACACATACACACACACAAATGCATTATATAAAGGTAAATAACTAAAAGTTTATCAGTTCGGTTTTTTAAAACTTAAGTCATTTTCTTATGGCTGTGAGGACTAATAAAAGAGAATGTAAAATTCCTGGCACAATGCCACTTGGGGGAAATATATATATATATATACACTTATATTTTTTTTATGATTTTTATTGATTTTAGAGAGAGGGGAGAGAGAGAAAGAAGGGGAAGAGTGGGAAGCATCAATTTCTAGTTGCTTGCCAGTAGCTATAGTTGCTTCTCATATATGCCTTGAATGGGTAAGCCCTGGGCATCGAACCTGTGACCTCAGCGTTCCAGCATTCCAGGTTGGCACTACATTTACTATGGCATCACAGATCAAGTGAATATATTTTCATATTATTTATTTTCATTTTCACAGTAGCTTTGCTCCTTACAGAATAAGATCTTTAGGAACTCTAGCATCTGTGTTTAGATATAAAATTAATATGAACATTGTGTTTAGATATAAAACATTGTGTTTAGATATAAAATTAATATGAATATGAGGGTACTATGAAACACTTTTATTAAGTTAACTTAAAATTACTAAGCATTCTTTTACAGTAAAATTATTTTCTTTATTTCCAGGAGTCCATCAACAGTATCAAGTCCAGACTAAGCAAAAGTGGTCACATCCAGACTCTGCTCAGAGCATTTGAAGCTCGGGATCGAAACATACAAGAAAGCAACTTTGATAGAGTCAATTTCTGGTCTGTGGTTAATTTAGTGGTAATGGTGGTTGTATCAGCTATTCAAGTTTATATGCTAAAGAGTCTTTTTGAAGATAAGAGAAAAAGTAGAACTTAAAGCTCCAAATACTTAATATTGAGAAAGAAAGATAGAAAAAATGCAATAAACTGTTACAGTCAAGACCATTAATAGTCTTTTCCAAAATGTTTTTAGTTATTACCAATGTGAACCAATTATAATTTTAATGTAGAAGTCTTCACTTTCATCTGTGCAATCTTATTGCTTCAGTTGTACTTAAGTATATAACAAATATTTTGCAGAGTATAGGTGTAATTGAATGAAGCCATATTAATAATGGCATTTTCCTAAGGTGTTTTTTTTTTAGCATTTTCCTAAGTTAAAAAAAAAATATTGCAGCCTGACCAGGCGGTGGCGCAGTGGATAGAGCGTCGGACTGGGATGCAGAGGACCCGGGTTCGAGACCCCCGAGGTCGCCAGCTTGAGTGCAGGCTCATCTGGTTTGAGGAAAAGCCCACCAGCTTGAACCCAAGGTCTCTGGCTCCAGCAAGGGGTTACTCGGTCTGCTGAAGGCCCGCGGTCAAGGCACATATGAGAAAGCAATCAATGAACAACTAAGGTGTTGCAACGCGCAATGAAAAACTAATGATTGATGCTTCTCATCTCTCTCCGTCCCTGTCTATCCCTCTCTCTGACTCACTCTCTGTCTCTGTAAAAAATTAATTAATTAATTAATTAAAAAATATTGCAAATGTTACATAGGTGACTTAAATTAATGAACTTTAGGCCTAAATATAACACCAAACAATGTTTTTAAAAGATTCTCTTACCTGGAAGTTTCTCTTACTTGGAGTTTCTGTTTATGTGGCAATCACAAATCACTTGTAAAAATTTTCAATATATTGATTGTTATAAGTCATTTGAGAATTACCTAATCATGGATTGAATATATCTTTAGAAGACAAAGACTCAACTTTTCTATTGTTACATACACATTTTCTCTAATGTAAATAGAAACATAGCTGTGAAAAACAGATTTCTGAGACTTTTATAACCAAATATATTTCAATTTAAAATATTAGCAAAAAGTATTCACTTTATATACTTATCTTGTATTCCCAAAAGCTGATGTTGTGATAATTCTCAAAAATGGTAAGTCATTAATTTGGTTAACCAGTGTCACCCCAATAAATTTAATTTAAAAATGTTGTCATACTTATTAAAATTAGGACAGATTATCTCTTTGAAATAGCTAGGTTGCTCAGTCTCCTTTAGAACGCATTCTGTCTAATCCTTAACTAAGGTATAGGATTTAAAAAATAAATGTGAGGGAAATAATTTTGTTTTTATGTTGTCAACAGTGTTATGTTAATTGTAACAGGATTATTGTATTGACGACATTATTATCAGAAGTTGTGAAGGAAGTACTGCTAAAATGATTTTGGCTTAACAGAAATAAATATGTATGCCTTTTCTGAGTATCACTAGTCTGATTGGCTCACCATAATGATCCAACTCAAATATAAATCATGAGATAATTTCACTGAACTGGAAGAAATATTATTTGGCTATCACTTTTATTTTTTCAATTGTTTTATTGTTTTGAATTATCTAAGTATTCAGGTACGTTTTATGAAATATAAGCCCTACTGTAGTTTAGCACTGGGTATACATATTTAATTACAGTTTTTATTATAGCTTTTATAAAATGACTTTTCTGATCTTTTTATTGACATTCAAGTAAGATTGAAAATTCACAGAATCCCAAGTTTGAATACTCCATTTGTGAGTAACTATATAATGTCTGTGCCATCCTAGCTTATTGCAGTCTATGGAATCTTACTCAAATACTAGCAATTTACATCATGAAATAAGTAAATTTTAAGATTATGCCCATATGTAATATTGCTTATGACAGATATGAACTAGAGACAATCTACTTTTAAATTTGAGTTTAGAAACCCTCTGTAGGTTAATAGTGCTGGAATTCTTAAGCAATAATTGATATCCAGAGAGAATGGTTTCACTTATGATTTGCACTCAGAATAGTACAAAAAGATTTCTTTTCCTCCTTATGCCATTGGGAGAACAGAAACTTAGATTCCCCTACTCTGAAGCTTTAAAAAAATGAGATAAATGCCATATATAATCAAGTACCTTAACTGGCCAAGAAAGTGCTCTGAGTGTTCAGGAATAGTCCTTGTAACACATGCAAAACAAGAGCCAATAAGATCATCCCCTCCTAAAGAGCCCTCCCTTACCCCCTTCTGTTAACCTTATAGTAAGAAGTAAGCTTAACAGTACTATAACTAATAAAACAGTACAAATATAAACTAAACTACTGCATCTTTTCTATAAAACTGTGATTAAGAATTCTACCTCTTATGAATGGCTATTGACTGTACTATACTCGGATTCCTTAACTGACAATGAGTTTGTTACATCTCCTACATATGATTTGTGCCACTAATGTCAGGCCTGTGATTCAGTAACTTCTTACCATATAACAATGGCCTTAAATGGAAAAGATAGAATTTAGGAATATTGAAGACAATTTTATTTTTATAGACAAAGTGAAAAGAGCTTATTTAACCCTTTGAGTAATGAGTTTTTTGTTAACCTTTTGAGTGAGGACGTACATGAACATTCATACTACTCAAAGGGTTAAGAACCATGTTGCCTGTATTAACCAAAAGTAAAATTTGTAAGCAGAGGACTAAATTCTTGAATCTTTCTCAACATGTATTATTTGCTTCATGGTTTTTTTTAATGTCAATATTTAATTTCAAAATTAAAATTATGCTAAAATTGAGTAAACTATCTGAACAACTTTTTATCTTTTGTTTTCAGTTAATCTTCAAATACTATAATATTTAACTAAAGCCTAGCATTTCACTTTAATTTTTATTTTGATCATTAACAATATGCTATTTTTTCATATGAATCTCAAGACACAGAGTGTAAATAAGTGGTTGAAATAGCATTGAAATTATAAATTCAAATGTAATTTTGTGTTATGTTTATCCTTCTTAAGCATTGTTGTGTCTTAAAATTGACAGACTGAGTACCTATAATTGTATGCTTCCTCAAATGAAATTTTAAAAGAAATTCATTCAGCATGTAATAGTTTTTCATCTGAAGTAAAATAATGCAGTGTTGCTCAAATTGCTTTGAAGTTCTGAACAGCCATATTAAATGGAAAATGAATACTGCACTGAGTATATATTTAATAAAAATTTTAAAATCTAAATTATCTACCAGTCTTTGTAAATACTGTCTAATCCTTAAAGTCTCATCTTAGCCAAGTGTGCTGTTCTCCCTTCCATTTGAAAACCCATAGTTCACTGTGCTGCTTTTTGTATATCCTTCTACCTTACATTGGAGTTCTGTTTATATGTATACTTCTTCATCCATTGCCCATACATGCTCAAAATATACAGGCAAAGACCATCAGTTCTGAAAGTTTGGAATGCTAACAAAGCACACAGGGAGCTTGCTCCACTCCTCTACCTCCACCCCAGAAATTGACTGTTTAGGTCTGGAATACGGCTCCTTAATCTTAAATTAACCTACATAATTTGGGACCTGGTGTCTACTATCCTTGAACCATTTGTTAACTGGGTGATCTTGAGAAATCAAAACTGCTTTGAGTTTATTTGTAAAAAAAAAATTTTTTTTTTTTTTTCATTTTTCCGAAGCTGGAAACTGGGAGGCAGTGAGACAGACTCCCTCATGCGCCCGACCAGGATCCACCCGGCATGTCCACCAGGGGGCGATGCTCTGCCCCTCTGGGGCGTCACTCTATTGCATCCAGAGCCATCCTCAATGCCCGGGCCATTTTTGCTCCAATGGAGCCTCAGCTGGGGGAGGGGAAGAGACAGAGAGGAAGGAGAGAGGGGGAGGGGTGGAGAAGCAGATGGGCACTTCTCCTGTGTGCCCTGGCCGGGAATCGAACCTGGGACTCCTGTATGCCAGGCTGACGCTCTACCACTGAGCCAACCGGCCAGGGTCTGTAAAAATATTTTAAGTAAGATTTTGTGTGTGTGTGTGTGACAGAGACAGAGAGAGTGACAGATAGGGACAGACAGGAAGGGAAAGAGATGAGAAACATCAGTTCTTCGTTGCGGCTCTTTAATTGTTCATTGACTGCTTTCTCATATGTGCCTTGACCATGGGACTACAGCAGAGCAAGTGACCCATTGCTCAAGCCAGCAATCATGGGGTCATGTCTATGATCCCACGCTCAAGCCAGAGACCCCACACTCAAGCTGGTGAGTCTTGCTCAAGTTGGATGAGCCTGCACTCAAGCTAGCAACCTTGGAGTTTTGAACCTGGGCCCTCTGTGTCTTAGTCTGATGCTCTATCCACTGCACCACCACCTAGTCAAGCAGTAAGATCTTAAAATAGTTAAAATAACATATCAGAGAGTCCACTACTTGGGGGAGATTGGTCATTTTTTTCACACCATCTAGACCAGGGGTCTCAAACTCGCGGCCCGCGGGCCACGAGTTTGAGACCCCTGATCTAGACAAACCACTCGTCCCCCACAAGCTGGTAAAATTCGTAAGGGCACCTGTCTACTTCTACACTCCCATCACCTTCAGGTGTCTGGGCTTTTGGAAGGTTTGTGTCATTAGAAACAAGTCACACTACACTTATTGTGTGCATGTCTGGGGGAAGGGCACAGAATAAAGAATCCAGACCTAAGATGAAAGAGGGCACTTTGAGATGATGGACTCAGTCCTCGAATCTGAAAGAGAAAGTTAGGACAATGCAAGGCAGGTTAAGAATTTGGCGGTCTTTAATGACCATGAGTCAACAGTAAAATGAACAATGAGAATCCATTATCTAACACCAAAATTAACTTTCTTTCATGCAGAGATGACTTCCCAATCCTGGAAGTTTTCAAGTGGAAATAATGATCAGATGTTATAAAAAGGAATTATTCCTACATCTGATACCAGGTGGTAGGATGAACTAATTAGTCTATTCCTCTTGCCCTTATTTCAAATCTAAAAGAACTGGTGATGTCATATGCAAGAGAAAGCTGAAAGAAATGCCAGAGCTTCAAGAGACACATTTTAGAGTTGTACTTTGCTAGATGCTTGCTTGACACTCAAAAACAAATTGAAAATGAATTAAAAACACCATTTACAATCACTCCAAAGAAAACAACATGCTTAGGTATATAAATCTAACAAAACATGTACAGGATCTGTATGCTGAAAACGATGAAATGCTTTCATGGTCAAAGACCATGAAATGGAGAAAAATACTATGTTCATAGATTGGTAGTCTCAACATAGTAAAAAGGTCAATTTTTCCCTAAATTAATCTATAAATTTAAAATATTCCTATCAAAATCCAGCAAGGTCTGTTTTAGTAGACAAACTTACTCTAAAAAAAATTATATAGAAAGGCAAAGGACTAAAAACAGCTAAGACAATTTTGAAAAAGAATAAAGTCTACCTAAGTTAAGGTTTACTACTTAGCTACAATAATCAAAACGGTGTGGTGGTACTGGGGGAGGGGGATATAGATCACAGATTAATTAAATAGATTCTAGAAGTGCACCAAAACAAGTCCAACTGACTTGACAAAAGTCCAAAAGCAATTCAATAGGGAAAAGACAGCCTTTGAAAGAAAGAAAACTGGAGTGATTGGGACAAATATCAGTAAAAGCATGCGTGAACTTAAATGCAAAAAAACCCCAAACCCTTTTTTTTTAACTTCAGGGTAGACAAAGGGTTTTTGCACTTGACACCAAATATGTGACCCATAAAAGGAAAAACTGCTAAGCGACCTCAAAAGTAAAAACTTTTGCTCTCTGAAAGACCCTGTTAAGGGGATAAAAAAAATAATAAAGCTGTAGATAGGGAGAAAATATATACAAACCACATATCCAAAAAAGGACTAGAATATAAAAATGAATTCTGAAAGTTCAACAGTTAAAAAAAATCAATTAGAAAATGGACAAATGACATGAACAGACACATTACTTAAGAAGATATGTGGGCCCTGGCCGCTGGCTCAGTGGTAGTTGGCCTGGCGTGTGGATGTCCCAGGTTCAATTTCTGGTCAGGGCACACAATAAGCGCCCATCTGCTTTTCCATCCCTCCCCCTCTTCTCTTTCTCTCTTTTCCTCTCCTGCAGCTATGGCTCTATTGGAGTGAGTTGGCCCCAGGTGCTGAGAATGGCTCTATGGCCTCTGCCTCGGGTGCTACGAAGAGCTTGGTTGCTGAGCAACAAAGCAATACCCTAGATGGATAAACCATTGCCCTGTAGGGGGCTTGCTGGGTGGATCCTGGTTGGATCACTAGTGGAAATCTGTCTCTGCCTCCCTACCTCTCAATTTAAAAAAAGAAAAAAAAAAAGGAGAAGATATGTGGGTGGCAAATAAGCACATATAAAGTCCAACATCATCAGCCATTAGGAAAAATAAATGAGATTATTACTACACACATACCAGAATGGCTAAAATAAAAAAGTTACAACACCAAGTGCTAGCAAAGATACAAGAAATTGGGTCACTCATACACTGCTAGTGGGGTATAAAAGTTATTAAAAGAGAAATTGGGTCACTCATACACTGCTAGTGGGGTATAAAACGGTAGAGACACCTGGAAAATACTCTTGCTGTTTCTTATAAAATTAAGTATGCACTTACCGTGCAACCCAGCATTTGTACACTTGGACACTTATCCTTGAAAAATGAAGACATGTTCAAATAAAATCTTGTACACATTATACAAGCATCTGCATTTGTAACAGCTCATAACTAGAGATAATCCAAATGTCCTTCAGAGAATGAATGGTCAAGCTTAGGTATATTCACACCATGGAATACTATGTAGCAATAAAAAGGAACCAACTATTAATACATGCAACAATTTGTCTAGACCTCAGGGGGGAAATCAATCTTAAAATGTTACACACTGTAGAAGAAAAATGGCGAAGGAGTAAGAGGGCATTCCAACTGCCACCTCCCAAGACCAAATTGGATTACAACTTAAGAACAATCATCTTGAAAAATCAACTTTGGACTAAACTAAGAGGATTCTATAACCAAGGATCACTGAAGAAGCCATACCAAGACTGATAGGAAGGGCAGAGACGTGCCCCACTCCCAGGGGCGAGGAGCTGTGGAGGGTCCGGAGCGACTCTCACTGTGGGGTGGGTGGCCCTGAGAGGTGTGGGTCCTCAGGCCCGGAGCCCCAGTCTAAACCCCCAGAGCCCAGAAGAGGCACCCAGACAGCATTTAGCTTTGAAAAGAGCCAGGTTTCTGTCTGCAAGAAAGAGACAGAGCTCTCAGACGCAGACTCCGTTTTAAAGGGCCTGCACAGAAAACCTTGTTCTTACCCAGCGCTCTGGTGGGGGTGAGCTGAGAGGACTGGGGTTACACAGGAGAGGATTGTAAAGTTGGAGGCTCAGGAAGAGACACTGGGGGACGGCCACAGGAATGGAACTCCTGTGCCAAATCATTTCCAGTACTGCACTCACCATCTTTCTTGGTTGGAACAATCCCCTCTGAGTGGCATCAGCCTGGGGGAAAACAGCTTTTCTGTCTTTGGGAGACTCTCATACCCCAGTCATGGTGACGGGTCGTTCTGAGAGACCAGAAAGCAAGGGGTGCATCAGTGACTCAGTTTTCTAGTGTTGAGACTGGTGCTCCCCCACACATTCTCCCAAGTCTATGACTAGTGCTTCCACCTCACAGGAGACTCAGTTGAAACTAGTGTGCAGACCACACCTCTGGGTCTCAGAGGCCACACCCACCAGACTCCTGGCCTCACTCTACTGAGGTCTGTGAGAAAAGTCTGGATAGACACCTAGGGTCGAGGGGTGAAGCCATGCCCACCACCCTTCCTAATTGCTGAATTGCCACAGGCTCTAACTCTACCAGAGGTTTTTTCAGCAGCTGAGCCGAACAAGCAGCCCGCAGACAGAGGCTGCAGAAGACGAGACTCAGGTAAATTGGCCATTTGAGCGGACTTTCCCCCAGGACCAGAGTGGGTAAAAGCCAGCCTAGGAGTGCAGCTTGCTATTTCCATGTACATATGGGCCTAGCAGAGGCAGCCACAAACTCTGAATTGCTTGTAGCTCCAAGAAGGTTACTGAGGGCCAGTCATGGGCAGTGTCTCCCTCTAGTCTGCACTGGGTTCCTCCTTGGGAGGTCCTGGGCTGGCACATCCAGGGGCCAGCTGCAGAAAGCATTGGTTCAGGACCTAACAACCCTTGCTAGAGTGATATCCTAAGGCAGTGGTTCTCAAACTTTTTGAAGTTAAGGTACATTTAAAATCCTACAAATAATTGTAGGTGCACTATATATAAATTACTGAGAAATATGTTATAATGATTAAGTTAAATATTAAAGAAAAAATATATAAAGTCCAAGCGTGCTTTTATGGTAATTAAACAAAATAAATACAACAAAATTAAATTTATTCTGACATTAAAAAACATTTTTTAGTTATGCTTTTTAGATTTGTAAAAAAGAGTAGTTAAAAATTAAAAACAACAAAAAAGTTATCTTTTTATATATAGAGATACATTCTTAGTAAGATTTAGTAAATTTGGCAGGTCCCGGCGTGAATGTGTTAAGTTTTTTCATTACTGTGTTTATGAGAAACATAAGCCTGATGTGTCCTAGTGATTTCTTCAATGTTTGAGCATATATTTGAAAGGCAAAGTCTCATTTCCTCATCAATACATTGAAGAATTCCTCTCTTTTTACTCTTAATTGTGTTGAGTGCAGAAAAACCCCACCATACATATCATCTTAACTTTACACCAAACAAAGGATAGAAGAGAAGTGCCTCTAGTCTTTCCAGGGAACATGGGAGGTAGTGTAAACAATCCAGCACCACAACTTAACAGCCTTTTGCAACCTAATCAGGCAAGTGAGGTGGGGGGTTGGGCAGACTGTCAGCTTATAGCCAATTCCCCACACCTCTGTCCCCCCAAAATCTAAACTCCAAAATCCCTGTTGGTCCCCAACAGGCGCACATTTCTCTGGAATACCATAGGGTACACCTGGAAATCTTCTAGGGCACACACTTTGAGAATCACTGTCCTAAGGAAAAGCTCCTCATACCAGGACCAGCTGAGGTGAATTTCACTCTCTGTGATCAGCACTGGCAAAGCAGTTCATGTGCATTGAATAGGGTGGAGCTTCACAGTCAACCAGCCTGGGCACTGGATATTCTGTTCTGCTAGGGTAGATTCCGCAAGGGGAAGGGAGAGAGGCTTGAAGCATGGACCTTTAAAGTGTGGGTCCCTGTTAGTCTATTGTGAGATCTGGTCGAGATGCTTAGACACCTCTGGGAGGGGCACAGTCAACCTCGGGAGAGGACGCTCTCAGTCTTTTCCCCTGAGAACGGGGTCTCAACAGCTGTAAGAACTTCTGCAGAGAGGATTGTCAGCTCCACTTGATCTGAACCTGCTGCTCACATTGTTGGGGAGAAATAAAATTTTTAGAGTATCCAGCAGTGGCTGAGGGATCAAAATCTGGGGTAAGGGCCACATTCCCTGTACTGAGCTCCGGACCAAGAGACTCCTGAAGTACAGGGACCCAAAATGTTGTATTCACAACTTCAGCTGCTCTAACCCACCAAATGTGCAACCTGTACAGGGGTTGGTAGAGGTGAGGCCAATCTGAGTCCACACTAAAGTCTTACTACAGAAGAGTCTGTGAGAAGACCAGGCAAGTTCAAGAAGAGGAGGAGCAGCTGAAAAGTGGAGACAAAACTTACAGAGCTTGGGGCTTTTACGGAACTGCTATCATTTCTAAGCAGGAGGAAGCTGATTCTTATACAAAGAGTGGCCCCTCCCACAGTGCCCAGACACAAAAAACACAGACACAAACAGCAAAAAGTACAGTAGCTGCAGACTGGTAGCCCACAGCGGGTTACCAACAACAGCTGACACCACCCCAAGAAGAACTAAAGCCAACGCTACTGGTAGTGAATGGCAGAGAGCACCAACCGTAGAATCAAATACCTACACAAGCAGCACACCCAAAGGTGGAGTGTAGCAGGCACCAGACACTGTGCAGGATCAATATGCCCAAAAGAGACATTGCAGTGTGTAATACACATAATCAAGGTTGACCTTTAGAGCCAGCCAGCCTGAAGGGAAAACTGTACCCATGAAAGGACCAACTGGATCTAATACTGACATCAAGAAAAGGGAAAATAGTACCCTCAAGAAGCATTCCTAGAACTAGGAAAACAGTGGCCTGGAGGACAGTATCACTGAGCCCATCTTCTATATAAAGACTACCCAAAAATTTCAAAGTCTGACAGCACAACCTAATACAGAGACAAAATGAACAGACAGAGAAATGTGACCCAAATGAATCAACAAGAGAAATCCCCCCAAAAAAGAACTAAATGAGATGGAAGTAACCAAAATAACAGATGCAGAGTTTAAAACAATAATTTTTAGAATGCTCAAGGATCATAGAGCAACAATGAATGGAGATAATGAGCACCTAAATAAAGAGATAGCAAGAATTGAAAAGGACATTGAAATCATAAAAAATTACCAGTCAGAAATGACAAATACAATATCAGAAATGAAGACTTCACTAGAAGGAATTAACAGCAGGCTGGATGAAGCAGAGGATCAAATCAGTGATTAAGAGGACAAGATAAAGAAAAGCATGGAAGCAGAGCAGTAAAAAGAAAAGAGGCTCAAAAACTCTGAGGAAACTAAGAGAGCTCTGAGAAAACATGAAGAAAAACAACATCCACATCATAGAAGTTCCTGAAGGAGAAGAGAATGAACAAGGGATAGAGAACCTGTTTGAAGAAATCATAGCTGATAAATACCCTAAATTGATGAAGGAAAAAGTCACACAAATACAAGAAGCACAGAGAGTCCCATTAAAGAGGAACCTAAGAAGGCCTACACCAAGACACATCATAATTAAAGTGTCAAAGTTAAGAGACAAAGAAAGAATACTAAAAGCTACCAAGAAAAGCAGTTAATTACCTACAGCGCAGCCCCCATAAGGATGTCATCTGATTTCTCAACAGAAACACTTGAGGCCAGAAGGGACTGGCAAGAAATACTCATAGCGATGCAAAGCAAGAAACTACAACCAAGACGTCTTTATCCAGCAAGGCTATCGTTTAAAATTGAAGGAGAAGAAATCTACACGAAGACACATCATAATTAAAATACCAAAGCTAAGAGATAAAGAGAAAATATTAAAAACTGCTAGAGAAAAAAAACCTATCACATACAAAGCAGCCCCCATGATGATGACATCTGACTTCTCAACAGAAACACTTGAGGCCAGAAGGGAATGGCAAGAAATATTCAAAGTAATGCAGAACAAGAGCCTACAACCAAGACTGCTTTATCCAGCAAGGCTATCATTTAAAATTGAAGGAGAAATAAAAAGCTTCCAGATTAAAAAAAAAAAAAAAACTCAAGAAATTTATTACAACCAAATCAATGCTGCAAGAAATGTTAAGAGGCTTGTTGTAAACAAATCAAAGGGGGAAAGAATATAGTAAAAGAGGAATATAGCTTTAAAGAAGAAAATGGCAATAAACAACTACATATCGATAATAACCTTAAATGTAAATAGATTAAATGATCCAATCAAAAGACATGTGGTAGCTGCGTGAATAAGAAAACAGTACCCATACATATGCTGTCAACAAGAGACACATCTCAAAACAAAAGATGCACATAGACTGAAGGTAAAAGAATGAAAAAAATATTTCATACAAACAGAAATGAAAAAAAGCTGGGATAGCAATATCTATATCAGACAAAATGGACTTTAAAACAAAGGATATAAGAAGAGATAAAGAAGGCCCCTACATAATGATAAAGGGAGCAATCCAACAGGAAGATATAACCATTATAAATATCTATGCACCTAATATAGGAGTACTTAAATATATAAAGCAGACTTGATGGATATAAAGGGTGAGATCAACAGCAATACTATAATAGTAGGAGATTGCAATAACCCACTAACATCATTAGATAGATCCTCAAGAAAAAAAATTAACAAAGAAACAGAAGACTTAAAGGACCACTAGATCAACTGGATTTAATTGATACCTCAGAACATTTCATCCTAAAGCAGCAGAATATACATTCTTTTCAAGTGCTCATGGTACATTCTCTAGAATAGACCAAATGTTAGGGCACAACAGTGACCTCAACAAATTTAAGAAGATTGAAATTATATCAAGCATTTTCTCTGCTCACAATGCCATGAAACTAGAAATAAAGCACAACAGAAAAACTGAAAAATACTCAAACACTTGGAAACTAAATAGTATGTTATTAAATAACAAAATGGGTTAAAAATGAGATCAAACAAGAAATAAAAAAAAATCCTAGAAATGAATTATAATGAGCAAACAACAACTCAAAATTTATGAGACACAGCAAAAGCAATACTGAGAGGGAAGTTCATAGCATTACAGGAGTATCTTAAGAAGCTAGAAAAAGCTCAAATAAACAACTTAACCCTGCATCTAAAAGAACTAGAAAAAGAACAGCAAGTAAAGCCCAGAGAAAGTGAAGAAAGGAAATAATAAAGATCATAGCGGAAATAAATGACATAGAGGCTAAAGAAACAATACAGAGGATCAATGAAAGCAAGAGCTGGTCCTTTGAAAAAGTAAACAAGATCGATGAACCATTAATGAGACTAACCAAGAAAAAAAGAGAGAGAATTCAAATAAATAAAATTAGAAATGAGAGTGGAGAAATAACTGACACAACAGAAATACAAAGGATTGTAAGAAAATACTGTATGCCAAAAAATTAGACAACCTAGATAAAATGGACAAATTCCTTGAAACACATAATCTTTTAAAAATCAATCTGGAAAAATCAGAAAACCTAAACAGACAAATTACAACAAATGAAATGGAAAAGTTATCAAAAAACTCCCAACGGCCCTGGCCGGTTGGCTCAGTGGTAGAGCCTCAAGCTGGCGTGCAGGAGTCCCGGGTTCGATTCCCGGCCAGGGCACACAGGAGAAGCGCCCATCTGCTCTTCCACCCCTCCCCCTCTTCTTCCTCTCTGGCTCTCTCTTACCCTCCCGCAGCCGCGGCTCCATTGGAGCAAAAGTTGGCCCAGGCGCTGAGGATGGCTCCATGGCCACGCCTCAGGTGCTAGAATGGCTCTGGTAGCAACAGAGCAACGACCCAAATGGGCAGAGCATTGCCCCCTGGTGGGCATGCTGGGTGGATCCTGGTTGAGCACATGTGGGAGTCTGTCTGACTGCCTTCCCGTTTCCAACTTCAGAAAAATACAAAAAAAAAAAAAAAAAAAAAAACCCCAAAACTCCCAACAAACAAAAGGCCTGGGTGAGATGGCTTCACAAGTGAATTCTACCAAATATTCAAAAAAGAACTAATTTTTATTCTTCTCAAGCTTTTTCAAAAAATTTTAAAAAAGGAAGACTTTTAGACTCCTTTTATGAGGCGAGCATAATTCTGATTCCAAAACGAGGCAAAAACAACATAAAGAAAGAAAATTATAGGCCAATATCCCTGATAAATTTAGATGCTAAAATCCTCAACAAAATATTAGCAAACCGGATCCAGCAATATATGAAAAAAAAAAAAATATATATATATATATGAAAAAAATCATACACCATGATCAAGTCGGATTTATTCTGGGGAGGCAAGGCTGGTAAAATATTTTCAAATCAATCAATGTGATTCATCACATAAACAAAAGGAAGGAGAAAAACCACAAGATAATTTCAATAGATTTAGAAAAAGCATTTGATAAAAATCTAGCACCCATTCATGATCAAAATTCTCATAAAAGTGGGAATACAGGGAACATACCTCAACATAATAAAAACCATCTATGAAAAACTGACAGCCAACATCATACTCAATGGGCAAAAATTAAAAGCAATCTCCTTGAGATCAGGAACAAGGCAGGGGTGCCCCCTTTCACCACTCTTATTCAACAAAGTCCTGAAAGTCCTAGCTTCAGCAATCAGACAAGAAGAAGAAATAAAAGGCATCCAAATTGGAAAAAAAGAAGTAAAACTATCATTATTTGCAGATGATATGATATTGTATATAGAAAACCTTAAAGTCTCAGTCAAAAAACTACTGGACCTGATAAATGAATTTGGCAGGTTGGCAGGATATAAAATCAATACTCAGAAATCAGAGGCAATTTTATACACCAACCTTAAACTGTCATAAACAGAAATTAAGGAAACAATCCCCTTCACTATTGCAACAACAACAAAATAAAGTATCTAAAAGTAAATTTAACCAAGGAGATTAAAGACCTGTATTCGGGGCCCTGGCTGGTTGGCTCAGTGGTAGAGAGTTGGCCTGGCATGCAGGAGTCCCAGGTTCGATTCCTGGCCAGGGCACACAGGAGAAGTGCCCAACTGCTTCTCCACCCCTTCCCCTCTCCTTCCTCTCTGTCTCTCTCTTCCCCTCCCAGCCAAAACTCTATTGGAGCAAAGTTGGCCCGGGCATGGAGGATGGCCTCATGGCCTCTGCCTCAGGCACTAGAATGGCCCTGGTTGCAATACAGCAATGCTCCAGATAAGCAGAGCATCGCCCCCTGGTGGGCATGATGAGTGGACCCTGGTTGGGCACATGCGGGAGTCTGTCTGACTGCCTCCCTGTTTCCAACTTCACAAAAAATACAAAAAATGAAAATAAAAAGACCTGTACTCAGAAAATTATAAAACATTGATAAAAGAAATCTAGGAAGATACAAACAAGTGGAAGCATATACTGTGCTCATGGGTAGGAAGAATAAACACCATTAAAATGTCTATATTACCCAAAGCAATTTATAAATTCAATGCAATACCAATTAAAATACCAATGATATACTTCAAAGATATAGAACACATATTCCAAAAATTTATATGGAACCAAAGAGGAACATGAATAACCTCAGCAATCTTGAAAAGGAAGAATAAAGTGCGAGGTATCACACTTACTGATGTTAAGTTATATTACAAGCCATTGTACTCAAAACAGCTTGGTAATGGCATAAGAACAGGCATATAGGTCAATGGAACAGAACAGAGAACCCAGAAGTAAACCCTCATCTTTATGGACAACTGATATTTGACAAAGGAGGTAAGAGCATACAATGGAGTAAAGTCAGCCTCTTCAAAAAATGGTGTTGGGAAAATTGGACATCTACCTGCAAAAAAATGAAACTAGACCACCAACTTACACCATTCACAAAAATAAACTCAAAATGGATAAAAGACTTAAATGTAAGTCATGAAACCATAAGCATCTTAGAAGAAAACAGGCAGTAAGCTCTCTGACATCTCTCGCAGCAATATATTTGCTGATTTATCTCCATGGGCAAGTGAAATAAAAGACAGGATGAACAAATGGCACTATATCAAACTAAAAAGCTTCTGCACAGCTAAAGACAATAAGAACAGAATGAAAAGACAAACTGCACAATGCGAGAACATATTCACCAATACATCTGTCTGATAAGGAGTTAATAATGAAAATTTATAAAGAATTTCTAAAACTCAACGCCAGAAAGATAAACAATGCAATAAAAAAATGGACAAAAGAAATGAATAGACACTTCTCCAAAGAGGACATACAGATGGCCAATAGGCATGTGAAAATATGCTCAACATCACTAATCATTAGAGAAATGCAAATTAAAACCACAATGAGATATCACCTCATACCAGTCAGAATGGCACTCATTAACAAAACAACACATAATAAGTGCTGGTGAGGATGTGAAGAAAAGGGAACCCTCCTGCACTGCTGGTGGGAATGCAGACACAGTGGTGCAGCCACTATGGAAAACAGTATGGAGATTCCTCAAAAAATTGAAAATCGAACTGCCTTTTGACCCAGCCATCTCACTTTTAGGAATATATCCCAAGAACATCATATCACTGATTCAAAAGAAGAAATGCACCCCCATGTTTACAGCGCAATGTTCACAATAGCAAAGTTCTGTAAACAGCCCAGGTGTCCATCAGTTGACAAGCTGATTAAAAAGCAGTGGTACATATACATAATGGAATACTGTGGGGCCATAAAAAAGAAGAAAATCTTACCTTTTGTGACAACATGGATGGACCTGGAGACTATTATGTTAAGTGAAATATGCCAGGCAGAAAAAGAAAAATATCATATTACCTCACTCATTTGAGGAATCCAAAGAACAATGTGAACTGAGGAACGGAATTGAGACAGAGGAGGGATCAAAGGGACCAGAGGAAAAGAGGACAGAGGGAAAGGGGATGATAGGATGGGATAAACCTGAAGAGTAGGGAGAGGGCGGGGCAAAGGAGATGTTGAGGGGAATATGGAGTAGGCGAGATGCATTCAAGGCAACACTAGAATCTATGTAAACACAATAAATTAATATCAATAAAAATAAATAAATAAAATGGAAGGAGAAATAAAAAGCTTCCCATACAAAACAAAAACAAAAACCAAAAAATCCTCAAGGAATTCATTACAACCAAACCAGTACTGCAAGAAATGTCAAGGGACCTGCTGCAAAAAGAGGAAAGGAAAAAAATTTGAGAAGAAGAGGATTGTAGATTTAAAGAATAAAATGGTAATAAACTACTACATATCAATAATAACCTTAAATGTAAATGGATTAAATGTTCCAATCAAAAGACATAGGGTAGCTGCGTGGATAAGAAAAAAGGACCCATACATATGCTGTCTACAAGAGACACACCTTAAAACAAAAGATGCACATAAACTAAAAGTGAAGGGATGGAAAAAAGTATTTCAAGCAAATGGAAATGAAAAAAGAAGGTCACTACATAATAATAAAGGGAGCAACCCAACAGTACTATGTAACCATTGTAAATATCTATGTACCTAATATAGGAGAGCCTAAATATATAAAGATTTTGATGCACATAAAGGGTCAGATCAACAGCAATACTATAATAGTAGGGGATTTTAATACTCCATTAACATCAATGGATAGATCCTCTGGACAGCAAATTTACAAAGAAATAGTGGCCTTAAATGATATACTAGATCAACTCAATTTAATAGATATCTTCAGAACCTTTCACCCCAAAGCTGCAGAATATACATTCTTTTCAAGTGCTCATGGTACAATCTCTAGGATAGAGATTGTAGGACACAAAATGAGTCTCAATAAATTTAAGAAGATTGAAATCATATCAAGCATCTTCTCTGATCACACTGACATGAAATTAGAAATCACCTGCAATAGAAAAACTAAAAAACATTCAAACACTTGGAGGCTAAATAGCATGTTATTAAATAACAAATAGATTAACAATGAGATCAAGGAAGAAATAAAAAATTTCCTTGAAACAAATGAAAATGAACATAAAACTCAAAATTTATGGGACACAGCAAAACCAGCCCCGAGAGGGAAGTTCATAGCATTACAGACATTACTTAAGAAGCAAGAAAAAGCTCAAATAAGCAACTTAACCCTGCATCTAAAAGAACTAGAAAAAGAACAACAAATAGAGCCCAGAGGAAGTAGAAGAAAGGAAATAATAAAGATCAGAGTGGAAATAAATGACATAGAGGCTAAAAAACAATAGAGAAGATCTATGAAATCAAGAGCTGGTTTTTTGTATAGTCTTTTTTTTTTAGTTTTTTTTTTTTTTAGAGAGGAGAGGGAGAGAGAGAGAGGAGAGACAGACAGAGAGAAAGGTGGGAGGAGCTGGAAGCATCAACTCCCATATGTGCCTTGACCAGGCAAGCCCAGGGTTTTGAACCGGCAACCTCAGCATTTCCAGGTCGACGCTTTAACCACTGCGCCACCACAGGTCAGGCCAAGAGCTGGTTTTTTGAAAAGGTAAACAAGATTGATGAACCTTTAACCAGACTCACCAGAATCTCAAATAAAACTAGAAATGAAAGTGGAGAAGTTATCACCTGACACCACAGAAATACAGAGGATTATAAGAAAATACTATAAAGATCTGTTTGCCAAAAAATTGGAAAATGTAGGTGAAATGGATAAATTCCTAGAAACATACAATCTTTCAAAACTCAATATGGAAGAATCAGAAAACCCAAACAGACCGATTACTATAAATAAAATTGAAACAGTTATCAAAAACTCCCAGCAGCCTGACCTGTGGTGGCGCAGTGGATAAAGCGTCGACCTGGAAATGCTGAGGTCGCCGGTTCGAAACCCTGGGCTTGCCTGGTCAAGGCACATATGGGAGTTGATGCTTCCAGCTCCTCCCCCTTTCTCTGTCTCTGTCTCTCCTCTCTCTCTCTCCCTCTGTCTCTCCTTCTCCTCTCTAAAAATGAATAATAATAAAAAAAAATAAAAAAAAAACAAAAAAAAAAAAACTCCCAGCAAACAAAAGTCCTGGACCAGATGGCTTCACAGGCGAATTTTTACCAAATATTCAAAGAACTAACACTTATCCTCAAGCTATCTGTTGGGCAGATAAAATGTATTATGCTCACTTTGTTAAAGATGGCGCCACTGCCCACATGGAGGCTGTTGCCCAGGTGATATTAATGTGTGTCTCTGTGGGCAGGCAGGATCGTTGTAGCCTGGGGCTTGGTTTTGGGATTAAGCCTTTCCCACCCTTTTTGCTGTGGGGTGGTACAATCCAATCATGCCTCAGAGAAGTGACTCTACTAGAGACTTCCCTATTTTGTATATTGGATTAGAGGTTGTGAAGCTACACTATAAAATGGGGACAGAGCGGGAGCTTGCTCTTGGTTCCTGGGATGATTAGCATGAGAGAGCAGAGGGAGCAGAGCAGAGAGCAGCAGAAGGAGGCCACGTGGAGGAGGCCTGGAGAAGCAGCCAAGATGGTGGAGTGCTGAGTGAGATGCCAGTCTGTGTAGAGTTTGTATCTGGGATAAGAAAGGAGATGGGGAACTGAGTAGAATAAGGCTGGTGAGCTAGAAACCTTTGATTCTAGGAAACTCGGATAAGTCAGTGGCTTTGTGAGCACTGAATGTGAGTGGGTTTTGGAGCCCAGTGTATGTTTTTACTTGCCCGCCGGGTGCAAGCTAGGATTAAAGACTATGGCCCACCAGCTTTTGGCTCCGCTGTTTCTTTACCGACTGTCCGAATCCAATGGGAACCTGCATGGGCCAGGCTGCTGTGATGGTGGCCGTGGCTTCTGGCTTTACACTATCTCAAAAAATTCAAAAGGAGGGAAGACATGCAAGCTCCTTTTATGAGGCAAGCATAATCCTCATTCCAAAACCAGATAAAGACACTACAAAGAAAGAAAACTATAGGCCAATATCCCTGATGAACTTAGATGCTAAAATTCTCAACAAAATACTAGCTAACCAGATCCAGCAATACAGAAAAAAATCACACATCATGATCAGGTGGAATTTTTTCTGGGGAGGCAAGGCTGGTACAATATTTGCAAATCAATCAATGTGATTCATCACATGAAAGGATAAAAATCACATGATAATATCAATAGATGCAGAAAAAGCATTTGATAAAATCCAGCATCCATTTATGATCAAAACTCTCATAAAAGTGGGAATACAGGGAACACACCTCAACATAATAAAAACCATTTATGAAAAACTGACAGCCAACATCATACTCAATGGGCAAAAATTAAGAGCAATCCCCTTGAGATCAGGAACAAGGCAGGAGTGCCCCCTTTCACCACTCTTATTCAACATAGTTCTGGAAGTCCTAGCCACAGCAATCAGACAAGAAGAAGAAATAAAAGGCATCCAAATTGGTAAAGAAGTAAAGCTATCATTATTTGCTGATCACATGATACTATACATAGAAAACCCTAAAGTCTCAGTAAAAAAACTACTAGACCTAATAAATGAATTCGGCAAGGTGGCAGTATATAAAATAATTAGAAATCAGTGGTATTTTTATACACCAACAATAAACTGTCTGAAAGTGAAATTAAGGAAACAATCCCCTTCATTATTACAACAACAAAAAAAGTAAAGTACCTAGGTGTAAATTTAACCAAGGAGATAAAGTCTTTGTACTTGGAAAATTATAATTTTTTTTTTTTTTTTTTTTTTTTTTTACACAGAGAGAGAGTCAGAGAGAGGGATAGACAGAAACGAAGAGAGATGAGAAGCATCAATCATCAGTTTTTTGTTGCGACACCTTAGTTGTTCATTAATTGCTCTCTCATATGTGCCTTGACCATGAGCCCTCAGCAGACTGAGCAACCCCTTGCTAAAGCCAGCGACCTTGGGTTCAAGCTGGTGAGTGTTGCTCAAACCAGATGAGCCCACGCTCAAGCTGGTGACCTTGGGGTCTCAAACCTGGGTCATCTGCATTTCAGTCCAACGCTCTATCCACTGAGCCACCGCCTAGTAGGGCTATAAAACATTAATAAAACAAATCAAGGAAGATACTAACAAGTGGAAGCATGTACCGTGTTCATGGGTAGGATGAATAAACATCATTAAAATGTCTATATTACCCAAAGCAATCTATAAATTCAATGCAATTCCTATTAAAATACCAATGGCACACTTCAAAGATATAGAACAAATATTTCAAAAATTTATATGGAACCAAAAAAGAACACTAATAGCCTCAGCAATCTTGAAAAGGAAGAATAAAGTGAGAGGTATCACACTTTCTGATATGAAGTTATACACTAAAGCCATTGTACTCAAAACAGCTTGGTACTGGCATAAGAACAGGTATACAGATCAATGGAACAGAACAGAGAACCTAGAAATAAACCCACACCTTTATGGTCAATTGATATTTGTCTAAGGAGGTAAGAGCATACAATGGAGTAAAGACAGTCTATTTAATAAATGGTGTTGGGAAAACTGGACATGTACATGCAAAAAAATGAAACTAGAGGCCCTGGCCGGTTGGCTCAGCGGTAGAGCGTCAGCCTAGCGTGCGGGGGACCCGGGTTCGATTCCCGGCCAGGGCACACAGGAGAAGTGCCCATTTGCTTCTCCACCCCTCCGCCGCGCTTTCCTCTCTGTCTCTCTCTTCCCCTCCCGCAGCCAAGGCTCCATTGGAGCAAAGATGGCCCGGGCGCTGGGGATGGCTCTGTGGCCTCTGCCTCAGGCGCTAGAGTGGCTCTGGTCGCAACATGGCGACGCCCAGGATGGGCAGAGCATCGCCCCCTGGTGGGCAGAGCGTCGCCCCTGGTGGGCGTGCTGGGTGGATCCCGGTCGGGCGCATGCGGGAGTCTGTCTGACTGTCTCTCCCTGTTTCCAGCTTCAGAAAAAAAAATGGAAAAAAAAAATGAAACTAGAGCACCAACTTATACCATTTACAAAAATAAAC
Source organism: Saccopteryx leptura (assembly GCF_036850995.1). NCBI lineage: Eukaryota > Metazoa > Chordata > Mammalia > Chiroptera > Emballonuridae > Saccopteryx > Saccopteryx leptura. Next base: position 166,690,565 of record NC_089505.1, read on the forward strand.
TCAAAATGCATAAAAGACTTAAATGTAAGTCGTGAAACCATAAACATCTTGGAAGAAAACATAGGCTGTAAACTCTCCGATATCTCTTGCAGCAATATTTTTGCTGATTAATCTCCGTGGGCAAGTGAAATAAAGGACGGGATGAACAAATGGGACTATATCAAACTAAAAAGCTTGTGCACAGCTAAAGACACCATGAACAAAATTAGAAGATAACCCACACAATGGGAGAACATATTCACCAATACGTCTTATAAGGGGTTAATAACCAAAATTTATAAAGAACTTCTAAAACTCAACACTAGGAAGGTAAGCAATCAAATTAAAACATGAGCAAAAGAACTAAATAGACACTTCTCCAAAAGGGCATACAGATGGCCAATAGGCATATGAAAAAATGTTCAACCTCACTAATTATCAGAGAAATACAAATTAAAACTACAATGAGATACCACCTCACACCGCCAGAATGGCACTCATTAACAAAACAAGATAAAATAAGTGCTAGAGAGGATGTGGAGAAAAGGGAACCCTCCTGAACTGCTGGTGGGAATACAGACTGGTGCAGCCACTGTGAAGAACTGTATGGAGTTTCCTCAAAAAATTAAAAATGGACCTGCCTTTTGACCCAGCCATCCCACTTTTAGGAATATATCCTAAGAATACCAAATCACTGATTCAAAAGAAGATATGCATCCCTATGTTTATTGCAGCATTGTTTACAATAGCCAAAACCTGGAAACAGCCCAAGTGTTTGTCAGTGGACGAGTGGATTAAAAAGCTGTGGTACAGCCCTGGCCGGTTGTCTCAGTAGTAGAGCATCGGCCTGGCGTGCAGAAGTCCCAGGTTTGATTCCTGGCCAGGGCACACAGGAGAGGTGCCCATCTGCCTCTCCACCCCTCCCCCTCTCCTTCCTCTCTGTCTCTCTCTTCCCCTCCCGCAGCAAGGCTCCATTGGAGCAAAGATGGCCCGGGCGCTGGGGATGGCTCCTTGGCCGCTGCCCCAGGCGCTAGAGTGGCTCTGGTCGCAACAGAGCGACGCCCCGAGGGGCAGAGCATCGCCCCCTGGTGGGCAGAGCGTCGCCCCCTGGTGGGCGTGCCGGGTGGATCCTGGTCGGGCGCATGCGGGAGTCTGTCTGACTGTCTCTCCCCGTTTCCAGCTTCAGAAAAAAAAAAAAAAAAAAAAAAAAAAAGCTGTGGTACATATACACAATGGAATAATACTACATGGCCTTGAAAAAGAAGAAATTCTTACCTTTGTGACAGCATGGATGGACATGGAAACTATTATGCTAAGTGAAATAAGCCAGGCAGAGAAAGAAAAATATCATATGATCTAACATATATGTGGAATCTAATGAACAAAGTAAACTGAGGAATAGAATAGAGGCAGAGTCGGGGTCACAGGGACCAGAGGGACAGCTGTCAGAGGGAAGGGGGATGAGGGATGGGATTAGAGAAGGTAAAAGGATTAGTGAAACTATATATACATAACACAGAGATATAGATAACAGGACAGCAAATCCTAGAAGGGAGGAGGGAAGGAGTTAGGGAGAGGGGCAAAGGTTGTATAAAAAGTGACACAGGGGTGTGTGGTGAGGGAGTTATATTCAGTGGGACACTTGAATCCATGTAAACACAGTAAATTAAAATTAATGAAAATTAAAAAACAACTGGAACAAAAAAAATGTTACACGCTGTATGTTTTCTTTTATATAACATTCTTGAAGTAACAAAACTTCTGTAGAGATGGAAACAGATTAGTAGCCACTATGTGTTAGGACTGGAGAGAAGAAAGGGATGTGGCTATAATGGCAGTCTTGTATTAGAATCATTCTGTCTTAACTGTGGTGGTTATAGGAATGTACATGTGATAAAATTATATACAACATATATACACACACACAAATGAGTGCTTGTAAAATCCGTGAAATTTGAATAAACTGTGGATTGTACCAACAATCTTCTGGACTTGACATTGTACAATATGCAAGATGTTACCACTGGAGGAGATGTGAAGTACATAAGGACTTTCTATACATTTTTTTTTTTTACAGAGACAGAGAGAGAGTCAGAGAGAGGGATAGATAGGGACAGACAGACAGGAACGGAGAGAGATGAGAAGCATCAATCATCAATTTTTCAATGCGACACCTTAGTTGTTCATTGATTGCTTTCTCATATGTGCCTTGACCGTGGGCCTTCAGCAGACCGAGTAACCCCTTGCTTGAGCCAGCGACCTTAGGTCCAAGCTGGTAAGCTTTGCTCAAACCAGATGAGCCCATGCTCAAGCTGACGACCTCGGGGTTTCAAACCTGGGTCCTCCGGATCCCAGTCTGACACTCTATCCACTGCGCCACAGCCTGGTCAGGCTGTACATTTCTTTCTTTCTTTCTTTCTTTCTTTTTTTGTATTTTTCTGAAGCTGGAAACGGGGAGAGACAGTCAGACAGACTCCCACATGCGCCCGACCGGTGGGCACGCCCACCAGGGGTGACGCTCTGCCCACCAGGGGGCAATGCTCTGCCCTTCCAGGGCGTCACTCTGCCGCGACCAGAGCCACTCTAGCGCCTGGGGCAGAGGCCAAGGAGCCATCCCCAGCGCCCGGGCCATCTTTGCTCCAATGGAGCCTTGGCTGCGGGAGGGGAAGAGAGAGACAGAGAGGAAGGAGGGGGGGGGGGTGGAGAAGCAAATGGGCGCTTCTCCTGTGTGCCGTGGCCGGGAATCGAACCCGGGTCCCCCTCACGCCAGGCCGAAGCTCTACCGCTGAGCCAACCGGCCAGGGCTCTTTCTTTTTTGTGTGTGTATTTTTCTGAAGTTGGAAATGGGGAGGCAGTCAGACAGACTCCCGCATGCACCCGACCAGGATCCACCCGGCACGCCCACCAGGGGGTGATGCTCTGCCCATCTGGGGTCTCGCTCTGTTGCAACCACAGCCATTCTAGCGCCTGAGGCAGAGGCCACAGAACCATGCTCAGCGCCCAGGGCCAACTTTGCTCCAATGGAACCTTGGCAGCTGGAAGGGAAGAGAGAGACAGAGAAGAAGGAGAGGGGGAGGGGTGGAGAAGCAGATGGGCGCTTCTCCTGTGTGCCCTAGCCGGAAATTGAACCTGGGACTCCTGCATGCCAGGCCAACGTTCTACCACTGAGCCAACCAGCCAGGGCCAGGCTGTACATTTCTTGACAAGTTCTTGTGAGTCTATAATTACTTCAAAATAAAAATTTAAAACAAACGTAGGCAGATGAATTTTATACCTGAAACAGACACTAATATATATATTTCTTTTTTTTTTTTTCCTTCATTTTTCTCAAGCTGGAAACGGGGAGAGACAGTCAGACAGACTCCCGCATGCGCCCGACCGGGATCCACCCGGCACGCCCACCAGGGGCGACGCTCTGCCCACCAGGGGGCGATGCTCTGCCCATCCTGGGCGTCGCCATATTGCGACCAGAGCCACTCTAGCGCCTGAGGTAGAGGCCACAGAGCCATCCCCAGTGCCCGGGCCATCTTTGCTCCAATGGAGCCCTGGCTGCGGGAGGGGAAGAGAGAGACAGAGAGGAAAGCGCGGCGGAGGGGTGGAGAAGCAGATGGGCGCTTCTCCTGTGTGCCCTGGCCGGGAATCGAACCCGGGTCCTCCGCACGCTAGGCCAACGCTCTACCGCTGAGCCAACCGGCCAGGGCCTATATATATTTCTGAGAGAGTCCAGGAATGAATATAAGAATTTACTCTAGCTTCGTTATAAACCAATATGTTCTCGGTGAAAAAATAATTGTCATTTAGCTATTGCTTCAATTAAGAACTTAGTTATTAGTAAAAAGATGACACACTATATTCTTTTGGAAGCTTAAAGGATTGAGCCTGTTTTTTTTTTCTGAAGTGAGAAGTTGGAGGCAGAGAGACAGACTTCTGCATGCACCCAACCAGGATCCATGTGGTATGTCCAGCAGGGGACAATGCTCTGCCTATCCAGGACATTGCTCTTTTGCAACTGGAGCCATACCGGGCATAAGGTGGAGGCCATGGAGCCACCCTCAGCACCTGGGCCAACTTTGCTCCAATGGAGCCTTGGCTGAGGGAGGGGAAGAGAGATAGAGAGAGAAGGGAGAAGGGGAAGGGTTGTTGTGGACCATAAATGGCAAAAAGCCATTTTAAATTCGAGGCTTAGCAAAAGGCTAAGTTCTTCCCCCTCCATCTCCAGATTTGGCTATGATGCTGAATATTTGCATCCCCTCTACTTGCTTCCTTGGGTTGCTGGAAGCAATATACATGCCCTTCCTCTGACTCTTTGTTTGTTTCAGATGTTGGCAGATTTTACTGATGTATCCTGTTTTTGCCTTGGGAGAGTTCCTGTCTTAGCCTTGGATGTGCAACTTTGTATAAAGATCCTTGATTTGCATATGGCTATATAATAAAGCAAACTGGGGCTATGGGGGCACTCAGATACTGCCAGGCAGTTTGAAGAGTCCTCCTGGTCCCATCGTTTTTGTTTTGATAAGTGTGTTTCCTTAATTCCACACCGTTATAAGGAGCCACGCTGGTCCGCGGCAAGTGGCTCCCAAACAGATGACTTGAGTACGAGGAAACTAAAACTGAAGGAAGGTGACGGAACTCCCCAAACTGCAGTGCGCACAGTGAGTAAAGAAAGTTTTTGGGGAAAGTGTAGTCGGCAGTAAAAGATTATGGGACAGATAGGGTAAAAAATAAGGGACCTTTATGTAGAAATGTTTCCATATGAAGACAAATCATCTGAAGAGTATCAGGGTGAGCTGGAAACAGAGGGATGTGAAAACGAGGATAACTTGGAGTCTGAGGATGACAGGGGGGATGAAAAATTTGTGGCTATGGCTGCCTTAGCCGCGGGGCCTCCGCTGCCCTCAGCTCCTTCCTACATTCAACCCTCTGCTCCTCCGTTCCCTTATTGGGCTGATTGCAGAGTCTATAGCTCAAAATCTGGGAAATCTCCCTGACTTGTGGTGGTGCAGTGGATAAAGTGTCAACCTGGAAAATCTGAGGCTGCCGGTTCAAAACCCTGGGCTTGCCTGGCCAAGGCACATGTGGGAGTTGATGCTTTCTGCTCCTCCCCCCTTCTTTCTCTCTCTCTCCCCTCTCTATAATGAATAAATAAAACCTAAAAAAAAAGTCTGGGAAATCCTCTCTCCAACAATCTATAGACCAGGCTCGAAATGTAAGAGAAACAATAAATGATGGCTTTACCCATTTTCCTGTTGTAGAAAGACAAGATGATACAGGGAGACTAGTGCGAGAACATGAACCTGTACCTTTTAGAACTCTGAAAGAGCTTAAACTTGCTTGTGTTCAATATGGGCCTACTGCCTCTTCTTCACTTGGTTTATTAGATACTATTAGGGCAAAGCCTCTTCCCCCAAATGACTGGAAGGTGATTGCTTTGCTCGTGCTTGTCTCTCTGGGGGTGATTATTTGCTGTGGAAGTTGGACTTTCATGAAGGGGCTGTTGAGGTAGGAGAAAAATCTCAGCATAGTCAACCTGAGCCACCAGTTACAGCAGCTATAGAATTTGAGAATGAATAGGAGATTCAGGTATTAGGAAAGTTACAGCTTTTCCTGTCATTATCTGATTTTCTTTAATGTTTTAACTATGATCTTCTGAACTATCATTTTGTTTCTTTCTTATTCTTTGCCTGGAAATTGAGGCAGGGGACCTGTGTCTGACTATAGAAAATATAGTATCTGACTATAGAAAATATCCCAGCAGCTGCCAAGAGCAAATTTTCTCGGGGAGATTTTGTTTAGTCACATCCTTCAGTCCCTCTGTCTGAAAATGCCCTGACTAATATCAGGCAGGCATCTTTCTAAAATGGATGTGCTCTGAAATCCCGGGTTTCTCTCTGGTTTGTCTGGTTCATCTAATTCTTGTTTCTGTTTAGTCTTTGTTTAATGTTGTCAAAATGTGCCTGTTTTTAAGGCCTGAATTAAGGGGGGTTTTTGCATGCAAAAATTGGAAATGCTGGCTCTAATATTTAGAAAAAATAAAATGTTTTTAGAACTTGTAAGGAGCACTCATTTAAATTTAAATAGAATAGATTGTAGGTCCTTAAGACTTACTGATTTGGTTAGTGCATTGTTAGAGGTGTTCAGAGTTAGGAGTCAAATAGCAATTTAAGTATTAGGATTAATCAAAGTTATATGTTATACTTGTGTTTTTTGTGCATAAATTATCTTGTTTATGTGTAAGGTTATACTCAGGCAAAACAAAGGAATTGAGCAAAATTAAGCAGGGCCCTAATAAGTCATTTCAAGAATGTGTCTCACGGCTAATTCAGGCACTTAGAAGAATAGTATAAGGATGCTAATTCTGCTTCTCTGGCCACATCCTGCAAAGGCAGCTCCAAGAAAACCAGTGATTTGGCTTCTCTGATTTTGCCAATTGGATTTAAAAAAAATAGGTCAGGAACACCCTGAAATGGAACTAACAATACAGTGACGTAAATTTAAAGGACTATTAGATACTAGAGCTGATGTATCTGTTATTGCTAAGCTACATTGGCCTCCTTCCTGGCCCACTCATGCAGCAGCCACAGAATTATAAGGTATAGGGCAGAGTAAATCCCCTCAACAAAGTTCTAGTTTTCTACATTGGGAAGATTAAGAAGGTCATTCTGGATTTTTCTTTCAGCCTTATGTGCTCCCTGGATTGCCTGTTAATTTGTGGGGTAGAGATATTTTGAAAAATATGGGAGTGTTGCTTGTCAGTCCTAATAGTTTAGTTAGCACTCAAATGCTTGATCAGGGATTTTTTGCCCACTAAGGGTCTAGGGAAAGAACAGCAAGGAATTCTCACCCCCATAGAAGTAGCACCCAATACCAGAAGGTGTGGATTAGGATATCAAAATTTAGCATAGGGGCCTTGGTAGCTCTTGCTACCCCAATAATGCATTGTGCAGACCCAATTACTTGGAAATCAGATAATCCTGTATGGGTAGACCAATGGCCCCTTTCTCAGGAGAAACTTAAGGCAGCTGCTCAATTGGTACAAGAGCAGTTACAGCTTGGGCACATTGAACCATCTAATAGTCCATGGAATATGCCTATATTTGTTATTAAAAAGAAATCAGGAAACTGGAGGCTATTATAAGATTTGAGAGCAATAAATAAGACTATGGAAATTATGGGTCCTCTCCAGCTAGGACTTCCTTCTCCTACTGCCATTCCATGTAATTTTCACCTTGTAATTATTGATTTGAAGGATTGCTTTTTTACTATTCCTTTAAGCCCACATGATTGCAAGCATTTTGCATTCAGTGTTCCTTCACTTAATTTCCAGGCTCCCATGGAGCAATACCAGTGGAGAGTTTTGCATCAAGGTATGGTTAACAGTCCTACCTTGTGCCAAAAATACGTTTCTCAAGCTATCTCTCCAGAATGAAGGCAGCATCCTAAGATGTACATAATTCATTATATGGATAATATTCTTATTACTCATTCAGATAAAGACACTGTGTTGACCATTTTGCAACAATTAGAATATTCTCTGAAAGAATTGGGACTTTATATAGCTCCTGAAAATGTACAGCAATCTTTATCTTTTTCTTATTTAGGACAAATTATTGAGGGACAACAAATTTGCCCACAGAAAATAGAAATCAGGGCCCTGGCTGGTTGGCTCAGTGGTAGAGCGTTGGCCTGGCGTGCGGGAGTCCCGGGTTCGATTCCTGGCCAGGGCACACAGGAGAAGCGCCCATCTGCTTCTCTACCCCTCCCCTTCTCCTTCCTCTCTGTCTCTCTTCCCCTTCCACAGCCAAGGCTCCATTGGAGCAAAGTTGGCCCGGGCACTGGGGATGGCTCTGTGGCCTCTGCCTCAGGTGCTAGAATGGCTCTGATTGTGGCAGAGCAACGCCCCAAGATGGGCAGAGCATCGCCCCCTGGTGGGCATGCCGGGTGGATCCCAGTCGGGCGCATGCGGGAGTCTGTCTGACTGCCTCCCCTGTTTCCAACTTCAGAGAAATACAAAAAAAAAAATTTAAAAAAATAGAAATCAGGACAGATCATTTGCAAACTTTAAACGATTTCCAGAAACTGTTAGGAGACATTAATTGGCTTAGACCAGCGGTTCTGTGGGTCGCAACCCCGGCAGGGTCGCCTAAAGCCATCGGAAAATACATAATGCATATCAGGTATTTACATTCCAAATCATAACTGTAGCAAAATTACAGTTATGAAGTAGCCACCAAAATTATCTTTTGGTTTGGGGTCACCGCAACATGAGGAACTGTATTGCGGGGTCACAGCATTAGAAAGGTTGAGAACCACTGGCTTAGACCTTCCTTGAAATTAACTTCTGGAGAACTGAAGCCTCTTTTTGATATTCTTAGAGGCTCAGCTGAACCAGCTTCTCCTCAGCTACTTACACCTGCAGGATAACAAGCTTTAAAGCTTGTAGAAAAAGCCTTGCAACAAGCACAACTAAAATGCATAAATCCTGAAGAATCAATTGCCTTACTAATTTGTCCCTCAAGTTACACTCCAACGGGAACTGTTGTGGCAAGCTTCACATCCTATTGAATGGATTCATTTAGCTGTTCTTCATATTTTGATCTTGTCACCTCCTTGATTATCAAGGGATATAGGTGACCCTTACAGCTTATAGGTTTTGAGCCTCAAAATTATTGTTGTTTCTTTTTTCAAAGGATCAACAACAATGGCTCTGGGAAACTTCCACTAAATGGCCAATTGCTTTTGCAAATTTTACAGGCCAAATTGATTCTCACTATTTACTTATGGTTGTTTCCACTACAGAGACTGCTATCTTAGGGACAACTGCTGATGAACTATTTCAGCAATTTCTCCTTCTTCAAAGACTTGTACGTCAACATAGAGCTCCATGTTTTATAGGACATACTTGAGCTCACTCTATGCTCCCTGGAGCTTTAGCACAAGAGAATGCCCTTGTTGATTAAACTACCCAAAAGAAAATTATTGGAGCAACCATGACAGATCAAGCAATTCAGTCTCATACCATTCATCACCAGAACGCTGCAGCCCTGTGTAAACAGTTTCAACTTTCTCGGGAAACAGCACAGCAGATTGGTAAATCCTGTCCAAGGGGTCCTATACTATCTACAATCTGTCTCTTCATTTGGAGTTAACCCTCAAGGACTCCTACCAGGACAACTTTGGCAAATGGATGTTACTCATACACCTTCATTTAGCAAACAGTCTGTTGTCCACGTTACAGTGGATACTTATTCTGGATTTATAGTAGCCTCTACTAGAACAGGAGAGGCTGCTAAGCATGTTATAGCTCATTGTGTGTATGCATTTTCTATTATTGGACTTCCTGATGTGATTAAAGCTGACAATGCTCCTGAATATGTAGCAAAAGCATTTACTGTATTTTGTCAAACTTTTCGAATTACAGGTATTTCTTAAAATCTTTAAAGTCAAGATATTATTAAAGTGTACCCAGCAAATATTTAAGGTCAATTTAAAAAAGTATATAAAAGGAGGAGTCATATCCTAGAATTCCTGCAAATCTACCTTATCTTTTAAAAAAAAATTTTTTTTGGAATGCTGATGAACAGGAGATGCCAAATCTTTTTCTCCTGCAAACTTCTACCTTCTTTTATTTGATCCAGCTAATAACACTGTTTTGTCTTTTTCCAAATAGCTCCAGATATACAGAAAAGGTTTATATAGGTGGATGGAGATCCTCAAACCCCTCAGTGAGATCTTCTGAGCATGGCTTTTAAGGTACCAAGAGGCAGAAAAAGCCCAAAAGAGATCAGGTGAAATACTAGCTCTTGGGATACACCCTCAAAACGCTCCAATGCCCCAACAGGGTCTCATAGGACTCCATCAGGGCCCTGCTTCAATAGTGGAAAGGATGGTCATTTAAGCCAAAGCCTGCCAGGCTTATAGGCCTTTGTTGTAGGAAAAAGGGACACTGGAAGGTAAGTTGCCCCCTCGCTCCTCTAAGGGGAGGGTTCAGTCTCTTCCAGCCCTGCTCCAGCCACTTGTGACCTAACCTTGCCCAGAATGCTGGTATTTGCCACTGAAGGCTGAAGGTGCCCAGGGCCGTCGGCCCCATCTATATGACACTGTGGACGAGCCTATGGTATTTCTTCCAAGTAGCAGGTAAACTGGTCTCATTTACACAAGGGCCACTTAACTATGTCTTGCCTGAATATTCAGGTTTTTAATTCTTCTCTCGAAGATCTCTATTGTGGGTGTTGATAGTCCTATTTTCTGCTGTTTTGTTTAATATATAGTCTTTCCTTTATTCCTCCTGTCTCAATGCCCCACCCATATTTTAGGCTAGAACCTCCTCCTAATTTAGAGCTCCTTTTTTCCTTTTTTGCCAACTTACAAATTTACCTCTGCCACTCAGCTTAGTGTATCCCAAGGTTCTTCTTACCAACCCATGGCTGTAAAGCTCCAGTATAAGGCCCCCTGGGTCTTTCCAGTTTAAAGAAAACGGAAGCTCCGTCTTCATGCGTGCTGCAGATGGCTTTTCCAGTCTACCTGCTACTGCTGGTCATTACCAGCTAGAAGCAGCGGTCTTTGGGACTTGGACGTGAGCTGCAAAGTATAGAAGTGTGACACAATTCCAGTGCCATGTGGACTTTTCCTGGATTTGTTTCCTGGACTCCTGCTCCTGTGACAGCTTTTGATGGACTGAACTGGGGTTGGGTTGCATTTGCAGAAATTTGGAATGGTGTTGGTGCCAACTTGGACTTGGTGAGCATGTTAAGGACATTACTCTTTTATAGATTCTTGTTGTATTGGCCAAGAGTTTGCTTAAAGGCTTTAATCACTGTAATGTATTAGAATGTTTGTCTGGGTATCTGTTAGCATTGACTATACTAATTTTGTGTTTGTTCTGTATTTTTTTCAGTCTGCCTCCAAATAAGAATCTGGGAAACTAGGAAATCAGATGAGTACAAATCTCAGCACACAAATTAAAAATAAAAAGGAAAAGGGGGATATGTTGTGGACCATAAATGGCAAAAAGCCATTGTAGATTCAAGGCTTAGCAAAAGGATAAGTTCTCCCCCCTCCATCTCCAGATTTGGCTATGATGCTGAGTATTTGCACCCACTCTACTTGCTTCCTCTGGTAGCTGGAAGCAATATACATGCCCTTCCTCTGACTCTTTATTTGTTTCAGATGTTGGTAGATTTCACTAATGTATCCTGTTTTTGCCTTGGGAGAGTTCTTGTCTTAGCCTTGGATGTGCAACTTTGTATAAAGGTCCTTGATTTGCATATGGCTATATAATAAAGCAAACTGGGGCTATGGGGCACTCGGATACTGCCAGGCATGTTGAAGGGTCCTCCCGGTCCCGTTTTTTGTTTTTTGTATTTTTCTGAAGTTGGAAACGGGGAGGCAGTCAGACAGACTCCCGCATGCGCCCGACTGGGATCCACCTGGCATGCCCACCAGGGGGCGATGCTCTGCCCATCTGGGGCATTGCTCTGTTGCAACCAGAGCCATCCTAGCGCCTGAGGCAGAGGCCATAGAGCCATCCTCAGCACCCGGGCCAACTTTGCTCCAGTGGAGCCTCGGCTGTGGGAGGGGAAGAGAGAGACACAGAGGAAGGGGAGGAGGAGGGGTGGAGAAGCAGATGGACGCTTCTGTGTGCCCTGGCCGGGAATCAAACCCAGGACTCCTGCACGCTAGGCCGACACTCTACCACTGAGCCAACCGGCCAGGGCCTCATTTTGGTTTTAATAAGTGTGTTTCTTTAATTCCGCACCGTTATTAGGAGCCGTGCTGGTCCGCGGCAAAGAGTGGAGAAGTAGATGGGTGCTTCTCCTGTATGCCCTGGCCAGGAATCAAACCTGGGACCTCCACATGCTGGGACGATGCTCTATCACTGAGCCAACCAGCCAGGGTGAGCTTGATAGTTTTTACATGAAATATTAAAGAATCAAAAGTTAACATTTTACCTTTTTTGAGATAATTCTATATTCTAAAATATTGACTGGAGGTAATACTATGATGAAGTGGTTCTTTTTTTTTTTTTTTTTTTTTGTATTTTTCTGAAGCTGGAAACGGGGAGAGACAGTCAGACAGACTCCCGCATGCGCCCGACCAGGATCCACCCAGCACGCCCACCAGGGGCGATGCTCTGCCCACCAGGGGGCGGTGCTCTGCCCCTCCGGGGCATTGCTCTGCTGCGACCAGAGCCACTCTAGCACTTAGGGCAGAGGCCAAGGAGCCATCCCCAGCGCCCGGGCCATCTTTGCTCCAATGGAGCCTTGGCTGCAGGAGGGGAAGAGAGAGACAGAGAGGAAGGAGGTGGGGGGTGGAGAAGCAAATGGGCGCTTCTCCTATGTGCCCTGGCCGGGAATCGAACCCGGGTCCCCCACACGCCAGGCCGACGCTCTACTGCTGAGCCAACCGGCCAGGGCTGATGAAGTGGTTCTTAAAACACTGCCATGGGAAGAACACACCTATTTCCTAAATGATGCAGAATCATCATTTTGTCAATCTCAACAAAGAAGCTATCTTTGATTTTCAGTGGACAATCAAGATATATAGGTATATGGAAAATCTTCAAAACAGGATATTAGATTCCTTTACCCATAAAAGTACCAAAGTCTTTTTGCTGTAAATAATATTAGAATTAAGAAACATCCAGCCCTGGCTGGTTGTCTCAGTGGGTAGAGAGCATCAGCCCCATGTGCAGAAGTCCTGGGTTCAATTCCCGGTCAGGGAGAAGCAATCATGAGAAGCAATCATATGCTTCCCTTCCTCTCCCTCTCCTTCTTTTTCTCTTCCCCTCTTGCAGCCAGTGGCTCAGTTGGTTTGAGCTTCAGTCCGGGCTCTGAGGATAACTCGGTTGATTTGAGCATCAATCCCAGACGGAGGTTGCCGAGTGGATCTGGTCAGGGTGCATGTGGGAGTCTGTCTATATTCCCCTCACTTAAAATAAAACAACATACAGCACAGCACGTGTAACTGAGAGGAAGCAACTTAAGTACAGTGTGTCTGTAAAGTCATGGTGCACTTTTGACTTTACAGGAAAGCAACAAAAGACGATAGAAATGTGAAATCTGCACCAAATAAAAGAAAAACTCTCCCAGTTTCATGCCTATTCAGTGCAGTTCGATGTGGGCTCATGCACAGATTTTTTAGGGCTCCTTAGGTAGCTATCCCGTATAGCCTCTACAGACTCGTCACTGACTGATGGCCTACCAGAACGGGGTTTCTCCACCAAACTGCCGGTTTCCTTCAACTGCTTATCCCACCAAGTAATGTTATTCCTATGTGGTGGCGCTTCATTATAAATGTGCCGATATTCACGTTGCACTTTGGTCACGGATTCGAATTTAGCGATCCACAGAACACACTGAACTTTCCTCTGTACCGTCCACATCTCGACTGGCATGACCGTGGGCTGCTCCGCTGTATACACGGTGTTCCGTCATCATCTGCGCATGCGCACATGCTGCCACATCATCCTACAGAAACTGGGAGGGTTTTCCTTTTATTTGGTGCAGATTTCACATTTCTATCGTCTTTTGCTGTTTTCCTGTGACCGGTCAAAACTGCACCATGACTTTACAGACACACTGTATAATACAAGCTAGTATAAATTCTTAAATGGCAAAGGCACATAAATTTAAAAAACAAGTGTGCAGCAACTATTTCACTATTCTTTGAACAAACAGCAAAGGAGAAAACAATGAACAAAAATAAGTTTGGTTAGGGAAATAGAGAAAATCTATAAAATATAATGCATCTTCCCCACACATTGTCAAAGGGAAGTATATCCTCTTTGGCACCCAAGTGAAGATCAGGATGCAATGCTTTTATCCCCACAGCACGTAATATGAGGTACATTTATCACTATATTCACAAGGCAAAATATAATATTTTAGGGTAAGAAAAATTTGAGCATTGCTATATTCAGGCCTTTGGAGAACAGAAAAGCAAAGAATCTTTCCTTTAAGAGTTGACAGTGGGCCCTGGCCGGTTGGCTCAGTGGTAGAGCGTCGGCCTGGCGTGCAGAAGTCCCGGGTTCGATTCCCGGCCAGGGCACACAGGAGAAGCGCCCATCTGCTTCTCCACCCCTCTCCCTCTCCTTCCTCTCTGTCTCTCTCTTCCCCTCCCGCAGCCGAGGCTCCACTGGAGCAAAGATAGCCGGGCGCTGGGGATGGCTCCTCGACCTCTGCCCCAGGCGCTAGAGTGGCTCTGGTCGCGACAGAGCGACGCCCCGGAGGGGCAGAGCATCGCCCCCTGGTGGGCAGAGCGTCGCCCTCGGGTGGGCGTGCTGGGTGGATCCTGGTCGGGCGCATGCGGGAGTCTGTCTGACTGTCTCTCCCCGTTTCCGGCTTCAGAAAAATACAGAAAAAAGAAAAAAAGAAAAAAAAAAAAGTTGACAGTGAACCTGAGGAGAGACTGATATTCAGGAATTATCAACTACTAATTTTTTCAAATCATCAGGTTTCTTATTCATTGCTCCAGAAAGTTTGGCAAGATCCCTCAAATTTAGGTTGTATCCCTCTTTGTGCGCCATCTATACTTTACTTTCAAAGCACTGATAAAACTGTATCACAATCTATCTATCTATCTATATATATAAACTCTCTTCTAGATTCTAATATGAAGGCAGAGAACAGGTCTATTCTAGCCACATCACCCAGTGGTTAGGATAGTCTTTGTTGGGGCAAAGATAAGGCAAACCTTTTATTATTAAGTAAAAAGTGACATTTCAAATATATATCTATATATATACACACACACAAAAATATATATATACTATATATATATAGTATATATACAAACACACAAAGTCTAGATGGCTAAGGCTTACATACCATTTTCTTTGGATTGTAGCACTAGGAAGATTTTCACACTATTTTAGTTTTCTGTTATTTGAATTTTTCAGAGAAAGATTCTTTTTAAAAATTTTTTAATTTTTAATTTTTTAAAAAGATTTTATTTATTCATTATAGAGAGGAGAGAGAGAGAGAGAAGGGGGGAGGAGCAGGAAGCATCAACTCCCATATGTGCCTAGACCAGGCAAGCCCAGGGTTGTTTGTTTTTTTTTAATAATTTTATTTTTTTAATGGGGTGACATCAATAAATCAGGATACATATATTCAAAGATAACAAGTCCAGGTTATCTTGTCGTTCAATTATGTTGCATACCCATCACCCAAAGTCAGATTGTCCTCTGTCACCTTCTATCTATTGATAGTTTTTTGTGCCCCTCCCCCTCCCCCTTTCCCTCTCCCTCTCCCCCCTCGCCCTGTAACCACCACACTCTTATCAATGTCTCTTAGTTTCACTTTTATGTCCCACCTACGTATGGAATAATGCAGTTCCTGGTTTTTTCTGATTTACTTATTTCATTTCGTATAATGTTATCAAGATCCCACCATTTTGCTGTAAATGATCCGATGTCATCATTTCTTATGGCCGAGTACTATTCCATAGTGTATATGTGCCTCATCTTCTTTATCCAGTTATCTATTGACGGGCTTTTTGGTAGTTTCCATGTCCTGGCCAATGTGAACAATGATGCAATGAACATGGCGGCATGTGTCTTTACATATCAATGTTTCTGAGTTTTTGGGGTATATACCCAGTAGAGGGATTGCTGGGTCATAAGGTAGTTCTATTTTCAGTTTTTTGAGGAACCACCATACTTTCTTCCATAATGGTTGTACTACTTCACATTCCCACCAACAGTGTATGAGGGTTCCTTTTTCTCCACAGCCTCTCCAACATTTGTTATTACCTGTCTTGTTAATAATAGCTAAGCCCAGGGTTTTGAACCGGTAACCTCAGCGTTTCCAGGTTGACGCTTTATCCACTGCACCACCACAGGTCAGACCCCAGAGAAAAATTCTTATTGTCAAAAATAGTAAAGGTTTTCATTTGGGGGGAAAACAACAGCTGATATGACTTCCCTCTGCTTTTCTCATCTACTTCCTCCATCCTTCCCCATAGCTGTCCCTTTCTGCTAAATCACGTCTTCATTCTCGTGGAACTGCTTCACTAATTCTTTTTGTTGCCAACTAAAATACAATCTAAGGTGAGGAAGAAAAGCAATACTTTAGGAACAAATTTCCTCTAAGTCAGGTTTAGATGAGAAAAAGGAGTATTTTTTCATCCTAGATGAGAATAACTCCTATTACAAGAATTCCCAGAATTGGAGGCTATTGTAGTTGCCTTATGAAGGGGATACATTACTTGTTGATTGTAATATTTCATTAGCTTTCAAGGTTTCCCTCTGATGGGACTACAGCAAGTGCTTATTGTTTTCATTTTTTCTTTTTAAACTATTTATTGGTTTTAGAGAGGGAGGTAGGGAGAGACAGAAATATTGATCTGTTTCTGTATTGCCCTGACTGGAGATTGAACCCACAACCTTTGTTTATTGGGATGACTCTCAAACCAACCTAGCTATCCGGCCAGGGCAGTGCTTGTTATTTCTAAACCTAAAGTTGTATTTCTCAATACCAAAGACAAAGTAAATAGTGTCGTTTAAAAAAGTAACTACTTGAAAAAGTGCAATAACTACTTGAAACATTGTAATGCTGCTTTCCAGTGTCAGCCAAGTAAACCATTTGACATTTTTACTCATCACTCTGAATATTTTATAAATGTTTAAGTATTATTGTGAATTTTTCTTCCCAGGACAGAATAATTTCTTCATTCATATTAAATTGCGAATTATTTACACATTAGCTTGTTTCAATATTTCTTTTTAAAAATATTTTCAACTTTATTTTTTACAGAGACAGTGAGTCAGAGAGAGGGATAGACAGGGACAGACAGACAGGAACGGAGAGAGATGAGAAGCATCAATCATTAGTTTTTCATTGTGTGTTGCAACACCTTAGTTGTTCATTGATTGCTTTCTCAAATGTGCCTTGACCGCGGGCCTTCAGCAGACCGAGTAACCCCTTGCTGGAGCCAGCGTCCTTGGGTTCAAGCTGGTGGGCTTTTGCTCAAACCAGATGAGCCCTTGCTCAAGCTGGTGACCTCGGGGTCTCGAACCTGGGTCCTCTGTATCCCAGTCCAACACTCTATCCACTGCGCCACCGCCTGGTCAGGCTTTAAAAATATTTTCAAAAAAAAATATTTTCAGGTTTGGTTTTATTACAACCTACTTTTTAGATAACACCACTCTGAAGTACAGTATGAACTTTTGAATACACAACAGCGTCTACCTGAAAAGCCCTACAAGGTATATTCTCTTGGAAACACTTCCAAGTGCTTTTGCTTCAGAATAAGTTTTTAAATATGATAAAACAACATAATAGTTTCACACTACAGGTACTAATGCTTCAAAAAAAACAAATTCCGGCCCTGGCCGGTTGGCTCAGCGGTAGAGCATCAGCCTGGTGTGCGGGGCACCCGGGTTCGATTCCCGGCCAGGGCACATAGGAGAAGTGCCCATTTGCTTCTCCACCCCTATCCCTCCTTCCTCTCTATCTCTCTCTTCCCCTCCCGCAGCCAAGGCTCCAATGGAGCAAAGATGGCCCGGGCGCTGGGGATGGCTCCTTGGCCTCTGCCCCAGGCGCTAGAGTGGCTCTGGTCGCAGCAGAGCGACACCCCAGAGGGGCAGAGCATCGATCGCCCCCTGGAGGGCAGAGCTTCGCCTCTGGTGGGCGTGCCGGGTGGATCCTGGTCAGGCGCATGCGGGAGTCTGTCTGTCTCTCCCTGTTTCCAGCTTCAGAAAAATACAAAAAAAAAAAAAAATTCTTTTTTTGGTTAAGCTCATAAACTTAATCTGGTCTAAATTAATTATTAGTTATTATTCCAATAATATGGTGGCAGGTAAGAAAGAAAAGCTCACTTCTTTTTTTCCAGTGAGAGATAGAGATAGATCGAGACAGGGAGACAGATGAAAAGCATCAATTCATAGTTGCGTCACTTTAGTAGTTCATTGATTACCTATCATACATGCCTTGACAGGGAAGGGGTGCGGGGCTCCAGCCGAGCCATGACTCCTTGCTCAAGCCAGCAACCTTGGGCTTCAAGCTAGCAACCATGGGGTCAAGTCTATGATCCTGCGCCCAAGCCGGAGACCTCAGGTTTTCAAACCTGGGTCCTGTGTCCCAGGTCAACCCTTTATACACTGCGCCATCATCTGGTCGGGCGAAAAGCTCCCATTTTTACAGAAAATTTGCTACAGTCGCCACAGTACCACCATGAAGGAACTCAAGCCTAAGTCTTTGCTCAAGGCTTAGTTTTTAATAATAAAGTACAGAAGCTTCTGGGAAGTGCCTAATAGAAGCAACAGCTTTTAATGTGTTGTTCCATAATCCAATTGTATTCTGCATCTTAATTCTTCCATTACCTCCATGTATGTTTTATTCCAACCAAGCCTATCTCCTTCCTGTTCCTCTACACCAGGGGTCCCCAAACTGTTTACACAGGGGGCCAGTTCACTGTCCCTCAGACCGTTGGAGGGCCGGACTATAAAAAAAAAACTACGGACAAATCCCTAGGCACACTGCACATATCTTATTTTAAAGTAAAAAAACAAAACAAAACGGGAACAAATACAATATTTAAAATAAAGAACAAGTAAATTTAAATCAACAAACTGAACAGTATTTCAATGGGAACTATGGTCCTCACTGACCACCAATGAAAGAGGTGCCCCTTCTGGAAGTGCGGCAGGGGCCAGATAAATGGCCTCAGGGGGCTGCATGCCACTGGCGGGCCGTAGTTTGGGGACCCCTGCTCTACACAGCTCTGCTCCTCTTCTATGTCCGCTAATGACATCACTAGCTTCCCAGGTCCTCAAAACTCACTTTATTTATTCAGTCCTCTCCCAAAATCTCTCATATGTATTAACATTCCTACTGCTTCTACTCAGTTTTACTGAGATTTAGATTAGCCCAAACTGCCTTTGCACCTCGCATTCATTCTATACATCAAAGCCAAATTCATCTTAAAACATACCTTAACATAGCAGTCCCATCAGAATCTCGATCATTCCAACCTCACACATGCCACATTCTACCCAAACTAAACTATCCTTTTCTGTGTGGGGACTTAATGACTTTTCCTGCACTTGAATGTTTCAATGTGCCCTTCTTTACCTGTCATTAACATTCATGCTTCTTTAAATGCCTTCATGAAGTCTTCCCTAATACAGTCATTCCTCGCCATATCATGGTTCACTTTTTGTGGTCTCATTGTATCGCGATTTTTTTTTTTTTTTACAGAGAGAGAGAGGGACAGATAGGGACAGACAGGAACAGAGAGAGATGAGAAGCATCAATCATCAGGTTTTCATTGTGGCACTTTAGTTGTTCATTGATTGCTTTCTCATATGTGCCTTGACCGTGGGGCTACAGCAGACCGAGTAACCCCTTGCTCGAGCCAGCGACCTTGGGTCCAAGCTGGTGAGCTTTGCTCAAACCAGATGAGCCCGTGCTTAAGCTGGCGACCTTGGGGTCTCGAACCTGGGGCCTCCATATCCCAGTCTGACGTTCTATCCACTGTGCCACCGCCTGGTCAGGCTGTATTGCGATTTTTAAATTGTATATGTCTAATTTTGTATCGCGGATTCTTCACTGTATCATGGGATTTTGTGGTATATAGGTATTTTTATATATTATTTTTGCGGTAAAATAGGCAAAAGAAGTGTGGTAAAGGTTAATAATAGTGTGGGGACAGGTTTATAAGTGTGGGGTTTATAAAGCCTTAAATATATATATATATATATAGGCCCTGGCTGGTTAGCTCAGTGGTAGAGTGTCGGCCTGGCATGCAGGAGTCCCAGGTTCGATTCCTGGCCAGGGCACACAGGAGAAGCACCCATCTGCTTCTCCACCCCTCCCCCTCTTCTTCCTCTCTGTCTCTCTCTTCCCCTCCTGCAAAGATGGCCCAGGTGCTGAGGATGGCTCTATGGCCTCTGCCTCAGGCGCTAGAATGGCTCTGGTCGCAACAGAGCAACGCCCCAGATGGGTGGAGCATCGCCCCCTGGTGGGCATGCTGGGTGGATCCCTGTCGGGTGCATGCGGGCGTCTGACTGCCTTCCGTTTCCAACTTCAGAAAAATACAAAATATATATAATAAAATAAATATAAGGTTGCTACTTTATGGATTTTCACCTATCGTGGGGGGTTCTGGAACCTAACCCCTGTGATAGATGAGGGACCACTGTAATTCATTTTCTCCTTCTGTGCTTTACAGCCAGGCCCCAGGTAAAAGTAATCTCTCCCTTTGCGTAAATCCTCTTGCCACTGTGACACTTTTAAGTAGCTAAACATATAAATTATCTTCCCAGCAGAGAACACTAAATGAAGGACATAACGATATCCATTTCATATTTTCCTCCTAGTAGTATCTTGGAAAATAGGCCCTCACATATTGAGTGAGATGTTAATTCTCAACTCCAGCATGTTTACCCTGCTTCCTCATTTTGAACCAAGTTTCTCTCTCACTTAGTACTGTTTAATTTAACCTATACTTCAAGGTACAACCTAACAAATACTTCAGTCCAAATTATTCTCAATTCTCCAGAGATATACCACATATTTGGATATCTTTAATAACTTTTTTCAAATATTGCTTAAAGTCCTAACTCAAGACTGTACTATTTCCCAAAAAAATTCCATCTCTTTTAATTTATGCTCTTTCTTGCCCTAGCCCAGGGGTAGTCAACCTGGTAGTCATGGTTGAATGACTACCGCCCACTAGTGGGCATTCCAGCTTTCATGGTGGGTGGTAGCGGAGCAACCAAAGTATAAATAAAAAGATTTAATAATAGTAAGTTGTTTTATAAAGATTTATTCTGCCAAACTTAGTGAAAATCCAACATAAAGTACTTGGTAAGTAATTATTATTATTATATGCCTTAACTTGCTGTAACTGTTTTATAAATTTTATAAAGTTACTTCCCTACTTTATAAATCACTATTACTGTGGAACTGGTGGGCAGTTAGAAAATTTTACTACTAACAGAGATACAAAAGCGGGTGGTAGGAATAAAAAGGTTGACTACTCCTGCTAGTCTAACCTATCATTGCCAGTCAAAATTCTATCAACCTTCAAAACCAAATTCAAATGTAATTGCCCCTGCCCTGCTGGATAACTTGGTTGTTAAGAATGTTGATCCACGCAGAAAAGGTAATGGTTCGATTTCTGGTCAGGGCACATACGGAACAGCTCATTGTTCCTTTCTCTTTCTGTCCCCTTCCTCTGTCTCTAAAGTCAATAAATCTGCTATGAATTAACTAAAAAAAATAAGTGATTCATTTCAATAATCCCTTCCTTCATGCCTCTTAGGTTTATTTTACATTACTATTTAGTTGTATTTATGTCTTGTGTCCTCCATAATTTCAGATACCAGAGCAGGGCTCCTATTCATTTTTCTCTCATAGGTATTCGAAGCATGCTTGCTGCACTTAAGAAACAGTAACACAAATGGATTGAAAAACCATTTTCAGAAACTGAAGCATACAAAAAAATCCTGTAAAAATACTAAACTAGATTGAACTGTGTTCAATCTAGTTTTGGGACATATCTTCCCCAAAAGATATGTCCAAATCTGAAGAATGTGACATTACTGGAAAGAGGCTCTTTGCAGATGTGATCAAGGTAAGGGGATTGAGACAAATTCATCCTGGATTTAGGATGGGTCTTTAACCCAATGACTGGTATCCTTATGAGAGAAAGGAGAGGGAGATTTGACATAGAGTAAGGCTATGTATTGATAAATTGGAGGCAGGAAATGGAGTAATGCTAGCTCATAGCCAAGGAAAACCCAGGATTGCAGCTGACACCAGAAGCTAAGATGCATGGAATGGATTCTTTCAGTGCCTCCAGAGTAACCAACCTTGCCAGCACCTTGATCTCATACTTCTAACATCTAGTAGCCATAGGCAACTAATACAAATTTAGTACTTCAATTGTATATTTTTTAAAATATCCAGAAAAATAAACATTTTCAAAAATAATAGCAAAAATGAGGCTAAGAAATAATTTTCAAAATTAAAACCATATTTCACCTAAATTTATGTGAAATGGATTTTGTTTATAAATAAGCAGTGCCATATGTTAAACTAAGTTCAGTGCAACCTGTAAATGTGAAATGCCTTGTGTACAAAGCATGGTTTGGTGTGCTCCCCTCCCTAGAGCACCCCCTTGCCGTTCACCCACCCTATATAATACCCCCACAAGCCTGCACCTCCTAACTCTTAAGAGTCCCCGTTAGACTTGCAACCAGGGAGCAGTGGGCAATGACAGCTTGACCCTGGCGAACCCCCTGAAGCTGTATCCAAGGCCCCCTTTTCTCTGACTTCCCAGTGAGCCAAAGCAGCCCACCTCGTCTCTTCTCCTGTTGCTTCTTCTATTTTAGGCCCTCCTTTGTTTCACTGTCCCCAGCTTTAATAAATGTACTCTCAAAACATAAGTAAATAAAGTATGCAGTTTTAAATCATGTAAAGCCAAAGTTACACTCACATTTACTATAATTTTAAAAGTTCACGCTACTTCTAATGAGATAATCATGGTCAATAGATGAAGTTCTATTTTACTGGTATTTTCACTACAATATAAATCTTAATGTTGTTCTTAATGGAGAAAGTTCATATTATCAGTGCACTAATTTGGTATTAGGTAAAGGCCAATATTTTGCTTATTCTCTGTAAAAAATTTAATCCAGTGCTCCCCTTTAACCTTTATGCCATACTCTAATTTCTTTAATTTATACTTTTAAGTCAGAGTATGCTTAAGGAATACAAAAATAATTTAAATGAGTCTAAACGAATAATAAAGCCCTCCAACTTCAAACAGAAATGACTGCATATTTTGTTAATTTTGTTTGTTTATAACACTGGTATCTTCAATTAGCAAATAAAGTGATTGTACCAAGACTGACAACATACATATTTTCTCTAGAAAGCGCCCTAAATATAAATTACACGTTCAAACACCTGTTTATATATTAAGTACTCATTTTAAATAAAAGTACAAATTTAGTTTTAAAATGTTTTCAAATTTTTGAAAATTTCAAAATAACTTCCAAAAATATCAAGAATTCAACTCTGAGATATTTTAAATTATATCTATCACATACATGAAGTAACAACACAAGTAAGTTAATTTTACACAATTCCCTGACTTATTTAGCCAACATCAAATATTAGAAAATGCCCTGACCAGGTGGTAGCACAGTGGATAGAGCATGGGACTGGGATGTGGAGGGCCCAGGTTTGAAACCTCAAGGTCACCAGCTTGAGCATGGGCTCATCCAGCTTGAGTGCAGGGTTGCTGGCTTGAGCAAGGGGTCACTCACTCTGCTGTAGCCCCCTGGTCAAGGCACATATGAGAAAGCAATCACTGAACAACTAAGGAACCGTAGCATGCTTCTCATCTCTCACCTTTCCTGTCTGTCTCTCTCTTTGTCACACACATACACACACACAAATATATATATTATAAAATGAATTTGGTAAAACAACTATTTTCTTAGAAATTATGATCCTCTGAAACTTGACATTTTAAATTTAACTACAGTCACTAATTTTCAGCATTTATAGTACTAAAAAATTTACTATTCTAAATTCTTATATTCATTAACCTATATGGTTATGGGGATTTGTACTGAATTATTGTTCTGATTGACATACCATCTCCTCTCTATTCCTTTGGCTACTTTTATGACTATTAAATATATGCATGCACTAAAATCATGTCAATATGCTACTCTCTAAAATGATAATATTCTTAATGTGACAAGTCCATACTAGACAATACTATTTTCTCTTTCCTAGAATATACAGATGGCACGAGCAAACAAGCTCCATTTCCTAAAACTTCAGTGTATCCTTAAGGAAAAGTCTAACTTCATGGATATTCTAAGCAAGCTTTACATATTTTCAAACAGGACAGAAATTCTCACAAAATCTTGTTTGTCTCGAAGTCTGCATAGGAAAATTTCCTTACACTCACTAAATCTGTGTAGGAAATTCTATAAGGGAAAAATTTCCTTATATCCCACTAATAGTATTAAAGATAAAATATTTTTGAGGTCAAGTACTGATTATAATCCTTCACTAAGTATATATTATTAATACTGGATACTGCCATTAACATTTAACTTCAAATTACAACTTCATTTTGAACATCTTTTAATATATTTATTTACTTATATAAATTATTTACTTATAAAAATAAGGTTACATATCCAAATCAATTTATATAAACATAACAGCAATGTAATCTTTTAAAAATCATTCAAAAATGGTATTTCTCCAGCAAAAGTAAAACATCTTAAAAACTTAATTTCTTATAAAAAAATTTTTGTGGAACTTACTTTTAACTTGTTTGATATAAAAAGAACTACTATACTTTAACTTCCTGTTAAGACATTTATTCAGATATTGTCAACATTTTTTTCTTTTCAGCACTTGACATAATTAATGATGGGTTGGATAACCTTGTTTGAACTAAATAACAAAATATAAACTAGTTTTATTTAATCCTCTAGCCCAGGTCACAAACAAAAGCACTGAGGATCAAACATAAACAACATCTGCAAGAGTCAATAGAAGCCAACAGGCATATACAGACCGCCACTCACAGTATGGCTTTAAGATTGAACAAAATCCTCCAAAACACAGCTATCTGTTTGCCAGTTTCATAGCACTGATCTTGCAAATATTTCGTGTATGTTCCATGAACTCAATATTAGTGCTGCTCTTGTGATACTCGAAAACTCAGTAACACCACCAAACCAGTATTACAAGAAATGTTAAAGTAACTTCTTTAAGAAGAAAAAAAAGATAAAAATATGAATAATAAAATGGCAATAACTACATCATTATCAACAATTACATTAAATGTAAATGGTTAAATGCTTCAATCAAAAGACAGGGTTGCTAAATGGATAACAAGACTCTTAAATATGCTTTCTACAAAAGACTTCAGATCAAAAAAATACACACAGACTGAAAGTAAAGGAATGGAAAAAGATTATTTCATGAAAATGAAAACAAAACATAATAAAACAAAAAACTGGGGTAACAATACTTATATCAGACAAAATAGACTTTAAAACAAAGGTTATGAGACAAAGAAGGACCCAGCAATTCCACTTTTGGGTATTTAAGAAACCTAAACCACTAATTTAAAAAGACATATGCTTTCACATGTTTACTGCAGCATTATTTACTATAGACAAGATATGCAAGCAACCGAAGTGTCCATCAAGAGATGAATGGATAAAAAAGTAGTACATATATACAATGGAATATTACTCAGCCATGAAAAAGAATGAAATCTTGTCATCTGCTACAACACAGATGGACCTATAGAATATTATGTTGTCAGACAGAGAAAGATGAATACCATATGATTTCCCTTATATGTGGAATCTAAAATCAAAATAAACATCAAAGCAGAAACAAACTCATAGAACATTACTTTGAAGTTGCCAGATGGGTTGGGGGTAGGGGAAATGAGTAAAAAAGGGGAAAGAATTAAGAAGTACAAATTGGTAATTACAAAACAGTCATGAGGATGTCAAGTACAGCACAGGGAATATAGTCAGCAGCATTGTAATAATAATGTATGGTGTCAGATGGGTACTAGATTTATTAAGGTGATCACTTCTTAAGTTAATAAATGTTTAATCACTATGTTGTACACCTGAAATAAATGTAATATTGTATGTCAACTGTAACTGAAAAATTATTTTAAAAAATAACCACGGCCCAGGACAGTATGAATCCAAACTATACTGTGATTTTTAAGGTGCTCTTGAATTCACCATTTCCTACTTTAGAAAACCTACCTAATCTTTTACTTTGTCCATAATAAATACTAGTACACTTTCACTACAAATACCAGTAACTTATGTTTAGCTCAAAGTCACATTTCCTAATTGGGCCAGGCTAATCTCTGGCCTATCTAGTTAATCTAAGACATTAAATTTACAAAAGGGGGAGGGCATTTTAATTAAAACATAACAAAAGTGCCTGGCTTGTGGTAGCACAGTGGATAGAGTGTTGACATGGAATGCTGAGGTTGCCAGTTCGAAACCCTGGGCCTGCCCATTCAGGGCATATACGACAAGCAATCAATAGACAACTCAAGTGAAGCTACTATGAGTTGATACTTCTCATTCCTCGCACATTCCTCCTCTGTAAAATCAATAAATAAAATCTCTTAAAAAAATAAAAATAAAAAGTAAATATTAAGGAATAACATTTCTCTCAGGTAGAGTTGAACTTTGGAAAGTCACAAACTACTTTATAAGATTTTCTTGCCCTCCCATGAACCAATTTGTGTCAGTTTAGGGGGACTACATTACCTCATTGGGAAAGAATGTTAAAAAAATTAAAAAAAAAAAAAGATTGACTACCAAGGGAATAGAAATTAGACTAACAATAATGACAAAATATATATATTTGTTTTATTCAGTATGTACATTTTATCATCTGTGGAAGTTTTGTTCCATTTGTTTGCTTGCTTAAATCCAATGGAAAACTTTCCTAAATAAACATCACATTCCTTGAAGATGCTGCAGAAGTGAAGTTATTACTAAGCATCCAGCTTCAATACTCATCTCCAAGGTACGCAAGCAAAGAGGGATTTTGTTGGGTAAAAGTGAGGGGAGGGAAGGAAAAAAGACTAAGCCAGTTCACTCGCCGTCTTACTCTAATTTCAAATATCAAGACAGCATAATAGTTTGATACATCTATTTCTCCAAAGCACTGTGACATTATAACTTCAAAGTTACAATAATTACACTTGCTCCCATCTATTTGTTATTCAGAGAGCCAGTTTGCTTTCACAGCTTCTCACATCACAAAATTTCTATCAGTCAGATATCTAATTTCTTAACTGCTATTAATTAGAAAATAATCCATGAGCAGATAAAATTCTCAGTTTACATTTAACCTGTCAAGTTTTTATTTCCCTGAGGAAAAGACATGATTGATCAACTGCCACAAAAAAAAACGAAAGAGACTTGGAAGTGTGTATTCACAGAGATACTCAAATATAATTAAAGAGGAAAACATCTCCATAAAAAGAGGGCAATTTTTTTACTATGTACCAAAGTTGCATGGACATCTTCCTTTGCCATCACATCCTCATTCAAACAACTAGAACACTACATTATAAAAGTCTGCTGTAACAATAAAAGTTAGATGTTCCAATCAAAACGTATTAGTACCTAGTAGAAAATCTAGTAGCTCAAAAAACAGAATTATCCCCCACCACTGATAATAGAAATCTTCTATATACATAATATAAACCAAACTGCCCAGCTGGACATACCTTGCAAAGTAAAAGAGAGGGGTAACCTCAACTCATATATCCATATCCATGAACAACATTCACTTTTGTTGAACATTTAGTAATAAAATATACCTAGAAACATCTGACTTTATCACATTAGAATTTATAGAATAATAGATCATATTCTGATCTTGTTCAATCACCTAAGAGCCTAGGAACCCTTATCATTTATTATCAGGGTATTTAAAAAAATTTGTTTAAAACAAAAATGGAATTAAATTAATAAGGTATATTATTTTTATAGCTTTTCTTTCTGTGGCTTAGAGAACAAAGCTTTTTAGGAAAAAAATAGAAAATCCTTTGATGTGAAACCTGACACCTTCTAATGGAAGTAGAAAAAAACCATAATTGTAAAAGTCTGGGCCCCGACCAGTTGGCTCAGTGGTAGAGCATTGGCCCGGTATGCCCTGGGTTCAATTCCCAGTCAGGGCACACCGGAGAAGCGACCATCTGCTTCTCTCTCTCTTCCCCTCCTGCATCATGGCTCAATTAGAGTGAGTTGGCCCTGGGAGCTGAGGATGGCTCGATGGCCTCTGCCTCAGGCACTAAGAAGAGCTTCGTTGCTGAGCAACGCCCTAGAAGGGCAGAGCATCTCCCCCTAGTGAGCTTGTTGGGTGGATCCCATTTAGGGTGCATGCAGGAGTCTATCTCTGTCTCTCCTCCTTTCCTGAATTAAAAAAAAAAAAAAGCCCAAACTTTCTTTGAACTTCAGGGACAGCATAGAGGGAAGTATATTGTCTTTCAAGTATAAAGTATACAAGGTGGCTAAACAGGTAAGTTTTTAAGGATCATTTAAGATGAACATGCAATAATTATTACCTGGGGCACAAGAGAAAAGTAAAGGCAAAGTTTTATAAAGATAGATTCAAGTGACCATATTTACAATGGAACTGGAAAATCCTTAACTCCCTGGCTAAATAAAAGTAGTCATCTACTGCACCAGTGTGTATTTTCAAGCAAATACAGAAGCAATACTCATTAGCTCTTTAAAAAATACACACATTTAATGTAGGTCTGTTTTAATTCTAAGTAAAGCAATTCCAAAAATACAAACTGAACATCAGAGCCATGTGAACCACCATGATAAAATAAGACAGACATTCACAATAATTACTTCTAAAGACAGTTCAGCTTAATAAATCATCTTCCAAGTATGCCAAAGAGTTACTAAAAATACTGCTGGTGTTCAGTTAGAATGAAAGGACTTTGGGGAAAATGAAATAATATGACACAGGTGGAGTGAGTAAGGTTACACGGGATTTACATTTTCCATTACCCCTAGACATAAACAAACATTCAAAATCAACACAAACTCGGTGTGTTATTCAAAATATTGCAGCTGCAGGAAAGGCAACTTTAAATTAATAGCTAGGGGAAAATCAAGTTTTGGTGGAGGTAAACAGAAGTGACAGTTTTTAATTCGCACTTTCGTAAAGCTCATTTATACCTGGCCAACCAGGAACCAAATGCAGAACAATAAAGTTCTCTGCTTGTTTTGGCTATAATATGATAAAAAAAAAAAGGCCATCTTTTGAAGATGTTTAAAGAAATAAAGTAACTTTTTTTTATAAACAGTCACATAATCAATCAATGGAATAAATAAGTATTAACCCACATTTTCACCGCTCTGTAATCACTACACTTTACATATTTTTCATTTTGGCAGCAAATTCCCCAATTTTTAGGCTAAAATCCACCAATCACTATAAAGAGTAAAATGAATAGCCACCAAAATAAGAATATTCTTCTGTTTACTCTTTGGCTAAAAAAGAAAAAAACAAAATAAAACAGAAATAAACAGAAGACAACTCTAACACTGGTGATAAAAGAAACTGTTTTTTGTTTTTTTTTTTTACATGTAAAATAAAATTATCAATTTAAATCTTGGTACATTTTATAAAAGAAGAGGTAATGTGGTAATAAAACAGCAGTAACCTTGGCAGGCAACATACTGTTTGTTAACCCTGTGCAATAAAATACTTTGTTCATACTACATTTATTCAACATGACTAATAGTTACCTACAGATATTTCAGGAATCTTCACGGGACTCCTACAGACTTACTGTTAAAACTGAGAGACATTTACAATCATAATGTGTCATAAAAACTTGAAAACGTTGCTTCCTAATAGGAGATAATGTTCATATTATTTGTATGTTTTAGGTACTAAACAGCTGAGTTACAAGGACTGAAAGAGAAAAGCATTCTAAAAGCCCATGAAGAATGTTGCTCACACTCTTCTTCAGAACACACTAAACTTGTTGACACATTTCTCTTCATACATAGCAAGCAACAGCAACCAATACAAGCCTGAGAAGAAATGCTGCTGTGTAAATACTGCAACTATTCCTGAAAAAAGAATTATGGGATATATACTCCAAAGCTGCCCATTCCCATAATTTGTATTGCATAGGTCACATAATCACACACATATATATACACATGTGTGTATGTATATATATATATATATATATATATATATATACGCACATGCAAAGAATATATTAAGACGACAATGAAGTCTAGTCACAGAGCAATTTACAGGCTCAATATATTTTTTACACTTTGCTTGAAAGAAAATTTCAATATTTTACAATCTTTTAGTAGGCATTATATACACTGCACTTTATGAAATCTAGAAGGTATTGAAATAAATTTTTTCCAACATTTTGGTAACAAAACAGACAAATTTTTCAAATACTTGTGCTATCTAGCTACATGATCTGTTTGCTCTGATAACCACTAATCACGAAAACTGACTCAATGGAATATTCAGAAAAATTATCTAACACCATGCATGGGTTTGAATCATTTTTAATATCCTATCCTAAAAACAGTCTACAAATCTTAAGATTAAAAAAATTAAGTCTCTGCTCCAATTTTTAAAAGATATCTTTTTATGACAATATCCATTAACATTGACAGGTACAAGTTAAGGCTAATTCATCTTCTTTTGTGAATATTTTTATTTTCATTTTTTTTTAAGAAAGATAGTAAAAGCCAGACTCCTTAAGGGTTTTGAACTGAACCTACAATGAGAGTGCAGTGCACATAATGTTCAGTCCTACAGTCAGGATGCAGTTGCTCCTTCCCATTCCACAAGGTACTGCACCTTCCCATCGAGTGTCACCCGACGAGCCAACACTCGGTATTTTTCACCACATGCTATTCTACCTGCAGCACCAAAATAACTGGTAATGGAGTTTTTTAGATGAGTGAGTTGTAACTCTTGATCTGCTAAGTTATTCAAAATCTCTGTGTTGAGTTCATCAAATTGGTAATCCTCTTTGCCTTCATCATCTTTCACAATTTCTGAGTTCTGAGTCTGGAGTGCTCTTCTTGGAAGACGACCCCTTCTCCTCCGTAAATGTGGGATCGCAGCAGGCCAAGATCTTCCTGTTCGAGTTCTTTTTCGGGAGTCAGATAAACTATGGAAGAAAAAGGCCATTAATTGTCTACTAAGCTTATAAAGCATCCTCTGCCCACATAATATGTTCTATGATTTTTTTCTATCACTCCATTGTAAGTACATATCCTGGTGACATAAAAATGAGCCAAACCAAAACAATAAATGCTATATAAACAGATTATCACTCATCTTCATTAGATTCCATCACTTCTTGGGGCTGACCTTTGAAGAGCTTTTCTTCCTTAACTACGTTCTATTAAACTTAAAAAAATCAGAGGAAAATTTTGAATTATAAGGTTGAGTCAAATTCTTACCAAGAGAACTTAATTTGTGTCATTCAAAGCAGCAAATATTTAATAAGCGACTAGTATATATTAGAACTGTTCTATGTGCTTAAACAGATGGTAAAACTAGAATAAACGGTGTCTTATTACCAGTTCTAGGTCTAGTGAAGTAATGTAATAAACTGGAATAAGCACAAACAAGAAGGCATGGCACCCTGGGTGTAACTCTATATAATAGTGGACAAATTCAAATCTCTCTCTTTTCTAATTTTTAAAATTTACTGATTTGAGAGAGCAAAGGGAGAGGGACAGAGGAATAGAGGGAGAGAGAGGGAGAGGGAAGAAGAAATGGAAAGAGGAAGAAAGGGAGAGAGAGGGAAAGAGAGAGAATAAAAGGGGAGAGGGGGGAATGGGAAGGGGAGGGAGAAAGGGAGAGGGAGAGAGAAAATGGAAGGGGAGAGAGGGGGAGGGGGAGGGAGAGAGGAGGTAGAGTAGAGAGAAGGGGATACAGAGGGGGAAGGAAGGGAAGAAAGTGAGGGGGTGGGGGGAGGGAGAGAGGAAGAAAGAGAAAAAGAGAGAGAGAGAGAAACGTTGTTCCACTATTTATGCATTCATTGGTTGATTCTTCTATGTGCACTGACCAGGGATCAAACCTGCAACCTTGGTGTATTGGGACCAACAGAGCTACCCAGCCAAAGTCGCCAACTTCAAATCTCTTATCTTCTGTGTTCTCTTACATGAAAATATATTATGAAGCAAAGGAGCTGAACTAGTTAACCTTTGAGATCCTTTTCAGCTGAGAAATTCAAAGATTTTATGATTTTATAACAAAGGGAGAATACAGCATAAAAGCTAAATTCAAAGACATTACAATTATACTACATGGGTTAAGATCCCAGCTCTGTTATACTTGCTAAATATGCTATCTTGGAATTGTTACTTAAAATCCTCTAAGTCTCAGTTTCCTTATCTGTAAAATGGAAATAACAGGACCTACAACTCAGAAAGACTGTTTTAAGAACTAACTAAGACAATATATATAAAAAGCTTAGCACAATGCTGGGTAAAAGGTCCAAAACACAGCTCACATTATTATTCATGATTCATGTAAAAATATTACATTTAAAGCCTTTAAATACTTAGAACTTTATATATCTTACAAGAGCAGTTTTAAATTGTGAAAAAATAATTAAAGAGAAATATAAAACCTGGAACCTTGCCCAACCTGTGGTGGTGCAGTGGATAGAGCATCGACCTAGAATGCTGAGGTCGCAGGTTCGAAACCCTGGGCTTGCCCCATCAAGGCATATACAACAAGTAACCAATAAATAAAAAAATCTAAAAAAACAAACAAACAAACAAAAACCTCAGAAGCTTATAACTCTGACACCAAGTAAATAAAACTTCATAACTGATAAATCATACTTTAGGAAAAAGTTGTCTTTCTGAAGAGTTAGGTTAAATAATTTTTTTTTTTTTTTTTTTACAGAGACAGAGAGATGAGAAGCATCAATCGTTAAGGTTTTTGTTGCGACACCTTAGTTGTTCATTGATTGCTTTCTCATATGTGCCTTGACCGCGGGCCTTCAGCAGACCGAGTAACCCCTTGCTCAAGCCAGCGACCTTGGGTCCAAGCTGGTGAGCTTTTGCTCAAACCAGATGAGCCCACGCTCAAGCTGGCGACCTCGGGGTCTCGAACCTGGGTCCTCTGCATTCCAGTCCGATGCTCCATCCACTGTGCCACCGTCTGGTGAGGCAGGTTAAATAAAATATTAAGTCTACTAATGATAAAAATCCTGAATTTAAAAATCTTTTTATAGATACTGACAGAAGAATTTATGCTTTTTATTGGAACTTAGATTTTAAAAAATCAAGTCTTCCTAAAGCAAGGCACTCTAGTATATAAAAGCATAAAAAGCCTGACCTGTGGTGGCACAGTAGATAAAGCATCAACCTGGAACGCTGAGGTTACTGATTCTAAACCCCGAACTTGTCAGGTTAAGGTACATGAGAAAAACAACTACTATGAGTTGATGCTTCCCAATCCTTCCCCCAATCTCTGCCTTCCTCTCTTTCCATTCTCTATAATCAATAAATAAAATCTTAAAAAAATAAAAATTAAAGCATAAAAAGGTCTCACAGAAAACAGCACAACCTATAAACAATAGTATAACTATTTTCTCTGTGTGCACAGCAAATTTTCTAACAAATTAAAAAATTTGAATTTTTGTGCTCAGAAAAGCAAAATTATTCAAATGAGTATTACCAACCTAAGGAATCTATATAGTTGTCCCTCGCCATATCACATTTCACTTTTTGTGGTCTCACTGTATTGTGGATTTTTTTTTCTTTCGGATTTTTTTTTTTTTTTTTTTCCATTTTTCTGAAGCTGGAAACGGGGAGAGACAGTCAGACAGACTCCCGCATGCGCCCGACCGGGATCCACCCGGCACGCCCACCAGGGGGCGACGCTCTGCCCACCAGGGGGCGATGCTCTGCCCATCCTGGGCGTCGCCATGTTGCGACCAGAGCCACTCTAGCGCCTGAGGCAGAGGCCACAGAGCCATCCCCAGCGCCCGGGCCATCTTTGCTCCAATGGAGCCTTGGCTGCGGGAGGGGAAGAGAGAGACAGAGAGGAAAGCGCGGCGGAGGGGTGGAGAAGCAAATGGGCGCTTCTCCTGTGTGCCCTGGCCGGGAATTGAACCCGGGTCCTCCGCACGCTAGGCCGACGCTCTACCGCTGAGCCAACCGGCCAGGGCCCGGATTTTTAAATTGTATATGTCTAACTTTGTATTGCAGATTTTTCGCTATATCATGGAATTTTGTGGTATATAGGTATTTTTATATATTTATTATTTTAATTATTTTTGCAATAAAATGAGCATTTTCTAGTCTAAAAAATTGAAACTATAAAAAATATTAAAACATTAAAATATAAAATTGAAATAAAATACTACTGGTGAGTACCCATACAGAATTTTATATGTTCTTAAAATTACTAGGTTTAAGAGTGTAGAAAGTGCCTGACCAGGTGGTGGTGCAGTGGATAGAGGGTCAGATTGGTACGTGGATGACCCAGGTTCGAAACCCCAAGGTCGCTGGCTTGAGCACAGGCTCACCAGCTTGAGTTTGGGGTCACTGGCTCTGCTGTAGGCCCCCCCCCCCATCAAGACACATATGAGAAAGCAATCACTGAACAACTAAGGAGCTGCATCAAACAATTGATGCTTCTCACCTCTCTCCCTTCCTGTCTCTGTCCCTATCTGTCTCTGACCAAAAACAAAAACAAACCCACAAAAGTGCAGGAAGTGTTTATAAGAGTGTGGGAAAGGTTTATAAGAGTGTGAGGTGAGGAGGGTTTATAGTCTCAAAATATATATAAATAAGAAAATAAATGTAAGGTCGCTCGCTACTTTGTGGATTTTCGCCTATCTCAGGGGGTTCTGGAACCTGACCCCCATGATAGACAAGGGGCCTCTGTATATGGAATGCTTCTCAAAAGGTGAAAAAATAACTATGTATATCATTTTCAATTGGAAAAAATTTCATAAATCATCACTTCACAAAAAAAAAACCAGTCTACAGGAAATTAACAAAGGATAAGAATATAAAATATCTACCCATAATGCCTGGCAATGCTAGACGAGGTAGTTTCTTTTGCACTGGAAGCACCCGTGAAATCCACATCTGAGGTATTAGATGAATGTGCAGTTCCCTCAGTTCT
Source organism: Saccopteryx leptura (assembly GCF_036850995.1). Lineage (NCBI taxonomy): Eukaryota > Metazoa > Chordata > Mammalia > Chiroptera > Emballonuridae > Saccopteryx > Saccopteryx leptura. The sequence continues at coordinate 166,725,250 of NC_089505.1, forward strand.
CCTAGACAAAAGAATTTAAATGGTAAAACAACTATATTACATAATAGAAATACTAATTTCTCCCCAAAAGAAAATTTCCAGGGTAGGAGAAAATAACTTTCTATTTACCCTATAGAACAAGGTAAATCCAAGGTAGGATTCTCTGAAATTGATTCCTTATCCTGGAAAATAAAAAATATACATACTTAAAAAGCCTTGTTCTAAAGTAAACTAAAAAGATATTAGTTTCTCAGTAATTTCAAATATCTTTCTTCTTTGAGAATATAATATCTTATCTTACCAAAGGTAGCTCAGCAGTTTTCTGAATCATTTTTCTGGTATATGGACCAGGTGGACGACCTACAGACTTTTTCTTTTCTTTTTTTTCTATGCCATTGCTTACTTCCCTGAAACAGAAAACCATTATGTATTTAATCTCTACATAAAGAAAACAAAAAAATATAAAAAATGGAAAATATACAGTCATATTTTTACTTATATAATAATTAGGTTTTACTTATTTTTTTATATTAATGGTAATATAAAAACAACAAAATTAAATATAAGTTGAATCTAAAAGTTTGTTCCAGTGCATAAATAATACATTCTTATTTACACAAATATTTCTTGACATAAGAGATATTTACACATGAAAGGTTTAAAAAAAAGTTCTCTTTAATACATTTGTGAAAAATACATAACACCTAAAAATAAAAAAATAAAAGAAGACATCTATTTCAATGGGAGTATTCAGAAATCCTAAAAGTTCCATTATTTAAGATAAGTTACTAGGTAGGTACTTGGGGGATGTTTCAAGGATTTACTACTAAAAGTAATTAGGAATTTAGCAGTAAACCTCATAGAGCCAAGAAATATCTATGTTAAAATATAAATGCTACAAATAGAGGTTGCCTTTAGATTTATATATCTAAATTATGTATATATTCATTCTTGAATGATGCTAAATAGAAATAGAATGAAGCCCAGGGTGGCAGATGGTAAAGGAGGAAGGAATCCTTCATATCGGACAGTAAGTGAGTCACTCAAAGGAAAAAATTAGAAAGATCAAAAAAACCATTTTTGAGACATAAAAGTAAATATCAAGCAACAGCAATAAAAAAAGCAATAGTCAAGGACACCTCTAATTAATACAAGGGAAGAAGAAAAGGGCAACTATCAATATACAAAACAGCTATTTCATTTATTCAAAATTATCTATCATAAGTAGAGGATATTAGATAATAGAAATACCAAGATGTTCCCTGTGCTAAGGGTTTCACTATATAGTTAAGTGACAAATGTGTATACAAGCAAGTTAATAAAATGGGTTAAGTGCTATAAGAAAGTTATCCAGGAAATTCAATTTAAAAAACAAAAAGGAGCAATACTATTAAAAGATTGGAAAGAGGTGAATGGAGAAAAGTAGGAAAGACCACTCCTCCAGACACCAAATTAAGGTTGGGGAATAAAGGTAGAAATATAAGCAGGTGAAGCTAGAGGAACAAACCATAACTAGAACTCTCATCAACAGTCTCAAGGACAAGATGCACAACGTAACATTTTTTGAAAGATGATCAACGTAACATTTATAAAAGCCCAATCCTGGACTAAGGAGAGTACTCTCAGATTAAAAGAACTACTTCATGCCTTGGCCGGATGGCTCAGTTGGTTAGAGTTGTCTCAAAGTACAGAGGTTGCTAGTTCAATCCCTGGTCAGGGCACATACAGGAATAGATATATGTTCCTGTTTGTTTCTTTCTCTCTCTCTCTCATTCTCCTCCCTCTCTTCTTCTCACTAAAATCAATAAATAAAAATTAAAACAATAAAAAATAAATGAACCACTTCCTACACGGGACCCAGAAGGAACTAAGAATGTCTTTAAAGAAAGCTGAACCAGTATCTGGTGACACCAAATAAAAACCTGATAGCTACACAGATGGAGTATCCTATCAAAATCATGATAGGAATGAGAAAAACATTTCGTGCAAATCTTTTTCTAATTCATCATATAAGGCAATTGCTAGCAAAGGATTAATAATAAAATTTGTAAGAGATAAGAACAAATATTTTTTCCTTCAGGGAAAAAAACAATCCTGAAGTAGTAGTATCTACTTCATTACAAACTCAAATGGATTAAGAAAAACTGGTAACCCTCTGTAATTACATTTTCTTACTCCTGAAGATGACTACCTCTTATCATTTATTTGCTCCTTAAATTTCCCTCTCAGCTATCTTTGCATCTTATTTCTTCCGAGAAAACAGAAGCTGTTGGCCAATAACATTAGTCATGTTCCAAATATCAACTCTACAACGGAACCAGCATCTGCATCCACCTTCTCCTTTTTCACCCCATTTCAACAGAAAGATGTTAAGTCCCTCTATCAAAGGCTACTCCCACATTTAGGCTCTAAAATCCCTTCCCTTTTGGCTCTGAAAGACTTTTCATCTTCAATTACCTTCCCTATCTTCTATACCAATCTTTTCTTCTCCACTGGCTCATTCCTATTAGCACACCAAAAACAGGTATCAATTATCTTCCATCTATTAAAAAACCATCACTGATTATTCCCTTCCCCCTCCTTTAGCTTCCATTGCATTTGCCTATTTCCCTACACAGTAAAACTACTTCTGAGAGTTGAGTACACATACCCTTTCCACTTTCTCCCTTCTCATTCAAAATTCTTAAAGATTATATCCTTTTCCTTTATATTATCATTATTTTGAATCTCCCTATGCTCCTTATTTGTAGAAAAAAACCAGTTTTGACATGTAAATTGGTAAGGTGACTAACTTTTTTACAATGAAAAGGAGGACAAAAATAAATAGAAGAAAACAGTATCATAAATAAAATATACATATTCATTGCAATAATAATACACTATATTATAAATGCATAATGAAAACAATTGTAATATTTTATATTGTAATTATACTTACATGCCTATTAATTTTTAATAATAGTTATAAGAAAAAAGTATTCATTTAGATACAAATACGTCACATCACACGCAATGGATTGACTCTGCATTGATCGAATAGACATTTACAGATTGTAAATAATCTTACAATATCAAAAAGGAGGACATGTAGCAGGACAAGTTACGAGGGAGGATGGAACTTACAAAAGAAGGACTGTCCTCCTTAAAGGAGGACTGGTCACCTTAAAATTGGGCAGTGCTAGAATCAATCACACTTCAACCCTCTTCAATCTGCCTTCTACATTTACCTCACAAAAAATCTGTTTTTGTTAAAGTCGTTAATAATAGAATGTCATCTTATTCATTAAACATTTCCTTCTCATCTTAATCCACCTCTTTAGCTTCAATACTGTTTAATACACCAATTTTTCTTGAAATACTACCCTGTTTTGGTTTCCATGACACTAAACTTTTCTGGTTTCCTCCTATTTCACTGGTCATTTTTTCTTCGTCTCCTTCATTTATTTCACCTCTTCCAAATCTCTCAATGATATTAGGGCACTGTTTTGGGCCACAGTCTTTTCTCTCTTCTTGCTCCCTAGGTAACTTCATTCATTCTCATGGCTTCCAAATTTATAACATGTGTCCTGACTTTCTCCCAAGCTCCTGACTTAACACACCCAATTGTCTGTATCTAACATCATCATCATTTACTCCTAAGAATCTCAAACTCAATGAGTATGAAACAGAAGAATGCTTCATTCACCTTGCCAAATTCTGTTCTTTCAGATCTTAGTGACAGACACCACCACCCACCACTTACTCAAGCCAGAAATTTGGGTATTGTTTAATTTCATACCTCCCTTTCTTTTGTAAATTTAACTCATTAACAAAGCCACTGAATTCTGCTTCCAACAGAGATCCTGAATCAATTTTCTCTCCTTTAGACTGTTATCACCTACTACTGTGCACAGCAACCATTATCTATATATCTCTTACCTAGACAACTTCAGGAGTCTTAATTTTTTCTTGCTATATTCTTACCTCTACACTTATCTATTTTCCAAATAGCATCCAAAGAGGTACTTTTAAAAATAATCCAATCTGCTAACATCTTTAAATAGTTCCATTATTTACGGAAAACAACCAACAGTATGTATGAAATCTGTAAGACTCCGTATGATTATGCTTCACTCAACTTTTCCAACACTTGTTGCTACTCTCGGAGCCCTCATTCTCACCGCAAAATCCTTTGGAAGTTCCTAGAACCTGCCTCACAGCTTTCATGCTTGCTATTTCTGCTACCTGGAGTATTCTTTTCTTTGCTTCAAATTATTAGGTCATTATCATTCTTTATGTTTCAACTTAAATATGCCTTCCTTAAGTCTCCTTTAAAGTAAACCCAATCCTCTCTCTCCATCCCAGTACAGTCTAAATCTATATGCTATTTCCTAAATGAGACTAGCATAATCTGTAATTATTTTACTTGTCACCTGTCTTACCTACTATAATGGAAACCCCATCAGGACAGAAAGGAAGTCTGTCCTCTTTATTATATCCCCAGCACTTAGTAAGGAGGTGTTTGATAAATGGAATTAATGAATAAATGAGAAACAAACAAACAGGCCAGCACTTAAGCTGTTTGCTAACCAAATCAATAGGGCTTATTCCTGGAAAGCCTAAGATCTAAAATAAATGAATCAACATCTCGTATTAACTCTTTGTACCTCATCTAAGCAAAAAATTATAAAAGTAAAACAAATCAGGGTAACTACCACTTGTACTTTCAAATATACTAATGAAACTAAATAACACACATTTTAGTTACAAATGAGGCTAAAGAGAAAAACTAAGCCACAGATCAACTTTTACCTTGAATCAGATATAGGTTTGGATGCCTTTCTGCCTTTAATTTTAAATTCATGGGATGTTCCTTCAGGTTCTTTCTCTGCTTTGAAAGCCACATTTGGTGGCACAGGAGGAACACGAATTCGTAACCCAAACAAATGCTTCTTCTTCTTTATTTCTTTCCCAGACATAAACCTAAATTTTTAAAAAAATTAACTAAAAATATAAAAACTGAACACATATACATGGCAGACCCTAAACTTAACTTTTAAATATAAAGCCTTTATACATTAAAGTGCACCCAATACTACACTCTTTTCCCTTGCTTTCCTTGATTCTTATCTGCCCCAGAGCCAGACCACAGTAGATGATGGACGGATAGGGAGGGAGGGATACGATCAGAAGGAAGAAAAGATAAGAGCACATGTTCACCTTTCTTTTTTTTCCCCCCACCTTTCTTTTTAAAACATGGCATCCAACTTTTTAAAGAAAAAAAGAGTACAGAGTAGTGTCTTATTAGTCTCAATATGTTTTTCCATATTTTAGGGTCATCTGTGAAATCTCAAAAAAAGGGGGGGTAGGAAAAGAAGAATTCTATTTGAGAGCGTATGTATCTGTGAGAAACTGTGGCCAGAAAGTAATAGGTAAACAGAATTGTTAAAAAAAAAGAGTAGGAGACCAAACCTAGAAGCCCAGAAAATAAAAGGAATATCTAGTGCATCAGATCTGAAATTGGAAATAATCTAGAGCAGAGAAATGTTCTTTCAGTGTGGGCCTGTGTCTCTGAAAAATATGCTCTTTAACCCTTTCCCAAGCCTTTAGGGTCCTCATTCCAAAACACTCCACTCTATCCTACCTCTGCCTGTCTAGCCATAGAACCACTGTCAAATGCTTGGATTGTTCTTCCACTTTTATGTAGAATTGAAAATGAGAAGCACCCAATTCTACTATAACAGGAATACATGTATTTCTGGCACCCTAAACTGTATTATAGAATTCATTGTCCCATGAAGTATTTTTTACCAACACAGTAACTGCTCAGGTTCTTTATGGTTTTTTGAGTTGAAATAAAGATTTAGCTACTAGTAATTATAGCAGTTTTTCATAACATTTTTTAATGAGGAAATGCTGTCAAGTACAAAAATAGCAACTAGTTCCAAAAATTTTATAATGTAACTCAATGGTTGGAGCCAGCATATATATTTTTAGAAATTATTTCTATTGTATTTTGAAAATATTTTAAAGAAATGTAGATCAGCTGTTTTTTTTTAAAAAGGAAAGATCTACATCAGAAAATATCAAACATATTACTTAATTATTGAAAAATTAACCCAATAATGCTACTTTTCCATAAATGACGACAATAACTAACCTTAAAACCATAAAAGACCTTGTTAAGAAACCCATATTCTCTAAAATATATTCCCCTACTGTCTGCATAGTCCCACCAACTAACAAGATTTTATTTTACTTTCAGTAGACTGCATTATAAAAACAAGTCATTACTGACTATGATGTTTCAAAGGACCAGGCCAAATTCCCTGTGATACTAAAATGCCGCCTCCCACCACCCACCCCAGAAGATTGCTCTTCCCTTCTCCAGTCCTTGAAAGTAATGCCCTACTCTAACTGAAAAAGAACATTAGAAGTGTTAAACTGTATGTACTAGTTTTAGACACAAATCTCACAATTCTTAAACAATGCCATTATTCCTTATACTTAATAAATGTCTCCCTCATAGGGATACATAAAATAAATCAACTTACATGGTCTTGTAATCATTTAATGCCTCCAGAACATGCTCATATCTTTCAGATTTTGGTGTGTCTGCCAGCTGTGAAGTATCAAAAACAATTTAATGTAGTATAATTTCATCAATTAGTAATATACAGGTGCTAGATAGAGGCAATGTAATGCAGAAGAAGAGAGTACTGACCGACAGTCAAAAAGATCTAAGTTCTGATTCTAGGTCCTCACTGACTATCTCTGTGTCTAAGATCGCTTACCTCTCAAGACTTGTTTTTTCACCTCTAAAGGGGGGGGGGTATAAATCCGGTACTAATTACTTTATTAGTAATGTATGGATCAAATGATATGTCTAAAAGAACTATAAACTGTGTAACACTACAAAAATGGGGTTATATTATCATTAAATTCATTTTTATTTTGGGGATGATCAATACACAATACAGTGTACAGTTGATGTGTTGTAGAATTATAAACTTGAAACCTATATAATTTTATTAATCAGTATCACCCCAACAAATTCAAAAATTTTTTTATTTTAATGTTATAACCTTGGGAAAAAATACATTTGAATTACTTTAATATAGCCATAAAAGCTTCTAATAGATATTAATTAGATATGGATAGGGAAAAGTATAAAAAGCAATGAGAAATATACCATTTTATTTCTCAGTACTTCTAATATTAGTATAAACCAATAATCTCTATAAAACTGTGATGTTTGGGGATTTTACCTTTATAACAATTATAGACTTTAATGAGCCCTAAAACCCAAGTTGGCTCAGTAATTTTTCATTATCACAAACCATTTTAAAATCTAAATATTAAATTCTAGAAAATATTCTACTTTGTTTCAAAAGGGCTTCTTGCAGAGTCACTTCTGTCTCTTCTTCAAAGATTAAAGACTGGGGCATAATAGCAAAAAAATCCTAAATTATTAAGGGACCATTCTCAATTAAAGCCACAAAAATTTTTTTTAAAAACTTCTAGGCCCTGGCCAGTTGGCTCAGTGGTAGAGTGTCAGTCCAGCGTGTGGAAGTCCCAGGTTCGATTCCCGGCCAGGGAACACAGGGGAAGCACCCATCTGATTCTCCACCCTTCCCTCTCCTTTTTCTCTCTCTCTTCCCTCCTGCAGCCAAGGCTCCACTGGAGTATAGTTGGCCCGGGTACTGAGGATGACTGCATGGCCTCCACCTCAGGTGCTAAGAATGGCTCCGGTTGCAACGGAGCAACACCCCAGATGGGGAGAGCATCACCCCCCCTAGTCAGCTTGCCAGGTGGATCCCGGTCGGGCTCATGCAGGAGTCTGTCTCTCTGCCTTCCTGCTTCTCACTTCAGAAAACAAAAACAAAACTTCTAAAACATCACAACTGACTTTCAAAAATTCTGTCAGTTATGTTCATTACCAGTTAAAATTCCCAAACCTCAGAACTGCTTCAAATAAAGAGAGCAAACAAATCTGCCAAATGAAATGTTGGAGGTAGAAGAGACTAATCAAGTCATCTACTCCAGCTCTTTATTATTTAACACATATAAAGACTGAATGAATTGCTCAAATTCACATGGCTGATTAGTGAGACAGCCAGAACCTGAACCCAAGTGACAATAAAATTCATTCATTCACCATTCACTGACAGCCAATTCTGTGCCAATATGTTGGGTGCTAATAAAGGTGGGGCAGTTCCATGCTCATTCCTCCATGTCACTATCACTTTCTCCTATTGTAATTTGTGAAGTGTCCAATGATAGAGAATTTCTATTACAGTAAAAATAACAGAATCAGACTTTAAAGCTTCAAAGAGACCCAGGCATCCATCTAATCCAAGCTTCCATCAATATACTGCAATCCTTTTATAGCAGTGGTCCCCAAACCCCGGGCTGCGGACCGGTAATGGTCCGTGGGTCATTTGGTACCGGTCTGCAGAGAAAGAATAAATAACTTACATTATTTCCATTTTATTTATATTTAAGTCTGAACGATGTTTTATTTTTAAAAAATGACCAGATTCCCTCTGTTACATCCGTCTAAGACTCACTCTTGATGCTTGTCTCGGTCACGTGATACATTTATCCGTCCCAGCCTAAAGGCTGGTCCATGAAAATATTTTCTGACATTAAACCGGCCCGTGGCCCCAAAAAGGTTGGGGACCACTCTTTTATAGTACCAGTCATTCAACCTTGGCTTAACTATTATTATTAGTGAAAACTGATGGAAGCACCTACTAAGGGGAGCATATTCCACAGGTGCATGAAACTTTCCTTTCTGAAACTCTTCTATTCCTCTTTTTACAAGGTAGTTCTTCAAATATTTGACAGCAGCGATCATATCTAAGATTATATTAAAGTTTTTACCAGCAATATCACATGATTATTTCATATTAAGCTTTGGCTAACTACTACTATCCTCTTCCCCATCCCCATCCTGTCCCCACCTCAACTCTAAAATCTGATCAGATGAACTTCTACCACATCAAGTATTCCCTATCATACCTGCTTCTTCTGCACTGTTTGTTTGTATATTTAAACCTAAAAGTAGAACTTTAGAACTGTTAATCTGATTTTACCTGCAGTTCAGCGTTTGAAATTATCTTTTCTCTTGATTCTGTCATACTGAGAGAAGAAACAAAGACAGACCCCTGTGGCTTTCTATTAGACTCTCCCCTCAAGGATGTTTACAAGCCATTGACTGCTTTGCTTACTATTATTCAATTAGATACAAATCCATTTAATTTTACTTTAAGCAGTTTATATTTTAGTCTTTCACATAAATTTAAGTTGTACTGTGGCTACATCATGCTCACACTAGTTTTGCTAACTATAACAAAAGAGAATCCAAGGTATTTAATATGATTTGTTCTAATAAATGTGTGTTATTTCTTTACTGCTTCTTAAATCTTCACAAACCATGTATTTGAAAAATGTGCTCTACAATTTGGCTGATAACCAACAACAAAACTGACTTCATAATTTCTCAACTCCACTCCTTTCAACTTTTTGAAAATCACAATAAACTCTCAACTTTTTTTTTTTTTTTTTCATTTTTCTGAAGCTGGAAACAGGGAGAGACAGACAGACTCCTGCATGCGCCCGACTGGGATCCACCCGGCCCACCCACCAGGGGCGACGCTCTGCCCACCAGGGGGCGATGCTCTGCCCATCCTAGGCGTCGCCATGTTGCGACCAGAGCCACTCTAGCGCCTGAGGCAGAGGCCACAGAGCCATCCCCAGCGCCCGGGCCATCTTTGCTCCAATGGAGCCTTGGCTGCGGGAGGGGAAGAGAGAGACAGAGAGGAAAGCGCGGCGGAGGGGTGGAGAAGCAAATGGGCGCTTCTCCTGTGTGCCCTGGCCGGGAATCGAACCCGGGTCCTCCGCACGCTAGGCCAACCGGCCAGGGCTACAACTTTCTTTTAGTACTTATTCTCTATGGTTCTCAGAAAATTTACCTGTAAGTTCCTTCAGCACTCCTGAACTATTTTGCATAGGACTGCATTTCAATTCGCCTAATGAAGTCAACAGGTCCCATTCTGTATTTTGAAAACTAAGAGTACAATACTGTAGTGTAAATCAAACAATTTGTATTAGAAAATATCAATCTCACACTATGCTCTTTCAGGGTTGCACAGACATAAATGCTATTATGTATAGTTACAACTCTTTCCACTTCAATAAAACACAACCAACCTTCAATTACTCATGTTGAACTCCATGCCACATAAGCTTAAGCATAACAAACAGCTTAAGTAATCTGTCTATAGACCTAAAGACTACATGCTAATACATAACACTCAAGGCCCCATGTATTATTATTATTTTATTATTATTATTATTATTATTTTTACAGAGACAGAGAGTCAGAGAGAGGGATAGATAGGGACAGTCAGGAATGGAGAGAGATGAGAAGCATCAATCATTAGTTTTTCGTTGTGACACCTTAGTTGTTCGTTGATTGCTTTCTCATATGTGCCTTGACCGTGGGCCTTCAGCAGACCAAGTAACCCCTTGCTCGAGCCAGCGACCTTGGGTCCAAGCTGGTGAGCTTTGTTCAAACCAGATGAGCCCGTGCTCAATCTGGCGACCTAGGGGTCCCGAACCTGGGTCCTCCGCATCCCAGTTTGACGCTCTATCCACTGTGCCACCGCCTTGTCAGGCTAGGCCCCACATATTTTTGTTACCCAGATTTCTTTCTTTTTTTGTGACAGAGACACAGAGAGAGAGACAGAGAGAGGGACAGATATGGACAGACAGGAAGGGAGAGAGATGAGAAGCATTAATTCTTCATTGCAACTCTTTAGTCTCCTTAGTTGCTTAGTTGTTCACTGATTGCTTTCTCCTATGTGCCCTGACCGGGGGGGGGGGGGACTGGGGAGGGACTGCAGTAGAGCAAGTGAAGTGACCCCTTGCTCAAGCCAGTGACCCTGGGCTCAAACCAGCAACCATGGGGTCATGTCTATGATTCCATGCTCAAGACGGCGACCCTGCGCTCAAGCTGGTGAGCCCACATTCAAGCTGAATGAGCCCGTGCTCATGCCAGTGACCTTGGGGTTTCGAACCTGGGTCCTATGCGCTGCAGTCCAATGCTTTACCCATTGTACCACCGCCGGGTCAGGCTAGATTTCTTATTATACCACTTCTACTATACTACATTTTCTTCTAGCCAAAACATCATTTCTGCCATAGTATTTCACCTGAGTTTTATCTATGCTTTTTCCCCTGAACCCCTCAAAAGTGAGACAGCACTCAATACATTAAGACTATAGTAACCAGAAAAGTGGGCTGTCCTTTTAGAACTAGGATTTCAAATAATATTAGGAACTAAAAACAAATGACAACAAGCAGATTCCAGAAAGTATTAATATATCAATTTAATTCCCAAAAGAAATGTTACAATAATGATACCTCATTCTAAAAAAAAATCTTACGTAATCTTTATTTGTGGTCTCAAATATTATACTACAAATTTTTACTAACCCAAAGGAAATATTTCAAAACACGGTTTCTCAAATAGCTAAGATCAATCTACATAATCATTAAATCACTATTTCTCAAGAATATAAAAAGAAAAAATTTACATAAGGAAATGATATCAAACTGTATGTTTTCGAATATGTTCTGAAAGTTTCAGCTTCTCTTCATATCAATCCTGAAAATCATCAACTAAAAAAAACATATGCTATATAACTTAAATCTGCCTTTCAATATGAAAGGATATAGTCTCCAAAAAAAGTTTAATGTTTCCCAAAAAATTTTTTGTTATTAAAAGAGGTTACAATACTTTCTTTATACCAATAAAAAAAAAAGAACAAGTACAACACGCTAAACAGACATCACTATTTTAATATAAGATAGCTCCAAGTAACTAGAAATACAAACAATTACATATTAGGCTTCTAAAACAACACAGAAATACCATTTCACTTTAGCCAGTTATCATATGTAAATATGTTACATATGGCTCATAACATGTGTGAAACATATTTTAGATGTGTTTAGAATAGTTATTGAGATGGCTCAGAAACCGTAAATAGGAGTACGTGCCTCCCTATGACTAGCAGAGAGAGTAAAATCACAACTACTTTTCAGCTTTGATTCATTTTTGAGGAAAAACTTCCAGAGCAAGTGTCTACGTCATATAAGTGTCTACGTCATATAGTCTATAGTGTATATAATAAGAATTGAAGTTTGAAATGACCCAAGTGCTCTAAGGTACTCAGTTAACCAATGATACAATTAGCATACAGTATTTTCCATGTTTTGAAAGTAATTGATGTTATTTCATAAAAATTTAAACATGACTGACGAATGGTGGTGCAGTGGATAAAGCATCCATCCAGAAAACTGAGGTGGCCAGTTCAAAACCCCAAGGTCACTGGCTCTGACTGCAGGCTCATCAGTGTGGGGTTATTGGCTTTAGCAGGGGAATCATTTACATGATCACAAAACTCATCAGCTTGAGACCAGAGATCGCTGACACGAAAAGCCCAAGGCTGCTGGGGGCTTTTGAGTAAGGGGACACTGGCCTGGCCCCAGTCAAGGCACGTACAAGAAGCTCAATATACAACTAAAGTGAAAGCAACTAGGAGTTGATGTTTCTCACACTCTCTCCCTCCTCCCTCCACCAAAAAAATTAAACATAAATATAAATAAAAATAAATTTTGGTAACCTTAATTTGATTAGTAACAAAATCCAATTTGCAGTTCAATTTCAGTTAATCAAAGATTTACTATTTTTTTTAAGAGTTTTTATTTACTGAATTTTGAGAGAGGAAAGAGAAAAAAGTGGGTGGTAGGGAGGAGCAGAAAACATCAACTCATTGTAATTGCCTGTCTTATGTGCTTTGAAGGGGCAAGCCTGGGGTCAAATTGGTGACCTAAGCATTCCAGGTCAACGCTTATCCACTGCACCACCACAGGTCAGGCCAAAATTTTCTATTTTAATAATATAGAATAATCCATTATTTGTATTCTTTGCTTCTATTACCACAAATATTTAAAAGTCACCTAAATTAAAATCACTGACTAAACATTACATATTAGCATAAATTTTATGATCTCTTTATATAAAGATGTATAAAATTAACAGAATTAAAACCTGAGGTTGTGTCTATAAATAACCAGGCTGAAGACACATGACTAATCTAAAAAGTCTAACATTTTCTTTCTTTTTTTTTTTTTAATGCAGAGAAAGAGCAGTGAGAAATGATTCACGTCACTTGTTCTGATAATTTGATGGTTCAAAAAAAATGTAAATGCTCCTCACAGAAAAGTAAAACTTTTGTTGTAAGGTTTTATTTTATTGTAATCATGTTTTTCTTAATAAAGAGAAACATTTTTCCATTTTGTCAAAGAATAGAAAATTGAAATTTCTAAGACATTATCTAATAAACTGCAAAAAATGAAAATATGTATCTATTACTGAAACAAATTTCTTCTGACATGTATCAGAAGTTCAGCTGGACCTGAGATATCTGAAAATTCATAAACTGAACTCATTTTTTAAAATAGACTAATAATTTTTAAACTGTTTTCTATTTCAGTCTCAACTAAAATATAAATATTATTATTTTAATAAAAAACTATAGTATTGGAAATAAAACAACTAGAGTTTACTATGGAAGCGCACTGTCTACATGAAGTAACTACTGCAGATGTTAATCCAGGCATGGCCAACATACGGCCCATGGGCTGAATGCAGCCCACGATTAAATTTTTAATATTCTCTGCTACTTTAAAATCTCAGCTACGCAGAAGCAGAAGCATCTTTGATTATTGGAAATCGAGATATTTAAGAAGATAGTGATACGTGGAAAAGAATTCCACGTGAGACTAATCTAGGGTTGACTTCCAATAATTGGTCGAACGGATTCGTGATACTTATTTTTTTTAAAATTCCATTATAAAGATTTACAACTTTTGTACTCGTCTGTACTCGATATGAACTGTTCGACGTTTAGTGGCGATGCGAAACCCACATTCTTTTAGGTGGAGTTTGCCAGTGCGCACCCAAGGTCAAACCATGATTTTTGTGGTCAAGTGTGCTGAATCAAGTGGCATTGTAGTATAGACAATAGCTGCAGTTGATAACTGAAAACGGGTCCAGGCTGTTTGTAAAACAAAATAATTGTTTTATTTGCAATATAACCCCTTCAAGCTCATTCTATTAATTAAATAGTTTCAACTGATTGCGATACAGTTTAGATATTTATATGGTATGTAATTATATTTTTATTAAAAATATTTTTATTAAAATAACATTGTATATTAAAAATGTTTTTCACTCACATTCATAAAAAAATTACATAATAAAATTTTGTTTACTTAAACGAATCATTTTTGTATTTAACATTTTTTAATTTTAATATTTCGTCTGGTCCGTGAAAAAAGTTTTCTTTCTAATCTGGCCCAGGGGCAAAAACTGTTGGCCACGCCTGAGTTAATCATATAAAACATAATATGTAGTGCTCGCTTCAGCAGCACATATACATGAAATATACTAACAGGAATACAGATGTATCTGCATATAAAATGCTGAAAGAACCATGGCTATCTAGAAAGAAAGCATTTTAAAGGAATGTAGTATTACATAAGATATTAAGATGACTATAAAGAACACTCCAGTTACTATTGCTTACACTTACTTTTTCCTTTTATACTAATCGGTTTGTTAGTATTTATCAAATTACAGGTCACTCATTTTCTCTTAAACTTCAGAAAAAGCATTTAAAAAACGTGATTGTTATGTTCTAATTTCTAACACTCGAAACATCTTGGTTCAATTGATTTTTAATATTATCCTTGGTTTTAAAATCTAAATATTCTACAAGTGTTTTATTTTATGCAACTGATCTATCACTGACTTATAAATAAACCTGCATTATGCTCTACATGATGCCCCATAAAACTCCCAAAACAACCCTCCTCCCAAAATTCTTAATTTCTCATTGGATATAAACTGCCACATCTAAAGGCTTCAAATACACTTCTTCCTAAATTTCAAACCAGTTTACACAATTTTTATCTCAAAATGTAATGTGTGACTAAACTTTTTCATCCAATTCCACATATAATAAAATATTTTTTTACCTAAGAGTTAATATCTGCATTTTAATAATCTATATAAATGCTAAAAACTAGATAACTATTAAAGTTAATTCTAGTTACTGCTTTCCTTGCGTTATTCTATGGTTTCAAAATCTTCAATAATGTGCACTTTTATATTGCTTTAAAAAGATTCTTTGTAAAGCAGAATGAGTGGTTATATTTAGCAAATGAAAAGCAGAATAAGATGTATGAATAAAGGAGACAATCTCCAACTCAGTTAGCTTCACTCTCTTAACTCATTCTTTTAACACTTTTAGTGGGTTCCACCATTCCTGGAAGCCAAAATTTATAAGCGAGTACCAACAAGATATATGTAAAGAAGAGTGTTAGTTACATCTGTAACTGTATAGAAAACTTAAAAGAGCCCTGGCCGGTTGGCTCAGCGGTAGAGCGTCGGCCTAGCGTGCGGAGGACCCGGGTTCGATTCCCGGCCAGGGCACACAGGAGAAGCGCCCATTTGCTTCTCCACCCCTCCGACGTGCCTTCCTCTCTGTCTCTCTCTTCCCCTCCTGCAGCCAAGGCTCCACTGGAGCAAAGATGGCCCGGGCGCTGGGGATGGCTCTGTGGCCTCTGCCTCAGGCGCTAGAGTGGCTCTGGTCGCAACATGGCGACGCCCAGGATGGGCAGAGCGTCACCCCGTGGTGGGCGTGCCGGGTGGATCCCGGTCGGGCGCATGCGGGAGTCTGTCTGACTGTCTCTCCCTGTTTCCAGCTTCAGAAAAATGCAAAAAGAAAAAAAAAAGAAAGAAAACTTAAAAGGAGAAGAGACCATAAGCAAGGTACCCAATAATAAAGATTTCTCCCTCCCTTCTATCTTTACTATAATAATTCTCATTTCAAAAAAACCCAAAGATTCAAGTAATTTACTTCTTCCTCCTACATCCCCTGTAGTCAACAGGCAACCAAAAAGAGGATGAGCCTGACCGGGCGGTGGCGCAGTGGATAGAGCATCGAACTGGGATGCGGAAGACCCAGGTTCGAGATCCCGAGGTTGCCAGCTTGAGCGAGAGCTCTTCTGGTTTGAGCAAAGCCCACCAGCTTGAGCCCAAGGTCGCTGGCTCAAACAAGGGGTTACTCGGTCTGTTGAAGGCCCACAGTCAAGGCACATATGAGAAAGCAATCAATGAACAATTAAGGTGTTGCAATTCGCAAAGAAAAACTAATGATTGATGCTTCTCCTCTCTCTCCATTCCTGTCTGTCTGTCTCCTTGTCTATCCCTCTCTCTGACTCTCTCTAAAAAGAAAAAAAAAAAAAAAGAGGATGAGAGGGCTGGTCTTGATATCTTTACTGGAGTTATTTCTCCCTGAACTAAAAATAAAATTCTACTTTAGATACATGGCTTACACGTGTCTTAGATGCTTTTAATAAAAAAACGAGAGAGAGAGAGAGAGAGGAGAACACTGCCCAGGTAGCTCAGGTTAGAGTGTTGTCCTGATACACCCAGGTTGTGGGTTCCATCCCCAGTCAGGGCACATACAAGAATCAACCAATGAATGCATAGATAAGCAGAACATCAAATTAATATTTATCTCTCTCTCTCTCCAAAAAAAAAAAAAAAAAAAAGACATTAAGTAGCTAATAAAGTTAACTCTAAAACCACTTACCTCTCCAGGGTGCAATCTATCCCAGTTTTCATTAATGTATGTCATAAGCTCAAGTTCAGAATCAAAGTATTTCTTCTTGTGAATAACACTTAGGTTGTAAAGGCATAAGTGGGCTATATCTACCCTGAAATCCAAAAGTAATCAAAATATACAAAAACAATGTTTTTGTTTTTTTGTTAAGAAATCACACAATTTTTCATAACACCAGCAATTTAAAAAATCCAATGTGAAGTATTTAGGTGAACAGAGGATCAGTATCCTAATCATATTCACAATGTGATAAATCATTACATTGAAAACAACTGGAAAGCATTAACTAAACATTTACTTCTTCTACAGTAACTACAAATTAAAAGATATCTAAATTCTTAAATGTATTCAAAAAGAATCTGACTTCAAAAAAATAAAAATAAAAAA
The DNA here is from genome assembly GCF_036850995.1 of Saccopteryx leptura. Lineage (NCBI taxonomy): Eukaryota > Metazoa > Chordata > Mammalia > Chiroptera > Emballonuridae > Saccopteryx > Saccopteryx leptura. The sequence continues at coordinate 166,742,361 of NC_089505.1, forward strand.
TTTTGTTTTCACTACTACATAAGTTATTGCATAGTTCATACAATAGACTACCTGATTCACAAGTGTTTTATCTTTTCCTAAAAAATGTAAAATTTAATTAAAATGTTTAAATATTTACTAACAGTAGTCCCTCTTAGCATCAGTTTTGCTTTCAATTGTTTACCTGCAGTTAACCACAGTTCAAAAATATTAAATAGAAAATTCCAGAAATAAACAATTCTGAGTAACATAATGAAATCTTGTTCCCACTCTGTCCCATCTGAGATGTGAATCATCCTTTTGTCCAGGGTATCCAGACTGTGTATACTACCTGCCCATTAGCCACTAAGTAACCAACTTGGTCATCAGATCGACTGTGACAGTATCTCAGTGCTTGTGTTCAAGTAAACCTTATTTTACTAAATAATGGCTGGTCTCAAAGCTCAAGAGTGGTGATGTTCACAATTTGCCTAAGAGAAGCTGTAAAGTATACTCATGTATGTATAGGAAGAACCGTAGTATAATGTAGGGTTCAATTGTATTCACAGTTCCAGGCATCCATTTGGAGTTTTGGATGTATCCCTTGCGGATAACGGGAAACTACTATAGAAATATTTTATCATTAAATCTCCAAAATTCATCATATTTATCATGCTCAAGAATTATTACACTGAAGCAAAAACTGGCATGTTTTTAATAAGAACTTTCTTCTATTGTATGCTATTATGAATGCCCAAAAGATATTTTTAAAAGTTACAGTTTATGTCATTAAAAAATGAATGGCCTTATTATTTTAGCAACAAAACTAGATAATCCTTGGTGAAGATGAAATATAAAAATATAAAAGAAATAAAGTCAGGTATAAAGAAAACAAATTTTTATTTAAGTCAAGTAAATGTGTGTATGTATATATATATATAAAATTTCATCTATAGATTTAAGAATTTTATTCCTTAACAAAAATGTCCTCACTTACCACTGTAATGGTAGACGTTTGAGGTATTCAGGTCCAGAACTGCAGACCGAGCAAATAAATGTATAAAACCTAAGAAAAAAGGAAAAGTAAACTGAATAATCAAGGTATACATAAATTATTTAAAAATTAAAGCTAACATTCAGCAAGTGCATAACATACAAGTGATAGAGTAAAATATAATTTGAATTATGACACTAACCGTGAATAAAAGAATTTCTTCTCCAATAACAACAAATAATGAAATAGTTCATATCTGGGGAGAGCGGACATGCCTTTTTTTTTTTTTTTTTTTTTTTTTTTTAATTTTTAAGCTGGAAACGGGGAGAGACAGTCAGACAGACTCCCGCATGCGCCTGACCGGGATCCACCCAGCACGCCCACCAGGGGCGACGCCACGCCCACCAGGGGGCGTCGCTCTGCCGCGACCAGAGCCACTCCAGCGCCAGGGGCAGAGGCCAAGGAGCCATCCCCAGCGCCCGGGGCCATCCCTGCTCCAATGGAGCCTCGGCTACGGGAGGGGAAGAGAGAGACAGAGAGGAAGGAGGGGGGGGGGTGGAGTACAAGCAAATGGGCGCTTCTCCTGTGTGCCCTGGCCGGGAATCGAACCTGGGTCCCCCGCACGCCAGGCCGACGCTCTACTGCTGAGCCAACCGGCCAGGGCCGGACATGCTTTTTTTAAACGTTAGAAACCTTCAGAGTTTATCACCCTCAGATTCATACACAAGCATAGTTCACTAAAGGCTTCTGTGTATGAGGAATTGTGGTGGCTACTCAATCTACATGGTTATGTTTAATAATACTATTTTTCATAACGAGCAATTTTAAAAATCCATTATGAAGTATAGGTTAACAGAAGATCAATATATGTTCAATGCTTAAAACAATCTAGTGAAATAAATCCAGAAGACAAGTTGACCTTCACCAACTCAGAAAGATAGTGGCATAAGCTAAGATTTAAAAGCAGATTTTTTTAAAGCCAAATTTAGTGCTCTATCTTTAATTTTTCTTCCTAGAGTCTCTCTGCTATTCCACATTCTCTTAATCCAGAAAGCACATTAAATCTGCTTTTAGAAACTCTTTACACCTAAGATGTAAATTGTGTGTATCAAGGTTCCTTGTCCTTTTCCAGCTTTCTGTCATAGGATCCCTTTGATATTCTTTAAAGATGGATACTAATGAGAATAGTTAACAACATTGTGGGCAATACAAGCAAATATAATCACTAATCAAATACTTAAAAGCTTTTGGGAATAATATCCAAAAGCACAAAAATGATGTGTATTTTAAAATTATATATAATTTAAGTATATTACTCAGTATTTCCCCTCTAAGATGATCCCTTTACAAATCACTGTTAAAACTACTAGAAATCTGAAACTGCAAGTACAACCACAATAAAAAAAGCTTAAAAAATCAAATATTAAAGTTCAAATGCCCTTCTCACCTGTCTCCAAATAACATTGGTTTTTGAAGGCATTGCACACAAGCCTCATGAAACCACTGCTTGCATTTGCAGCACTGTAGCATCTTTAAATACCAGCTATAAGAAAAAAGTTAAGATTAAAATTACTACCTTTTGATAAGGTAAAAGATTTTTCTTTTTCTTTTAAGTGATATTGTGCAGAATACAGTTCTGCTTATAGTATCACATTTCTACTACACTTAGTGTTAAATTTTTCTTTCCTAAAAATGGTTATTAATATTGACCATTCCATCTCTCTCTCTCTCTCTCTCTCTCTCTCTCTCTCTCTCTCTCTCTCTCCATTCTCTTTATAAATTCATGAGAATTTATAAGCTCTAGAAAGATATATCTATTATTAATCAACAAGTGCCTGGATTCTACACTAGTAAAGGATCTATGTCAAAACACAAGGCTGGGAATTTTTTCACATTGACTCTACACTACAGGAGAGAGAAGTTTTAGAGGTCTCTGTTTTCCTCATATACCAAATGGTCATAAGCAGCTTTATATTTTCACTGTTTTTATTATTCTTGACCATTAAAATGGAAAAGAAGTACAGTTATGTGTGACATAGTAACATTTTGTTCAACAACAGAACACATATGCAACAGTGACATGTCATACAGCCTAGGTGTATACCATCTAGGTCTGTGTAAGTACATTCTATGATGTTCACACAGTGATGAAATCACCTAACGTGCATTAGTTGGAAGGTATCCCCGTCACTAAGTGGCACATAACTATATAGCAATTGAATATACTTGATTAACATAATTATAAGTCTAATCTAAGACTCTATCAGGTGTAAAGGCTTTGTGAAAGATTTTGTTCTGTTTCAGACAGTTGAAGATGCTAAAACTGAATCTCCAACAAAGGACATCCTCTCTTTCAATTAGTATATGGTTTTGATATACTGGATCCTATTTGCCACCCAAATAATGTGTCTCCTTCCAATAATTCTTTTGCTCAACAAGTTAGCCCCACATAAATTTTAAGCCACATATATAATAAGGCAAGAAGACTGATACTAAAGCAAGGTCATTCATTCATCAAAGATTAATGAATACTATAGTATGTTCCAGGTACTCTGCTAGGTGCTGAAATTAGAGTTAGCAATATCAGTTCATGTAGTCATGGGACTTAAAGGACAAGGAATGATCTGCCTCATAAAATAATGTCTGTAACAGTTTTCACCTATTTTTAAAAAATGTTTATTTTATTGATTTGGGGGGAGGAGGGGAGACACAGAACATGAATCTGTTCCTGTATGTGCCCTGACCAGGTATGGAACCAGCAAATTCTGTGCTTTGGTATGATGATCTAACCAACTGAGCTATCCAGCCAGGGCTGTTGCCACCTATTTTAAATAATACTTTAAACTAAATGCTAGGTATAAATGAGTAAAAAGAAAATTCAATCTCTAGGCTTGTTTATTGTATCTCTTTTATAAGTGATTTTTAAAAATTAGTTTCTTAAATGTGCAGGTGACCAAAAACTGAGAAATACTATAGAAGTGTTAAATCACAAAAAGTCCCTAAGATCAGAAACAAGGTAGAAGAACTAAAATTTAATTCATTGATATATTCATTTATTCATGAATTCATCACTGAATACCTATATGTCCCAGCATTCTTCTAGACAGCACCAGCTTTTTTTACTTATAGATTTGAGAGAGAGAGAAAGAGAAAGGGGGAGGAGAAGCATCAACTCATAGTTGCTTCATGTATGAGCTTGACCAGGCAAGCCCGAGGTTTTTAACCAGCAACCTCAGTATTCCAGGTCGACACTTTACCCACTGCGCCACCACAGGTCAAGCTAGACAGCACCATCTTAAGAGAAGCAGTCTCATATAAAAGACACAAGAAACCAATAATTACAATTTAAATAGAGTTAAATGAGAGAGAGAAAGACAGAGAAAGAGAGAAACAGGAATGGTGAGAGATAAGAAGCATCAACTTGTAGCTGTGGCACTTGAGTTCACTGATTGCTTTCTCAGATGTGCCTTGACCAGGGGCTCCTGGTGAACCAGTGACCCCTTGTTCAAGCCAGTGACCTTGGGGTCATGTCTATGATCCCACACTCAAGCCAGCAACCCTGTACTCAGGCTGTGAGCCTGTGCTCAAGCCAGCGACCTCAGGGCTTTGAACCTGGGTCTTCAGAATTCCAGGTCGACGCTCTACCCACAGCACCACCACCTGGTGGTCAGGCTGAATTGAAATATTTTAAGAGTCACCTCATGAGAGAAATAAGATACATTTGTTTGGTTCCAAAGAGCAAAGCAAGGACCACTGATCAGAAATTAAAGGTAAATTTCTAAACAGTCTTAGAACTGATTCATTTACTGAGCAAATATTTAATGAAAAAGATGAATAAAACTATAGACTCTAATTTGCCTCCCCCAATTTTCTTTATCAATACTTCCATGAATTTACAATTCACTATCACTACAACCCCAAAATCAGTAACAAAAAAAGTTGATAATATAAACAAATAAAAAATACTTAAAGGGCATTGAATAACTGTATGTACTTACTCTCCAGGGCCTCCACAATAGCAGTAACATTGCTGGACATTGGTTTTATGACCTGCATCCCATTCAAGGTCTGCCACACTATATGGTAATGTCTGCTTCATAACTTGCAATGCTTTGGCATTTGGTCCTTTCTTAAGCGCACCACCCCTCTATGTTAAAAGGAAAAAGTTATTTGACAGAGTGAAAGATAAAATTTGAAGTACAATTTTAGAACTCAAAAATGCTTCTGAAATTTCTGAAGAAATTTCCATTCTCTACAGTTCTTACTATATCACAAACTTTTTGAGTAATAATAATCTTTATTATTTTTTATTCCAAATTATTGCCCCAATTCCAAGACCATTATAAAAAAATAAGTGCAAGAATAATTGCAAGTCACTTAAGCATCATTAGTCAAACAATAAGCAGCACATCCTTCTACCCACCACTGATTGCTCATTTCATTCAAATTAACTTCAATGTACACAAATCATTATGTTGATAGTGCCGTACAAATTCCATTTAGGGCTTTAGCCCAAAACACTTAAAAGATACCTTTGTTGTTGTTGCAAAAACACACTGTCGACAGAGCCATTTTTCATCTGAATCAATCACACTGGAATCAATATGAGGTGTGTGACACAACTGATGATATCCTTAATATCAAAAAAAGCATAAAGCAAATTCTATTTTATTAATAAATACTGCAACAAAATTTCAAGAAGGCATTTTAGTATTTTCTTTTCCTACATTAATATAATCACAACTGATGAATAAATTGATCATAACAGCTTCAAATTACCAATGTAAAGTATTTTTAATCATTAATCTTTAACAGGGGCATTGCGTATGTAACAAAACTTTTCCACAAGATTAAAAGAAATCAATATATACCTTGGCCACACTTGTCACATATAACCATTTCATTGGGAGCTTCTGAATACTCTTCCTGACATATTGTACAGACCATTTCCCCACTTCCAGTGGCTCCTGAAATATTTAAAATAATAAATATTATTATTTATATAAAATAATAAAGAAGTGTTCTATACAACAAAACTACTTTTTGACTCAGTGAGTAGCTGACGGTGGTGTTTGTTTGTTTGCTAGATCATAATTTTCAAAGCAAAGGACTATATACAAACTGCTATCTCTCTACTCCCTGTGTTCTTCCCACCTTTAACTTAAGATGTCTTTCTACATTCGTAATTTAACCTGCTTTTTGACAGAGGGCATAATTTAAACTGCTCTCATTAGGATCCCTTATCACTCATTTCCAATATTCCCACTCTACTGGGGTGGGGGGCAGGTGAGGAAAGGCAATGTTTTATCAACATCAGAATGACTCTCCAGAACACACGTCAAACCATGTAAATGTGTTCATCCAGGGGTCCCCAAACTTTTTACACAGGGGGCCAGTTCACTGTCCCTCAGACCGTTGGAGGGCCGGACTATAAAAAAAACTATGAACAAATCCCTATGCATACTGCACATATCTTATTTTAAAGTTAAAAAAAAAAAAAAACAGGAACAAATACAATATTTAAAATAAAGAACAAGTAAATTTAAATCAACAAACTGACCAGTATTTCAATGGGAACTATGGACCTGCTTTTGGCTAATGAGATGGTCAATGTGCTCCTCTCACTGACCACCAATGAAAGAGGTGCCCCTTCTGGAAGTGCGGCGGGGGCCGGATAAATGGCCTCAGGGGGCCGCAGTTTGGGGACCCCTGATTTACCCTATACTACCTAATATGATGATAATGAAAAGGGGCAAGGAAAATATATTAATGACCTTAGGGGGAAGGGGGTAAAGGGGGCAATGGGGGCACATGGTTGGGGGGTAGGGTGTTACCTTGAGTGAGACACTTGAATCCATGTTAACACAAAAAATTAAAATTAATAAAATTAATAAATAAAAATTTTGTTTAAAAGCAAATACATCTATCTATCTATCTATCTATCTATCTATCTATCTATCTATCTATCTCAATGACCCTTTTCTCTGGATTTGGACCATTTCTTTTTTTTGTTTTTGGTTTTTTTTGTATTTTTTCCGAAGCTGGAAACGGGGAGGCAGCCAGACTGACTCCCGCATGCGCCTGACGGAGATCCACCCAGCACGCCCACCAGGGGGCGATGCTCTGCCCATCCAGAGCGTAGCTCTGCTGTAATCAGAGCCATTCTAGTGCCTGAGGCAGAGGCCACAGAGCCATCCCCAGCGCCCGGGCAAACCCCGCTCCAGTGGAGCCCTGGCTGTGGGAGGGGAAGAGAGAGACAGAGAGGAAGGAGAGGGGGAGGGGTGGAGAAGCAGATGGGCGCCTCTCCTGTGTGCCCTGGCTGGGAATCGAACCCGGGACCTCCGCACGCCAGGGTTCATTTCTTTTTTTTTTTTATTCATTTTTAGAGAGGAGAGAGAGAGAGGGAGAGAGAGAGACAGAGAGGGAGAGAGAGGAGAGAGAGACAGAGAGAAGGGGGGAGGAGCTGGAAGCATCAACTCCCATATGTGCCTTGACCAGGCAAGCCCAGGGTCTCGAACAGGCGACCTCAGCATTTCCAGGTCGAGGCTTTATCCACTGCGCCACCACAGGTCAGGCCCCATTTCTTTTTATTTACTAATTTATGAAAGAGGCTGAACATCAATTTAATCGCCAGCTTCTGAAATGTGGAAATATGTTGCCCAATAATGTACCCTAACAAAATCCCACTGCAACAAACTGGGGAATCCAGTTATTAATTATACTTTTTAACTTGAAAAGGTAAATTATTTATTCCTTATACATTTTTATTCTAAAAACAATTTTATTCTATAAAATTTAGAATATGGTTTTATCACTCTAATACATTTCCAATATTCTCTTCTAATCAATTTCAATATATAGTTAAGATATTAATACTCATGCTTTATCATAACAAAAAATATTTCAATTTTGTACTTATGAGCCAAGAATTGTTAAGCTCTTGACATATACTAGTACGTTGTTTAATTCTACAAATTATTAGATAAATTCTTAAAGACAGGAATTGAGGCTCAGAAAGATAAAAATAACCCAAGAACCTTCAGTAAGAAAGTATCAAGGCTAGGATTCAAAGCTAGATATGCCAGTCTATACTCTCTCCACTTTGAGATGCCTCCTTTCATCAATACTATATAATATAAAGCATTTTTCACACCAGTTTTCAAAATTATAACTTCAAATAACTACATATTTCATCCAGTGGAAAGAACCAAATTTACTTTATTATGCCTCTACTACACATACAGGTTACCAAATTACCGTTGTTCACTTTTTTGCACTTCTCGTTGTTTGTTTTGGTCTCTGTCCTCTCTAGCCTCCTGCTTTCCTAGGGTTTGTTTACTTCCTTGCACAGTTGGCTAAACGTGGCCTCCCACAGCTTCTGAGTTTTTTTTGTTTTTTGGTGTTTTTTTTTGTATTTTTCTGAAGCTGGAAACAGGGAGAGATAGTCAGACAGACTCCAGCATGCACCCGACCGGGATCCACCCGGCACGCCCACCAGGGGGCGACGCTCTGCCCACCAGGGGCGTCGCTCTGTCACGACCAGAGCCACTCTAGTGCCTGGGGCAGAGGCCAAGGAGCCATCCCCAGCGCCCGGGACATCCTTGCTCCAATGGAGCCTCAGATGCGGGAGGGGAAGAGAGAGACAGAAAGGAAGGAGAGGGGGAGGGGTGGAGAAGCAGATGGGCGCCTCTCCTGTGTGCCCTGGCCAGGAATCGAACCCAGGACTTCTGCACGCCAGGCCGACGCTCTACCACTGAGCCAACCGGCCAGGGCCCCACAGCTTCTGAGTTTGATGGCTATAGTCAGGAGAGCAACAAGACTGAGCCTGGGACCTCTCTATCTATCTACAATTCCCTGGAAAAAAGACCAATAGTCCCAGATTGGGGAAGATGCCTGATGTGATGCCCACTGCAACCATGTAGACTGGTGTGGGGATAGGCAGTTCTCCAAAAAGCAGGTGCTGATTTAACAAACAATATTTGTTCACCTGAGGAAACAATAGTGAAGAAGCAAGGAATTACCTCTAGTTATAAAATCTAAGTATATCTTTTTTACTATCATGTTGACAAGAACTTTCTGTGCAGCTTAGTGGCCTCTTATAGTCTTCCTCCTCTAAATCCAACTTACTAAAGTTCAAGCCATTTTATGTTGGATACACTAAATGTTTTGTTGTTTTAAAGTACAGTAAATATTTTTCATCTAGCTTTTTTACTTTTGGATTATTTATTGTGAATAAACTATTAAAATGAGTCTGCTGTATAAATTAAAGAGTTTAAAACATGTTTATCCAATTACTGCAGCTGTTTCAATACCCAAAATAGACATTTACACTGTCACCAGCAGTGTATCATTTTTACAGAAACCATAATAATATAAGGTGTTAATATACATTTCTTTGATTACTAACATGACTATCTATATATTTTCCCTTATTTATGTAAACTTTTCAAAGGAATCTTAATTAGATGAGTGAAATTCCTCTAATTTATTAAATTATTAGCAGATTTCTATCAAGAAGAAAACTATTGCCTGACCAGGCGGTAGCGCAGTGTATAGTCCGTTGGACTGGGACAGGAGGACCCAGGTTCGAAATCCCGAGGTCACCTGGCTTGAACAGACGCTTACCAGCTTGAGTGAGGGGTCACTGGCCTGAAGCCCAAGGTTGCTGGCGGCTTGGGCAAGGGGTCATTTGCTCTGCTGTAGCTCCCCAGTCAAGGCACATATGAGAAAGCAATCACTGAACACCTAAGGAGCTGCAACGAAGAATTGATGCTTCTCATCTCTCTTCCTTCCTGTCTGTCTGTCCCTATCTGTCCCTCTCACTGACTCTCACTCTATCTCTGTCAAAAAACAAAACAACAACAGAAAAACTACTAACACTACTCTCCACAATGAAATCTGTCATAATGCAGTTTTCAGGTTAACTTATCATTCTATAGCAACTCCAAGTTACATGTGTGCTGCATTCTGAGTGTTACAAAGAGTTCATGGCCAAGGCGCAACCCTTGGTAATTCTAAGGGCAGTAAAAGCAACAGTGAGGAAAGAACCACCATAGACTATTAAACTGATACTATGTGGGGTACATATTGGAAAGGACCGTCACTTTCATGACAACGTTCTATACCAGGGGTCCCCAAACTACGGCCCGCGGGCCGCATGCGGCCCCCTGAGGCCATTTATCCGGTCCCTGCTGTACTTCTGGAAGGGGCACCTCTTTCATTGGTGGTCAGTGAGAGGAGCATAGTTCCCATTGAAATACTGGTCAGTTTGTTGATTTAAATTTACTTGTTCTTTATTTTAAATATTGTATTTGTTCCCGTTTTGTTTTTTTACTTTAAAATAAGATGTGCAGTGTGCATAGGGATTTGTTCATAGTTTTTTTTATAGTACGGCCCTCCAACAGTCTAAGAGACAGTGAACAGGCCCCCTGTGTAAAAAGTTTGGGGACCCCTGTTCTATACTAATGTACTGACTGGTTTTCGGAAGGGAGGGAGGGAGGCAATGAAGAGAAAAAGTCTGGGAGGGAGGGAAAGAATAAACGAAAGACAGAAAAACTTATATTTAACTCACAGATTCCTTGAAAAGGTAGAAAAGTTGAAAGGAACACATAGCTAATAGGAGGACAGAGCAGTATAACGTGTTTTAGTCCCACCATAGCCAGAGTCAAATGTTTACAAACTAAAAAAATGGGAATTCTGTATGCAGGGAAATAAGATCTGCTCAACATCACTACTGTTGAAGACATCCTACCCTCCCCTACTATCACTTTTCTCACTGACTCATAAATTCTAGATTCAAAACATAAAAATACAACATGAAGTAAGCTATCATAAAGTTGCACTTAGGATTCAATTACAAAACCCAATCATTAAATACTTTAGACAGGTATCTACTCTTTAGGGAAGGAGAATTTACATCTCCTCTCTAAAACAGGAAATATAAAACACGAGTTTTAGTGAAGGCCTATTAACCTTAAGGAAAACCAAAGTGTTGTTTCAGTGTGCAACTAAAATACAAAGATTTTTAATATTTATACTTTTTATAAATAAAGCTATTTCCATGAAAGAGATACCTAGAAAAATACCTTTATTTAACAGATTCAAAGGGCATAAAGAAATTATAGTTTGTAAAAATATAAATAAATATTGTAAGAAACATATCTATAACCAAACCAAGGTGTACTCATTTTTACTTACATCCAATATAGCCTCATTGTCCATATAAATATTAAAAAAACTTAAGTCATTTAAACTATTCTTATTAATGAATATTTCTAGTATTTTAGGCCTATTTAATATGCCCTAATTCCCCCAAAATCTGACAAATAGTATGTTCTTAATATCTATTACCTATCTACATTCCTTTGTACTATTATATAAGTTAATATGAAACCCAAGTGTTCTTTTAAGTTCTTAGAAAAGTCTTAACAATAGTTTATAGGTATATACCAGTGACACATATGTCTTCTAGTCTACTTCTACCCTAACAGTGATTCTTTTTCTTCTGTGGTCCATAGATCAGCAATTTTCAACTGTTGTGCCATAAGAAATTTTAAAATATGCAATACCTGACTATTTAGTTAGAAGCACTAACTTCTTTTCCCTTTGATTGTCAAATAAAAAACTGACAACAGCCAACACAAAACCCATCCAGTGTGAACGAATCAAAATTATACCTAATATTTTTGTTAGATCGGCAAAAAATAGATCTCTTGGTGTGCTGCAGAATTTTAGTAATAAGTTTATGTGTGCCATGAGAAGAAAAACGTTGAAAATTGCTGATATAGATTGTAACTCCACAAAGACTATGAGGGTAACGTCAATTTTGTTTAGCCTCTTCTCAATTTGATTCTGAGATATCTTAACACACTGCTGAACAGATAATACTCAAAAGTGACAAGTTGAAAAATATCAAATTTTAGTATAAATCATGTTCAAGAGAAATAGTAGCACCTGCCTGTTTGAATGTCCTTCCAGAGAACCCAGGATTTAGAACTGTCTTCAAATATGATGAAGCAGCTCTGTTTCAATATGTTTATCTGAAATACAGAGGAATACTTATAATTTCTTTTAAAAGTAAAAACATGAAGTTAAATTTAAATTCAAAATTACTAAAAGTGTACTACAAAAACTGCAAATGATATATTAAGGTCACTTGCCTTTTTGATAGTTCCAAGATAAAACAAGCCATCTGACCATCTAGCTAGGACATCTTGCCCCTCCTCAAATTTACATGCTGGCTTTTTGACCTTATGTCCATCCTGTAAAGACAGCTTGGTCAAGGATGTTGGGGTCTTTTGGTTTCGACGTAAAGGAGACCGCTTGTGGACCAGTGAATTACCTGCCCCTGTAGAGTCTCTGTTTAGAAAATAAAAGATAACCACATATAAGATTAACTTAACTGTAAAGTTTATTTTATACCAACATCATATATTAAAATTTTTGTTTTATCAAAACCTTACATAAAGGGAAAAAATAACAAGGACCTCAAATCACAAATATTTTCCAGTAACAAATAAGTTTAAAATAAAATGAAAGCAGTTCTCAGTATTCATTCAGTGCATATCCAAGGTGAGTCCAGGATTCAGTAACCATTCAAGATAACAAGGGCAGCTATCATCAAAATAATAGCTCTAAGTTGAAGTGGGCAGGCTATGGTCATGAACAAAGGATGCTTTGAATCTCATCACTGGGTTTAAACAAACTAAAAAATAGTTACATGGCACAATTTCATAAGTACTTGATTAAAAAATGATTATGCCAGCTGTACTTAAAACACACTAACCAGTGACTATGCCAGGGGTCCCCAAACTACGGCCCACGGGCCACATGTGGCCCCCTGAGGCCATTTATCCGGCCCCCGCCGCACTTCCGGAAGGGGCACCTCTTTCATTGGTGGTCAGTGAGAGGAGCATAGTTCCCATTGAAATATTGGTCAGTTTGTTGATTTAAATTTACTTGTTCTTTATTTTAAATATTGTATTTGTTCCCGTTTTGTTTTTTTACTTTAAAATAAGATATGTGCAGTGTGCATAGGAATTTGTTCATAGTTTTTTTTATAGTTCGGCCCTCCAACGGTCTGAGGGACAGTGAACAGGCCCCCTGTGTAAAAAGTTTGGGGACCCCTGGACTATGCGGTAACTGGGCATATTCAACTCATTGGAAGAGTAGTCATGACCTCCATCTGTACAGGGAATCACTACCAAGTTGACCCTTGTTTACTGACAGGAATGTATCACAGTCCCTCAAATATGAACATAGGAAATTTAAAATGAAAACTGGGAATTTCACAAAATCATAATCAGATGAGAAGTATATTATAAGGTCATTTTACTTTTTTTAAACAAAAGACTCCAAAATTACATATTCTAAAATAATATTATAACTTACATATTAGTTATTCCATAAACAGCATAGCATATCACCATCAACTTTCTTAAAGGTAACAAAGCACCAGGGAAATGGGGGAGAGGAAGAAGTGCAGAAGAGTATAAGGGGGATAAATCGTGATGGAAGGAGACTTTACTTGGGGTGGTTGGTGAACACACAATGCAATATACAGATAATGTGTTGTAGAGCTGAGCACCTAAGACCTGTATAATAGTTAATTAATGTCACCCCAGTAAATAAAAATAAACAAAGGTAATAAAGCAGAGTTTGTTTTGTTTCGTTTTCCCAATTCAGGTTATTTTTTTGCTAATTAAACATACAACAATATGTAAAACTAGATAAAAATTCAAAAATAAACACTAAACTTTTAAAAGTGGGGAAGAAAAGTATGGTTTAATACCTAGGAATTCATAGAGAGGAGAGTAGAATGGTGGTTGCCAGGGGATGAAAGGAGTGAGGCACAGGGAGCTAGTATTTAAAGAGTATAGAGTTTCAGTTTGAAAGATATACATGACCCTGGCTGATTGGCACAGTGGATAGAGTGTTGGCCCAGCATGAGGATGTTCCCGTGAGGGCACACAGGAGAAGTGACCACCTGCTTCTTTCCCTCCCGCTTTCTCTCTCTCTTTCTCTCTTGTAGCCAGTTGCTCAACTGGTTTGAACAGTGGCCTTAGATACTAAGGATAGCTTAGTTAATTCGAGCATCTGTCCCAGACAGGGGTTACCAGGTAGATATACAGTCCTGTGCATGCGGGAGTGTATCTCCCCTCCTCACACTTAAAAAATATATATATACATTTAAAAATAATTTTTTAAAGATTTTATTTATTCATTTTAGAGAGGAGAAAGAGAGAGAGAGAGAGAGAAAGAGAGAGAGAGAGAGAGAGAGAGAGAAGGAAAGGAAGAGCAGGAAGCATCAACTTCCATATGTGGGAAGCCCAGGGTTTCAAACGGGTGATCTCAGCATTCCAGGTCGACGCTTTATTCACTGTGCCACCACAGGTCAGGCCTATATATACATTTCAAAGATACCTGTTATCTCCCCAAATGTGCTAAAAATAAAAATAAAAAATAGAATAATAATAATAATCTACACACCCAAAAAGCTCAACAATCTCCAAGCAGGATAAATACAAAGATTTCTATTTCTACCTAGACATGCCATTGTAAAAATGTCAAAAAACAAAGTCTTGAAAGCAGAGAGAAAATTAGTCATCACCTACAAGAAAACCCTATAGCATAACTTCTCATCAGAAACTAAGACGGCAATGAGATGACATATTTCAAGTGCCGAAAGAAAAAACTGTCAACCAAGAATCTATATCTAGCAAAACTGTCTTTCAAAAATTAAAGTGAATAAAGACACTCCCAGATAACAAAAACTGAGAGAATTTGTTGCAAACAGAGCATCTTACAAGAAATACTAAAGGAAATTCTTAGGGTTGAAAGTAAATAGACCAAGGTGAAAATTCAAATATATACACACAAAAAAACAAACAACACTGGAAAAAGTAATTAATTATAAAATACAGTAAAATTGCATATTTCCTCTAATGTAAGTATGTAAAACAATAGGTATATAATTTCACTGTTAGGTCTATAACATACAGAAATGTTACATATTTGATAATCATAGCACAAAGGAGATGGTGGGAGCTAAACTGTCATTAAAAAATGACACCAGAGACTCTGGCCTGTTGGCTTAGTGGTAGAGCATTGGCCTGGTGTGTGGAAGTCCCAGGCTTGATTCCCCACCAGGGCACAGAGGAGAAGTGCCCATCTGCTTCTCCATCCTAACCCTTCTCCTTTCTCTCTCTTTCTTCCCTTCCTGCAGCCAAGGCTCCACTGGAGCAAAGATGGCCCGGGCGCTGAGGATGGCTCTGTGACCTCTGCCTCAGGTGCTAGAATGGCTCCGGTTGCATCAGAGCAATGGCCCAGATGGGCAGAGCATCGCCCCCTAGTGGGCATGTCGGGTGGATCCCTGTCGGGCACAAGCAGGAGTCTGTCTGTCTGACACCCCCCCTCCACCGCTTTTTACTTTGGAAAAATACAAAAAACCTCCACAAAAAAACCCACAAGAATGAAAAATACTAGCCCTGGCCAGTTAGCTCAGTTGGTTAAGAGTATCGTCCTAAAACGACAAGATTATGGTTCGATTTCTGGTCAGGGCACACACGGGAAGCAACCAAAAAATGCATGACTGAGTTGAACAATAAATGCTTACCTTCTCCCTCCCCTCTGTCTAAATGTAAATAAAAATTACACTCTGGCCAGACAGCTCCATTGTTTGGAGTGTCGTTCCAGAGAGCGAAGGATGCCAATTCGATTTCCTAGTCAGGGCACATACAGGAGTAGCTCAATGTTCCTGTCTCTCTCCCTCCCTGACTCTCTCTCTCTCTGAAAATAAATAAATAAATAAATAATACTAGCTACAGTTTGACCAAACATTGTTTTTACAACATCTTGTACAAATGCCAAAACACAGGTAATAGCAACTGACATTTTTAAATTTTTTTTAGTGACAGAGACAGAGAGAGAGAGGGACAGATAGAGACAGACAGGAAGGGAGAAAGATGAGAAGCATCAAGTCTTTGTTGCAGTACCTTAGTTGTTCATTGTTTCCTCATATGTGCCTTGAGCGGGGGACTACAGCACGGTGAGTGACCCCTTGCTCAAGCCAGTGACCTTGGGCTCAAGCCAGCAACCTCACACTCAAGCTGGCGACCTCGGGGTTTTGAATCTGGGTACTCTGGGTCCCAGTCTGATGCTCAATCCACTGTGCCACCACCTGGTCAGGCACCTGACATTTAGTATTATCATGAAAATAGTTTTGACCTTGCACATCCCTAAAAGAATCAGAGAACCAATTCTCTAAATACTATAAAATACATCCATTTATGCCTGACAAGGCAGTGGCACAGTGGATAGAGTGTCGAACTGGGATGCAAAGGACTCAGGTTCAAAACCTTGAGGTAGCTGGCTTGAAAGCAGACTCATTGATATGACCCCAGGGTAGCTAGCTTAAGCCCTAAGGTTGCTGGCTTGAGCAAGGGGTCACTCATTCTGCTGGTGCCACCCCGCCCCTACTTAAGGCACATATGAGAAAGCAATCAATGAACAACTAAGGTACTGCAACAAAGAATTGATGCTTCTCATCTCTCTCCCTTGCTATTCGTCTGTCCCTATCTGTCCCTTTCTCTGACTCTCTCTCTGTCTCTGTCAAAAAGAAAAAAAAAAAAAATATGGCCATATACAAGTGTGTCTGTAAAGTCATAGTGCACTTTTGACCAGTCACAGGAAAGCAACAAAAGACGATAGAAATGTGAAATCTGCACCAAATAAAAGGAAAACCCTCTCAGTTTCTGTAGGATGATGTGGCAGTATGTGGGCATGCGCAGATGATGATGGAACACCGTGTATACAGCGGAGCAGCCCACGGCCATGCCAGTCGAGATGTGGACAGTACAGAGGAAAGTTCAGTGTGTTCTGTGGCTCGCTAAATTCGAATCCGTAACCAAAGTGCAACGTGAATATCAGCGCGTTTATAACGAAGCGCCACCACATAGGAATAACATTACTCAGTGGGATAAGCCAGTTGAAGAAAACCGGCAGTTTGGTGGAGAAACCCCGTTCTGGTAGGCCATCAGTCAGTGACGAGTCTGTAGAGGCTATATGGGATAGCTACCTAAGGAGCCCAAAAAATCTGTGCATGAGCCCACATCGAACTGCACTGAATAGGTATGAAACTTTACGGACACATTGTATTATTGTCATAGTCTGTAAGGAAAAGATACTTTAGTACTATTATTAGAGGGGTTAAAAGATTTAAAAGTCTGAGAAGATGAGTGCTAGAGATAAGTAAAAATGTCTGATGAAAAACTACGGTGAATTTTATCACCAAGAATGCTCAATGTCAGGCTGAGAACCATTTTTCTCCAGATAGTGAAACAATTTAATGCCTTCAAATCACAGTATTAAAATGACTGTAACAGCAAGCAACTTTCTGAAAAACTGTAAAGCCAGTGATGGAGAAATTCTGCCTCCCTAAAGTTAAAGAACTTAGGCCCTGGCTGGTTTGTTCAGTAGATAGAGCATCGGCCTGGTTTATGGACATCTTGGATTTGATTCTCAATAAAGGTACACAAGAGAAGTAACCATCTTCTTTTCTTTCCCTTTCTGTACCCCCCCCTTCCCATCCGCAGCCAGTGGTCCAAATGTCAGCCTCAGCTGCTAAAAATAGCTTGGTTAATTCCATCATAGGCCCAAGACAGGGGTTGCCAGGTAGATCCTAGTCAAATCACATGTGAGAGTCTGTTTCACTATCTCCCCTCCTCGCACTCATAAAAAAAAAAAAAAAAGTTAAAGAAATTAACCAAAGCCTTAGCAACATAATTAATTATGAGTGAAATGATCTCAATAGAATGCCAGGCTGACTACCAGGACCTAGAATCTTTCAATTCTAGAGAAGACATACAAAAATCAAAATTGTAAACATCCCCAATTAGTTTCATATGCTCTGTTATTGCTTCAACAAATTCCCTTTTTCATGATGGCAAAGTCTGTCTCCATCTTACTCTCTACTGTATTACTCCCATTGAACAGGATGTTCTTAGATAAAAGTTTTACTTTTTTATCTCCTAACGTTTCTGCCCTGCATCTGCTAATATTTCTGGTGCACTGTTTCAATGATACTTAATTTAATAATAGTTACCCTTGATTCCTTATGCCCCTCCTTATTTTTCCCCACCATTCACAGCCAAACCTCTGGGGAAAAGTTACTGAATTCTTACTATGTACTCAACTCTACAATAAGCGTTCCACATATTTATTTATCTATACATCATTTTTGAGCCCCTATTATGAGCCATTTATTGTGGCAAGGGAACAGAGATAACTTAATACTTAGAACAATGTTACATAGACATTATTATTACAGATTACTTCAGATTCCTTTTTACATATAAACTAACTGTAAGACATTAAATAACTTGACCAAAGCTATACAATTATAAACCAGAACCAGTCTTCAAGAGCATCTTCCTATTGGCATCTTTCCTTTAACATTCAATTATGCTTAAGTAGTTTCAATGTATAAGGGAAGAGAATTAAAATTCTCTTGATTCCTTGTATTCCTGTTTCTTTACTTCTATTCACAGCTAAACTTCTGGGGCAGAGCTATGCATATTTAACTGTCTCCATTTCCTACAGTCTTCCCCCTTCAGTTTTTTTATATTTAATTTATTGATCTTTTGAGTGAGGGAGAGGGGGAGAGAGGAGGGGAGAGTGAGGGAGAAAGAGAGAGAGAAAGAGAAAGAGACAAAAACATTAGTTCATTGTTCCACTTATTTATGCATACACTGGTTGATTCTTGTGTATCCTGACCAGGGATCAAATTCACAACTTCAGCTTGTCGGGATGACACTCTAACCAGATGAGCTACCCAGCCAGGGCCTCCATTTAGTCTTCAGCACACTGCAACACATACCACCATTCTCCAACCAAATACACCAAAAACAGGGATGTGCCTATCTTACTCTTATTCACAGATGTATCTCAATGCTTTGCATAGGGCATGGTATATAAAAAGCAGAAAGGTTATATGGAATTTATAAAGTTCAAGTTTAATTCAAGGAAAATCTGTATTTAAAGTTAAATTTCTTCTATAACTGTATGCACAAATAATCTCAGTTTTGTTCTTAGTAAACAACAGATTCTAAATCACATTCTAAGGCAAATAAATACACACTAATTCTTTTTTTTTTTTTTTTTTGTATTTTCCGGAAGCTGGAAACGGGGAGAGACAGTCAGACAGACTCCTGCATGCACCCGACCGGGATCCACCCAGCACGCCCACCAGGGGGCGACGCTCTGCCCATCCAGGGCGTCGCTCTGCCGCGACCAGAGCCACTCTAGCACCTGGGGCAGAGGCCACGGAGCCATCCCCAGCGCCCGGGCCATCCTTGCTCCAATGGAGCCTCCCCGCGGGAGGGGAAGAGAGAGACAGAGAGGAAGGAGAGGGGGAGGAGTGGAGAAGCAGATGGGCGCTTCTCCTGTGTGCCCTGGCCGGGAATCGAACCCAGGACTTCTGCACGCCAGGCCAACGCTCTACCACTGAGCCAACCGGCCAGGGCCTCACACTAATTCTTTATCCATATAAACATGAAGAACCAAAATCAAATACAAAACTGCATTAAAAACCAGATATTTGTAAAAGTATTATCCTCCTTTACAATTCTGCCCGTAGAAATTTTACAGAAAAGCAAGAAATAAAAGGATAAATAAATAACACATAATACCAAAGCTCAAAACTAGAATACTGTATACTTCCCCACTAAGCCTTTCCTCCCATTATTGTCACTGATTACTTACTTCCCTTCTCTCAAAAATGTGACCTTTATTAGAAGCCAAATTAATTTTTCTAATTTTAGAATTTATTATTTCCTTTCTGATTACAAAGATAAAACTGTTAATCTCCTGCTTTTTTATGTATGTACAGTGGTATCTTGAGATACAAGCAGACCAACATACAAATTTTTTAAGATACGAGCTGCGACTTGGTCCATATTTTTGTTTGAGATCCAAGCAAAATTCCAAGATACGAGTTATGATTCACGAAGCTGTCGCTAAGCTGGCGCGATGACGCATGGGTCCAGTATCGGCAGCAGAACACCAGCATCTCGTTTTTCTCACGTGTTACCTGCAGAGTC